>NC_054484.1:72030999-72702070 GCF_017639515.1 Carcharodon carcharias
CTCCCTCGCACTCTCTCTCTCTCCCTCCCTCGCACTCTCTCTCTCTCCCTCCCTCGCACTCTCTCTCTCTCCCTCCCTCGCACTCTCTCTCTCTCCCTCCCTCGCACTCTCTCTCTCTCCCTCCCTCGCACTCTCTCTCTCTCCCTCCCTCGCACTCTCTCTCTCTCCCTCCCTCGCACTCTCTCTCTCTCCCTCCCTCGCACTCTCTCTCTCTCCCTCCCTCGCACTCTCTCTCTCTCCCTCCCTCGCACTCTCTCTCTCTCCCTCGCAATCTCTCTCTCTCCCTCCCTCGCACTCTCTCTCTCCCTCCCTCGCACTCTCTCTCTCCCTCCCTCGCAATCTCTCTCTCTCCCTCCCTCGCACTCTCTCTCTCCCTCCCTCGCACTCTCTCTCTTTCCCTCCCTCGCACTCTCTCTCTCTCCCTCCCTCGCACTCTCTCTCTTCCTCCCTCCCACGCAATCTCTCTCTCTCTCTACCTCCCACGCACTCTCTCTCTCTCCCTCGCACTCTCTCTCTCACCCCCCTCGCACTCTCTCTCTCTCTCCCTCCCACGCAATCTCTCTCTCTCCCTCCTTCGCACTCTCTCTCTCTCACTCCTTCGCACTCTCTCTCTCTCACTCCCTCACACTCTCTCTCTCCCTCCCTCGCACTCTCTCTCTCCCTCCCTCGCACTCTCTCTCTCCCTCCCTCGCACTCTCTCTCTCTCCCTCCCTCGCACTCTCTCTCTCTCTCCCTCCCTCGCACTCTCTCTCTCTCTCCCTCCCTCGCACTCTCTCACTCTCTCCCTCCATCGCACTCTCTCTCTCTCCCTCCCTCGCACTCTCTATCTCTCTCCCTCCCTCGCACTCTCTATCTCTCTCCCTCGCTCTCTCTCTCTCCCTCCCTGGCTCTCTCTCTCACTCCCACCCTCGCACTCTCTCTCCCTCCCTCGCACTCTCTCTCTCTCTCCCTCCCTCGCACTCTCTATCTCTCTCTCCCTCCCTCGCACTCTCTCTCTCTCTCCCTCCCTCGCACTCTCTCCCTCTCTCCCTCCCTCGCACTCTTTCTCTCTCTCCCTCCCTCGCACTCTTTCTCTCTCTCTCCCTCCCTCGCACTCTCTCTCTCTCTCTCCCTCCCTCGCACTCTCTCTCTCTCTCTCCCTCCCTCGCACTCTCTCTCTCTCTCTCCCTCCCTCGCACCCTCTCTCTCTCTCCCCCTCCATTCGCACTCTCTCTCTCTCTCTCCCCTCTACCCTTGCACTGTCCCTCTCTCTCTCCCTCTCTCGCACTCTCTCTCTCTCTCCCTCCCTCGCATTCTCTCTCTCTCTCTCCCTCCCTCGCATTCTCTCTCTCTCTCTCCCTCCCTCGCACTCTCTCTCTCTCTCCCTCCCTCGCACTCTCTCTCTCTCTCTCTCCCTCGCACTCTCTCTCTCTCTCTCCCTCGCACTCTCTCTCTCCCTCCCTCGCACTCTCTCACTCCATCGCACTCTCTCTCTCTCCCTCCCTCGCACACTATCCCTCTCCCCCCTCGCACTCTCTCCCCCTCGCACTCTCTCCCCCTCGCACTCTCTCCCCCTCGCTCTCTCTGTCTCCCCCTCGCTCTCTCTCTCTCCCACTCGCTCTCTCTCTCTCCCTGGCTCTCTCTCTCTCCCTGGCTCTCTCTCTCTCTCCCTCCCTCCCTCGCACTCTCTCTCCCTCCCTCGCACTCTCTCTCTCTCTCCCTCCCTCGTACTCTTTCTCTCTCTCTCCCTCCCTCGCACTCTCTCTCTCTCTCCCTCCCTCGCACTCTCTCTCTCTCTCCCTCCCTCGCACTCTCTCTCTCTCTCCCTCCCTCGCACTCTCTCTCTCTCTCCCTCCCTCGCACTCTCTCTCTCTCTCCCTCCCTCGCACTCTCTCTCTCTCTCCCTCCCTCGCACTCTCTCTCTCTCTCCCTCCCTCGCACTCTCTCTCTCTCTCCCTCCCTCGCACTCTCTCTCTCTCTCCCTCCCTCGCACTCTCTCTCTCTCTCCCTCCCTCGCACTCTCTCTCTCTCTCCCTCCCTCGCACTCTCTCTCTCTCTCCCTCCCTCGCACTCTCTCTCTCTCTCCCTCCCTCGCACTCTCTCTCTCTCTCCCTCCCTCGCACTCTCTCTCTCTCTCCCTCCCTCGCACTCTCTCTCTCTCTCCCTCCCTCGCACTCTCTCTCTCTCTCCCTCCCTCGCACTCTCTCTCTCTCTCTCCCTCCCTCGCACTCTCTCTCTCTCTCCCTCCCTCGCACTCTCTCTCTCTCTCCCTCCCTCGCACTCTCTCTCTCTCTCCCTCCCTCGCACTCTCTCTCTCTCTCCCTCCCTCGCACTCTCTCTCTCTCTCCCTCCCTCGCTCTCTCTCTCTCTCTCCCTCCCTCGCACTCTCCCTCTCTCCCTCCCTCGCACTCTCTCTCTCTCTCCCTCCCTCGCACTCTCTCTCTCTCTCCCTCCCTCGCACTCTCTCTCTCTCTCCCTCCCTCGCACTCTCTCTCTCTCTCCCTCCCTCGCACTCTCTCTCTCTCTCCCTCCCTCGCACTCTCTCTCTCTCTCCCTCCCTCGCACTCTCTCTCTCTCTCCCTCCCTCGCACTCTCTCTCTCTCTCCCTCCCTCGCACTCTCTCTCTCTCTCCCTCCCTCGCACTCTCCCTCTCTCCCTCCCTCGCACTCTCTCTCTCTCTCCCTCCCTCGCACACTATCCCTCTCCCACCCTCGCACTCTCTCCCCCTCGCACTCTCTCTCTCCCTGGCTCTCTCTCTCTCCCTGGCTCTCTCTCTCTCCCTGGCTCTCTCTCTCTCCCTGGCTCTCTCTCTCTCCCTGGCTCTCTCTCTCTCCCTGGCTCTCTCTCTCTCCCTGGCTCTCTCTCTCTCTCCCTCCCTCGCACTCTCTCTCTCTCTCTCTCCCTCCCTCGCACTCTCTCTCTCTCTCTCTCTCCCTCCCTCGCACTCTCTCTCTCTCTCTCCCTCCCTCGCGCCCTCTCTCTCTCTCTCTCTCCCTCCCTCGCACTCTCTCTCTCTCTCTCCCTCCCTCGCACTCTCTCTCTCTCTCTCCCTCCCTCGCACTCTCTCTCTCTCTCTCTCCCTCCCTCGCATTCTCTCTCTCTCCCTCCCTCGCACACTATCCCTCTCCCCCCCTCGCTCTCTCTCTCTCCCTGGCTCTCTCTCTCTCCCTGGCTCTCTCTCTCTCCCTGGCTCTCTCTCTCTCCCTGGCTCTCTCTCTCTCTCCCTCCCTCCCTCGCACTCTCTCTCTCCCTCCCTCACACTCTCTCTCTCCCTCCCTCACACTCTCTCTCTCTCGCCCTCGCACTCTCTCTCTCTCTCCCTCGCACTCTCTCTCTCTCTCCCTCGCACTCTCTCTCTCTCTCCCTCGCACTCTCTCTCTCTCTCCCTCCCTCGCACTCTCTCTCTCTCCCTCGCACTCTCTCTCTCTCTCTCTCTCCCTCGCACTCTCTCTCTCTCTCTCTCTCCCTCGCACTCTCTCTCTCTCTCTCTCTCCCTCGCACTCTCTCTCTCTCCCTCCCTCGCACTCTCTCTCTCACCCTCGCACTCTCTCTCTCACCCTCGCACTCTCTCTCTCACCCTCGCACTCTCTCTCTCACCCTCGCACTCTCTCTCTCACCCTCGCACTCTCTCTCTCACCCTCGCACTCTCTCTCTCACCCTCGCACTCTCTCTCTCCCTCCCTCGCACTCTCTCTCTCCCTCCCTCGCACTCTCTCTCTCCCTCCCTCGCACTCTCTCTCTCCCTCCCTCGCACTCTCTCTCCCTCCCTCGCACTCTCTCTCTCTCCCTCCCTCGCACTCTCTCTCTCTCCCTCCCTCGCACTCTCTCTCTCTCCCTCCCTCGCACTCTCTCTCTCCCTCCCTCGCACTCTCTCTCTCTCCCTCCCTCGCACTCTCTCTCTCTCTTTCCCTCGCACTCTCTCTCTCTCTCTCCCTCGCACTCTCTCTCTCTCTCTCCCTCGCACTCTCTCTCTCTCTCCCTCGCACTCTCTCTCTCTCCCTCGCACTCTCTCTCTCTCTCTCCCTCGCACTCTCTCTCTCTCTCTCTCCCTCGCACACTATCCCTCTCCCACCCTCGCACTCTCTCCCCCTCGCACTCTCCCCCTCGCTCTCTCTCTCTCTCCCTGGCTCTCTCTCTCTCCCTGGCTCTCTCTCTCTCTCTCTCCCTCGCACTCTCTCTCTCTCTCTCACTCGCACTCTCTCTCTCTCTCTCACTCGCACTCTCTCTCTCTCTCTCACTCGCACTCTCTCTCTCTCTCTCACTCGCACTCTCTCTCTCTCTCTCCCTCGAACTCTCTCTCTCTCTCTCCCTCGAACTCTCTCTCTCTCCCTCCCTCCCACTCTCTCTCTCTCTCTCCCTCGCACTCTCTCTCTCTCTCTCCCTCGAACTCTCTCTCTCTATCTCGCACTCTCTCTCTCTATCTCGCACTCTCTCTCTATCTCGCACTCTCTCTCTCTATCTCGCACTCTCTCTCTCTATCTCGCACTCTCTCTCTCTATCTCGCACTCTCTCTCTCTATCTCGCACTCTCTCTCTCTATCTCGCACTCTCTCTCTCTATCTCGCACTCTCTCTCTCTCTCCCGCACTCTCTCTCTCTCTCGCACTCTCTCTCTCTCTCTCTCTCGCACTCTCTCTCTCTCTCTCTCGCACTCTCTCTCTCTCTCGCACTCTCTCTCTCTCTCTCTCGCACTCTCTCTCTCTCTCTCTCGCACTCTCTCTCTCTCTCTCGCACTCTCTCTCTCCCTCGCACTCTCTCTCTCCCTCGCACTCTCTCTCTCCCTCGCACTCTCTCTCTCCCTCGCACTCTCTCTCTCCCTCGCACTCTCTCTCTCCCTCGCACTCTCTCTCTCCCTCGCACTCTCTCTCTCTCTCTCCCTCCCACGCACTCTCTCTCTCCCTCCCTCGCACTCTCTCTCTCTCCCTCCCTCGCACTCTCTCTCTCTCCCTCCCTCGCACTCTCTCTCTCCCTCCCTCGCACTCTCTCTCTCTCCCTCCCTCGCACTCTCTCTCTCTCCCTCCCTCGCACTCTCTCTCTCTCCCTCCCTCGCACTCTCTCTCTCTCCCTCCCTCGCACTCTCTCTCTCTCTCCCTCCCTCGCACTCTCTCTCTCTCCCTCCCTCGCACTCTCTCTCTCTCCCTCCCTCGCACTCTCTCTCTCTCCCTCCCTCGCACTCTCTCTCTCTCCCTCCCTCGCACTCTCTCTCTCTCCCTCCCTCGCACTCTCTCTCTCTCCCTCCCTCGCACTCTCTCTCGCTCCCTCCCTCGCACTCTCTCTCGCTCCCTCCCTCGCACTCTCTCTCTCTCCCTCCCTCGCACTCTCTCTCTCTCCCTCGCACACTCTCTCTCTCCCTCCCTCGCACTCTCTCTCTCTCCCTCCCTCGCACTCTCTCTCTTTCCCTCCCTCGCACTCTCTCTCTTTCCCTCCCTCGCACTCTCTCTCTTTCCCTCCCTCGCACTCTCTCTCTCTCCCTCCCTCGCACTCTCTCTCTCTCCCTCCCTCGCACTCTCTCTCTCCCTCCCTCCCACGCAATCTCTCTCTCTCTCTCCCTCCCACGCACTCTCTCTCTCTCTCTCGCACTCTCTCTCTCACCCCCCTCGCACTCTCTCTCTCTCTCCCTCCCACGCAATCTCTCTCTCTCTCTCCCTCCCACGCAATCTCTCTCTCTCTCCCTCCCTCGCACTCTCTGTCTCTCCCTCCTTCGCACTCTCTCTCTCTCACTCCTTCGCACTCTCTCTCTCTCACTCCCTCACACTCTCTCTCTCTCACTCCCTCACACTCTCTCTCCCTCGCACTCTCTCTCTCCCTCCCTCGCACTCTCTCTCCCTCCCTCGCACTCTCTCCCTCCCTCGCACTCTCTCTCTCCCTCCCTCGCACTCTCTCTCTCTCCCTCCCTCGCACTCTCTCTCTCTCCCTCGCACTCTCTCTCTCTCCCTCGCACTCTCTCTCTCTCCCTCGCACTCTCTCTCTCTCCCTCGCACTCTCTCTCTCTCCCTCGCACTCTCTCTCTCTCCCTCGCACTCTCTCTCTCTCCCTCGCACTCTCTCTCTCTCCCTCGCACTCTCTCTCTCTCCCTCGCACTCTCTCTCTCTCCCTCGCACTCTCTCTCTCTCCCTCGCACTCTCTCTCTCTCCCTCGCACTCTCTCTCTCTCTCCCTCGCACTCTCTCTCTCTCTCCCTCGCACTCTCTCTCTCTCCCTCCCTCGCACTCTCTCTCTCTCTCCCTCCCTCGCACTCTCTCTCTCTCCCTCCCTCGCACTCTCTCTCTCCCTCCCTCGCACTCTCTCTCTCTCCCTCGCACTCTCTCTCTCTCTCCCTCCCTCGCACTCTCTCTCTCTCCCTCCCTCGCACTCTCTCACTCTCTCCCTCCATCGCACTCTCTCTCTCTCCCTCCCTCGCACTCTCTATCTCTCTCCCTCCTTCGCACTCTCTCTCTCTCTCCCTCCCTCGCACTCTCTCTCTCTCTCTCCCTCCCTCGCACTCTCTCTCTCTCTCTCCCTCCCTCGCACTCTCTCACTCTCTCTCCCTCCCTCGCACTCTCTCTCTCTCTCTCCCTCCCTCGCACTCTCTCTCTCTCTCCCTCCCTCGCACTCTCTCTCTCTCTCTCCCTCCCTCGCACTCTCTCTCTCTCTCTCCCTCCCTCGCACTCTCTCTCTCTCTCTCCCTCCCTCGCACTCTCTCTCTCTCCCTCCCTCGCACTCTCTCTCTCTCTCTCCCTCCCTCGCACTCTTTCTCTCTCTCTCCCTCCCTCGCACTCTTTCTCTCTCTCTCCCTCCCTCGCACTCTTTCTCTCTCTCTCCCTCCCTCGCACTCTTTCTCTCTCTCTCCCTCCCTCGCACTCTTTCTCTCTCTCTCCCTCCCTCGCACTCTTTCTCTCTCTCTCCCTCCCTCGCACTCTCTATCTCTCTCCCTCCCTCGCACTCTCTCTCTCCCTCCCTCGCACTCTCTCTCCCTCCCTCGCACTCTCTCCCTCCCTCGCACTCTCTCTCTCCCTCCCTCGCACTCTCTCTCTCTCCCTCCCTCGCACTCTCTCTCTCTCCCTCCCTCGCACTCTCTCTCTCTCCCTCGCACTCTCTCTCTCTCCCTCGCACTCTCTCTCTCTCCCTCGCACTCTCTCTCTCTCCCTCGCACTCTCTCTCTCTCCCTCGCACTCTCTCTCTCTCCCTCGCACTCTCTCTCTCTCCCTCGCACTCTCTCTCTCTCCCTCGCACTCTCTCTCTCTCCCTCGCACTCTCTCTCTCTCCCTCGCACTCTCTCTCTCTCTCTCCCTCGCACTCTCTCTCTCTCTCCCTCGCACTCTCTCTCTCTCCCTCCCTCGCACTCTCTCTCTCTCTCCCTCCCTCGCACTCTCTCTCTCTCCCTCCCTCGCACTCTCTCTCTCCCTCCCTCGCACTCTCTCTCTCTCCCTCGCACTCTCTCTCTCTCTCCCTCCCTCGCACTCTCTCTCTCTCCCTCCCTCGCACTCTCTCACTCTCTCCCTCCATCGCACTCTCTCTCTCTCCCTCCCTCGCACTCTCTATCTCTCTCCCTCCTTCGCACTCTCTCTCTCTCTCCCTCCCTCGCACTCTCTCTCTCTCTCTCCCTCCCTCGCACTCTCTCTCTCTCTCTCCCTCCCTCGCACTCTCTCACTCTCTCTCCCTCCCTCGCACTCTCTCTCTCTCTCTCCCTCCCTCGCACTCTCTCTCTCTCTCCCTCCCTCGCACTCTCTCTCTCTCTCTCCCTCCCTCGCACTCTCTCTCTCTCTCTCCCTCCCTCGCACTCTCTCTCTCTCTCTCCCTCCCTCGCACTCTCTCTCTCTCCCTCCCTCGCACTCTCTCTCTCTCTCTCCCTCCCTCGCACTCTTTCTCTCTCTCTCCCTCCCTCGCACTCTTTCTCTCTCTCTCCCTCCCTCGCACTCTTTCTCTCTCTCTCCCTCCCTCGCACTCTCTATCTCTCTCCCTCCTTCGCACTCTCTCTCTCTCTCCCTCCCTCGCACTCTCTCTCTCTCTCTCCCTCCCTCGCACTCTCTCTCTCTCTCTCCCTCCCTCGCACTCTCTCTCTCTCTCTCCCTCCCTCGCACTCTCTCTCTCTCTCTCCCTCCCTCGCACTCTCTCTCTCTCTCTCCCTCCCTCGCACTCTCTCTCTCTCTCCCTCCCTCGCACTCTCTCTCTCTCTCTCCCTCCCTCGCACTCTCTCTCTCTCTCTCCCTCCCTCGCACTCTCTCTCTCTCTCCCTCCCTCGCACTCTCTCTCTCTCCCTCCCTCGCACTCTCTCTCTCTCTCTCCCTCCCTCGCACTCTTTCTCTCTCTCTCCCTCCCTCGCACTCTTTCTCTCTCTCTCCCTCCCTCGCACTCTTTCTCTCTCTCTCCCTCCCTCGCACTCTCTCTCTCTCTCCCTCCCTCGCACTCTCTCTCTCTCTCTCCCTCCCTCGCACTCTCTCTCTCTCTCTCCCTCCCTCGCACTCTCTCTCTCTCTCTCCCTCCCTCGCACTCTCTCTCTCTCTCTCCCTCCCTCGCACTCTCTCTCTCTCTCTCCCTCCCTCGCACTCTCTCTCTCTCTCTCCCTCCCTCGCACTCTCTCTCTCTCTCCCTCCCTCGCACTCTCTCTCTCTCCCTCCCTCGCACTCTCTCTCTCTCTCTCCATCCCTCGCACTCCCTCTCTCTCTCCCTCCCTCGCACTCTCTCTCTCTCTCCCTCCCTCGCACTCTCTCTCTCTCTCTCGCTCCCTCGCACTCTCTCTCTCTCTCGCTCCCTCGCACTCTCTCTCTCTCTCGCTCCCTCGCACTCTCTCTCTCCCTCCCTCGCACTCTCTCTCTCTCTCCCTCCCTCGCACTCTCTCTCTCTCTCCCTCCCTCGCACTCTCTCTCTCTCTCCCTCCCTCGCACTCTCTCTCTCTCTCCCTCCCCCGCACTCTCTCTCTCTCTCCCTCCCTCGCACTCTCTCTCTCTCCCTCCCTCGCACTCTCTCACTCTCTCCCTCCATCGCACTCTCTCACTCTCTCCCTCCATCGCACTCTCTCTCTCTCCCTCCCTCGCACTCTCTCTCTCTCTCCCTCCCTCGCACTCTCTCTCTCTCTCCCTCCCTCGCACTCTCTCTCTCTCTCTCCCTCCCTCGCACTCTCTCTCTCCCTGCCTCGCACTCTCTCTCTCTCTCCCTCCCTCGCACTCTCTGTCTCTCCCTCCCTCGCACTCTCTCTCTCTCTCTCTCTCCCTCCCTCGCACTCTCTCTCTCTCCCTCCCTCGCACTCTCTCACTCCATCGCACTCTCTCTCCCTCCCTCGCACTCTCTATCTCTCTCCCTCCCTCGCACTCTCTATCTCTCTCCCTCCCTCGCACTCTCTATCTCTCTCCCTCCCTCGCACTCTCTCTCCCTCGCTCTCCCTCGCACTCTCTCTCTCCCTCCCTCGCACTCTCTCTCTCTCCCTCCCTCGCACTCTCTCTCTCCCTCCCTCGCACTCTCTCTCTCTCTCTCCCTCCCTCGCACTCTCTCTCTCTCTCCCTCCCTCGCACTCTCTCTCTCTCTCCCTCCCTCGCACTCTCTCTCTCTCTCCCTCCCTCGCACTCTCTCTCTCTCTCCCTCCCTCGCACTCTCTCTCTCTCTCTCTCCCTCCCTCGCACTCTCTCTCTCTCTCCCTCCCTCGCACTCTCTCTCTCTCTCCCTCCCTCGCACTCTCTCTCTCTCTCCCTCCCTCGCACTCTCTCTCTCTCTCCCTCCCTCGCACTCTCTCTCTCTCTCTCCCTCCCTCGCACTCTCTCTCTCTCTCTCCCTCCCTCGCACTCTCTCTCTCTCTCCCTCCCTCGCACTCTCTCTCTCTCTCCCTCCCTCGCACTCTCTCTCTCTCTCCCTCCCTCGCACTCTCTCTCTCTCTCCCTCCCTCTCAGTCTCTCTCTCTATCCCTCCCTCTCACACTCTCTCTCTCTCCCTCCCTCTCACACTCTCTCTCTCTCCCTCCCTCGCACTCTCTCTCTCTCTCCCTCCCTCGCACTCTCTCTCTCTCTCCCTCCCTCGCACACTCTCTCTCTCTCCCTCCCTCGCACTCTCTCTCTCTCTCCCTCCCTCGCACTCTCTCTCTCTCTCCCTCCCTCGCACTCTCTCTCTCTCTCTCCCTCCCTCGCACTCTCTCTCTCTCTCTCCCTCCCTTGCACTCTCTCTCTCTCTCCCTCCCTCGCACTCTCTCTCTCTCTCTCTCCCTCCCTCGCACTCACTCTCTCTCTCTCCCTCCCTCGCACTCACTCTCTCTCTCTCCCTCCCTCGCACTCACTCTCTCTCTCTCCCTCCCTCGCACTCTCTCTCTCTCTCTCCCTCCCTCGCACTCTATCTCTCTCTCTCCCTCCCTCGCACTCTTTCTCTCTCTCCCTCCCTCGCGCTCTTTCTCTCTCTCCCTCCCTCGCGCTCTCTCTCTCTCTCCCTCCCTCGCGCTCTCTCTCTCTCTCCCTCCCTCGCACTCTCTCTCTCTCTCTCTCCCTCCCTCGCACTCTCTCTCTCTCTCCCTCCCTCGCACTCTCTCTCTCTCTCCCTCCCTCGCACTCTCTCTCTCTCTCCCTCCCTCGCACTCTCTCTCTCTCTCCCTCCCTCGCACTCTCTCTCTCTCTCCCTCCCTCGCACTCTCTCTCTCTCTCTCCCTCCCTCGCACTCTCTCTCTCTCTCTCCCTCCCTCGCACTCTCTCTCTCTCTCCCTCCCTCGCACTCTCTCTCTCTCTCCCTCCCTCGCACTCTCTCTCTCTCTCCCTCCCTCGCACTCTCTCTCTCTCTCCCTCCCTCGCACTCTCTCTCTCTCTCCCTCCCTCGCACTCTCTCTCTCTCTCCCTCCCTCGCACTCTCTCTCTCTCTCTCTCCCTCCCTCGCACTCTCTCTCTCTCTCTCTCCCTCCCTCGCACTCTCTCTCTCTCTCTCCCTCCCTCGCACTCTCTCTCTCTCTCTCCCTCCCTCGCACTCTCTCTCTCTCTCTCCCTCCCTCGCACTCTCTCTCTCTCTTCCTCCCTCGCACTCTCTCTCTCTCTCCCTCCCTCGCACTCTCTCTCTCTCTCCCTCCCTCGCACTCTCTCTCTCTCCCTCCCTCGCACTCTCTCACTCTCTCCCTCCATCGCACTCTCTCTCTCTCCCTCCCTCGCACTCTCTCTCTCTCCCTCCCTCGCACTCTCTCTCTCTCTCCCTCCCTCACACTCTCTCACTCCATCGCACTCTCTCTCTCTCCCTCCCTCGCACTCTCTATCTCTCTCCCTCCCTCGCACTCTCTCACTCCATCGCACTCTCTCTCTCTCCCTCCCTCGCACTCTCCCTCCCTCGCACTCTCTCTCCCTCGCACTCTCTCTCCCTCGCACTCTCTCTCTCCCTCCCTGGCTCTCTCTCTCCCTCCCTCGCACTCTCTCTCTCTCTCCCTCCCTCGCACTCTCTCTCTCTCTCACTCCCTCGCACTCTCTCTCTCTCTCCCTCCCTCGCACTCTCTCTCTCTCTCCCTCCCTCGCACTCTCTCTCTCTCTCCCTCCCTCGCACTCTCTCTCTCTCTCCCTCCCTCGCACTCTCTCTCTCTCTCCCTCCCTCCCTCGCACTCTCTCTCTCTCTCCCTCCCTCCCTCGCACTCTCTCTCTCTCTCTGTCCCTCCCTCGCACTCTCTCTCCCTCGCACTCTCTCTCTCCCTCCCTGGCTCTCTCTCTCCCTCCCTCGCACTCTCTCTCTCTCTCCCTCCCTCGCACTCTCTCTCTCTCTCCCTCCCTCGCACTCTCTCTCTCTCTCCCTCCCTCGCACTCTCTCTCTCTCTCCCTCCCTCGCACTCTCTCTCTCTCTCCCTCCCTCGCACTCTCTCTCTCTCTCCCTCCCTCGCACTCTCTCTCTCTCTCCCTCCCTCGCACTCTCTCTCTCTCTCCCCCTCCCTCGCACTCTCTCTCTCTCTCCCCCTCCCTCGCACTCTCTCTCTCTCTCCCTCCCTCGCACTCTCTCTCTCTCTCCCTCCCTCGCACTCTCTCTCTCTCTCTCTCCCTCGCACTCTCTCTCTCTCTCCCTCCCTCGCACTCTCTCTCTCTCTCTCTCCCTCCCTCGCACTCTCTCTCTCTCTCTCTCCCTCCCTCGCACTCTCTCTCTCTCTCTCTCCCTCCCTCGCACCCTCTCTCTCTCTCTCTCCCTCCCTCGCGCCCTCTCTCTCTCTCTCTCTCCCTCCCTCGCGCCCTCTCTCTCTCTCTCTCCCTCCCTCGCGCCCTCTCTCTCTCTCTCTCCCTCCCTCGCGCCCTCTCTCTCTCTCTCTCCCTCCCTCGCACTCTCTCTCTCTCTCTCTCCCTCCCTCGCACTCTCTCTCTCTCTCTCCCTCCCTCGCACTCTCTCTCTCTCTCTCTCCCTCCCTCGCACTCTCTCTCTCTCTCTCCCTCCCTCGCACTCTCTCTCTCTCTCTCCCTCCCTCGCACTCTCTCTCTCTCCCTCCCTCGCACTCTCTCTCTCTCCCTCGCACTCTCTCTCTCTCTCCCTCCCTCGCACTCTCTCTCTCTCTCCCTCCCTCGCACTCTCTCTCTCTCTCCCTCCCTCGCACTCTCTCTCTCTCTCTCCCTCCCTCGCACTCTCTCTCTCTCTCTCCCTCCCTCGCACTCTCTCTCTCTCTCCCTCCCTCGCACTCTCTCTCTCTCTCTCCCTCCCTCGCACTCTCTCTCTCCCTCCCTCGCACTCTCTCTCTCTCTCTCCCTCCCTCGCACTCTCTCTCTCTCTCTCCCTCCCTCGCACTCTCTCTCTCTCTCTCCCTCCCTCGCACTCTGTCTCTCTCGCTCCCTCCCTCGCACTCTCTCTCTCTCTCCCTCCCTCGCACTCTCTCTCTCTCTCTCCGTCCCTCGCACTCTCTCTCTCTCTCTCCCTCCCTCGCACTCTCTCTCTCTCTCTCCCTCCCTCGCACTCTCTCTCTCTCCCTCCCTCGCATTCTCTCTCTCTCCCTCCCTCGCACACTATCCCTCTCCCACCCTCGCACTCTCTCCCCCTCGCACTCTCTCCCCCTCGCTCTCTCTCGCTCCCTGGCTCTCTCTCTCTCCCTCCCTCACACTCTCTCTCTCTCGCCCTCGCACTCTCTCTCTCTCGCCCTCGCACTCTCTCTCTCTCGCCCTCGCACTCTCTCTCTCTCGCCCTCGCACTCTCTCTCTCTCTCCCTCCCTCGCACTCTCTCGCTCCCTCCCTCGCACTCTCTCTCTCCCCCCCTCGCACTCTCTCTCTCCCTCCCTCGCACTCTCTCTCTCCCTCCCTCGCACTCTCTCTCTCCCTCCCTCGCACTCTCTCTCTCTCCCTCGCACTCTCTCTCTCTCTCTCTCCCTCGCACTCTCTCTCTCTCTCTCTCCCTCGCACTCTCTCTCTCTCTCTCCCTCCGTCGCACTCTCTCTCTCTCTCTCCCTCGCACTCTCTCTCTCACCCTCACACTCTCTCTCCCTCCCTCGCACTCTCTCTCTCTCCCTCCCTCGCACTCTCTCTCTCTCCCTCCCTCGCACTCTCTCTCTCTCTCTCTCCCTCGCACTCTCTCTCTCCGTTCCCTCGCACTCTCTCTCTCTCCCTCCCTCCCTCGCACTCTCTCTCTCTCCCTCCCTCCCTCGCACTCTCTCTCTCCCTCCCTCGCACTCTCTCTCTCCCTCCCTCGCACTCTCTCTCTCTCGCCCTCGCACTCTCTCTCTCTCGCCCTCGCACTCTCTCTCTCGCCCTCGCACTCTCTCTCTCTCTCTCTCCCTCGCACTCTCTCTCTCTCTCTCTCCCTCGCACTCTCTCTCTCTCTCTCCCTCCGTCGCACTCTCTCTCTCTCTCTCCCTCCGTCGCACTCTCTCTCTCACCCTCGCACTCTCTCTCCCTCCCTCGCACTCTCTCTCTCCCTCCCTCGCACTCTCTCTCTCCCTCCCTCGCACTCTCTCTCTCCCTCCCTCGCACTCTCTCTCTCCCTCCCTCGCACTCTCTCTCTCCCTCCCTCGCACTCTCTCTCTCCCTCCCTCGCACTCTCTCTCTCCCTCCCTCGCACTCTCTCTCTCCCTCCCTCGCACTCTCTCTCTCCCTCCCTCGCACTCTCTCTCTCTCCCTCCCTCGCACTCTCTCTCCCTCCCTCGCACTCTCTCTCTCTCGTTCCCTCGCACTCTCTCTCTCTCTCGTTCCCTCGCACTCTCTCTCTCTCTCGTTCCCTCGCACTCTCTCTCTCTCTCGTTCCCTCGCACTCTCTCTCTCTCTCGTTCCCTCGCACTCTCTCTCTCTCTCGTTCCCTCGCACTCTCTCTCTCTCTCGTTCCCTCGCACTCTCTCTCTCTCTCGTTCCCTCGCACTCTCTCTCTCTCTCGTTCCCTCGCACTCTCTCTCTCTCTCGTTCCCTCGCACTCTCTCTCTCTCTCGTTCCCTCGCACTCTCTCTCTCTCTCGTTCCCTCGCACTCTCTCTCTCTCTCGTTCCCTCGCACTCTCTCTCTCTCGTTCCCTCGCACTCTCTCTCTCTCGTTCCCTCGCACTCTCTCTCTCTCGTTCCCTCGCACTCTCTCTCTCTCGTTCCCTCGCACTCTCTCTCTCTCGTTCCCTCGCACTCTCTCTCTCTCGTTCCCTCGCACTCTCTCTCTCTCGCTCCCTCGCACTCTCTCTCTCTCGCTCCCTCGCACTCTCTCTCTCCGCTCCCTCGCACTCTCTCTCTCTCCGCTCCCTCGCACTCTCTCTCTCTCCGCTCCCTCGCACTCTCTCTCTCTCCGCTCCCTCGCACTCTCTCTCTCTCCGCTCCCTCGCACTCTCTCTCTCTCCGCTCCCTCGCACTCTCTCTCTCTCCGCTCCCTCGCACTCTCTCTCTCTCCGCTCCCTCGCACTCTCTCTCTCTCCGCTCCCTCGCACTCTCTCTCTCTCCCCTCCCTCGCACTCTCTCTCTCTCCCCTCCCTCGCACTCTCTCTCTCCCCCTCCCTCGCACTCTCTCTCTCTCCCTCCCTCGCACTCTCTCTCTCTCCCTCCCTCGCACTCTCTCTCTCTCCCTCCCTCGCACTCTCTCTCTCTCCCTCCCTCGCACTCTCTCTCTCTCCCTCCCTCGCACTCTCTCTCTCTCCCTCCCTCGCACTCTCTCTCTCTCCCTCCCTCGCACTCTCTCTCTCTCCCTCCCTCGCACTCTCTCTCTCTCCCTCCCTCGCACTCTCTCTCTCTCCCTCCCTCGCACTCTCTCTCTCTCCCTCCCTCGCACTCTCTCTCTCTCCCTCCCTCGCACTCTCTCTCTCTCCCTCCCTCGCACTCTCTCTCTCTCCCTCGCACTCTCTCTCTCTCCCTCCCTCGCACTCTCTCTCTCTCCCTCCCTCGCACTCTCTCTCTCTCCCTCGCACTCTCTCTCTCTCCCTCCCTCGCACTCTCTCTCTCTCCCTCCCTCGCACTCTCTCTCTCTCCCTCCCTCGCACTCTCTCTCTCTCCCTCCCTCGCACTCTCTCTCTCTCCCTCCCTCGCACTCTCTCTCTCTCCCTCCCTCGCACTCTCTCTCTCTCCCTCCCTCGCACTCTCTCTCTCTCCCTCCCTCGCACTCTCTCTCTCTCCCTCCCTCGCACTCTCTCTCTCTCCCTCCCTCGCACTCTCTCTCTCTCCCTCCCTCGCACTCTCTCTCTCTCCCTCCCTCGCACTCTCTCTCTCTCCCTCCCTCGCACTCTCTCTCTCTCCCTCCCTCGCACTCTCTCTCTCTCCCTCCCTCGCACTCTCTCTCTCTCCCTCCCTCGCACTCTCTCTCTCCCTCCCTCGCACTCTCTCTCTCTCCCTCCCTCGCACTCTCTCTCCCTCCCTCGCACTCTCTCTCTCTCCCTCCCTCGCACTCTCTCTCTCTCCCTCCCTCGCACTCTCTCTCTCTCCCTCCCTCGCACTCTCTCTCTCTCCCTCCCTCGCACTCTCTCTCTCTCCCTCCCTCGCACTCTCTCTCTCTCCCTCCCTCGCACTCTCTCTCTCTCCCTCCCTCGCACTCTCTCTCTCTCCCTCCCTCGCACTCTCTCTCTCTCCCTCCCTCGCACTCTCTCTCTCTCTCCCTCCCTCGCACTCTCTCTCTCTCCCTCCCTCGCACTCTCTCTCTCTCCCTCCCTCGCACTCTCTCTCTCTCCCTCCCTCGCACTCTCTCTCTCTCCCTCCCTCGCACTCTCTCTCTCTCCCTCCCTCGCACTCTCTCTCTCTCCCTCCCTCGCACTCTCTCTCTCTCCCTCCCTCGCACTCTCTCTCTCTCCCTCCCTCGCACTCTCTCTCTCTCCCTCCCTCGCACTCTCTCTCTCTCCCTCCCTCGCACTCTCTCTCTCTCCCTCCCTCGCACTCTCTCTCTCTCCCTCCCTCGCACTCTCTCTCTCTCCCTCCCTCGCACTCTCTCTCTCTCCCTCCCTCGCACTCTCTCTCTCTCCCTCCCTCGCACTCTCTCTCTCTCCCTCCCTCGCACTCTCTCTCTCTCCCTCCCTCGCACTCTCTCTCTCTCCCTCCCTCGCACTCTCTCTCTCTCCCTCCCTCGCACTCTCTCTCTCTCCCTCCCTCGCACTCTCTCTCTCTCCCTCCCTCGCACTCTCTCTCTCTCCCTCCCTCGCACTCTCTCTCTCTCCCTCCCTCGCACTCTCTCTCTCTCCCTCCCTCGCACTCTCTCTCTCTCCCTCCCTCGCACTCTCTCTCTCTCCCTCCCTCGCACTCTCTCTCTCTCCCTCCCTCGCACTCTCTCTCTCTCCCTCCCTCGCACTCTCTCTCTCTCCCTCCCTCGCACTCTCTCTCTCTCCCTCCCTCGCACTCTCTCTCTCTCCCTCCCTCGCACTCTCTCTCTCTCCCTCCCTCGCACTCTCTCTCTCTCCCTCCCTCGCACTCTCTCTCTCTCCCTCCCTCGCACTCTCTCTCTCTCCCTCCCTCGCACTCTCTCTCTCTCCCTCCCTCGCACTCTCTCTCTCTCCCTCCCTCGCACTCTCTCTCTCCCTCCCTCGCACTCTCTCTCTCTCCCTCCCTCGCACTCTCTCTCTCTCCCTCCCTCGCACTCTCTCTCTCTCCCTCCCTCGCACTCTCTCTCTCTCCCTCCCTCGCACTCTCTCTCTCTCCCTCCCTCGCACTCTCTCTCTCTCCCTCCCTCGCACTCTCTCTCTCTCCCTCCCTCGCACTCTCTCTCTCTCCCTCCCTCGCACTCTCTCTCTCTCCCTCCCTCGCACTCTCTCTCTCTCCCTCCCTCGCACTCTCTCTCTCTCCCTCCCTCGCACTCTCTCTCTCTCCCTCCCTCGCACTCTCTCTCTCTCCCTCCCTCGCACTCTCTCTCTCTCCCTCCCTCGCACTCTCTCTCTCTCCCTCCCTCGCACTCTCTCTCTCCCTCCCTCGCACTCTCTCTCTCTCCCTCCCTCGCACTCTCTCTCTCTCCCTCCCTCCCTCGCACTCTCTCTCTCTCTCCCTCCCTCGCACTCTCTCTCTCTCTCCCTCCCTCGCACTCTCTCTCTCTCTCCCTCCCTCGCACTCTCTCTCTCTCTCCCTCCCTCGCACTCTCTCTCTCTCTCCCTCCCTCGCACTCTCTCTCTCTCCCTCCCTCGCACTCTCTCTCTCCCTCCCTCGCACTCTCTCTCTCTCTCCCTCCCTCGCACTCTCTCTCTCTCTCCCTCCCTCGCACTCGCTCTCTCTCTCCCTCCCTCGCACTCTCTCTCTCTCCCTCCCTCGCACTCTCTCTCTCTCCCTCCCTCGCACTCGCTCTCTCTCCCTCCCTCGCACTCTCTCTCTCTCCCTCCCTCGCACTCTCTCTCTCTCCCTCCCTCGCACTCTCTCTCTCTCCCTCCCTCGCAATCTCTCTCTCTCCCTCCCTCGCACTCTCTCTCTCTCCCTCCCTCGCACTCTCTCTCTCTCCCTCCCTCGCACTCTCTCTCTTTGTGATAGGTGATTTACTAACAAGTCCTGGTAAACCTGAATCACCATGTACCTAGTGTGATACATAGATAATCAGAAAAACACAGCATAATTTTTAAATCTTTGGCTCATTCGTTCAGCATCTCAGAAACTGAGACACACAATTTTTTTTTATTTTAAGAAAAAAATGTGTAAGTGAATCCAAATCTCAACAGGTTGAAATTCAACTGTTTTCACATGATTTGACTCAATCTGAACTGGGTTTCCAATAGCATTTTTCTTATGTCAATATCTCACACAGGATGCTCCTTTAGTTTCTAGGTGAACCATTCTAGAACTAAACAAAAATTCAACAAATTCAGAAAACACTGCTAATAAGGTGCAGCTGCACAAAATATTAACACATTACCATATGAAATCATTCTTGTATACATGATTTAACAAAAGAAAAAACACCCAGTATGTAATAAGCTTAAATTGCAATCTGCAAGCAAACTTTTAATAACTGTTCTGATGAAGAGTCATACGGTCTCGAAACGGACTCAAAACGTTAACTGTGTTCCTCTCTGCAGATGCTGTCAAACCTGCTGAGTTTTTCCAGCTATTTTTATTTTTGTTTTTAATAACTGGGGGCTGAGTGGTGTGTTGAAATTGATTCTGTGTTTTGAGTTCAAATCCAGTTCATCTGACAATGGCAATGACAACTTTTGTATTCATCACCTCTAACATAACACAGCATCCCAAGGCACTTCGCTGGAGAGTAATGAAACAAGAATGGCCAATGAGCCAAAAGAATGAAATATCATTCGACGGGGTGACTAAGAGACTGATCAAGGAGGTGCATTTTATGCGGGAGGATAGTAGAGTGGAAGAGGGTTTAGGAAGAGAATTCAACAACATAGGACTTAGACAGCAGAAGGCACAGCCACCAACGTTGGGGCAAAGGATGGAAGGAATTCAAGAAACTGAGATTTGGGTGTTGGTAGGGCTGATGGAAGGATACCGAGGTACGGTGAGGCAAAGGATTTAATCACAAGGGTGGGATATTTAGAATTTGATGTGTTGGGAAGCTGGGATCCAATTTAGTTCAGAAAGAACAGGGTGCTAGTGAGTGACAGCAAAATATTATGGACGCTGGAAATCTGATGAAAAGTTATAGACATAAAACATTAACTGTTTCTTTCTCAGAAGCTGCCAGACCTGCTGAGTATTTCCATCATTTCCTTGTTTTATGTTAGCAACACAGTCACGGCCATTGAGGATGCCATTTGTGACTTTGATTAGGGTTTTTCTGCGCTGTGACAGGTGTGAAACCAGATTGGAGACTTTCAATTACGTTGAGGGAAAGAATTTGGGAGGCAACAGCACATTCAAAAACTTGAGGAAAGGGAGTTGGAGATTGTTTACAGTGATGTGGTCAGGGGAGGGTGGGTTCAAGGGAGGTTTATTTGAGAAGGGGAATGATGACAGGGAGGAGGAAATTCCCAATGAGAGGTGACCATTTAAAATGCCAACTAACAAGGGTACAAGGAAGGGAAGTGGAGTGGTCAGTTTAGTGGGACTAAAGGTCCAGGGACAGCAGGTGGGTCCCATGGAAAAGATGAACTTGAGAAGAGATGAGAAACTGGAGAAAGATACGGGTTCAGGATTAGGGAGATTTGGCTTGGTGAGCAATGGAATGTGGGGGAGCAGATAAAACAGCTGAATGAGACTAAGAATGTTACTGTCCAAAGAAACCATGAGTTCCTGGGACTTGCTGGGGTGAGGATAGAGTAAGGGAAGGGGTTTAAGGAAATGGCTGTTAGAGGAGAAAAGATGCCAGGGAAATGAAACCTTTGCTTTCCAAGATAATGCTGAAGTGGTGGTTGGTTTTAGCACAGGATAGTGAGATGACACTTAGGGTGGAATTTTGGGGGCAGGGCTGGAAAATGCAGCTGGCCATTCAAATGTCCAGTGACTTCAGTGGGACTGGAGGATCCCGCCGGCAGGAGGGGCCAGAAAATTCCAGCCTCAATGTTGTTCAACCAGATCTGGTAATGCAAGGCGGCAAAACCAGTCGTGTGCCAGCTAGGTTTGTGTGCGCAGCTATTGGACTTGAGAGAGCGAAGATCAAACCCGTTAACAGGGAATGACCAGGATGGGAAAGAAATCAGGTACTGATGGGAATTAGGGTATAAAAGACGGAGGTGAGCCACCGGTTAAGCAGACAACAGCTTTAAAATAGTATGTTGAATGGAAGACCAAAAGCTAAGCAGATGGGAGTGTGAAAGTGCAGTTGTTAAGTGACTTAGCAAATAGTTTATTTCAGAGTCAGACACAAGGAAATGAGATTACTTAGGGTCATCTGTGTAGTAAGGGATAGAAAGAAGCAGTCAAAGATGGTCTTGTCACTGATGAAGACCATTAAGGTATAGATGCCTTGGTTGAAGAGGTGGCTATGAAAATGGTTGAGGGAGTTTATATTCAGACAGAGATTTAAGGAGAACAGGAGGACAACAGATAGTGAGGAAATAACTGAAGGCTATGTGACTGGATAACTGAAGACTGTATGTCTGGATGACTGAGACTGTATGACTGGATAACTGAAGGTTGTATGAACATCCTGGACTTACCTTGCCTACCCTGGAAAGGTCATTAAGCATCTTCCGATACTATGTGGAATAGTACAAGCTTCAATTACAGCTTTTACTACTACCACACAACACAAATAGTACTAATATGTAGCTTCCTGCTTTCTGTTTTCAAAAGTCACTCCCTCCTCAACTTGCCTTTGACACAGATGCATCTGAAAACCTGAGAATGCTTATTCCTTCTCAAAAAATCTGGCATTTTCTGCTGCTGGATAACAGAAGACCTTCTTTAAGAGATCCTAATTAAAAGCCACACTACTGTTCCATTTCCTCCCCTCCCAATAGTAGTAACCCTATTAAGAACAGGGGTACCATTCAAAACCTTCCCTGCATTGCGAATGAGAGCTTTGAAGAAAAAAAGCAGCCACTTAGTGACCTGTACATATGAACGGATTGTCCATAACCTCACAACTACAGGGGGTCTAGCCTTCTGCTGTTATCCAAACATGGTTCAAACTTCACTGCATATATATTATTACTGGTGCCCATTTTAAGATAGCCACATTTTCTACTTATCAAGAAAATATAATCATTTTGAAATTAAGTATGTCCACATGCATCACAGCATCATACGAGCTCTTCATGTCTAACCCAGTTTTGTTTACCTTAACTTAAAATCGAAAAATATTTCATTCAGTTGTGTGCTAACCTTCTCCAAGATGGATTATTTATAATTGAACTACAGAGGTCAGTGTTTCTATTACAAACTAGATTTAGAACACCCAACCAAGAATTTCAGCTCTCCAGGTCTATGGAACCTCCTGGGTAAAATGCTGCAGTAACAATTGATTTGTACTATCACTAGTATTCCATGATCAATGTCACAAAGCAAACAATTATAGTTATAAAAACAAAAAAACTGCGGATGCTGGAAATCCAAAACAAAAACAGAATTACCTGGAAAAACTCAGCAGGTCTGGCAGCATCGGCAGAGAAGAAAAGAGTTGACGTTTCGAGTCTTCATGACCCTTCAACAGAACTAGGTGAATCCAAGGAAGGGGGGGGCCTCAACAAGAAACTTTTTCTCTTTCTCTCAAGTGCTAAGGAACGCAAGCTCCAACAATTCATCGACACCAACACCCATCTAGGACCCTCCACCCCTGCCTGTCCCCCCCCCCATCTTCCAATCCCAGCCCCAGCCATGTATTCACTATACCCCCTGACCTTCCCCTCTCCGATGCTGAACGTTCAGTGCTCAGCAAAGGACTTAGTTTCATACCCTTACGCCCTCACCTCAATGAATTTCGGGCTCGGCACGATGATGAACTCTTCTTCCGCCATCTTCGTCTCCGGGCTCACTTCTTTGGGCAGGAGTCCTCTCCCCGTTCAACCCACCTCCAATATTCTCCCTCCACCTGGACCCCTCCCTCTGGACTCTTACCTTCTCTTGATCTTTTCATTGAGAACTGTCGGCGCGACATTAGTCGTCTCAATTTCTCTGCTCCTCTCACCCATTCTAATCTCTCTCTCTCTGAACTTACTGCACTCCATTCTCTCAGGTCCAACCCTGACATTGTCATCAAACCCGCTGACAAGGGTGGTGTTGTTGTTGTCTGGCGCACTGACCTCTACCTCGCGGAGGCTGAGCGTCAACTCACAGACACTTCCTCCTACCTCTCCCTGGACCATGACCCCACCACTGAACATCAAGGCATTGTATCCAGGACTGTCACTAACGTCATCTCCTCTGGGGATCTTCCTCCCACAGCTTCCAACCTGATAGTCGCCCAACCTTGGACGGCCCGCTTCTACCTCCTACCCAAAATCCACAAACAGAACTGTCCCATTAGACCAATCGGATTAGCTTGCTCCTGCCCCACAGAACTCATTTCTCGTTATCTTGACTCCCTTCTCTCTCCCCTTGTCCAGTCCCTTCCCATCTACATCCGTGATTCCTCTGACACCTTACGTCACATCAACAATTTCCAGTTCCCTGGCCCCAACCGCTTACTCTTCACCATGGACGTCCAATCCCTCTACACCTCCATCCCCCACCAGGATGGTCTGAGGGCCCTTAGCTTCTTCCTCGAACAGAGGCCCGAACAATCCCCATCCACCACTACTCTCCTCCGTCTGGCTGAACTTGTTCTCACACTGAACAATTTCTCCTTCAACTCCTCTCACTTCCTCCAAATAAAAGGTGTGGCCATGGGTACCCGCATGGGCCCCAGCTATGCCTGTCTCTTTATGGGGTATGTGGAACACTCCTTGTTCCAGTCCTACTCTGGCCTCCTTCGACAACTCTTTCTCCGGTACATCGATGATTACTTCGGTGCTGCTTCATGCTCTCATCGGGACTTGGAAAAATTTATTAATTTTGCTTCCAATCTCCACCCCTCCATCATTTTCACGTGGTCCATCTCTGACACTTCCCTTCCCTGACCTCTCTGTCTCAATCCCTGGTGATAGACTGTCCAGCAATATCCATTACAAACCTACCGACTCCCACAGCTACCTCGACTACAGCTCCTCACACCCCGCTTCCTGTAAGGACTCCATCCCATTCTCTCAGTTCCTTCGCCTCCGTCGCATCTGTTCCAGTGATGCTACCTTCAAAAACAGTTCCTCTGACATGTCCTCCTTCTTCCTTAACTGAGGTTTTCCACCCACGGTCGTTGACAGGGCCCTCAACTGTGTCTGGCCCATCTCCCGCGCATCCGCTTTCACGCCTTCTCCTCCCTCCCAGAAACATGATAGGGTCCCCCTTGTCCTCACTTTTCACCCCACCAGCCTCTGCTTTCAAAAGGATCATCCTCCGCCATTTCCGCCAACTCTAGCATGATGCCACCACCAAACACATCTTCCCTTCACCCCCCCTGTCGGCATTCCGTAGGGATCGTTCCCTCCGGGATACCCTGGTCCACTCCTCCATCATCCCATACTCCTCAACCCCCACCTATGGCACCACCCCATGCCCACGCAAAAGATGTAACACCTGCCCCTTCACTTCCTCTCTCCTCACCGTCCAAGGGCCCAAACACTCCTTTCAAGTGAAGCATTTCACTTGCATTTCCCCCAACTTAGTCTACTGCATTCGTTGCTCCCAGTGTGGTCTCCTCTACATTGGAGAGACCAAACGTAAACTGGGTGATTGCTTTGCAGAACACCTGCGGTCTGTCTGCAGGAATGACCCAAACCTCCCTGTCGCTTGCCATTTTAACACTCCACCATGCTCTCTTGCCCACATGTCTGTCCTTGGCTTGCTGCATTGTTCCAGTGAAGCCCAACGCAAACTGGAGGAACAACACCTCATCTTCCGACTGGGCACTTTACAGCCTTCCAGACTGAATATTGAATTCAACAACTTTAGGTCTTGAACTCCCTCCTCCATCCCCACCCCCTTTCTGTTTCTTCCCCCTTCCTTTTGTTTTTTCCAATAAATTATATAGATTTTTCTTTTCCCACCTATTTCCATTATTTTTAAATATTTTTAAATCTTTTATGCTCCCCCACCCCCACTAGAGCTATACCTTGAGTGCCCTACCATCCATTCTTAACTAGCACATTCGTTTAGATAATATCACCAACTTCAACACCTATATGTTCTTTTGTTCTGTTGTGTGTGACATCTTTTGATGATCTGCTTCTATCACTGCTTGTTTGTCCCTACAACCACACCACCCCCCTCCACTTGTCTCCCCCCACCCAACCCCACATACACACACACACATTTCAGATTCACCTAGTTCTGTTGAAGGGTCATGAGGACTCGAAACGTCAACTCTTTTCTTCTCCGCCGATGCTGCCAGACCTGCTGAGTTTTTCCAGGTAATTCTGTTTTTGTTAACAATTATAGTTAATTGGCTTAGACTGATAAAACAAAATCTTGTCATTCTCTTAACAAAATACAGTAAATATAGGATATCTCCTACAGTATCTATTGCCTTTAGTGCCTTCTGTTAAATTGCAAATGCTTCGGCAAATGATTTAAGTTATTTCTACAGCAAGAAATTGAAATAAAATTTAATCTTTCTCCATATTGATCAATGATTGATAGCAAGACTTAATTGAAGGAATATTAATCAAAAAGAAAAAAATAAAGCTATATTATCTCTAACCTATTTTACCATAATTATTAAATAATGGTATCCCCTTTCCCCCAGCTATTCAATCTCCTTTCTCTATACACAAAAAGCATTTGTATTTTTCTCTCATAAACACTTGAAGGAAAAACTGCAGGGATATGGGGAAAGAGCAGAGGAGTTGGACTAATTGAATTGCTCTTTGAAAAGGCCGGTACAAATTTGATAGGTCAAACAGCCTCCCTCTGTGAAGTACTGTTCTATTCTATCAGGACTGCTTTTTGCAAACATAACTTAAAGCACAGATTGTTCAGCTTTTTGGTTTGCTTTTTTGAATTGGTGCAATCTAACTTTGCATCTTTACATTGTTTTAGTTTCCTTCCAATTTTCACTACCTCCCTTTGACTGCAGTGGGCAATCCACACATATCTGGGCAGCATGCATACAACCAGAGTCATACTTCTACATGAAATATCATTGATCACACACCGTTGGGGTGCTTAAACAATGCCTGACTATCTGGACCATTCTGGAGGAGTCCTGCGGTACTTGGTAGAGTGCTTCTGTTAATTTCTTGTGGACTGCAGCACCTTGCACAACTTTGCCATCATGAGGGCTAGGTCTTTGTCAACAGATATGTGGGGAGCGGCTGAGGAGGAGGGAGGAGAAGGAAGAAGCAACCAACACATTCCTTTTCGTGATTGGCTCACCTAACTGCTTATCAGTGAATACAATCTCAAGTCCCCATTCAACACCTTATCTTCCCTCTGTTATGGGCCAGCACAGCATCCACAGGCTGAAATAAAAGCCACCAGCAAATAAATATTCCCAATGAAATTAATCAATCATATTCCATTCAAAGTTCAACTTATCAGCCTTTTGCATTCCCCTTAGTGCCTGTCTTGCATGTGCCTTTGCCTGACCTAATGCTACCCCAGTGGCTGCAGCATGGTTGGTGGAAGGCTGTTGATCTTCAATGCGGGAAAAATGTAAATGGTCTTGCAACTTGGGCTTTAGAAGGCCTGAATTTCAGACTGCACAACTTGGGCATGGGTGGCAAGTAATTGCAAGGGCATTGATAAAGTGACAGTGAGGGCAGGACAAATGCTGTCATCCTGGGAGAGGACAGTAGGTTCATACTCCACACAGGTACCGCAATTCCACCAGGGCGACGCATCAACACCTAGCAGTGTTTTGGACAACAGACTGCTGGCCTGCTGCGAGGTCTTACCTATCCCCCACTCTTCTTTTACCACTAAGTCAGGAGATCAACCCTGGTTCAATGAAGATTACAGGAGGGGATGCCAGGAGCAGCACCAGCCATACCTAAAAATGAGATGTCAACCTTGTGAAGCTACAACACAGGACTACTTGCATGCCAAACAGCATAAGCAGGAAGCAACAGACACAGCTAAGTGATTGTGCAACCAATGGATCAGATCTAAGTTCTGCAGTCTTGCCACATCCAGTTGTGAATGGTGCTGAACTCCACAGAGATGAAGTGAGAGTGACTGCCCTTGACATCAAGGCAGCATTTGAACAAGTGTGGCATCAAGGAGCCCTAGCAAAACTGGAGTCAATGGGAATCAGGGAAAACCCTCTGCTGGATAGAGGCAAACCTAGCAGAAAGGAAGGTGGTTGTGGTTGTTGGAGATTAGTCATCTCAGTTCCAGGACATCACTGCAGTTCCTCAGTGCACTGTCCTAGGCCCAACCATCTTCAACTGCTTCATCAATGAACTTCCTTCCACCATAAGGTCAGAAGTGGGGATGTTCGCTGATGATTGCACAATGTTTAGCACCATTCACAACTCCTCAGATAGGGAAGCAGTCCATGTCCAAATGTACCAAGACTTGGACAATATCCAGGCTTGGGCTGACAAGTGGCAAGTAACATTCACGCCACACAAGTGCCAGGTAATGACCATCTCCAACAAGAGAGAATTTAACCATCGTCCCTTGACACTCAATGGCATTACCATCGTTGAATCCCTGACTATCAACAACCTGGGGGTTATCATTGACCAGAAACTGAACTGGAATGACCATATAAATACTGTGCTATAAGAGCAGGTCAGAGGCTAGAAATCCTGTGGCGATTAACTCATCTCCTGACTTCTCAAAGCCTGTCCACCATCTACAAGGCACGAGTCAAGAGTGCAATGGAACACTCTCCACTTGCCTGAATGAGTGCAGCTCCAACAACACTCAAGAGGCTTGATACCATCCAGGACAAAGCAGCCCGCTTGATTGGTACCAAATTCACAAACATTCACTCCCTCCACCTCCGGCACAAGGTGGCAGCAGTGTGTACCATCTACAAGATCCACTGCAGCAATTAACCAAGGCTTCTTAGGCAGTACCTTCCAAACCCACGATCACTACCATTTAGAAGGGCAGCAAACACATGGGAACACCACTACCTGGAAATTCTCCTCCAAGCCACTCACCACCCTGACTTGGAAATATATTGCCATTGCTTCACTGTCACTGGGTCAAAATCCTGGAACCCTCTCTAACAGCACTTTGGATGTACCTACACTGCATGGACTGCAGCAGTTTAAGAATGCAGCTCATCACTGCCTTCTCAAGGGCAATTAGGGATAGGCAATAAATGCTGGCCCAGCCAGCGATGCCCACATTCCATGAATGAATTAAAAAAAACTCAGTGATAGTCTCTTTGTGGGATTCAAATTCATGTGATATCAACCTCACTGAAGATAGTTTCCGCACCCTTATGTGTTGTCAGGGAGATGTGTTAAAAATTGTTTTGCAAGTGTGAGCAATGCGCTTGTAACCCTTTTTCTTCACGACATAGCATTGTGTGAGGGCAGCTCAGCAGCCTTGAGGGACTAGCAGCAGTTGTGTCTCCTCAATGGTAGTGCCAAAGGACAAGACCTGAACGGGAGGATGATATCCCCCATACATGTCCTAATCTCACTGGCCACTCTGGTTTTTCATTAATGTGGTGACAACTGAATCAAGTAAGTTGCCACAGCATTCTCCTTTTGTGTCGAGACTCATTTCCCAGGAGCGCATACAGGGTGCACAGTTGACCTTTTTAGAGATCATGGCCTGATGAATCATGAGGTTGGAAGGTGCATGTCTCAATGCTGAGCTTGTTCTCAAAGTGACTGGTTGGACATCCTTTTCAATGCAATGGAATGCAATTCAGGGCCAGGAGAAATGTGGCCATCCCCCTTGCCTTCATTTTACTCCTTCTAGATTCCGGTAGCAATTAAAGTGGCACAGCCACATCTTTCATGTCTTGCTTCCTCGATGGTGTTGTCCCGTGAAAGCTGACCCTCAGCACCCTCCTCAGATTCCTGGGCCTCCTGCTCTTCATCCTCCAAGGAACTCTCATCCTCCTCCATTTCACCCTCTGGCAAGCGATCACTTCTTTGCAGTGCCAGGTTGTGAAGGGTGCAACACACCACGATGATGTGGGATACCCTATCTGGAGTGTACTGCAGTGTGCCACCTGTGTGATCCAAACATCGGAAGTGCATCTTCAGAATACCAATGACCTGCTCGATTAGGGACTGTGTGGAGCTGTGAGCTGCGTTGTAGCTCTCCTCCGAAGCACTCTGAGGTCAACACACATGTGTCATGAGCCAGCGTTTCAGTAGGATTCGCTTACCCCAACCAGCAATCCATGCAGGTGCTCAGACCCTCTGAATATCTGAGGCACCTGGGAGTGACTCAGGATATATGAGTTATGACAACTACCAGAGTATCTGGCACAAATGTGCATGATGTGCTTCCAATGGTCGTATGCCAGTTGAACATGATGGAATGATAGCCTTTGCCGTTAATAAACATTAGGGGCTGCTGCTATAAAGCCCTTAAAGCGACATGGATATAGCTAATTGCATCCTGTTCTCTTGTGAAGCCTGCGATAGCTGCAAAACCCATGAATCTTGCAGCCTGGCTATCTTCATCGAGTGTAAACCTCACATAGTGATGTGCCTTGCTGTAGAGGGCATCTGTGACCTCCTTGGTGCATCTATGTGTTGTGGAGTGCAACATGCCGCATAGGTCTCCTGTGGATCTCTGGAACTACCCTAAGGCAAAGAAATTGAGTACAGTGGTCACCTTTAAAGCCATTGGCAGAGGAAAACCACTGACTCCACTGGGCATTAGTTCCTCTCAAGAACATATTTGATGTGATCTACCAGAGCTCAAGACAAGCACAGACACGCCGGCATTGTCTCTCACTAATCTGTAAATAGGAGAGTCTTCTTCGGTAGACCCTTGGTCTAGGGAGTCGCCTCCATGGTCTGGGTCTATCCTCCTGATCCTCATGTTCTTGATGTGGCTTCCCTTGACTGTGGGCCTCAGTGGGGCCTCCTCTTGAAGCTGTGCTTGGTGTCGCTTGTCTGTTCTCCTCCTCCTCCATTGGAATAGAACATTCAAAAAGGCAGCATTGAGCCCTGGATCCATAATTGTTTTATCCTTCTCTCTGAAGTGATAGTTTGAATAGATTAATGAACATAGTAAAGGTAGCGAACACGGGGAGAGAGACTGCAAGATTCTTAAGCAAATTGATATAGGGAGTGACAAGGTATTGGAGGTGTTGGTAGGCTTAAAAGTGGACCAATCTCCAGGTTTGGATGATTTGTGTCCCAGACTGCTGAGGGAGGCAAGGGAGGGGCTCTGACCCAAATTTTTAATTCCTCTCTGGCCATGGGGGAGATGCCAGAGGACTGGATAACAGCTAATGTGGTTCCGCTATTTAAAAAAGGTTGTAGAGATAAGCCAGGGAACTACAGGCTAGTGAGTCTCACATCAGTGGTAGGGAAACAATTGGAGAAAGTTCCGAAGGAGAGAATCTATCTCCACTTGGAGAGGCAAGGTTTGATCAGGAATAGTCAGCATGGCTTTGTCAGAGGGAGGTCATGCCTAACAAATTTGATTGAATTTTTTGAGGAGGTGACCAGGTATGTAGATGACGGTAGTGCAGTTGATGTAGTTTATATGGATTTCAGCAAAGCCTTTGACAAGATCCCACATGGGAGACTTATAAAGAAGGCAAAGGCACATGGGATACAGGGTTATTTGATAAGGTAGATTCAAAATTGGCTTAGTTGTAGGAGGCAGAGGGTGATGACAGAAGGATGCTTTAGTGACTGGAAGCCAGTGTCCAGTGGCGTACCACAGTGATCTGTGTTGTGTCCCCTATTATTTGTCATTTATATAAACGACATAGATGACTATTGGGGGGTTGGGGGGGGGGGGGGGGGGGGGGGGGTGGTGGTGGTGGTGGTGGTGGTGCTAGGATTAGTAAGTTGATGGGTGACACATAGATTGGCCGGGTGGTTAACAGTGAGGTTGAGTGTCTTGAGCTACAGGAAGATATAGATGGGATGGTCAAATGGGCAAATAAGTGCAGATGGAATTTAACCCTGAAAAGTGTGAGATGATACACTTGGGAAGGAATAATTTGACAAGGAAGTATTCAATGAACGGCATGGCACTGGGAAGTTCTGAGGAACAAAGAGACCTTGACGTGTGTGTCCATAGATCTCTGAAGGCGGAGGGGCATGTTAGTGGGGTGGTGAAAAAGGCATATGGGACACTTGCCTTTATCAATCAAGACATAGATTACAAAAGTAAGGAGGTCATGTTGAAGTTGTATAGAACCTTAGTGAGGCCACAACTGGAGTACTGTGTTCCGTTCTCGTCGCCACATTATAGGAAGAATGTGATTGCACTGGAGGGAGTGCAGAGGAGGTTCACCAGGATGTTGCTGGGATGAAACATTTAAATTATAAAGAGGTTGGATAGACTTGGGTTGTTTTCATTGGAGCAGAGAAGACTGAGGGGTGACCTGATCGAGGTGTACAAGATTTTTGAGGGGCATGGACAGGGTGGATAGGGAGCAGCTGTTCCCCTTAGTTGAAGTGTCAGTCACAAGGGGGCATAAGGTTTAGGGGGGAGGTGTGAGGAAAAACCTTTTTACCCAGAGGGTGGTGACGGTCTGCAATGCACTGCCTGGGAGGGTGGTGGAGGCGGGTTGCCTCACATCCTTTAAAAAGTACCTGGATGAGCACTTGGCATGTCATAACATTCAAGGCTATGGGCCAAGTGCTGGTAAATGGGATAAGGTAGAAAGGTCAGGTGTTTCTCATGTGTCGTTGCAGGCTCAAATGGGCCAAAAGGCCTCCTTTGCACTGTGATTCTGAGATAGTGAAGCTCACTATCCTGAACCAATAGCAGCTGTAATGGTCAATAGTGGCTTCTGTCCTACTTGCCTTGTCATTGATGCAGCCTTGTTTCTGAGGCGTTAACAGGCACATCGAGGTGACCAAGATGCCCTGAGACTTAGCCTCTGAATCCCAGAGGCTGGAGGAGGTTTTAATGACATGTGTAACCTTCCCTAGCTCGTGCTCCAATTTCAAACCTGGCATCCTAATTAACAATAAGGTGCTCATGATTAATGACTGGATGCCCTGTGGCCCATTATGAATGCCAGTTCTGAAAAGCACATGACAGTCTTCCATTGATGGGATGCCATATATGCAACACTTGGCCTCCTTAACGGTTGCCTACATTCCCAAATTTCACATTCCTGTATATTAGTATTGAAATGCAGCGAATGTGATGTTGAATCAGATTCTCCTACATTTTCCTGTTACAGCGCTGAAAATGGCATGGATGTGAATGACTCGCTTCTCAAGGAGGTCCTCCTCCTTTCTCTCAGCTCAGACTCCAGTTTAACCTTATTGCGCCAATAGGTTAGAGGGTGCCCCAGAAAGGGCCCCTTAGTCCAGTAGTGTGCTCCTCCTACACTGTCTCAGACCCCTCCTGTGCAGATTTGCTTCTACTTTTGATTTATAACTAAGCCATTAGTTCAAGAGTGCAAGATGCTGGTTCTGTGCCATTACTTCAAGACCAGTTTCGACACCCCCTCTCTTACTGTTCACGTCCCAGAATTTGCCCTTGGAACTTTACGGTGTGCAGGTAGGACTCCCTCCTGTTATTCTACAGCTTCCCCCCCGTAATACTGGGTCCCACTATTGTTCTGGTAAACATTCCTACCCTCGCCCGAGCCCATCACTGCTGAAGTGCCCATGCCCATCTGGACCTCTACCCCCCCCCACCTAGACGCTGTGTCCACAGTCAACTACCAAGGAAAACCCCCAAGAAAAGCTAGACATAACTCCCCCAACTTGATTATATTTTCCCCAAATACAGACCGAAGATGCCTTCCATCACCATCCTATCTGCAGCCCAGGACAGAGACAGACAAGCCCATTGGCAGCAACTTTGAAGATGCCCTGCACAAGGAGCTGTGCACTATTCCAACCGAGCACACAGCTCTTGCCCCTCCCTGGAGCAGAAGTACAAAGTGTGTGCCATGCATAGCCCTGCAGCATGGCCTGCTGCACCCCATGATTGAATCAACTCTCTTACTGTTGACTGCGAGGTCCACAGAATCCCAGTACTGTCTCTAATCTTTGAATCCAAGGAGTTTCTCTACTATCTGACTCGGACCTGCTAGCCCCAGACCGAGGACTTTGATTTTCTATGAGTTCCCCATTGTCTTTATGACTGAACACCACACTGTCTCCCTTCCCAAACCCGATCCTCGCCTTTGTAAGTCTCTGTACGACCCATCCCTCATGTGCCACGCTAACACACACCCACCCCTTTCCTATTCCAAAGTATGCGTGCACCCCTCCCATTCATATATGTGGCATCCCCTTGTTTATCAGTGTTTCAGTTTCCCTTGTGAGGCTCTAGATTTCCACCTCTGTCTCCACACTCCTGCTCCACCGCCTTGCAAAGCCTTCCCACCCCTTTGCCCCCTGTGTTCCCCTCCCCCTGCTAATCCCTTGTAATGCCTTCCTATCCCTTTGCCTCCTGTGTTTCCCCACCCCCACCCCCAACCAATTGAAATGCCTTCCTGCCCCTTTGCCCAATGTGTGATGGTTATCCTTTCCCCCCACCTCCAATCCTGGTCGAAATACGGTCTCTGTCCGAATGTTCAGCCCTGCCAGAGTACCACTGCACAGCAATGTCCTCCAGGACTACGGAGCACCCAACAGGAGCAGATCATCCCTACACCTCCAGCAGTGTGGTGTTCCACTGGCACCACAACGAGACCAGCACAGCACTGTGACCGGTAGGCCACGTATGTTGCACTTACCTCGAAGTCACGAACAAAGTGAGATTCGACCTCTCTTCAAATGAGATTCAGACCAAAGTGATTTCTCACTGGCATGACACAAGATTGGAAGGTAGCACATGATCCTGGTGAGCAGCCAATGAAATAAGCATTCATAACATGGTAATAATTGCAAATAGGGTTCACGCCACTAGTCAGAGGGATACCTCAGCCATCGTTAACTTGCCATCAGGAGAATTGCAAATTGTTTTTACGATGGTGGGATTCCGACTTTTTGGCTCCCGCTAGATTCTCTGCTCCTGCCTCCCATGAAACCTTCCGCGGGAAGGATGGGAAAATTCAGTCCATTAAGTCTACAGTATTCATATAGAGTCGTAGAGTCATAGATGCCTACAGCACAGAAAAAGGCCCTTTGGCCCATCGAGTTTGCATTGGTCAAACAAGTACCTAACCATTCTAATCCCATTTTCTAGCACTAGACCTATAGCCTTGTATGCCATGGCATCACAAGTGCACATCCAAATATCCCTTAAATGTTATGAGGGTGTCTGCCTCTACCACTCTTTCAAGCAGTGAGTTCCAGATTCCCACCACCCTCTAGGTGAAAAGAATTCTTCCTCACATCCCCTCTAAACCTCCTGCCCCTTACCATAAATCTATGCCCCCTGGTTATTGATCCCTCCACCAAGGGGAAAAGTTCCTTCCTGTCTACCCTATCCATGCCCCTCATAATTTTATACACCTCAATCATGTCCCCTCTCAATCTCCTCTGCTCCAGGGAAAATAACCCCAGCCTATCCAATCTCTCTCATTACCCTAACCCAGGCAACATCCTGGTAAATCTCCTCTGCACTCTGTCTAGTGCAATCACATCCTTCCTATAATGCGGATTCCAGAACTGCACGCAATACTCTAGCTGTGGCCTAACCAGTGTTTCATACAGTTCCAGCATAACCTCCCCTGCTCTTATATTCTATGCCTCAGTTAAAGGCAAGCATCCCATATGTCTTCTTAACCAGCTTATCTACCTGTCCCGCTACCTTAAGGGACCGGTGGACATGCACACCAAGTTTCCTCTGATCCTCGATACTTCCCAGGGTCCTACCATTCATCGTGCATTCCTGTGCCTTGTTTGTCCTCCCTAAGTGCATCACCTCACACTTATCCAGATTAAGTTCCATTTGCCACTGATCAGCCCATCTGATCAGCCCGTCTATATCCTCCTGTAATCTAAGGCTACCCTCCTCACTATTTAGCACCCCACCAATTTTCGTGTCATCCGCAAACTTACTGATCAACCATCCTAAATTCAAGTCCAAATTGTTTATATCCACCACAAACAGCAAGGGACCCCATACCAATCCCTGTGGAACCCCACTGGACACAGGCATCCAGTCACAAAAACACCCCTCGACCATCATCCTCTGCTTCCTGCCACTCTGCCAGTTCTGGATCCAGTTTGCCAAATTGCTTTGGATCCCATGGGCTCTTACCTTCGTTATCAGTCTTCCATGGGGGACTTTATCAAAAGCCTTGCTGAAGTCCAAGTAGACTACATCAAATGCATTGTCTTCATCTACACACCTGGTCATCTCTTCGAAAAACTCAATCAAATTGGTCAGACGTGACCTCCCCTTAACAAAACCATGCTGACTGTCCTTGATTAATCCCTGTCCCTCCAAGTGTAGATTAATTCTGTCACTCAGAATTGCTTCCAATAATTTCCCCACCACTGAGGTTAGACTGACTGGCCTGTAGTTCCCTGGCTTATCCCTTCCTCTCTTCTTGAATAACGGTACCACATTGGCTGTCCTCCAGTCCTCTGGCACCTCTCCTGTGGCCAGAGAAGTATTGAAAATTTTTGCCAGCGCCCCTGCTATCTTCTCCCTTGCCTCACTTAACAGCCTGGGATACATTTCATCCGGGCCTAGAGATTTATCTGCTTTTAAGCCAGCCAGACCACTTAGAATCTCCTCCATTTCTATGCTAAATTTCTTTAATTATATCACAGTTCTTCTGCCTGATTTCCATACCCATGTCGTCCCTCTCATTCATTTAGAACCCTACCTACGTCCTCCGGCTCCACGCACAAATTACCACTATGGCCCTTAATGGGCCCTACTCTTTCTCTAGTTATCCTCTTACTCTTAATGTACTTGTAAAATAACTCATTCCTCATTTTCCAATTTTTAGATGCAATTTTGCAGACTTCAACCTACTCAGATAGCAGAATTATTGAAATGCAAGAGGAGGTTTGTGCAGTGGTTTAGGCATTGGTTGGTTGCCTTTAGAATCTGGGATTTAACTCTGCCTAGACACAATAGCCGTAGGACTCCTGAGGCGGGATTTTCCAGTCTCACCTGCCACAAGACTGGAAATTCCCAACTGAAGTCGATGGACTTTTTGCTGATCTGTCAAATTTTCTGTCCTGCCCTCAACGATACCTACAGTGGCCAGGACCAAAAAATCCCACCCCTGCAATGCTGGTTCCTGGTACGGCTAGACTCATATCACAAGACTGGCATTGATTGACAATTTAACTCTTTTGGTTGATGTGGGAAATGGTGGAGAACACAACTGGAGAGAACAAGCAGGATTTTTAAAAAGATTTTTGTAAAGCAATTTCAGATGCAGTAATACAGATTTTGTAAACAGACCTAGCCTGTTAAAAGATTAAATAAGCTACAAATGAAGTTTATAAACCAATCTGTATTTATGTTTGGAGAAGAAAATCAACTCGTGATCTTTATACCAAATCTCTTGATCTTTAAGAGTTTGCCTCTTGATTTATGAGACATGTATGCGGGGCTATTGCTGGCCTCTCCTAAATTGTGACTTGGTTCGAGGCCCGTGTCCCTCTGATCCACATGTTACCGCTGCTTCACAGGGGGAGAAGGCAACAGGCTCAGGAGGAACAGCAGCTCTGTGGAGGGAGAAAGGCTACATTAGCTCAAGTGATTTCCCAGCTTTCTTGTCATGGCCTCTCCTCCCTCTAATTGCGCTTCAGCCATTTTGCAGTTGTTCACTGTCACTTCTGGTTGCTATAGCAGCATCCAGACTATCCTCATCGCACTGGTAAAATTCTTCTTGATGGGGCAACCTGCTGAGAGACCGCCATGCATTGAAAATGCATGTGATCAGAAAGGATTCAGGGGTACTGGCACAAGTTATCCTGAGAGTGAGATATCCAGTCATGATATTCGATTATGGAAAGTTCCTAAAATGTGTCCCAAAATCAAAAACTCACAGCAACTTCAGCAAGGAGACGTTAGCAGCGTAGAGTAGATTCACATGTATGTGCTCTAAAACCTGAGAGTTATGAACTAGCTTCGTTCTACTGCTGACACAAAATATTCAACTTAACATTTGCAATGATTTTTTATTACTCTATGTCCAAATTGAAAGCCCTGGTGAATTTACAGTTTGCCTGTTGTAGGGTATTAAGTTATGGGAAAAAAAAACAATCACAATGTCAAACAGAAAATTGTTTTCAATAGGTCTGAAATACAGTTAATGACTTCAGTTGCTTACCTCAGTTTTTAGTATATGTTAAAAAGTGTCATTCACAATATAGTCTATGGCAGTGATAAAGACAATAATTATACTATTTTACTGTATGATAACATCTAATTTTCTTTTAAGTAAAGGTGCGCACATTTTTCAATTTATTAAATATTTTCAAAATATAAGTTTGTGATTTGATGCAACTGCCCAGATCATTAATGCCTTTTGTTGCCTGTTCATCAAAGTATAGTCCCAATTTCTTCTTCTTCTTGGATGTTATTTTAATACCATAAACCTGGAATGATGTATCATAAAAATGCTTAATGCGCTTTTACAAAATTGCCCTCTCCATTATATTAGTAGAAGGTTAACTTATTTATTTTAAATGGGTGAGTTAGTCAACTGTACAGAAACAGGCCACTTAGCCGTACAGGTCCATGCCAGTACTTATGTTCCACATGAGCTTCCTCCCACCATTCTTCATGTAACCCTATCAACATATCTTTCTATTCCTTTCTCCCTCAAATGCTCATTCTAACTATGTCTCACATTCATTGATACTATTCCCCCTCAACTACTCCTTATGATAGCACATTCCTCATTCTTGCCACTCTCTGGGTAAAGAGGTTTTGCTCAATTCCCTAATGGACGCACTAGACTATCTTATATTTATGACATCTAGCTTTGGACACCCCACAATTGACACATTGGGTAGATCCCTGGCTGCTTGGGGGCAGTGGGGTTTGTGTGGCCATCGTATGGCGAGGGGGGATGTGGGGTTAGGGTTTGGTGATCAAAAAATAAGGGGCTGTGTCGGGACAGCTCCTCTTTTGCATTTCTGCCACCAGGCAAATTTCCTAGAAACTGGGAAATGGATCAGTTGCCAAAACATGAAAGTGGACAACCAATTTGCCTATTTAACACCCCAGTTAGGGGCAATTTGGAGCATTTGCTAGCAATTTTGTCAGCGGCAGAGTGGCTCATCACTGTGTGCGGACACACTGACTCCAAGTGGAGAGAGGGGGGGGGGCCTCCCTGTGGCAGTCTGAGAGGCCTGTGGAACTGGAGGCTCCATCCCACTAATAGGGGGGTACATGTACAAGAAACCACAATAGAGGCCAAAACAGATGTGGCGGAGGGTTTTCCCCTCCATGACCACTCACCTACCAGTATAAGGCACTGTTTTTTAATATTTCATGCTTAGGCTAGTGAGGGTGCCTTTCCTTGAGACATCCTCGCAGTCCCTGACCTGCACTAACAATGCCCACCTGTCAGTAGGGCTGCCAAGGTTGTAGAGCTGCCAACCATCTGATAATTGCTGTCAGCATCCAATGAGCTCAGGGACAACCAATTAGGAGGCTGTCTTCAAGACTGTATGAAACATAACTAAATTGTTGCCAGAATTAAAAAGAAAGATTTGCATTTATATAGCACCTTTCATGATCTCAGGATGTTCCAATGCGCTTTACAACTAAACAACCAATGAAGTACTTTATTTTGAAGCGTAGTCGTTGTTGTTATATAGGAAATACTGCAACCAATTTGTGTGCAAGCTCCCACAAACAGCAATGAAATAATGACCAGATAATCAGTTTTTTTGGTGGTTGATTGAGAGATAACTATATGCCAGGACACCAGTGAGAACCTGCTCTTCTTGGATTATGAAGCCTTTTATGTGCACCTGAGTAGATGGGCCCTCGGTTTAACATCTCATCTGAAAGATGGCACCTCCAACCATGCAGCACTCCCTCATTACTGCACTGGAGTGTCAGCTTAGATAACAGGCTCAGGTCTTTGGAGTAGAATTTTATTCAGGATAAAAAAATGTCTAAACTTTTTTTCAAAAAATGATTTACTACCTCAAAAAAAAAGTCACTAAAGCTATGACAAAGCTATGAAACCTTGATTAATCCTCAGGCAGCTGCATATTTCCACATTATGGAAAAAAAGGCCCCATGGTAGGCCTGCAGCCCACAAAACGCAGTCAAAACTTTGAACTTAGGACTAGAGATAATGAAGTTAGTTAATGTCTCTGTTTGCTTAAATGTTCTCCAAGTTCCAGCAAACTAATAAAATTCACTGGGTAAACTATTAACAGATTGTACATAAAATTTTCTAAATTAGCACTTGAGTAGGTTTAACTCCTCTCTCCACTTTCATTTCTTCAGACAAGATTTAAAACTTAGGTTTATAAAGTACAGGTTTCATAAATCAGGGCCAGAATATTGCCGTCAGCATGCGGAGACAGGCCGACGCGCAAAATGACGCACGATGAATTTGGGCATGTGTCCTGGCGTCATTTGGGTATTTCGCTCGGCTGGCGCGCGCCAGAGGCAGCTGCACGCCCATCGAACTGTCAATGGTCTATTAAGGCCATTAAAAACCAATTAAACTTATTAGCAACACTGCCCGTCCAACCTTAAGGTTGATGGGCAGGTGAAGAGCCTAAGCGGCCGTCGCATTTTCCAGGAAACCTCAGCCATGGGCGGGATGAGATTTCCTGAAGGTTTTATAAAATAATTAATTAAATTTTGTTCAATTCACAAACATGTCCCAGCTCATGTGACACTGTCACAGGGAGATTGCTTCGCTCTTTCGCGCACATGCTGAGCGCTACCGGCCGTGCGTCACTCTGGGCGGGCCTTAATTGGCCGACCCATGTAAACTGGCGGCGCACAGCCGATCGCGGGCAGCAATCAGCTCCTCGCCCGCTTCCGCCCATCCTGCCCGAGATAGGTAAGATGCAGCCCGATATAACAATTGCGCAAGGACAGAGCAACACATGACTCAAGACCCGGTCACCATGATCCGGAAATTGCTGTAAAATGAGTAGTTCAAGAAAAAACGTGGAAGTAGAGTTCATGCTTTGACCCTGTGGTTTGTGCACACTTCATGGTTCTCGAAATGTTTTGCATTCTCTTCTTGCTCTCTGTAGGGTTACGAGTTGCCAACCTTCCCATTTTGTTTGGGATTCTCCAGAAATAGACGATTGACCTCATGGGCACTGGTGCTTGGAATCTTAGAGAAAGGTACTTTGTGGATAAAAGTGCACCACCTTTGAAGATTTCCTGAGGTCAGGACCAAAAAAGTGGGTCCACATCCCACTGGTGAAGCCTGGCTGCTCCCCTGTATAATCTTACCAGAGTCACCCAATTAATGGCAGCCTCCAGGAGTGCAGCTAATCCATTGGTGCTTACAGGCACAAGGCTGGGCCAATCGGAGGGCCCACAGCATTGTCCTGCTAGCAGTTCCACTAGGAGAGGTGGGGGCCTCTGGGGCCAGGAGGGAAATCCAAGGGCATCTCAAGGTGGAAGATACATGAAATTATTAAAATGATTTATGGCCACAGCTGCCAGACCATCATTGTGGAGGATATTCCTTCCACAGGATGGCCTGTGGCTACAGCTGTAACCCTGTAACAGAAGCAGCAAGGAGGGGATAAATAAAGGAGGCATCTGCAAGCATCGCTGGCCTGCTGCTGCCACCTGCAATGACCTGCTGGGCATTGTTTTCAGTGTGGGGCTGGTCCGCCTTCGGTAAAAACCCAGCGACATCCACAATCTGGCCACTTAACTGTCACTAATAGGCTATCTACTGCTTCCAGGCAGGTAGCCACTTCCATTGCTCACTCACTTCCAGCAAGATCAGCTGGAGGTGGAAACATGCTGACCCACCATGTAACGGCAACATTTTGGGTTTCCCACCTGGTCCTGCTTCTAGCTCTGCCTTCTCAGGTCTCGTAAGATTCCACCCTCCAACAATAACCTCCCGAGATTCCAAACTCCATTAGGTAAGTGGAATTTTTTTTAATCCATTCTTGAAATGGAAGTGTCAGTGGCAATGCCAGAATTTATTACCCATTTTTAATAGCCCTTGAGAAAGTGAAGATGAGTCACCCTCTTGAACTGCTACAGTCCATGTGGTGCAGGTACACCTATTGCCATGTTAGGGAGGAAGTTCCAGGATTTTGTCTCAGCAAATGATGATATAGTTCCAAGTCAGGATGGCGTGTGGCTTGGAGGGGAACTTGCAGTTGGTGGTGTTCCCATGGCTTTTGTAGATGGTACATACTGCTGCCACTGTACGTCAGTGGTGAATAAAATGAATGTTTAAGGTGATGGATGAAGTGCTAATCAAGCAGGCTGCTTTGTCCTGGATGATGCTGAGCTTCTTGAGTGTTGTTTGAGCTGCACTCATCCAGGTAGGTAGAGATTATCCCATCACACTCCTGACTTGTGCCTTGTAGATGGTGGACAGGCTTTGGCAAGACAGGAGGTGAGTTACTCACTGCAGAGTTCCCAGCTCTGACTGCTTTTGTAGCCACACTATTTCTATGCCTAGTCCAGTTCAGTTTCTGGTAAATGGGAACTCCCAGGAGGTTGATAGTGGGGGATTCAACAATGGTAATACCATTGCATTTCAAGGGGAGATGGTAAGATTTGCAAACTACAAGTATCATGTAACCAAACATCACAAAATTGAATGGTACATCAACTATCACACGATCGATCAAACCTCTAGGAATAAGGGCAGAGATTGGCAGCCCTAGCTCCGAATCTTATGAAAATTGCTATGGTGGTATTCTTCTACGTACTCCTGGTTTCCTCATTGCTCCTACAATTAAGTAACTTTAGTTGTGAGATAAAGTGGACATAACTTAGTGTTTTGTAGGAGACTATTTTGTGTTATCCCACTTTAAATCAAATAAGTTCTACTAATGTTCATGTGCTTGCTGGTAACAGGCTAAACCTGAAAATGTAAACAGTAAGATTAACTCTATGGTCAGGGATAATATAGAGCAGCAAACCACCAGTTCTGAATACACAAAGTAGTGTCTCTAAGGATCTTACCTTGAGGCTGGTAACAGTCTCCATGAATGCTCAGCATGAGAATGCTCAGAATGAAAAGTACCGTATTGTACTGTCAATCAACAAAGAGTACCGCTCCTTGTCTGATGTTTTGTATGACTGAATCCCATCCTTTCACTATCATCCTTTTTTTCAGAAAAATATCTGGTGACCCAATGTTTTTGGTGCCCAAGGCTTTAAGAATTTGAATCAGGGATTACATAATTAATTAACTGTACAGCTAAGTATAATGGCATTTGAGAGAATACCTTCAAAAAAAATTAAGTGTTTAGTTGAATGTGGTTTACACATGCGGAATAATGATGTATCACTTGGCTGCAGATTGAAGAATGTTAATGACATGACAAACTGCAGTAAATAACAAGATTTTATGCATTTGCAGGAACACAGCAGTTATTAGATCAGGTTAGACTCACAGACAATAAAGCTTGGTGCCTTTAGCTGTTTCCATGGTTACCAATTACCAATGGAACAGATAGGTAAAATTGCAATGGAAGCTTGCCTTGAATGTTAGAGATCACAAAATATACAAATCATTTTCAGAGTAATCAGCTTGATACTTTGATTAAAATTTGTAAAACATAAAAATGACAATTTTAAAATCAAAGCAGTCTCCAATTTAGTCCAGGCATCTTGCTTTATTACTGATACATTTTGTCTAAATGCAGAGATCAAAAAGCAGTTTCAATAAAACCAGCAACCAACTGCCTAGAGGCAAGAGAGGCCAAATCTTTAAATTATAGTTTGCAGGTACCAAGAGCTTGCGTCCTTTCCAGAATATAAAATAGGTCCTGAGTGCATGCTGAAAATTGAGCAATCAGCATCCTCCTGATTCAATCCTAGATTCTTGTTTGCTCTTCACAAAGCTGAAAGCTAGGGGCCAATTTTTCTCAGCTTTGCCCCAGGACTGTCTAATTCCACCAAGCACAAAAGGAAAAAAGGAGTGCAGACCTGTTCCCTTAGGACTTCCCCTACAGGGCACATAAATAGGGTAGGGGGAGGCATGTCCAACTTCCTGCCTCAGTTCACTGGAAATTGATTCACTGGATGCACAGCAAAACCCAGTATTATGGTTATGAAGCATTCCAAGAAACCCAGAGTGCTATTCACTAGTCTCATAGGTAAAAGGGGAATCTTGCGACAAGTGGCAGACAAAAGAAGCCCTAGGACAACCCAAAATTGGTCAGTGCGCCTCATTTTAATAATTCAGTTGAACTGCCAACAGCTGTCACAATGCCCAGAGTTCATTCACTATTTCGTGACCTGCAATTTGAGCCAGCAGCTTCGCTGGCAATGAGCCTAATTCATTAGGGTACCAGGGGGACATGCGGGGATGGGTTGGGAGCCAAGGTGGGAGTTGTTCAGTACCGGCCATCAGCAACCCACAGTAAGGGTTGTAACTGCAGTAAAGATAAGTAGTTGAGGGAAGAAGTACTGCACCCTCCTGACACTACATTGAATGTAAGCACATGAAAAAGCCTTAACCTCTTTGGTGGTTGCTTCCAGGAGTCACTTTATGGACTGTTGGTTAGGCTGCATGCATACCAAGTAATCGAGAGCAGAGTTTCAGGCAAATTTCTGGAAGACACCTGCCTTAAACAGGTACAGGCTCTCACTCATATTTGCAAGGAACCCAATGTGTGTGTTAGGCAGCCACAAAGGACACTTCAAAAATTCATCCAACCAACTGGGAGGCTGGACATCTTTCAGGCACACTTGGAACTGCAATAGTGGTCACTTTTGCTACCATTTTCTGCCCAGAAAAGGCTGCAATGCCAAAAACTATAAATATACTTACGTTTGGAACATCTGCAATACTTCACAATACGGTGCACTGATAATTTGTTCAATTCATATTCTGTGGTCGAATAGCCTCCTATGTCATATATTCTCTATGTTTCATGTTTCCATTGCAGCATAACAAATAGAAAAAATACTAGATGTGCTTTCTATTGTTGGTGTGCAGGGTACAAACCAAGCCGGAGGGAACATTCGTCCTTTGTATTAAAGAGGCAGAAGAGAAGGTGGATCCGCTCAGTCAGTAACTAGATGCTGGCAATACGCCCCCAACCTCAACATCCATCATGGCAGGAGCCGAGTACCTCCCCAGGAGTATCATGGCCAGTGAGAGCTGTTTAAGGTTGGGGTTGCCTCCTCTGGTAGTCTGCCTTCTGCAGGCATTGTGCACCATTTTCTCCTGCAATAAGGCTGAGTAAATTAGGTGAACACTGGCAGATTAAAAGTGTGCACCAAGTGGCATGGGACAGCTGACATAAGATATGTGGCGATATCACTTTGCTAAAGTTGAGTTACAGAATTTAGGTTTTTGTACACAAATAACTGATGTTAGGGAAACTGGGGAGCCATGCTAAATGATCCCAAGTTAGCACCCACTTTAACCAGAGTACACTGCGATGGGTTTGTTTCACAGCTATTACAGGAATTGTGCTGGTGCCAAGGGAGTAAATGGGGAGTGTCAAGGGCCTTACCTTGTTTGCCTTAGTCAAATCACTGCACATTTTATAGCAATGGTCTCCAGTCATGGGGTTGAGACTTAGCACTTATAGTCATCTCCTCCCTCAAGGCATGAGTAACCTTTTGGATAGATATCTAGCCATACACCAACTTATTATCTCTTCTCTACTCTATTTCATCCAGCAGGATCTTCAGGCTGGACACAGCAAAACTCTTGTTCTCTGCCTGTGTGCCATGCCCTTGTCCATTATTTGGCTGCATCTGCCAGCTTCTCTTGTTAGATAATCTTATAAAGTAGTACTTAAACAAAGTCACAATACATGCAGTCAAGCTAGTAGATGATCACTGACTGATTCAGGCCCGTTTTTTATTTACCTGCTACTCTCCAACTTTTTGCTACAAGCTTCAGTCAGGGCTTTCTCAAGACTGCTTTCTAATTTTCAAGTACTCAAGCAGATTACTTCCCCATAAGATGGGTTTTACGCCAATTATTATTCCAATGGTTATGCATGTGAGGTTACCTAATAGGTTTTCATTGTTGTATAGTTCCAATCCTATTTGCCAGGCCCACCATCCTTCAACCCCCACCATGTGCACTCCAAAATGCCGTTCTCTTCCAATCCAAACTCCTGGCTCAGAGATTGGACACTACACCTGTACCTGGACATGTGCACTTTATGGCCCCTCTCCTACTCAAGTGTAAATCACAAATCTGTCTTCCTACCTCTTCCCTTTACAATTCATGTCCCATCCACTGCCCTGTGAACCTCTACTGTCTTCTGCATAACAGCTTGGGCTCAAACCTCTGACTCCATTATCCATTGCATCTCCATCAAAAAAAAGGGGAAATCTTTAAGCAAAAAAATGATTCCACCAGCATTAAGTAAGTTGTTTTTTGAAACAGTATAAATATTAATAGAACGTATGCACTTGAACAAAATCACTGGCTCTCAGCTTAGTGCAGGGAATGCGGTGAAGAAAGGAGCCAAAGACAAAGGAACAGGCTGACGTGTGGAAGTCCCAAGGTTGGAACTGGGAGGTGCACACCAGAAACAAGGACTTCCTGCTGTGGGATAATTCCTACAAGTTATAACAATAAATTATTGGGAACAAAATCAGAAAGAAGAAATTCAAAGTGCCATTATTTTTTTTAAAGTAAATGATTTTTAAAAAATTATGAAAGTTGTCGTCAACCGGTGCCAGGAGAATTTGTTTGGAGCAAGCTAGAAGATAGCGTTTGAAGACACCATAGTATCACCTAGTGTTTGGAGGTCTGCAAGGTGAGTAATTGCAAATACGGAAAGATGGACAAACCACACAGTTAATTTCAAAGCAATCCTGACATGAAACACAGAGATAACAAGGGTATGATACTGAATAAAAAGTATGACAAAGAGAGAGTGAATGCTAAACGCAAGACTTCTAAGATATTATATACAGCAGAGACCTCCAAAACATTTGCAAGACAATTAGTATCTTTACTGCAACTATACTTCTTTGAATCCCCATCCTATGCCACATCCATTCCCTTCATTCCTCTTATATCATCCCCATTTCACCCCTTCCTATACCATCTTCATGATATTCCACTCCTCCTATGCCATTCCCCATTTCCTAAGCCACCCATCCAAACCATGCTGCCCCCTTGTACCCACCCCAAACCCTCCACCCTAGATAATGTTGTTGTAGGGCTCACCTTACATTCCGATCTGTAAAACAGTTGCAATGAAATTAGTATCTGTATTGCTACAGTATTTCTTTAAACCCATAACCTACGTCAGCCCATCCATTCCATAATTCCCATTTATTCCTCCCATCGCCACAACAGCCCTGCACCCACTGCGTCTCTCCCCTCACCCCACCCCTTGCAGGATGCTTTGTATTTGGTGAGGTTGTTCTCAACACTCTGTTGGTCTGTGGGGTGACAGTTGATTAATTAGATATTTAAAAACTTTGTTGTAACATTCAGGTTCTGAGTGTACCCAGGCACCGCCCACCAAATAAATCCACCAATAGGCACACCCTTTAGAGTGACCAATCAAAAACAGTGCAGACAGAGAAAAAACTGCTCAGTATTATTATAATAGATCATTTTATCAGCCCCTTGCTTCATGATTCAATTTAAGGCTGGTGAAGAATGATTTTGTTTACACATTATTAATTGCTTGGGGTAGAATTTTCAGGTCAGTGGGCGCCCGCTATCAGCCCCTGACCACGATTTCATGCTGGCTGGCCAATTAACGGCCATCCAGTGTAAAAGACTGAGTGTTGCTGGGGTGGGGGCGGCAAGAGGCAAGCACTGAAATCAGCACGGGTGCTGGGCGGGGATGCAGGGGTGGAAGGGAAGAGCTCCCTGAAGGAGGAGAGCTGCCCAGGGAGCTGACGAATTTAAATACCAATAAGGACAAGAATTTTAAATCTGGAAAAAATGTCCACACATCAGAATGAGTCACCTGTGCGTGGACATTATAAAAATTCTATGCACAGATTTTGTTTTTCCATTTCATTACGGAAATCTCAACCCGCCCTTGGATTAGGTTTCCTGAAAAACGCAAAGGTCGTCTGGCCGATTCGCCCGTCCGAAAGGTTGGAACGGCAGCGGAAAATCCCTGTTAATTGATACTTTAATGGCCTTAACAGGCCTCTTAATTGTCGATGGGCGCACTGCCGACTCTCACGCGCGCCTGCTGACCAAAATATTGCGCGAGCGCGCGATGACCTCGAGTCTCGTGTTGACCTCGCCCAGCAACATCATGTGCTATTTCATGCTCGAGTGTGTCAGGCGTGTGCCCACACGCCAAGCAGGAAATTCTGCCCATGATGAAACAGCCATAATGGGCGGTTCTGAACTCTAACCAACATTCCTTTCAACAAGGTTACTTTCAACAGGGTCAGCAACACTGATGGAGCAATCTTTTAAATAATTACCAGGGCCTTAAATTTCAAAACCTGCTCTTTTCTCTTGTCCTTTCCTAAAACTATCAGTCACTGCAAATTACATTAAGAGCTTGGTAATCACTAAAAAGCAACAGATTTGTTATTGCATTTACTATTCTAGTAAAAGAAAATGTCATTAGCATCGCAAAATTGAAAAATTAATCCTGACAGTAGTCACCCTCTCATTATTATTTATTAATTCTTCCCCTAAACCCTTGCCTGTCAGTCTGGGCTGGATTTTAGCTGCTCTCTAGCTTTGAATGAAAAAGTATTGCAGATACCTGGTCAAACACTGAATTTAATACATATGGTAGGCAAAATTCTTATTATGGTTTTGAATGGGATTACATTGCGTTAGAAGTCCATTGCTGAGAGGCACCTGCCACTTTCAACAAAATAATGGCAGTTTATCCTTGGTTTGAGAAAATGGGGAGGAAATCTCTCCAACACACATCCTGGCTTCAGGAGGGAGGTGGGACGCCCTCCTGATCACGAGAAAGTTTTAGACTTTGTGTGTGCAAACCAGTCGCAGATCTCTATCTACATGATTCTATTTATCTTACTGACGGTTGTGTCACTTTTTTTCTACTCCCATTATCTCCAATAAGCTATTCCACATCCCCTTTTCTTCTCCATATTTTCTATATGTATGTTATCCCTTGCAATGTTTAATTCCCAATCTTGATTTTTCCGTAGCCATCTCTCAGTAATTCCTAATGTATCTCATCCCTCCTCAATGTATTATTGTTTCAGGAACCCCTGTCTAATACTGACACTGTATATTGCTCTACAATTTAATTCATTTTTAATAAGAGGTCCCCTCACTTTATTTTAATCATCTTCCTGTTCTATAGCTATAATTAGTCGTTGGGTAGTACAGAACTTGAGCATTGCTGAAAAAGAGAGATATGCCAAAGCTTTTCGTCTTACATTCATCAGGAAACTTCGCAAGAATACCAATATAAGGGGAAAATGAAAATTTATACTGTGTGTGAAGAGTGCTGATTGGTTAGCAAGTGGTGTTGCCATGGAGAATGCACCAGTGATGGTGGCTGATAGTTAACTGCCAAGTATTGTTTGAAATTTAAGCCAGGCAGTATAAATTGTTGTTTTCCTCTTATATTGGTATTGTTGCAAAGTGTCCTGATTAGTGGAAGGTGAAAAGCTTCCACATCTCTTTTTTCAGCAATATATATAATTATTTCCTGGCCATTTACGTCGTCCCTAAGTTTAGTCTGTCCTATTCTCCCTCTTCCTGTTCCAATTAAATTTTGATTTATTTGATGTATTCCAGATCTCTTCTCCCACTTAACTAATTTAAAGGCCTTTGTCACCTCCCAATTTTAACTTTCCGCTCAGTCACTTGTCTCATTCCAGTTCAGGTGGAGCCCATCCCATCCGTACAGATCCTTCCTGTCCTAGTACTGGCACCAGTCCCTTGAGAAGTAATCTCTCTATTCCACACTAGCCCTTGATGTTTTTGTCTCTATATAACCTTGCATGTCACCTGGGCAATAATCCAGAGATTATTAACCTTGAGGTTCTGCACTTCAATTAAGATCCTAGCTCCTGATAGCTTGTTGCTTGTTCCAACGTGAATATATTCCTGCTCTCTTTCCAAATGTCATTTCCACTGGCTTAGGATGTATGCGGTATGTTAATTGCATTATCAAGATTAAGCATACATGGGTAAAAGACATTGATTAAGTACTTAAGAAAGAGTCCCTACCAGGAGCTGTCACCTCCTCTGATTATTATTTTTTGATCATCCATTCTTTTAAAAAAAGTCTATGAAAAAAAATTTTTAGGACACTTTACATTGGTTAGGAAGGAGGCAGATGTATGTAGTTTTGCATTCTGTAAATTAGTCACGTATTAAATAAAAAGACTGTCTCGTTTCCTACTTCACCATCAGTTTTCAGAATTAATTAACACAAGATACCCCTTACCCTGTCATCAGGTAGGCAATACACCCTTTGGGACTATTTTTATGGCTGGATAGGCACTATCTACCCCCTTAATTATAGAATCTATAACATTTTCCACTTCAGATAAAGAGCCATCATACTGTACACACACACTCACCCTCTCACTTACACACACACACACACACACACACACACACTCACCCTCTCACTTACACACACACACACACACACACTCACCCTCTCACACACACACACACCCCCTCTCACTTACACACACACACTCACCCTCTCACTTACACACACACACACACACACACACTCACCCTCTCACTTACACACACACACACACACACACTCACCCTCTCACTTACACACACACACACACACACTCACACTCACCCTCTCACTTACACACACACACACACATACACTCACCCTCTCACTTACACACACACACACCCTCTCACTTACACACACTCATCCTCTCACTTACACACACACTCATCCTCTCACTTACACACACACACTCACCCTCTCACTTACACACACACACTCACCCTCTCACTTACACACACACACTCACCCTCTGTTACACACACACACTCACCCTCTCAGTTACACACACACACACACACACACACACACACACTCACCCTCTCAGTTACACACACACATACACTCACCCTCTCACTTACACACACACATAACTCACCCTCTCACTTACACATACACTCACCCTCTCACTTACACACACACATACACTCACCCTCTCACTTACACACACACATACACTCACCCTCTCAGTTACACGCACACACTCACCCTCTCAGTTACACGCACACACACACACACACACTCACCCTCTCAGTTACACACACACACACACACACACACACACACACTCACCCTCACTTACACACACACACTCACCCTCTGTTACACACACACACTCACCCTCTCAGTTACACACACACACACACACACACACTCACCCTCTCAGTTACACACACACACTCACCCTCTCAGTTACACACACACACTCACCCTCTCACTTACACACACACATACACTCACCCTCTCACTTACACACACACATACACTCACCCTCTCACTCACACACACACACTCACCCTCTCAGTTACACGCACACACACACACACACACTCACCCTCTCAGTTACACACACACACACACACTCACCCTCTCACACACACACACTCACCCTCTCACTTACACACACACACTCACCCTCTCACTTACACACACACACTCACCCTCTCACTTACACACACACACACACACACTCACCCTCTCACTTACACACACACACACACACACTCACCCTCTCACTTACACACACACACACACACACTCACCCTCTCACTTACACACACACACACACACACTCACCCTCTCACTTACACACACACACACACACACTCACCCTCTCACTTACACACACACACACACTCACCCTCTCACTTACACACACACACACACTCACCCTCTCACTTACACACACACACACACTCACCCTCTCACTCACACACACACACTCACCCTCTCAGTTACACGCACACACACACACACACACTCACCCTCTCAGTTACACGCACACACACACACACACACTCACCCTCTCAGTTACACGCACACACACACACACACACTCACCCTCTCAGTTACACACACACACACACACACTCACCCTCTCACTTACACACACACACTCACCCTCTCACTTACACACACACACTCACCCTCTCACTTACACACACACACACACACACTCACCCTCTCACTTACACACACACACACACACACTCACCCTCTCACTTACACACACACACACACACACTCACCCTCTCACTTACACACACACACACACACACTCACCCTCTCACTTACACACACACACACACACACTCACCCTCTCACTTACACACACACACACACACACTCACCCTCTCACTTACACACACACACACACTCACCCTCTCACTTACACACACACACACACTCACCCTCTCACTTACACACACACACACACTCACCCTCTCACTTACACACACACACACTCACCCTCTCACTTACACACACACACACTCACCCTCTCACTTACACACACACACACTCACCCTCTCACTTACACACACACACACTCACCCTCTCACTTACACACACACACACTCACCCTCTCACTTACACACACACACACTCACCCTCTCACTTACACACACACACACTCACCCTCTCACTTACACACACACACACTCACCCTCTCACTTACACACACACACACTCACCCTCTCACTTACACACACACACACTCACCCTCTCACTTACACACACACACACTCACCCTCTCACTTACACACACACACACTCACCCTCTCACTTACACACACACACACTCACCCTCTCACTTACACACACACACACTCACCCTCTCACTTACACACACACACACTCACCCTCTCACTTACACACACACACACTCACCCTCTCACTTACACACACACACACACTCACCCTCTCACTTACACACACACACACACTCACCCTCTCACTTACACACACACACACGTCAGTGGGACCGAGATGTAGAGTAGCCTCGGGATCACAATCTGGTGAGCACACCACACAGACTGATCCACAACAGGCGGAGGCAGGGGTATCCTTGGTCACCAGCACTCAGAGGGCTGGAGGCAAGAAATCTGCTGACTCCAAGTCAGATGACGAGCTTCTGGACTTCAATCAGTTGGTGGAGCTGCAAAAGCAATCACGGGAAGAAAGTCTGCTGTCCTTACCTGGTCAGGCCTACATGTTACTCCAGACCTAGCTTTACAGTACCTTTGGGATCACGATCTGATGAGCACATTGCACTTTCTGATCCACAGCAGGTGGTGACAGGGGCTTCCCAAGTCTCCAGCACTGGGAGGACAGCTGGGGGCCAGAAATCTGCTGTGTCTGAGTCAGATGATGAGCCTCTGGACTCGGTCATGTCACAGTTGCTGCAGCTGCAAAGGCAAGCTTGGGAACATCAGGAAGAAGTGATGTCCGCTGCACTCCTCAGATTGCAAGGCCTGATAAAGGAGTCCTTCCGCCTTCAAACTGAGGTGATAGCGCTGGCATGCCAATGCATTGAGGTCAACACTGGCAGGATGTTGGCCACCATGAAGACCTTGGCCCAGGACATTAGTCCTGCACTGCTGTGTGGTCTGAACGCCATTGCTGATGCCATTGTTGGCCTCCAGCAGTATCAATGCAAGAGGGGTGCGAGGCAGCTCAACCTCACTCCAGCTTCCCCTTCTCCTCAAGAAGTCAGCCAGGGGCCCTTGGGCACCCATAGTGGGGGGGACCAGCAGCTTGACATACTGGGGCCATCCACCCAAGGTGACTCTGGGAAAGTCCAGCCGATCCAAATCCCCTCTTCCTGTGACCCCCCACAGCTCCAGCTCCACAGGCCGAGGAGGACACCCTAAGCAGGCCGGGGCCCTCGAGGTCTCAGCCCTCCACAGGAGATCAGCCAAGTCATCACAGGCAGGGCATAGCAGTCAGCAGGCTGCCTCCACCTCCACTGGTAATATCGGGGGAGCACCAAGACATAGCAGCAGGTTAGGAAGGTTAAGAAGATGTAACTCTTTTAGAGTTAAAACAATTAAACCAAATTAACAAAATAAGGGATAAATCAAGCATAGCCCTAATTCAGGTCAGCTGTAAAACTAAGGACAAAGTTTAAAGGAAACTTTCAAACTTTAAACCAAAATGTGATCAAAGGGGTCAATTAAACACCCCAGTCCCCGTGGTGCCCACCGAGCACGGAAGGCCTCGAGTGTGCCGGCAGACACCGCGTGCTCCTTCTCCAGGGACACCCGGCCGCGAACGTAGCTGCGGAAGAGGGACAAACAATTGGGCGGGACTCCCACCTCAATTGCCCGCTGTCTGGACCTGTTAATGGCCAACTTGGCCAGGCCCAGGAGCAGGTTCACGAGTAGGTCCTCCTCCTTCCCGACCCCTTTCCGCACCGGGTGTCCATAGATCAGGAGCGTGGGGCTGAAGTGCAAACAAAACATTAAGAAAAGGTTTTTTAAATAACTAAAAAGGGAGTGCAGCCTACAACACCCTATATAAGCATGGTCCACAGACTCCACAAGACCACAAAAAGGACATGTGTCCTGAGAGTACGTGAACCTATGCATTCTACGATTATAAGGGACTGCTGCATGCAACACCCTCCAACCCAGGTCCCCGATAGAAAGAGGGAGGAGACCTCCGTAGAGGGCCTCCCATCGGGGGCCTCCGCCACCAGACGGCAACAAGGCACGCCAGGGCATGTTCGCACAGCCTGGGCATGGGTGTTAATCACCTATACGTAATTGTAAATAAACTCCCAAGTATATTCCCTTCCCTACGGCTCCTTGTTATCATAAGCAGTGTTCATGTCACTCAGGTGTGAAACCTTAGTTTCTGCACAAGTTAAAGGCAAGTGTTTCAGTCCAAGGCCAGCTGCCAGGATGCCATGGACAGGCGTCACAGAGTTCCACCATTCTCTCTATGTGCTCTCAGCACCTTTGAGGTGGGGCTGGCCCCCCATCTCTTCAGCATCTGTGACCAGTGACAGTGTGCTCCTGAGGAGGTAAGGTGCTGAAGACTGACAAAGGATCAAGTGCATTTAAAGTTTCATGGCTGCATCTCCATGATATGACCCTGATCACCAAGCGCAAGTGAGCTGCCCTCAGCCAGATAGGAGTCAGACTCTCATAGAGGCAATGTGAAGATCTATGAAGTGACCTCACGGCACATCGTCATCATCTTCCTGGAATCTTGAGACTATTAGGGCCTCTGTTGCGTCTCCATAATGAGCCTGAGAACTGAGGGTACGTGCGCTGCCACCAGCCACACAGGAGTCAAACGTTGACAGATGCAAGGTGAGGGATGTCAGGATTGTCCTAGCTGCTTTTCATCATCATCCTCCATGGATCTTGTGCTATGAGGGCCTCACGAGCACACCTGCCTTGCCCAACTAGCGCAATGGCCTCATCGAAGGCAAGGATGCCAGCGAGGACCTCATCACTGTCATCCCCTTCAACGTCCTCCTCATTGGAGGAGAAGTGCAGCTCTTCCATTTCCTCTTCAGCCAGCCCCCGCACTGCCCACACAAGGTTGGTAGTGCGCAGCAAGCTACAATGACGCGCGACACCCTGTGGGGACTGCATTGCAGTGCTTCGCCAGATCTGTCGAGGCACCGGAATCTAATTTTCAAGATGTTTAGTGCTTGCTCCACCAAAGTCCGGGTCGTGGCTTGAGCCTCACTGTACTGTCGCTATGCTGCAGCCTGAGGCTGCCGCAGGGTCCTCATCAGCCATGTCCTCTGTGGGTAGCCCTTGTACCCAAGGAGCCAACCCTGCAGCCTCTGTGGACCCTGGAAAAATGTCAGGGATCTGAGACCTCCTAAGGATGTAGGATCGTGGATACACCCTGGGAATTTTGCACACACGCAGGCATTCTCCTAACCCACACTGCACGGCTGTGCTATTAGCTTGAACCATGATGGATACTGGTTCAAACTCTAACAAAGACATTGCAAGGGGCTGTGAGCACCTCCACCAGTGACTGCGCCATGGCCACCTTTCACGAGGGGATTCTACAACTTGCCCAGTCGACCAAATGTTCCGCTGCCCCCTAAAACACACATTAAATTGCAGTCTGCGCCCGAGGGGTGAAAGGTTCTTGAACATTTGGTGGTATTTTCATGCTTTTGCGTTGTTTGAGGGGGCAGAAAAGCTCCTGAGGCCCGACTCCAAGCATGTCAATGGAGCTGCAGCTGAATGCTTTCAGCCTGCAGAAGAATGCTCACTTCTGGCAAGCTTTTCCAAGTGCGTGGCCGCTTCCCTCACACCCCATCCGCCCCGCCCCACCCCACCCCAGGCATATGCTTTTGTACTTCCTTCAATCTGTGCTGTCTTGCCCCCGCGCCCCACTGGCCTCACCTGCACCAAGTTCAGGTCACCAGATGCACGTCATTTAAAGGCAGTCACGAAGCACACCATTCTGAAGTCACGCCAACGTGAGCGGTAAATTTGATGTGGGGAGATGATTCCAGCGAGCAGAGCTTATAATAAGATGCTAAAGTATTGAAATGAGGTTCTTGATGTGCAGCAGTGGAAAACGCAGCCTGTCATTGATGGGTGGAGCAGATGATCATAGACTGGTTTCATGACAGCGTGAAACCGATTTTTGGTCTTCTCGCCACATTGTCTGTTCACTCCCACCATGACCATGCCACCAATGGGACCAGACAATTCCACCCCATGTCTCTATGATGGCTATAAGGTCATACATATTTATTTCTATCTGTGCTAACAATTCATACATTTTGTTACAAATGCTGCCGCATTCAGATACAGATACTCTGTCTTTTTACCATTTTTGCAATCTCTGACCTTATCTACTGGTGCACTCGTAAATTTGTACTCTCTGTCCCTTCCTACCACACTCTGGTTATCTTTAGCCAAATCATTACCCTGCTCTAATGCCTCATTGTTACCCTTTGATTTACCACATCTCCTTTCATACAATTCCCTTCCCCCACTCTTTAGTTTAAAGCCCTCTCTACCATCCTAGTTATACAACTTGCCAACACTGGTCTCAGCACGGTTCAAGTAATGCCGGTCCAAACGGTATAGCTCCCACTTTCTCCTGTACTGGTTTGCCCAATGTCACCGCGCATCATTTTACACGTCGGCGAACATGCCCCGCCCCCGCTCGCTGACCGGAAAATCCTTCCTAAGGTAATTGGGAAGAGTCAGTATGGTTTTGTGAAGGGGAAATCATGTTTAATCAATTTATTGGAGCTCTTTGAAGAAGTAACATGCGCTGTGAATAAAGGGGAGCCTGGAGATGTTCTGTACTTGAATTTCCAGAAGGCATTTGATAAGCTGCCACATCAAAGATTATTGCAGAGAATAAAAACTCATGGTGTAGGGGGTAACATATTAGCATGGATAGAAGAATGGCTGGCTGGCAGAAAATAGGAGAGTATGCATAAATGGGTCTTTTCCTGATAGGCAGAATGTGAGAGTGGACAGATTGCACTTGTTTCCACTGGAGTTTAGAAGAGTGAGGGGTGACTTGAAGTATATAAGGTCCTGAACAGCCTTGACAAGGTGGACATAGAAAGGATGTTTCCTCTTATGGGTGACTCCAGAACCAGGGGGCACTGTTTTAAAATTAGGGGTCACCCTTTTAGGACAGAGATGAGGAGAAATTTTTTCCCTTAGAGGGTCAGGCGGCTTTGGAACTCTCTGCCTCAGAAGGTAGAGGAAGCAGCGTCATTGAACATTTTTAAGGCCGAGATATTTTGATTCCCTTGCCTAACGAGAATCTAAGGTTATCAGGGGTAGATGGGAATGTAGAATTCAAAACACAAACAGATCAGCCATGATCTTATTGAATAGCAAAGCAGGCTTGAGGGGCTGAATGGCCTACTTCTGCTCCTATTCTGAATATTCGTATGGCAGATTAGGTTGCAAAAGTGGTGAATACCCAGTCAGGCTTATGGGGATCCAGGACATTAGAAACAGGGACTAGTGCCTTAATTGGCCCACCCACATAAAATGGCAGCGAGGCCCGCTTCTCCGGCAGGGATCGGCTCCCCGCCCACCAGAGATTGGGTCAGGCTCGCCCGCCTGACAGGCAGAAAATTCTGCTCCATTTTACAGATTGAATGGTTCATATTTGGAATGCACTACCTGATAGGGTGGTGGGTACAGAGTCAATACTTGCCTTCAAAGGGGAACTGGATTAATACTAAATGGTGAAAGAAAACTGCACGAATATGGGGAAAGAGAAGGGAAGTGAGACTAACTCTTCGGAAAAAGCAACGTGGGCTCGATGGGCTGACTGGCCTCCTTTCTCTGGTGTAGCATTCTATGATTCCCTGTAACAGCCACATGGTGTGTCTAGGCAGATTGTATGTAATTGGAAATTCAAGGTGGAGATTTTAACGTGATCTGTTGCATCTTTTGAATGAATTAATTTTTATTTATTAGCCCTTTCTTGCCATTTTCATATTCAGCATACTTTAATTGACCATTATGCAATGATGTTCTATGTTCTTACTTTTCTCTTCCAAAAATATTTGCTGAGTTCCTGGAACTCTGTACAGTTTTGGAACAGCTGAAAAAATACCAAGAAACTGCACAAGCAAACAGCTCCTAAAGGCACAGCCTTATACAAACATTGGCCAGAATCTTTGGCTCAGCGTGCGGGGGCAGGTCTTGCTCGCCAACGCATAAAATGACACGCAGTGATGTCAGGCGTGCGTCCCGACGTCACCACGTGTCATTCAGATCTTCAGTTTGACTCGGCAGCAGACTCCGGCGCGTGCCCACCAAACGAAATATCGCAGGACTGGGCAATGATATTGGGACACATGTCCGATGTCATCGTGCATCATTTTATGCGTCAGCGTGTCGGGCCTGCCCCCACACGCCAACTGAAAAATCCTGCCCATGGTTATTTTGTTAGATGAATGTTATCCATGTGTGCGTGGGTTCCGTACCAGAGAGACAAGCCATATCATCAAAGAATAAATCTTGTTGCCCAATAACCACCTTCTGGTTGTTGGGTGGCTCTAATGCAGATGGCACAGTGCATTAGCATAAAATGAAGGCATCATGACCTTTTCCAGGATTCTGGGCACTAACTTGTATTACAAACTACATACAACTATGCACCAGCTGGATGTTAAAAGGGGATGGAATTTCTTATGATTGCGGTACATCTCAAAAGTTGACATGTAGCACTTGCAAAGTGACAAACATACAATGAATACCCTTCATCATTAGGAAGCCTGCAGTTCTCACTCTTCTTGCTGTTCACTGGCAAGAAAAAATGAAATACATTCAGATCTCTTGGAATACAGTGCCACAATGGCCTCCTTTATGCAATAGTGGATGGCAAGTTAGGAGATAGTGCAGATATTGCTTGGAAAGAACCAGAGGCATAAAGGTTCAAGACCATGTTCACCTTCAGAGTCACTGGCAATGCTGTTTTCACGCTGCTGCGGCAGTGAGGACCCTCCTTAGTGAGGCAGGGATGTCTCATACACTGTTCCTCGCTGAGGAACAGGTTGGGGATTGCTTCCTCAACACTCTGGGTGGATATGTGCTCCTGTTAAGAGTCCTTTGCCCCATACTCCTCCCTCTTCCAGCAGCTTGTCTTCTCAGTGTCACCTTGCTCATCCTTTAAGTCCTGCTGTCGTCCTACCACTACATTCATGTCCAGGAGAAAGTGCTTTATGTAGATTCCTTGAAGACAGGACAAAGTCCTTCAGCGTGGACCATGCTAATTCCTGCAGACTTCAGCAACTTTCAATAACTCTGTAAACCACCAACAGCCAGTAGAAGTAATCAGCAACTAACCTGAAAATAATTGATGATCCCTTTAAAGAGCATGGGTGTACAACTGTGAATGTTGAAGATAGGACATTACCTGGAGCAGTGTGCTCCAAAATGGCAGCACTGGCATCAAATCAACATTAAACATTCGTTTAGATAATATCACCAACTTTAACACCTATGTGTTCTTTTGTTCTGTTGTTTGTGACATCTTTTGATAATCTGCTTCTATCACTGCTTGTTTGTCCCTACAACCACACCAACCCCCTCCACTTCTCTCTCTCTCCCCCCACCCAAACCCCCCCCCCACCACAACACACCGCCCCACCCCCACCCCCCAACACACACATTAAACCAGCTTATATTTCACCCCTTTCTTGGACTCACTCAAGTTCTGTCAAAGGGTCATGAGGACTCGAAAAGTCAACTCTTTTCTTCTCCGCCGATGCTGCCAGACCAGCTGAGTTTTTCCAGGTAATTCTGTTTTTATTAAACTCTGCTTATCGCCTGATCTGCCTACTCTGGATACTTCCAGCAAACAATACTTGTTGCACCTGTAGTAATGTCCTCACCATGATGGTATCCACAAAAGTGTGTGTGCATGCCACAGACATCACATTGGAGGCAAATTAGCAGTCATAGCACCAAACCAACAGTGATATGAAGTCCAATGTTGCAGTCATAGTATTTTACCTAGTGTTGAACACAACTGCCTAGTCTTCAGCACAAATACAATCTGCGCACAGTAATGATAAGGAACTCTATCCATTATTTGACTAGAAAGGGAGAATGATGGTAGGGGCTTAGTAACTGAACATTTTGCAAGATGCAGAATGTTATACAAAATTCAGAGCAAATTAGAAAGAATCAAAAACTATAAGACTGTGATCAGCAGTTCCCTATCTGCAGCTGGGTATTCTCTCTGTGAATTACTTACCAGGTATCACATATTGGGGAAAAAATTAAGAACAACAGTTTCGGATGGAAGTCACTTTACACTCACACCTCTCCCAGCACTGCTCCCTGGGACACTGCACACAGTGCATGGCCCCAGCACCACTCCTTGGGATACTCCACTCAGTGCATGGCCCAGCACCACTCTCTGGAATCTAGATGTAGAATCAGTCTGTGTGGAGCTAAGAAGCAAAAAAGGATGGAAAACATTAATGGGAGTTGTCTGTAGGCCTCCAAACAGTAGTGAAAAGGTAGGGGACAGCATCAAACAGGAAATTAGAGATGCATGTAACAAGGGTGCTACAGGAATCATGGGTGACTTTAATCTACATATAGACTGGGCAAACCAAATTAGCAATAATATTGTGGTGAATGAATTCCTGGCGTATGTACAAGATGGTTTTCTTAAACCAGTATGTCGAGGAACTGACTAGGGAACAGACTATCCTGGATTTGGTATTGTGCAATGAGAAGAGTTTAATTAATAGTCATGTTGTGCCTTTCGGGAACAGTGACCATAACTTGATAGAATTCTTCATTAAGATGGAAAATGAAGTCGTCCAATCTGAAACTAGGGTCCTAAATCTAAACAGAAACTATGAAGGTGTGAGGCGTGAGTTGGCTAAGATAGATTAGGGAACTTCTTTAGAAGGCATGATGGTGGATAGACAATAGCTAATATTTAAGGAACAAATGTATGCATTGCAACAAGTGTATTTCCTTTCTGGTGCAAAAACACAACTGGAAAAGCAACCCAACTGTGGTTAATAAAAAAAATTAAGGATAGTACTAGATCCAAAGAGGAGTCATATTCAGCAGGATTTTCCAGTCGGCTTGCGGGGGCAGGCCCGACAGCCAACACGTAAAATAACGCGCAATGACGTCAGGCGTGTGTTCCGGGGTCAACACGCTGAGTTGTGATGTTTCATTCGGCAGGTGTGTACCGGAGTTGGCTGCGCGCCCGCCAATATGTAAACAGTTTATTAAGGAACTAATCAAGGTAATTGTTAACGTTGCCCTTCCAACCTTAAGGTCAAGCAGCCTTCGCGTTTTTTAGGAAGCCTCATCCACAAGTGGGATGAGGTTTCCTAAAGCTTTTATTATTTTTTTTTAATTTTCATAAATATAAACACCTGTCCCATCTTATTTGACAGTCACATGAGGGGACCTGTTTAAATAAATTTTTAAAGCATTTATTCATTATTTACAATAATTTACAATATTTACATGCCTCAGGGAGATTGAAGCGCTCTTTTGTGCGTATGCGCGAAACAGCACTGGCCCGACTCTCTATCCTCCCCCCCGCCCACACAGGTAGTGCTGAGCACCATGGCTCCTGTCTTATGCTGGGTGGACCTTAATTGCTCGCCCGCGTAAAATGGCGTTGCAGAGCCGATTGCTCAGCTACTGCCCCCGTCCGCTGCCTGAAAAATTCAGGCCATATAGTTGCTAGAAAAAGAACCTGAGGATTGTGAGCAGTTTAGAATTCAGCAAAGGAGCACCAAAAGATTGATTAAGAGGACAAAAATAGAACATGAGAGTAAACTTGCAAGGAACATAAAAGCTGACTGTTCAAATGTAGGTCCCTTACAGTCCGAAACAGGAGAATTTATAACAGAGAACAAGGAAACGGCAGAGCAATTAAACAACTACTTTAGTTCTGTCTTCCCAGAGGAAGGCACAAATAACTTGCCAGAAATATAAGGGAGCCAAGGTCTAGTGAAAAGGGAGAATTGAAGGAAATTAGTATTACTAAAACATTAGTGCTGGAGAAATTAATGGAACTGAAAGCTGATAAATCCCCAGGACCCAATAAGCTACATCCTAGGTTACTAATGGAGGTAGCAATGGAAATAGTGGATGCGCTGGTTGTCGTCTTCCAAAATTCTATAGATTCTGGAACAGTCCCAGCAGATTGGAGGGTGGCAAATGTAACCCCACTATTTTAAAAAGGAGTGAGGGAAAAACAGCAAATTGCAAACCAGTTATCCTAACATCAGTAGTGAGGAAAATGCTAGAGTCTATTATAAAGGATGTGATAACAGGACACTTAGAAAATATCAATGGGATGAAGCAAAGTCAGCATGGATTTATGAAAAGGAAATCATGTTTGACAAACATGGAGTTCTTTAAAAACGTAACCAACAGAATAGATAAGCAAAAACCAGTGGACATTAAGAGACTTTAAGGTGATTTAGACAGGTTGAGTGAGTGGGCAAATTCATGGCAGATGCAGTATAAAACGTGGATAAAGATTTCCACTTTAGTAGGAAAAACAGAATGGGCAAAGTATTACTTAAACGGTGATAGATTGGGAAATGTCGATGTGCAAAGGGACCTGGATGTCCTTGTACACCGATCACTGAAAGCAAACATGCAGGTGCAGCAAGCAGTTAAGAATGGTATGTTGGCTTTCATTGCGAGAGGACTTGAGTACACGAGCAAGGATGTCTTACAGCAGCTGTACAGGGCCTTGGTGAGACCACAGCTGGAGTATTGTGTGCAGTTTTGGTCTCTTTACCTAAGAAAGGAAAAACTTGCCAAAGGGGGTCTGCGGCGAAGATTCACCAGACTGATTCCAGGGATGACAGGATTGTCATGAGGAGAGATTGGGCCAACTAGGCCTGTATTCATTGGAGTTTAGAAGAATGTGTGGAGATCTCATTGAAACATAAAATTCTGACAGGGATGAACAGACTAAATGCAAGGATGATGTTCCTCTGGCTAGCGGGGGTGGTCTAGAACAAGAGGTCACAGTCTCAGGATACAGGGTAGGCCATTTAGGACTGAGATGAGGAGAAACCTCTTCACTCAGAGGATGGTGAACCTATGGAATGCTCTACCACAGAAAGCTATGGAAGCCAAGTCACTGAATATACTTAAGAAGGAAATAGATAGATTTCTGGACTCTGAAGACATTAAGGGGTATGGGAGAGCACAGCAGTATGGCATTGAGAGAGAGGATCAGCCATGATCACATTGAATGGCAGAGTAGGCTCAAAAGGACCCTATTACCTACTCCTGTTCCTATTTTCTATGTTTCTATGGAACACTCTGCTCAGCGCACCTCCCAGCACAGTTCCATGGGGCACTCCCCTCAGTGCATGACCCCAGCACCGCTCCCTGGGATGCTATATTTGATATATCTTCCCATTCCTGATCCCTGGACTAACTACTCAGTACATCGCCCCAGCCACAAATCCCTGGGACAATCCATTCCGCATAACACCCCAGCATTGACCCTGGGACAGTTTACTCCATATATCTCCCCAAGACCAATCATGAGACAGCATACTCAATGCATCTCCAGTACCTATCCACGGCAACAAAAACAATGAGGTTGCATATTACTTAAAAAACAGAATCTAAATGCTGTAGAGGGGGAAAGAGATCTGGGAGTACAAATGCACAAATCACTAAAAGTAGTAACATATGTTAACAAGGTCATAAACAAAACAAAAATCAAGCAGTAAGGATTTTTCTCTGAATTATAAACTTAACAGTAAATGAATGATGATAAACTTGTATCAAACCTTGGTCAGACTACACCTGGAGTACGTACTGCATAAATTTCTGCTCTCCATATTACAAAAATAGAGGCATTAGAGACTGTGCAAAAAAGAGGTATACCCACATTTCTGGTATTGTATCAGGTGAGGATGAACAGGCTGGGCCACTTTTCTCTTGAAAAGAGAAGGCTAAAGGAGGACCTTTGGAGGTCTTTTTAGGAATTATGAAAGGTTATAATAGAATAGAATAGACAGAGAGAGACTGCTTCCACCTCTGGGAAGTGCTGGAGAATGTAAATTAGTCAACAAGAAATCAAATAGGCAATTCAGAAGAAACGAAATTTACCCAGAATGATGAGATTTGTCCATAAGAAGCAGGACAAATCCAACCCGGCTAATTACCTCCCCATCATTCTACTTTCGATCATCAGCCAGGTGATGGAAGCTGTCATCGACAGTGCTATCAAAGGGCACTTACTCAGCAATAACCTGCTCACCAGTGCTCAGTTTGGATTCCACCAGGGTCACTCAGCTCCTGAGATCATTACAGCCTTGATTCAAACATGTACAAAAGAGATGAACTCAAGAGGGGTGAGGTGGGAGTGACTGTCTTTGACATCAAGGCAGCATTTGACAGAATGTAGCATCAAGGAGTCCTAGTAAAACTGGAGTCAATGGGAATAAAAGGGAAAACACTCCACTGGCTGGAGACATACTGAACACAAAGGAAGATGGTTGTGATTGTTGGAGCTCAATCATCTCAGTCCCAGGACATCACTGCAGGAATTCCTCAGAATAGTGTCACAACCCAACCATCTTGAGCTGCTTCATCAATGAACTTCCCTCCATGGACAAAAGTGGGGATGTACACTAATGATTACACATGTTCAGCACCATTCAACTCCTCAGATACTGAAGCAATAGATGCCCATATGCACCAAGATCTGGACAATATTCAGGTTTGGGTTGATAAGCGGCAAGTAACATTCATACCACACAAGTTTCAGGCAATGTCCATCTCCAACAAGAGAGAATCCTGGGGGTTACCACTGACCAGAAACTGAACTGGACTAGCCATATAAATACTGTAGCTACAAGAGCAGGTCAGAGATTGGGAATTCTGCAGTGAGCAACTCAACTCAAAGCCTGTCTACCATCTACAATGCACAAGTCAAGAATGTGATGGAATACCTTCCACCTGGGTGGAATACCTTCTGCAGCCAGTTGGAGTAGCAGCGGGAGCAGGGCGAACCTGAAGGTGAACAGCGCCAGCAGAGCTTCTCAATAAAAGCCTGAAGGTTGAAGCCCAGGTCGAGCCAGTCAGAGCAGCAGCTAATCCCAACAGGAACCCCGCCAGATTTCAAAAAGGCTGACGAAAGTGATATCAGCACAAAGCAGAGAGCTGATTGGTAGGTAGTGGGTAAGTTATTTTTCTCCACTTTAAAGCTACATTAGGAAAGCTAAGAGTTCTATTTTTTTAAAAAGAAACATAAATAATTTTCTACTTGGCTTAAACTTAGGATAAGAATATTGCAACTAAAGGTATGGCAGGGGAGTTCAGTCCCATGTGTTGCACGGCCTGCAGTATGTGGGAAGTCTTAGACATTCCTAGCAATGATATCATATCCCCATGCACTAATCAACACCCTGTGTTGGGATGGGATATGGAGTGGAGGTATAGTAGGGAGTGATGCACAGACATGTATGGAAGCAAAAAAAAAACAAGTTAGTCCGGAAGGCAGAGCGTGCATAGTCAAATTAAGGTACAAGGGAGCGTGTCAAGTTGAGTTGAGGGTGTTGATTAACGCTTGGGAATATGATATCATTGCTATCACGGAGACATGGTTGAGGGACGGGCGGGACTGGCAGCTTAATATTCCAGGGTGCAGGTGAGTTGAGCGGGGGGGGGGGGGGGGTGTTGTTGTAAAAGGAGGTGGTGGGGTCGCAATATTGATCAAGGAGTCAATTACTGCAAAAGAGAGGAATGTTATCTTAGAAGGTTCCTCAAATGAAGCCAAATGGGTAGAACGTAAAAACAAAAAGGAGGCAATCACATTTCTGGGAGTGTACAAAAGACCCCCAAACAGTTAGGAAGGGCAGATATGTAGGCAAATCTCAGAGAAGTGTAAAAATAATAGGGTAATAATTGTAAGAAATTTCAACCTCCCCGATATTAACTGGGATAGACAAAGTGTGAAGGGCTTAGAGGGGGCAGAATTCTTAAAATATATCCAGGAGAACTTTTTAAGCCAGCACATAGAAAGTGTGGTCTCATAACTCAGTAAGATTTAAGGTAGTTATGGAAGAGGAAAAGATGGACTGGAAATAAAGGTTCTGAACTGGGGGAAAGGCCGATTTTAATACGACAAGACAGGGTCTGGCCAAAGTGGACTGGGAGCAACGACTTGTAGGAAAGCAGTGGGAATCATTTAAAAAGGAAATAGTGAGAATGTAGGGCCAACATGTTCTCATAAAGGTGAAGGGTGGAACCAACAAGCTCAGAAAACCCTGGATGTCAAATGTACAGGATTGGATAAGGGAAAAAAAGGGAGCTTATGGTAGATACCGAGGACACAAAAGACCAGAAGCCCTAGAGGAGTATAGAAAGTGCAGGAGTTTACTTAAAAAAATTAGGAGAGCAAAGAGGGCATATGAAAAATCACTGGCGGATAAAATAAAGGAAAATCCAAAGGCGTTTTATAAGTATATTTGGGGCAAGAGGATAATCAGGGAAAAAGTTTGGCCCATTAGGGACCAAAGTGGCAATCTGTGTGAGGAACCAGAAGACGTAGGTGAAATTTTAAATGAGTACTTTGCATTTGTATTTGATTTAGAGAAGGATGATGTAGGTATAGGAATCAGGGAGGGGGACTGTGATATACTTGAACAAATTAGCATTGAGAGGGAAGAAGTATTAGCAGTTTTAGCGGGCTTAAAAGTACATAAATCCCCAGGGCCCAGATGAGATGTATCCCAGGCTGCTGTGGGAGGTAAGGGAGGAGATTGCAGGGGCCCTGACATTAATTTTCGAATCCTCTCTGGCCACAGGAGAGGTGCCAGAGGACTGGAGGACAGCTAATGCGGTACCATTATTCAAGAAGGGTGGTAGGGATAAACCAGGGAACAGTAGGTCAGTGAGTCTAACATCAGTGGTAGGGAAACTTTGGAAAAAAATTCTGAGGGATAGAATTAATCTCCACTTGGAGGAGCAAGGATTAATCAGGGATAGTCAGCATGGCTTTGTCAGGGGGAGATCATGTCTAACAAATTTGATTTAATTTTTTGAGGAAGTGACTAGGACTGTAGATGAGGGCAGTGCAACTGATGTGGTCTACATGGACTTCAGTAACGCTTTTGACAAGGTTTCGCATGAGAAACTGAGCAAAAAGGTAAGAGTCCATAGGATCCAAGACAATTTGGATCCAAAATTGGCTAAGTGGCAGGAGTCAGAGGGTGATGGTCAAAGGTTGTTTTTGTGACTGGAAGCCTGTGTCCAGTGGCATACTGCAGGGTTCAGTGCTGGGTCCCTTGCTGTTTATCATGTACATTAATGATCTAGACATGAATGTTGGAGGTATGATTAGTAAGTTCACAAATGACATGAAAATTGGTGTGGTAAACAGCAAGGGCGAAAGCCTTAGACTACAGGATGATATAGACGGACTGGGGTCAGATGGGTAGAACAGTAGCAACTGGAATTTAATCATGAAAAGTGTGAGGTGATGCATTTGGGAGGACTAACAAGGAAAGGGAGTATTCTTTACCTTCAACTATTCACTCCCTCTACCACTGATGCACAGTGGCAGCAATGTATGCTATCTATAAGATACACTGCAGCAACTCACCAAGGCTCCTTCGACAACACCTTCCAAACCTGTGATAAAAGCAAAATACTGCGGATGCTGAAAATCTAGAACAAAAAACAAAAATACCTGGAAAAACTCAGCAGGTCTGATAGCATCTGCGGAGAGCGATACAGTTGACGTTTCAAGTCTGTATGGCCCTTCATCAGAACCAAACCTGTGACCTGTACCAACTGGAAGGACATGAGCAGCAGATACTGACCATCCTGACTTGGAACTATATCTCCATTCCTTCATTGTCGCTGGGTCAAAATCCTAGAACTCCCTCCCTAAGAGCACTGTGGGTGTACAAGCACTACATGGACTGCAGCGGTTCAAGGAGGCAGCTGACTGCCACCTTCTCAAGGACAATTAGGGATAGGTAATAAATGCTGGCCTAACTAGTGATGTCCGCTTTCTGTGAAAGAATAAATGAAAATGTGGAACTCATTATCACAGGAAGCGTTTGAGGTGAACAGTAAAGATGCAGTTAAAGGGAGGTTAGATAAGCACATGAGGGGGAAGACAATAGAGAGTTATGCTGATACAGTTAGATAAGGAATGCAGGAGGATAGGATGCAGCCAATAGAATTTTAAATGAACTGAAGTTTGTGCTTAAGGGGCTGTAAAGGAAAAGGTTAAAGAACTCAAGTCTAGGTATAATAGAGACATCAATGAGTGTTTCTGCAGCAGTGACGATGAGATAGAAACAACAGCTAGCGTGATTCAATTTTAATTACTTTTATTATTTTAAGTGTTTTTTGTTCAGTGTTACTCATTTATTCATTATAGTGTACCTATTCAGGAGGTCTGGGCTTTCATTTGAGAGGGGCAGTGAATCAGGAAATAAATGGGTACTGTAAAGTACTGCAAAATGCACCACAATCTACATTTTCTGGCAGGGTAAAGCTGGCAACAAGTCACCTAGAAATAAGCTTACATCTGCTTTTGTTTTTTTCCTTCCTTCCTATACAAGCAAAGTAAAATTTGGTTGTACCTACAGTTTAAAATACTTACAAAACCATTGCACTTGCAGTGTAATTACATTTTTTCACCCATCACAGATTCAAGGCTGTTTTTAAGCTTGCAGGTTTTCTGGGACTGTAAAAGTATTTGATAGCTGCAAACCTAGGATTTGATCAAAGTATCTAAACCATTCAGAAAAGAAGGTCCTCCATTTGATTCGTGGCCACCACTGTATTAGCTGGTCTCTAGCATAACCTGCTGAAATGGAGAATTTAAACAGTTGTCACAATATTGTTAAAAACAAAAAAAAACCTGCATAATTCCTCACATTACAAACTATAGATTTAAGGGCCTTCTAAATCCCAAGATAAATTGACTGCTTGAAAATACACCCTTTGAGACATTTGTAGGGATGTGATGAGGCACAATATCAATGCAAGCCATTTTTTATATGACACTAAAGGGATGTTATTTGTCTTTCATCTCTCTTCTCCCTCCCCCACCCCCATAAAAGCAGCAATTAAAATGGGTGCTAATTCTGAATATGACTAATGCATAACAACATCCATACTGAAAGATTAAATGACTGTAACCCAATTATTCTTTGAGTAATTACACAAATCACAGAAAAATGATATAGTTGGAGAAATTGCCTTAGTATACTCCGATTTCTCAAATCTTCTTTCAATAGAGGATACTATACACACTGACCCTGAAATTGGTTAAAGACAACTTCATGGTATCTGGTCACTGATGTGGCCACAGAACCCAAAAGGGCAGTATTGTTTGCCTGAATGATTACAGCATAGAAGCAAGTCATTCAGCCCACTGTGTCTGTGCCAGCTCTGTACAAGAGCAACTCAGTTACCTCACCTTTTCCCTGTGGTCCTGCAAATTTTCACTTTATTCGATTCCTTTTTGAAAGCCACGATTGAACCTGCTTCCAACACATTCTCAGGCAAGTTGCTATGTAATAAAGTTTTCCCTCATGTCGCCATTTCGTTCTTTTGACATTCACCTTAAATATATCCTCTAGTTGTCCAATCTATCTACGTAGCTGAAATCTCACATCCCTGGAACCATTCTCGTAACACTTGTCTGCACCCTTTCTAAAGCCTTCGGATCCTTCCTCAAGCGTGGTTCCCAGAATTGGACACAATATTCAAGGTGAAGCTGAATCAGTGTTTTACAAAGGTTCATCATATCTTTCTGAACATACTTCAGAAACTCTTCCCCCTTTCTGCCCCTAACATTAATACAATCCCAGTTTATATTGTTTAAGTCTCTAATCAGCACTACTGTTTTGTTTTTGCATCACTCTCTAATTTCTCTACAAACTTGCTCTTTTATATCTATCATGCCTGCTCAGATTGTCTGACAGATGTTGGAACAGCACCCAGATGTGGGGGACTCCCGAGCCCGGGAAGGGTCAAATAGAAGAGACCATCTGGATCCAAATGCAACATTTCAAAAGGCAATCAATATCATCAAAGATCAATAACTTTTAGGGCTGGTGTTTCTGAGCCACACTAGTTCTCAGTTCAAATGGTAAGATTGTGTGCAGAAACCCAAGAACAGCTCCCTAACTCTTTGATAGAAGATTAGCCCGCAGTTCCCCTACTAAAATTTAGAAAGGGGGCAGAAATTGTGTGAAAATATGTTACATCCCAAATTTATTGTCCCCTAGGTGGAAATCATCTTTTCTATTCTTTCCACTCTTCCACAACGTGCATGATGTACCAGGGAATTGGCAAGATGAATGACAATGGACAGAGTTGCTGGAGCTATGCTGCTATCATGGACTCTGACAAACAGCTACTTCCAAACCAAATCATGCCATAAAATGCCATAGAGACATCTTAGATCATGCTACTGCCATCAGCTATACCTTGCCATCACCAGGCATACCACCTTCAACAGTGTCTTCATCACTCACAGCTATCACAGCACTGACTATGACTGACCACTCCCTCATTTGTAGCAAGGTCAGGCTTCAGCCAAGGGATCTATACAATTCAAGAAGAAAGGTAATTCTCCAATCAACACGCCATACCACTGACCCAGAAAGAACACAGGAGTTCCTCAATATCCTTGATTGGGCTCTTTTGGGCAACACCCAAGGTGTGAGTGAGGTATCAAAGTGGGATCACCTGCGTGACGCCATCTATGACTCTGCACTCACTGCATATAGGAAAAAAGATCAGAAGAATGCTCGCCTTGCTTTGACCAGATTACAGATCCTGGCATTACATGTCTATCCCGAGTATCATTGTGGTTTCACAGCTGGCAGATTGACAGTCAACAAGATTTTCTCACTTCAGCAGTTGCAGAAGAGGGCCACAACAGCACAGACCGCTCTACAGTGACTTTATAGACCTCATCACAGCCTTCACTCTCATCAGAGATGGACTCTTCAAACTGCTGCAGAAAATAGGCTTCCCTCCTGGACTCTTGGGCATTATTTCTTTTTTTCATGAAAACATGCACAGTTCTGACAGTTACAATGGAGCAACATCAGATGCTTTCAAGACTAGCAGCGGGGTAAAGCTGGCTACACCCTGGCACCAACTCACCTTGGCATATTCTTCTCCATGCTGCTATTGTATGCTTTTGGCTACCCAAAGAAGGTGTCCATCTTCTACCAGAGCTGACAGCAAGCGGTTCAATTTTGCAAGACTCTCCATCAAGGCCAAAGTGCTAGTCCTTGAGTTGCTGTTTGCTGCTGAACCCACATGGCACCCATACTGAAGTTCATTTTCAACAGCTTGCTCTTCTACCAAGCCTGCAAGAAGTTTGGACTGACAATTAGCAACAGGAGGACCCAAGTTATGGGCCAAGATGTAGAGACTCCACCTTCCACCAACATCAACAACCTAATTCTGGAGGACATAGACAGCTTCACATACTTTGGATCAACAATCACCAGCAACCAGTCCCTTGATGCTGAAATTAGCACCAGAAGAGACTAGTCTTTCATGAGTCAGCCTCTACAGCCACAACATATGGGCCTGAACCTTCTGGTCGGCACACAGGGGCGGGCCCCGCTCGCTGATGTGTAAAATGACGCGCAGTGATGTCAGGCGTGCATCCTGATGTCACCGCGCGTCATTCCAATCTTCAGTTCGGTGGGCGCGCACCAGAATCAGCTGCAGCCCGTCAAACTGTCAAAGGCCTATTAAGGCCATTTAAAAACTAATTAAAAGAATTAACGGAGCTGCCCACCCAACCTTAAGGTTGGCAGGGGGCAGGCGAAGAACTCATGAAACCTTATCCATGGGCGGGATGAGATTTCATGAAGTATTTATAAATCTAATAACATTTTTAATTAAAATTCATTGCCATTCTCAGCTCATGTGACACTGTCACATGCAGGGACATGCTGAGTAATTTTTTTTCTTTATTTAAAGTTTTCTTACTCAAGCTAATCTCTCTGAGACAGCTCTGTGCCTCAGGGAGATTTCTGCGCTTTTTCGCGCACGTGTGAAAGAGCGCAGGCCCCAACTCAGCCTCCTCCCCCCGCCCGCACAGAAAGCGCTCAGTGCTTCCGGGTGCGCGTCACGCTGGGTGGGCCTTAATTGGCCCGCCCATGTAAAATGGTGGCATGTAGCCGATTGCGGACGGTGATTGGGCAATGCGCCCACCTGCGCGCGCGCCCGTCAAAACCACCCCCCCCCACCCCCCCCCCCCCCAATGGGGAGAAAATTCTCCCCATGATGTTCAATCCAGAAGTGACAAACACCCCGGGCACAGTCCGTCATCTCCTGAGATGGACAGATGGATGTCTATTCTTAGGAACTTCAGGGCCAGGGCTTTTTAAGGGAAATCATCACAGAAATGATATAAATGGTTTAAAACCTATTTAGACATTTTTTCTGTTTATATTTCCAAATGCAATATTATAGCTCTAAAAGTAAAATCCCTTAAGAGATACATCAGTGTTATACAGAACCAAACCAGAACACAGAATTAGAGTTAATGCACCAGATTTTTCAAAGCTGGGTCAGGTTGAGTTCTGGGTCTGCTTTTCATCTGTGCTGCTGAGAGGCTATGGAGAATTTAATGCCGTAAGTGGGCAGGAAATGAACTCAGCACCCAATTCAAGGGGCAAAATTTTCCCTATTGGGGGGAAGTTCAGGAGCGGGCGTGTGGAGGCACGGCTCCGATCGGTGCCCCCGGTTGGGGTGCGGCACTATTTTATATGGGCGGGCCAATTAAGGCCCACCCAGTGTGACATCCAGCAGGAAGCACTACGAGTTCCCTGTGCAGGCTGGGGGGTTTCCCTGAGCCGAGAGTGCACTCTTTCACGCATGCACACGAAAGAGCGCATTCATCGTCTTGTGGCTAAGTGCTGCCTCAGGGAGATTGGCTCCAAATGTAAAAATGCTAAAAATAGAAACATAAAATTTCCCTGACGTGTCCCCTCATGTGACACTGTCACAGGAGTTGGGACATGTCCATCACTTTTAGTTAAACTTTAATTAATTTTTTAAAAACCTACGTGAAACCTCATCCCGCCTGTTGGTGAGGTTTCATGCTTTCTCTGAAGCCCGCCAGGGCTCCCGGCTTGCCCGTCCAACCTTAAGGTTGGACAGGCAGGTCCATTAATGATTTAATGAGTTTGTCAAATGGCCTCAATTGACCGTTGACAAGTTGGTGGGTGCACAGCTGATTCAGCTGAGCCCCCACCGACCTGAAAATTGAAATGAGATGGGGTGACGTTGGGAGTTCCACCCAATGTCATCCTGCGTTATTTTGCGTGTTGATGAGCAAGCCCTGCCCCTCGTTCACCGGCTGGGAAATTGTGCCCAAGGTGTCTGGTACCAACAGCAAAGCCAGATGGCAGCCAATGATGGGGCCTTGCCAAAGAAAGCAGACAGCTCCTCGGAGGGCCAGCAGCATAAAGGGATAAGACAGAGTGCAAATGGCAAAAACAAAGGTAATGTGCACGTTCCAGTGCATGATATCCAAAGGCCTCCTTTATACCTCACCTTCTATTTCCCTATGTTTATCTAATTACCATTTCAAACTTACTTCACTTCTATACATCAAAGCCTCTTGACCAGCTGGCTTTAATCCAATTAAGACACACACGCACATATACCACTAAATTCTATTTTAAAATAATTTCCTATAACATTATAGACATTATTATAATCTTCTTGCCAACCTCATTTTTCAACTCAGTATTCTACAGCCTTCTGGACCCAATGCATGGCTCAAATATTGGTGTGAAAGAAATGAGTTGGGATTCATGGGGCACTGGCATCAATACTGGGGAAAATGCGAGCTGTACCATTGGGACAGTCTTCATCTGAACCACGCTGAGACCAGTGTTCTGGTGAGTCATGGAGCTGGGGCAAAATCTGGAGCTTTAAACTAAATAGTGGTGGGGGGGTGGTCGCAAGGGATCAAGTTTGCGAAGATATGATAAATTAAATAGTGAAGGCAAGGCAAGAGAGCAAGATAGCAATAAAGGAAATGATAGAGTGTGGCAGGAAGAGATAAGGAGTGCAAACTTATGAATGCACCAGCAAATAAGGCTAGAGGTTTCAACAATAATAAAAAGAGCCATTAGTTCTGTCTAGTTCTGTATTTTTATTATTTTGAAACCTCTAGCCTTATAAAATAGCATTTGTAACAAAACAAATAAGTTGACAGCACAAATAGAAATAAAATATATATGATCTGATAGCCATGGCTGCAAGATGACAAAGACTGAGACCTGAATATTCAAGCATAAATGGACAGGGAGCTATGAAAAGGTGGTGGGGTAGTTCCGTTAATTAGTACAATAGAGAGAGATGACCTTAGTTTCTGAAATCATGTAGAATCAGCTTAGGTAGAGATGAGAAATAGTAAAGGTAATAAGTCACGTGTGGGAGTGGTTTATTGGCCCCCTAATAGTAACCACACTGTAGGGCGGGGTATACAGGAAGAAATAATGGGAGCTTGTGAGAAAGGAACGGCAATAATAATGGGTGATTTCAATCTACATTTGGATTGGATTAATCAAATTGGCAAAATTAGCCTGAATGATGAGTTCATGGAATGTTTTCAGGACGGTTTCTTAGTGCAGCACATTTATAGCAGGCTCTCCTAGGTCTGGTAATGTGTAATGAGACAGGATTAATTAACGACCTCAGTGAAGGCACCCTTAGTCCGCAGTGATCATCATATGATTGAATTTTGCATTCAGTTTGAGGGAGAGAATAGTGGATCTAATATTGGTGTTTTAAACTTAAATAAGGGCAATTATGAGGGTATGAAGCAGAGGTGACTAAAGTGGACTGGGAAATTAGGTAAAGAGGTAAGGTCAGTACAGATGCAGCAGCAGAAATTTGAGGAGATATTTCGGAACACTCAGAAAAGATACATTCCAGTGAGAAAAAAAGACTAAGAGAGAGACGCAACATCTGTGGCTAGTTAAAAATAGTATCAAATTGAAAAAAAAGTATATAATACAGCAAACATACAAATCAGGAGCAGGGGAAGGCCATTTGTGCCTGCTCTGCCATTCAATAAGGTCATGGCTGACCTGATGGTGGCCTCAACTCCACATTCCCGCCTACCCCCAATATCCTTTTACTCCCTTGTTAGTCAAGAATCTTTCTACCTCTTCCTTAAGATTAGAGGAGTCACATTCATTACTTTCCAATCTGATGGGGTCTTTTCAGAATCTCAGTAATTTTGGAAAATGGAAACCAATACATCAACTATTTCAGCAGCCAATCCTTTTAAGACCCTAGGATGAAGTCCATCAGGACCTAGGGACCTGTTAGATTTTAGTTCTAATAATTTTCCCAGTACCATTTCCCTGGTGATTGTAATTGTTTTAAGTTCCAGCCAATTTCCTATCCATGCCAATATGTTACCCTCATACCATGAGCACTTATTTTCCACAATAACCTTTGATGCGGCATTTTATCAGTGCCTTCTGGAAGCCTAAGTACAGCATTCCCAGCGGTTCCCCTTTATCCACAGCACATGTTACTTCCTCAAAGAACTCCATGATTTCCCTTTCACAAAACCATGTTGACTCTGCCTCATTACCTTGAACTTATCCAAGTGCCCTCCTTCATTAATAATAGCTTCTAACATTTTCCATATGACAGATGTTAAGCTAACTCGCCTGTAGTTTCCGGCTTTCTGTCTCCCTCCCTTTTTGAATAATGGATTTAACATTTGCTATCTTCCAATCTAATGGGACCTTACCCGAATCTAGGGAGTTTCGAAAATTAAAACCAATGCATCTACTATCTCACTAGTCACTTATTTTAAGACCCTAGGATGAAGCCCATCATGACCCTGGCACTTGTCAGCCCATAGCTCCAACAGTTTACTCAGTGCCACTTCTCTGGTGATTGTAATTTTCCTGAGTTCCTCCCTCCCTTCCATTTCCTGATTTATAGCTGCTTCTGGAATGTTACTTGTGAAGACTGATGCAAAATTCAATTCATCTGTCATTTCCGTTTTTCCCCATTATCAATTCTCCAGGTTCACTTTCTATACGACCAACACTCACTTTGTTAACTTACTTCTTTTAAAAATATTTATAGAAACTCTTACTATCTGTTTTTATATTTCATGCTAGCTTTCTCTTGTACTCTAATTCTTCCCTCCTTATTAATCTTTTAGTCATTATTTGCTGTTCATTTTATTTTGCCCAATCTTCTGACCTTCCACCTCTCTTTGCACAATTATGCACTTATTCTTTAAGTTTGATACTATCTTTAACCTTTCTAGTTAACCAGGGATGGTGTGTCCATCCCTTGGGCTTTTTCTTACTCATTGAAATGTATCTATTCTGTGCATTACAAAATATCCCCTTAAATGTTTGCCACTGTATCTCTATTGACCTATCTCTTAATCTAATTTTCCAATGCACTTTAGTCAGCTCTGCTTTCATGCCCTCATAATTGCCCTTATTTAACTTTTAAAACAAAGTCTTGGACCAGTCCTCTCTCCCTCAAACTGAATGTAAAATTCAATCACATTATGGTCACTGCTACCTAAGGGCACCTTCAATAGGAGGTCATTAATTCATCCTACCTCGTTGCACAATACCAGGTCTAGTATAGCCTGCTCTCTGGTTGGGTCCAGAAAATGTTCCAGAAACATTCAATGAGTTCCTCATCCAGGCTACCTTTGCCCATTTGACTTTTCAAGTCTATTTGTAGATTAAAATCTCCCATGATTATCACCGTGCCTTTCTAAAAAGCTCCCATTATTTCTTCCCTTATGCTCCATCGTACCATGTGGTTACTATTAGGGGGGCCATACATGATTCCCGCAAGTGCCTTTGCCGTTTCTCATCTCTCCCCAAACCATTTCCATATCCTGGTTTCCTGAACTTAGGTCATCCCTCTCTATTGTGTTAATACCATCATTAGCTACCAGAGCCACCCCTCCACCTTTTCCTCACTTTGTGTCCTTCCTAAATATCCTAAACCTTTAGTATTCAGGTCCCAATCCATGCCCTCCTGTAGTCATGTCTCTGTAATGGCTATCAAATCATAATTATTTATTTCTATGTGCGCTCTCAGTTAATCTGTTTTGTTTCGAATGCATTGTGCATTCAGATACAGAGCCTTTAGTTTTATCCTTTTATTCTTTTTATAACCTCTAATCTCATTTGTTTATTTACTGTTAGATTTGTACTCTCTATATTTTATATTGTTTGAGGCCTTTGTCCAAAATTAATTGGCACAATCTCCAAACTTTGCCTGTGTTGTTTGTTCCCAGCTTCCAATAATGAATAAACACTGCAAGTAGCAACTACCACAGTCCTGCCCCTGCTGCATTCCCGCACCCGCCCTCTCCCCCTCGCACCCCCCAACCCCCGCGCCCACATAGCTGAGTTTAAAAACCACTGTTTGCTTTCCCTGGTTTAACAACTTCTCAACCTACCTCAGATTATGGTCTCCTTACTTCATGCTTTGTGGGATGACTACTTTATGTAGCAGAGTATTAAAAGCTTTGCATATGCTAAATATAGTACATTTGCAAAAATACTACTGTTAACAAGGTCTGTAATTTTTCAAAGAACTCCATCAGTTTGTTCCATCAGGCAAGAACTTTGCACAGCCCCATTTTGACTCCTCTACGGTTCACATCATATCCACTGAACATGTTCTTCTTCTCAATCAGGGTGCCTTGTAATTAATTATTTTACTAACAAATATTAGGGTCACAGGCCTGTATTTCCCAAGATCATTCCTGTCCCCCTTAAAAAAAATTATGTTATACTAGCTGCTTTTGAATCCTTGGCACTACTCCTGTTTCTCAAAGATCCCTAAAAGATATTGGACAAAACATGACCAATTTCACAAGGTATTTCTTCAAGTACTTTTGTATCAAGTTTTGTGATTGACTTTCCTTTATTTTCCTCAACCAGTCTTATCTGAAATTTCTATTTTATTTTAGAGCTCCAGCCCCAGAAAACTCATTTTGTGTTGGGAAGACTGCCTGTAAATTCCACCATTGTCAAAGAAAATTAGTAATTTAGTATCTTTAATATCTACTAGATATCATGTCACCTCTGGGATCTTAAATTAATTGGCACAACCTCCAGACTTAGCCCTTTTTGTTTGTTCCCAGCTTCCAATAATTAATAAACACTGCAAGTAGCAACTACCACAGTCCTGCCCCTGCCACATTCTCACCCGCCCTCTCCCCCTCACCCCCGCCACCCCCACCGTGACCTCACCATATTTTTCAAACCTATATGCTTATCGAAATGTCTGATGTTGTTCATTACCCTAACTTCATTTTTTATTTTAGTTCTTCACCAATTTCTTAACCTCTTTCCTTGTTTTCTATTTATCTTGGTTCATTGTACTACCTCCAGCTTTAAACTTAAGGCACAATTACCTTTTGCCTTATTTCCCACATTATTTCCATAGTTGCTCTCCTATTTCATGTATAATTTAAAAGGGTTTGACTGACAAGAACTCACTGCTGGGCAAACTGCTTATGTTTAAAACGCATATTCTCCTTAGAATACCGTAGTTTCTAGATGCATCCAGTGTATGATCCGTGCATCATATTTTAAGAACTCATTTGGCGGATTACCAATAAATAAAGGAAGGGTAAATGACCATGAATGGCTTTCAGTGATGTCCAGCAGGAACAGCAACTTGTCAAGTTGCCAGTTTCATTATTTCCTGACACAGATCTGCTTCATGCAAGCATAGTTTGTATGTGACAAATGTCATAATATTCAGATTTGTGCAATTGGGAGCCAGATTAAAATTTAACACTAACCAGCTGGGTTTCCAAAACTCAGCAGCAAAGTGGAGATGGGAACAGCTGGATCACGCAGATAAGTGCTTATCATAAAATGCTTCTGGCCCAGGTGGAGCAGAGGTGTTTATGCCAATCCCTCAAGCAAACCTTCTGCTGATTGCAACCTCGACTTGCTGTCATGGTTGGATGAGTCCTCCCCCATCTCCCACCATTTGCAATGTCAGTTAACTTGAGGTTGAAGAATGGAAATTAGGTGGTCAGTTGTTTACTGGGAACGAAGTCAAGAGAGCAGGAGGTGGGTTATGCACAAATTGAGCTCAGCTGGGACATGAGGGGAGATAAAAGAAAAATTAGAGTGCAGGATACAGGTTCAGAGATAAGGCAAAGGGCAGCATGGGGGAAATTTGGCTTGGTGTGGGATTAAGCAGAGAAGGTACAAGCTATTTCTTTTTCCTTAAGAATCAGAATAAGTTTTACTAAGGTTCCTCTGGCAAGCCTGGTTTTAAAGAAAGAAGATGGATGAAGGTTAAATGTAGATAAATGGGCACATAGGACTTAGGAGCAGGAGTAGGCCATTCAGCCCTTCAAGCCTGCTCCACCATTCAATAAGATCATGGCTGAGCTGGTTGTGGTCTTAATTCCACTTTCCAGTCCTCCCCCTCCCCCCCCAATTACCCTTGACTCCCTTTTCTATCAAACATCTATTGAACTTAGTTTTGAATTCAATGACCTAGCCTCTGGGGATGAGAATTCCACAGACTAAAGACCCTCTGAGAAAAAAAAAAATTCTCGTCATCTCAGTCTTAAAGAGATCTCTTATTCTTAAACTGTGTCCCCTAGTTAGAGTCAACATCCTCCTGGTACCTACCCCATCAAGTCCCCTCAGGATCTTATATGTTTCAATAAGATCACCTCTCACTCTTCAAAACTCCAATGGGTATAGGCCCAACTTGTTCAACCTTTCTTCATAGGATAAGCCCTTCATCCCAGGTGTGAGCTGAGTGAACTTTCTCTGAACTGCTCAATGGGCTCTCGCTGAACTCTGCACAGCCTTATGGGCTCTAAAACTCAAGCACTGCTTTATGGGCTTGCGCTGAACTCAAGCACTGCTTTATGGGCTCGCTTTGAACTCTGCGCTGCTCTATGGCATCTGGCTAAGAAACTGATAAGCAACCATTGTATTTAGATGTAATTCAAACAAGGTTGAAGTTAATTACACTTAAAAAGTTAATCTGTATTCCTCTTGCAAAGCCAGAGAGGGGTGTCAACACTTAAACAATGGATGATCCATTCTTAAACCTTAGGTGTAGCCAAAGAATCTCCACTTAGTTCAATAAATGATTTACATTATGTATGGAATTTCCAGATAAAAGAAAGCTGAGAAAAACATTACAAACATAAGGATTGATTTGTCCTTTCTCCAGACTTTGTGAACATTCATTAGCAGTATAAAATTATTTATATTGATCCCAGAATCAAACGGGAGTTCATAAGCAAGATGCAAACTGGGAAGGTTGTAAAACCCATTTATTTCTTCTGATCACATAAGAATTTAAGCTAGGTTAATTGAGTTTAATTATCCCTATTTGAGGGCATCCAAAACATGCCACGTTGTCATGGAGAGAAGCTCTGGCAAATGGGAAGTTCATTTATCCAGGTGTTTTCTCCAAAGGCTGTTTAATTGCAGTTTGGGCTCTGGCAGTCTGCAGCTCATGTAAAGAAGACAACCAAAGCCAATGGGTGTTAAATCAGGCTAGAAGTTAAGCTGAGAAAATATTAACTTCATCGTTCCATGTGGAATGCAAATATATCCCAAACGCATGGGCGGATTTCAACAGAACTTGATACGTATATAGGTATGGCCCAAGGAAGGACCAATTAGTTTTTGGTGAAGACTCAGTTCCAGATCCGATCCTGGAAACTTTTGAAAAGGATCTGTTAACATTGGGAGATAGGGCGAATTTACAGTTTTTTTTAAAAGAATGTTGTAGTTTGTTTTATTTAGAATGTTGTGGATTGTCTCAGCTGCTGTGGTGGAATTTGTCACAGCTGTCAAAATATGTACAGTTTTCAGAACAAGTTGTTGGACACAGATTGCCCTGAAGTCTCCTCAGTGAGGTGGAAACTCTGAATAAAGAGATTTTGTTTTTCAGCTTTGTAGTTACACAGCATCAACCTGACAAGGAAAAGGTGTGGAATTGTAATAATTGTAATGCTGAGTTAACACAGCATGGCAGAGGTGTGCACGCCATTGAGTGTCCTATTCACTTGTTTTACATCATAATACACTATAGACTGCTCTGAGATAGCCTTGAGCATTATAAGGGAGCATTTAGAAAAAAATAAACCTACAAGCATTTTTAAATCAAGATATTCTCCCATTTCTTATCTAGAAGAAAAATCAGGCTTACATTTTCTCACTGTTGGGAGGCATGCGCCATCTGTCTGTCCTCCACTACACAGTAAACCAATCTGGAGGGAAGGACTTGCAAATTAATCCAAAGTAGCATAATTTCCAGGAGTCACATGACTCTAGAGGGCTCTCGGGCTCCATCACGGACAGAAATTCACACTCAATCCCCTACACAATAATGATATTAATAATAATATAAAATATAACAGAAAATGCTGGAAAAACTCAGCAGGTTTGGCAGCATCTGTGGAGAGGGTCAGAGTTAACATTTTGAGTCCGCCAATCATACGGACTTGAAACGTTAACTCTGTTTCTCTCTCTCTCACACAGATGCTGCCAAACCTGCTGAGTTCTTCCAGCACTTCGTTTTTATTTCAGGCTTCCAGCAGCTGCAGTATTTTGCTTTTATCTTAATCCCCTACACATTGATACTCCAATAGTAAGGACACATAACTAAATTTGCTGTGATGAACTAAACTGAGAAAGTCTGCCTTCATTCTGCAGCCATTGCATTTTTCAATCATGTAGCTCCAGAACTTCCAACTGAATTGCAGTGCTCATTTTAAGGATTGAAAGAACTTTTGAGGAGCAACTCATTGTGACTCATATCACTCCATATTGTTTAAGGGAACAGAAGGTGACCTGTGTTAATTGAAGATTTGTTTGGGTTCGATCCTATGAAAACATTTCTGAAGTCAGAAAAATAAATACTTGCGCCACTCTAACTCAAATTATGAATGCATTGTCATAAGGCAGTTACACACATGGAGTACATTTGGAAAGGTGCATTCGTTTGTGTAGTTCTGATATCAGAAGCTAAGTCACGGGGTAACATTTTCTTGCTAACCATATTTAGTAGCAAACATTGCTCGGTTCTATTTACACTACTAGATTTTGTTTTCGACGACCTGTTGATTGTGAAAGTTATCTCCAACTCTTCAGTGAAACCAAATTAACTGGTTCAAAAAAGGCAACTCAGCAATTAGCCCATTCGTCCCCAACTCCTCCCGCCACTGAATACCACAATACAGGGGATCAATTCGACGTAATTTACAAGCATGTGCGGTTAAAAAAAACAAATTGAATATTGATAAATTACATCTTTGGTATTAAAGTTAATATTGGTATTGCGGTTTAGCGCGAACGTAAAGTGACAAAAGCTCAGAAATAATTTAACATTTATTTCACAACCACTACACAAAAGGCCCGCATTATAAAGCACAGAACTAATAAAAACACTATACAGACCCGGTGTTAACAATGAGTTAAAAATCTATCAAGAAGGAGCACTACTGGCCGCAGATCTCTCACAATGAATGTTTACATAAAAGTGTCATCAGTTTGTCGATCGCTATTTATTAGCGTGCAGTCTATATAAAAACACTAGTCATCATGACCATATTAGGAAGATCAAAAACAAAACCTGCTGAATTGTAAAAGCTATCTCTATACCGCAGGAAGATGCTGGATCCGCAGACCATCGGCTTCTGGCCGAATTTCACACTTCTCCGGCGAAGGCTTTCAGGAGGAAGTTCAACAGCAGTTCAGCCCCGATCTTAATTTCACCCTTCACAATAAAACCTCTATATTGACTTTCAATATTGGCAACACATGAAAGATGAAATTAGTGCATACGGGGGACTGCAATTCCTTTCACTCTCATTTTACACTTCATTTCAATGGGGTTGTTTGCAGTCTTTCTCTTATCTATCTAACGGCTTTTACAGCAAAGTGAATTGAGTCAAGTTGAGACTGACCTGAGATGCCGCCGCCGATGATAATCACGTCACATTTTTCGCTTGTCATGTTGCCGCCACAGCTGAAGCTCCGTCCTCGGTGTCAATACTCAATCGAGTCGCGGCGGTACGGGCCGCGGTCGGCTATAAGCCTCTGAGAGGTCCCACTGATTCAGCTCCGCCTCTGGGATGATCACTGGGGCATCAGCGCGCAGCTCCTCCTCTAGAATCGTCATCCTGATCCCAGCGTGTAGCTCCTCCTCTGACTTTACTGCTGTTATTGCTAATCTTCGCCCCAACACGCTTTATCTCCCTGCAGCTTAGTCTGTCTCATCCCTCTGTACTTGGGCTCGCTTTGATTCCTTCCTAGTGGTTTTTGTTTTAGCCATGCGCATCTTTGACGAAAGTTTCGACACATAAATGGAAGTTTCCACCCATGCATTTATTGACGGCGGCTCCAGATCCCAGCTGCCCTGCAGTCCAACATTTACAAAACCTGAAAGGCTCGAGATCCCGCTGCACGGCGCCCAGCTTCACCCTAAGCATCTTTTACAAATGGCTGCCCAAAGGCGCAAGGTGGACACGAAATTGGCTGAGTGACTGGAAACAGGGAGTAGTGGTTAGTGGAAGTTTTTCGGACTGGAGGCAGGTTTGTAGTAATGTTCCCCAGAGGTCAGTGTTGGGATCCTTGCTTTTTCTGGTATATTAATGACATAGACCTTGGTGCTCAGGGCACAATTTCAAAATTTGTGGTTGATACAAAACTTGGAAGCACTGTGAAGTGTGAAGAGGATATTGTTGAACCTGAAAAAGACATGGACCAAATTGGAATGGGCAGACGGGTGACAGATGAAGTTCAATGCAGAGAAATTGATTCATAAAGTGATTCATTTTTGGTAGGAAGAACATGGAGAGACAATATAAAATGAGCTTTGGGTTATGGAGCTTGAGCAGCAGTTGGTGTCAATGCAGAGCATTCATGAAGTTGAGTCTTATGTGGATAGCATGTTTATAGATGTGGTCACCCACAGCTTGAGAACATGCAGGGAAAGAGGGAAGGGGTGACTACCAGACAGTCAAAAAAGAACAGGCAGGTAGAGCAGGCATCCCCTGAGTGCATCCCACTCTCCAACCAGTATTCAGTTCTGAATACTGATGAGAGTGATGGTCCATTTGTAGAGTGCAGCCAGAGCCAAATCCATGACACCATGGGTGGCTCAGCTTTGTAGGAGGGCACAAGGAAGTCTGGAAGAGCAAATGTGATAAGTGGTTCCATAGTTAGGGGGATAGATAGGAATTTCTGTGGCAACAGACATGAATCCAGGATAGTGTATTGACTCCCTGGTGTCAGGGTCAAGATGTCACTGAGTGGCTGCAGAGCACCCTGAGGGGGGAAGTTAAATAGCCAGCAGTCATGGTCCACATCAGTACCAATGAAATAGGTAGAAAGAAAGATGTGGTCCTGCAGTCTGAATTTAGGGAGCTAGTTAGAAAATTAGTAAGCAGGACCTCAATAGTGGTATTCTTCAGATTACTCACAGTGCCACACGTGCAAGTGAGTACAGAAATAGGAAGATAACACAGGTGAATGTATAGTTGGAAAGTTGGTGCAGGAGGGCCGGCTTCAGATTTTTTTAGGCATTGGGAATCGCTCTGGGAGAGATGGGACCTGTCCAGGCGGGATGGTTTACACCTGAACAGAGCCAGGACAGAGTTCCTTGCAGGGTGTTTTGCTAGTGGTGTTGGGGAGTGTTTAAGTTAACTCAGCAGGGGTGTGGGAACCAGGAGATAATATTAGATTGGAATACCAAGGGGCATAGAACACTTGGAGAGATAAATAGCGCTTGAGTAGGGAATAATAAGTTAATAGTTGGGGTCAGAGTAAAGCAGAAAGTAATAGAGTCTAAATCTGTGCATTTATATGAATGCACGGAGTGTGGTAAATAAGACTGGTAATTTACAGATTGCCATGTGGAAATATGATGTTCTGGCTATAACAGAGGCCTGGTTCAAAGCAGGGCTAGACTGGATGTTAAAAATGCCTCCATACAAGGTGTTTAGGAAAGATAGGAAAGGAAAAAAAGGGGAAGGTGTAGTGGTGCTGCAGAGAGAGGATGTCTAGGACAGAATCTATTTGGCTGGAGCTTAGGAATGAAAAAGGTGCAAATACATTGCTTGGTGTAGTCTATGGGCCACCGATTAGTGGGAAGGATGTAAAGGAACAATGGAGTACTTATAATGGGGGACTTTAATTTTCCAAATACAGACTGGGATAGTGGTAGTGTAAAGGGCAGAGAGTTTGCTCCTAGAGTGTGTCAGGAAAGTTTTCTAGAGCGGTTTGTTTCCAGTTCAGTGAGGAAGGAGGTACTGCCTGAGCTGGTTCTTGGAAATGAAGTGGGCCAATTAGATCAAGTGTCAGTAGGTGAATGTTTAGGGGACAATGATCATTGTATCAGAGATAAAAACAAAAATAAAAACAAAAACTCCAGCATGATGCCACCACCAAACACATCTTCCCTTCACCCCCCCCCGTCGGCATTCCGTAGGGATTGTTCCCTCCGGGACAACCTGGTCCACTCCTCCATCACCCCATACTCTTCAACCCCCACCTATGGCACCTTCCCATGCCCACGCAAAAGATGTAACACCTGCCCCTTCATTTCCTCTCTCTTCACGGTCCAAGGGCCCAAACACTCCTTTCAAGTGGAGCAGCATTTCACTTGCATTTCCCCCAACTTAGTCTACTATATTTGTTGCTCCCAATGCGGTCTCCTCTACATTGGAGAGACCAAACGTAAACTGGGCGACCACTTTGTAGAACACCTGCGGTCTGTCCGCAAGAATGATCCAAACCTCCCTGTCGCTTGCCCATTTTAACACTCCACCCTGCTATCTTGCCCACATGTCTGTCCTTGGCTTGCTGCGTTGTTCCAGTGAAGCCCAACGCAAACTGGAGGAACAGCACCTCATCTTCCGACTAGGCACTTTACAGCCTTCCGGACTGAATATTGAATTCAACAACTTTAGGTCTTGAACTCCCTCCTCCATCCCCACCCCCTTTCTGTTTCTTCCCCCTACCTTTTGTTTTTTCCCAATAAATTATATAGATTTTTCTTTTCCCACCTATTTCCATTATTTTTAAATCTTTTATGCTCCCCCCACCCCCACTAGAGCTATACCTTGAGTGCCCTACCATCCACTCTTAATTAGCACATTCGTTTAGGTAATATCACCAACTTCAACACCAATGTGTTCTTTTGTTCTTTTGTCTGTGACATCTTTTGATGATCTGCTTCTATCACTGATTGCTTGTCCCTACAACCACACCACCCCCCTCCACTTCTCTCCCCCCACCCAACAACCCCCCCACCCCCTCCCCCCCTTAAACCAGCTTATATTTCACCCCTTCCTTGGATTCACCTAGTTCTGTTGAAGGGTCATGAGGACTCGAAAAGTCAACTCTTTTCTTCTCCGCCGATGCTGCCAGACCTGCTGAGTTTTTCCAGGTAATTCTGTTTTTGTTTTATGATCATTGTATCGTATGTTTTAGGCTGACCAGCGTAAGAAAAATTAACTGGGGGTAAGCCAACTTCAATGGGGTAAGAACGAATCTGGGCCGAATAAATTGGAGTCTAAGGTTGACAAGAAAAATTATCAATGGGTTACCTTCAAAGAAGAGATGATTCAGTCAAGATATACTCCCTTGAAAGGGAAAGGTAGGGCAAACAAACCCAGAGATTCCTGGATGACAAGGGAGATAGAAATTAAGATAAAGAAGTAAAAGTGTGCTTATTACAGGTGTCAGGTAGAAAATATATTTGAAAGCAAGCTGAATATCGAAGGTTCAGAGGAGAGATGAAGAAGCAAATAAGAGAAGCAAAGAGAGACTATGAAAAGAGACTGACAGCTAGCATAAAATGGAATCCCAAAGTCTTCTATACGCATATAAATAGTAAAAGGATGGTTAAAAGAGGAGTTAGGCCTATTAGAGATCAAAAAGGAGATTTGCACATGGAGGCAGAGGGCATAGCTGAGGTACTAAAATGAATACTATACATCTGTCTTTACAAAGGAAGAAGATGCTACACAGACCATGGTAAAAGATGAGGTAATTCTAGCACTAGATGGATTTAAAATTGAAAAGGAGGCAGTATTGGATAGGTTATCTCTACTTAAAGCTGATAAGGCACCAGGACCGGATGAGATGCATCTAAGGATACCGAGGGAAGTGGGAGTGGGAATTGCAGAGGCACTGGCCATAACTTCTCAGTCTTCCTTAGACTCAGGGTGGTTCCAGAGGACTGGAGAATTGCAAACATTACATAGGTTTCTGAAGCATGACATGTGCAGAGTGGGAACAGGTCTGATCTTTGAGTATTTGTTTGGTTAGCCAGGGTACCACTTTGGAGAGGTGCGGGTACCACTATGGAGAAGTGCAGATACCCCTGTGGATTTTGCTTTAAACTTGACTTAACTGTCCCAGAATTGGCAAAAAAAAAACATTCAAAGTGTCTTACTTTAACACACGGGTACAGGAGGGTGAGTCTGTTGGGCTCGCAGGGCAGTTTTCTTTTTGCCCCTGTTGACTTTTGCATCCTGATGCCAGGAAGAATTTTCCAGGGCTCAGCAGGAGTCCTGTCTGGATGTCCTTGTCAGCAACACACAGCTGCACTAAGGCTATAATGAATGTCCTGTTTACTCATGTGGGAGAATATATTAATTTCCCTATTGATTTTTCATCTCGGATGCAAAGAGCCATGTAGCCAGGGATGGCTCTGCAGGAGGGGATCATCGCCAGATGTGTCCTTGTGCAAAATCGATTTGCATAGGGACCTCTGATCTCACACTTATCATCAGCCCTTTCATGGTGAGAAACTTTCAGCTAAAGGAACCTTTACATTGACATGACAGTTCCTCAGGGGAATCCCATCCCCCAGAAGGGGGAGTATCAACATCAATGAGTTTGACTCAGTTACATGAAAATGGCTGAAACCCTCACCATCATAACCATGGATCTTAACATATTACAAACACATGGTGAAAAGTCCTTCACAACCTGGCTGCCTCACAAAAAACACTAGGGCCTGTAAGCGAGGTGCCAGAGCTGCCACCTTGTCCATAATCACATCATGTCCACAAAGCTGACAGTAACAAAACTTGAGACTTACGCCCTCTAAATGCTGATGATTGTATGTGCCAACTAATATGCAGATAAGTCATATTGTTTCAGATGAGCCCACAACTGTGCAACCATAGCTCCTTGAAAGAACTTGTGCACCATCCCTACCAGCTAATGGCCCAGTTTCTGAGGTGGGTCTCATATGGAACATTCCAGGCTTCTGTAAACCACTGCTTCCCTCATAAATGGGAATGGGGGTGTGGGGGTGGGGGGGAGTTGTGTGGTGGCATCGTGCTAATGTCACTAGAGTAATCCAGAGGTGCCCAGGATATTGCTCTGGGGACGTGTGTTCAAATCCCACCACAGCAGCTGGTGGAATTTAAATTCAATGAATATATCTGGAATTAAAAGCTGGTGACCATAAAACCATAGTTGATTATATTAAAAACCCACCTGGTTCACTACTTTAGGGAAGGAAATCATCAATGTGGTTGACTCTAACTGCCCTCTGCATTGGTTTAGCATGTCACTCAGTTGTATCAAACTACTGGTGAAGTCTAAAAGGAATAAAACCAAATGGACTGCCCAGCATCAACCTAGGCACTAGAAACAACAATGGCAACCCAGCCCTGTTGACCTTGTAATGTTCTACAAAGGGATATAGACAGGCTAAGTGAGTGGGCAAAAATGTGGTAAATGGAGTATTATGTGGGAAAGTGGGAAATTGTCCATTTTGGCAGGAAGAATAAAAAAGCATATTATCTAAATGGTGAGACATTGCAGAGCTCTGAGATGCAGAGGGATCTGAGTGCCCTAGTGCATGAACCACAAAGGGTTAGCATGCAGGTACAGCAAGTAATTAGGAAAACTAATAGAATGTTATTGTTCATTGTGAGGGGAATTGAATACAAAAGGAGGTTACGTTTCAATTATGCAGAGCATTGGTGAGACCACATCTGGAGTATTGTGTACAGTATTGGTCTTATTTAAGGAGGGATGCAAATGCATTGGAAGCAGTTCAGAGAAGGTTTACTAGACTGTTCCATCCGACTTCAGCACCATCACAATAGGTGAATTCCAGTTACTGCACTTAGATTCCATGATGTCATTCTGAAGCACGAATTCAATTTCTTTCTGTACTTGAGATAATTTTATTGGATTTACTCTATAAGGATGTTGCCTTATTGAAACTGAATCACCCACATCTATATTATGTGTAGCTAAATTTGTCTTCCCCAGCTTATTCCCACAAATAGCTTTGTGTGACTGCAGTAGCTTTCCAAATCACTTTAACATTTGTCTGGAAGGTAACTCAATATTACATAAAAATTTTTAAGTACCCCCTCATTGTCCAATTTGATTAGAGGAAAATCAATTTCAGAATCCTTTATTTCTACCTCTTTCTCCTTATCTACCACCACTAATACCTCACTTTGGTCTTCTTCCCTGTCAAAATACTTTTTAAACATACTTAGATGACACACCTCTGCTTCACCAGGTTGACACCTCATATTTAGGTATGCCTGGTGCTTCTCCTGGTACGCCCTCCTGCACTCTTCATTGATCGCCTGGCTTGATGGTAATGGTAGAATGGGGGATATGAAGTTACAGATTGTGTTTGAGTACAATTCTGCTGCTGATGGCCCACATCACCTCATGATGCCCAGTCTTGATTTACTAGATCTGTTCACATTTAGCATGGTGGTAGTGCCACACAACGCGATGGAGGGCAAATAACAAGAATGGAATTTCCCTTATCCCAGTTCTGTGGGGAGTCTTGAATATAAGCTCTCCTTATGGTTTTTAAAGTTTGATGCCATCTCTCCAAAGCACCTTGTGATTCAGAATGATAAGCTGATGACTTAAACTGTTTTATTCCCAGGCTGTTCATTACTTCCTTAAACAGCTGTGACATGAAATTCGAACCCTGATACAATTGTATTTCTTTTGGTAACCCATATCTTATAAAAAATGTAGTTAACTCCTCTACGATTCTCTTTGCTGTAAAATTTCATAAAGGTATTGCTTCCAGAAACCTTGCAGACACAACCGTAATTATCAACAAGTCCTGACTTCCACTTTTAGACTTAGCGAGGGGTCCCACACAATCAATCAGGACCCTGGTGAAAGGTTCCTCAAATGCTGGAATCGGAGTTAGTGGTGCAAGTTTAATCACTGCTTGAGGTTCTCCTGTCACCTGACGCGTGACATAATCTACAGAATTTGACTACATCTTTATGCTTTCCAGGCCAATAGAAATGTTTTTGTATTTTTGCCCGAGTTTTCCTAATTCCTAAATGTCCAGCTATTGGAATTTTCATGAGCTACTCTCAATATTTCATTTCTGTATCCAGATAGTATAATTATTTGATATACTACCTCCCATTTCTCATCTGCTGGTACATGAGATGGTCTCCAATTCCCCATTAACACATTACCTTTAAGGTAATAACATTCTGGAATACATTCTGCCTCTGCTTCCGAATAAGTTGTCCAATATAACTTCTTTATTTGTGAAGCCTTCTGCTGTAATGCTACCAATTTAACTGAACTAAACATTTCCACCTCATTCTCTTCAACCTTCTCTTCCTGCACAATCTTTTCAAAAACAGATCCAGCTCATTGAATCTTTTCTCTGTCTTTTAGATTCCTCTTCCTCCTGTTTCAACCTGTGAGTTTGTGATATCATTACTACACAATCTGGAGACAATCCAGGATTCTCTTTCTGCAACATCTCTGTTCAATGCACCTTCACAGGCTGCTTGACTACAGTTAGCATCACCTGTGACCCAGCTATATCATTACCTAAGATTTTTTTTTTCATTCATAGAAAGTGGGTGCTGGCTAGGTCAGCATTTATTGCCCATCCCTAGTTGCCCTTGAGGAGGTGGTGAGCTGCCTTCTTAAACTGCTGCAGTCCATGTGGTGTAGGTACACCCACAGTGCTGTTAGGGAGGGGGTTCCAGGATTTTGACCCAGTGACAATGTAGGAACGGCGATATATTTCCAAGTCAGGGTGGTGAGTGACATGGAGGGGAACTTTCAGGTGTTCCCATTTATCTGCTGCCCTTGTCTTTCTAGATGGTAGTGGTCGTGGGTTTGGAAGGTGCTGTCGAAGGAGCCTTGGTGAATTCCTGCAGTGCATCTTGTAGATGATACACACTGCTGCTACTGTGCAACGGTGTTGAAGGGAGTGAATGTTTGTGTGCGTGGTGCCAATCAAGCGGGCTGCTTTGTCCTGGACGGTGTCAAGCTTCTTGAGTGTTGTGGGAGTTGCACTCATCGAGGTAAATGGGGAGTATTCCATCACACTCCTGACTTGTGCCTTATAGATGATGGACAGTCTTTGGGGAGAGAAGAGGTGGATTACACATTGCACGTTTCCTAGCCTCTGACCTGCTCTTGTAGCCACAGTGTTTATATGGCTATTCCAGTTCAGTTTCTGGTCAATGGTAACCCCAAGATGTTGATAGTGGGGGATTCAGTAATGTGGCGACGGTTGGATTCTCTCTTGTTGGAGATGGTCATTGCCTGGCACTTGTGTATTGTGAATGTTACTTGCCACCTGTCAGCCAAAGCCTGCATATTGTCCAGGTCTTGTTGCATCTGCTTCAGTATCTGAGGAGTCGCAAATGGTGCTAACATTGTGCAATCATCAGCAAACATCCCCACTTCTGAACTTATGATGGAAGGAAGGTCATTGATGAAGCAGCTGAAGATGGTTGGGCCGAGTACACTACCCTGAGGAACTCCTGGAGCTGAGATGACTGACCTCCAACAACCACAACCATCTTCCTTTGTGCTAGGTATGACTCCAATCAATGGAGAGTTTTCCCCTTGATTCCCGTTAACTCGAGTTTTGTTAGGGCTCCTTAATGCCACACTCTGTCAAATGTTGCCTTGATGTCAGGGGCAGTCACTCTCACTTCACCTTGGGAGTTCAGCTCTTTTGTCCATGTTTGAACAAAGGCTGTAATGAGGTCAGGGGCTGAGTGGCCCTGGCGGAACCCAAACTGAGCGTCAGCAAACAGGTTATTGCTAAGCAAGTGCCACTTGATAGCACTGTTGATGACCCCTTCCATAACTTTACTGATGATTGAGAGTAGACTGATGGGATGGTAATTGGATGGGTTGGATTTGTCCTGCTTTTTGTGTAGAGGGCATACCTGGGCAATTTTCCACATTGCCGGGCAGATGCCATTGTTGTAGCCATACTAGAACAGATTGACTAGGGGCGCGGGAAGTTCTGGAGCACAAGTCTTCAGTACTATTGCCGGAATATTGTCAGTGCCCATAGCCTTTGCAGTATCCAGTGCCTTCAGCCGTTTCTTGATATTACATGGGGTGAATCGAATTTGCTGAAGACTGGTATCTGTGATGCTGGGGAATTCCGGAGGAGGCCAAGTTGGATCATCCACTCAACGCTTCTGGCTGAAGATTGTAGCAAATGCTTCAGCCTTATCTTTTGCAGTGATGTGCTGGGCTCCTCCATCATTGAGGGTGGGGATATTTGTGGAGCCTCCTCCTTCAGTGGTTGTTTAATTGTCCACCTCCATTCACGATTGGATGTGGCAGGACTGCCGAGCTTAGATCTGATCCATTGGTTGTGGAATCGCTTAGCTCTGTCTATCACTTGCTGCTTATGCTGTTTGGCAAGCAAGTAGTCCTGTGTTATAGCTTCACCAGGTTGACACCTCATATTTAGGTATGCCCAGTGCTTCTCCTGGTACGCCCTCCTGCACTCTTCATTGATCGCCTGGCTTGATGATAATGGTAGAATGGGGGATATGAAGTTACAGATTGTGTTTGAGTACAATTCTGCTCTGATGGCCTACATCACGTCATGATGCCTAGTCTCGATTTACTAGATCTGTTCGCATTTAGCATGGTGGTAGTGCCACACAACGCGATGGAGGGCATCCTCAATGTGAAGGCTGGTCTTCGTCTCCACAAGGACCACGCAGCGGTCATTCCTATTGATACTGTCATGGACAGATACATCTGCAGCAGGAAGGTTGGTGACAATGAGGTCAAGTATGTTTTTCCCTCTTCTTGGTTTCCTCACCCAAGTCTAGCAGTTATGTCATTTAGGACTTGGCCACCACCAAGCCAGATGACATTAATTTCCCAGTACATTCTGCACGCTTGCCACAGTGCTTCCTCTAAGTGATGTTCAACATGTAGGAGCACTGATTCATCAGCTGTGGGAGGGTGGTATGTGTTAATCAGCAGGTTGTTTCTTTTCCCATGTTTGGCCTGATTCTGTGAGACTTCATGGGGTCCGGAGTCGATGTTGAGGACTCCCAGGGCATCTCACTCCTGACTGTATACCACTGTACTGCCGCCTCTACTGGGCCTGTTCTGCCAGTGGGCCAGGACATACCCAGGGACATTATCTGTCAGGTATGATTCTGTGTCATGTGACTATGTCATGCTGTTGCTTGACTAGTCTGTGAGAAAGCTCTCCTAATTTTGGCACCAGCCCCCAGATGTTAGTAAGGAGGACTTTGCAGGGTCGACAGGGCTGAGGTTGCCATTGTCGTTTCTGGTGCCAAGGTCGATGCCAGGTGATCCATCCAGTTTCATCCCTTTTTTGTGACTTTGTAGTGGTTTGTTACAACTGAGTGGTTTGCTAGGCCATTTCAGAGGCCACATTGCTCTGGGTCTGGAGTCACCTGTAGGCCAGAACAGGTAGGGATGACAGATTTCCTTCCCATTAGTTTTTACAACAATTGACAATGGTTCCATGGTCATCATTAGACTTTTAATTCCAGATTTTTATTGAATTCTGATTCCACCATCTGCTGTGGCAGGATTCGAACCTGGGTCCCCAGAGCATTACCCTGGGTCTCTGGATTACTAGTCCAACGCCAATACCACTGCGCCCCTTTAAATTGAACCCCTGGAATGGGCAATTTCTCCACTTCTCCAACAATCAGCTCACCTGTTTTCAACTTATTTTTAAATTTACCTTCCATAATGGAATAGATTTAGCATCTCCATGAATTCCACTTATTTCCACTCTTTCCTGCAATACTCCCTTGGGACAACAAACAGCACTATCCCATAACATTAAAGATTGATGAGCCCCTGTATTCCTTAAAAGTTTAATGTCATTGCCTGCTCTACCCTGCACACAAGGAAAGACTTTCACTTCATGCACAAAACCTTTAAACATTTCTGTAATCTGCCCTTCAGCTCTCCATTTGATGAATTGTGAACACATTCCCACTTCTTTACCTATCACTGATTCTTCCTGCTTCACCTTTACACAACCCACTGGTTTTTCTTGCCTCTGGATCTCTGAATCCATGGTATTCTTATTTCCAGGATTTTTCCATGTCCCAACTACTGCAATAGGTTTTTCCTGTAAGCTCCAGCACATTGACTTCATGAGCCTCACCTTATTACTGTGAAAACATCTAAGTTTTCGAGTGTCACTTCTACCTTCAGCATCTTCCTTTTTAGTCTGAAGAGAAACTTCCTGAAAATTTCCAATTGCTCCTTCTCTTCCTTGACTAACTACCTTCTGCCACCTTCCCGCTTTCTATCCTCTCGGATTTAAAAGGGTGACAAAATAAAGGTTTAGATCTATGGACTAACTCATAATCATCAGCTATCTCTCCTGCTTGCCTTACTGTTTTGACCCTCTGTTTTTCCTCATGAGTTCTAACCACTGAAGGAAATGAATCTTTAAATTCTTCCAAAAGAATTACTTCTCTAAGAGCTGCATATGTTGCCTCTACCTTTAATGTCCATATCCACCTATCAAAATTACTTTGTTTTACTCTCTCAAACTCAATATAAGTCTGACCAGGCTGTATCCTCATATCCCTAAATTTCTGCCTGTTTGCCTCAGGAACCAACTCATATGCTCTCAAAATAGCCTTTTTACTGCCTCATAATCCATTGATACTTTTTCTGACAGTGATGCATATACCTCATGTGCTCTACCTACCAACCTAGACTGTAGAAGCAATGTCCAGATTTCTTGTGGCTATTTCATCTGGTTAGCTATCTTCTCAGACAAAATAAAGAATGCCTCTCCATCCCTTTCCTCAAACTTCAGAAGAGCCTGTACAAACTTAAACATCTCCCCACTGGGTTTTAAGTTAAAAGTGGTAATTTCCACATTGGAACCTTCCTCAGCATCTGAGATCTCTTTTTTAACTTCTAGCTTTTTAAGCTGATATTCTTTTTCTCTTTCCTTTTCTCTTTCCTCTATTGCTAACTTCTCCCCCTGAAGGTCAAGTTAGCTCATTTCCATTTCCCTTTGACATGCTCTCTCTTTTTCCTTTTCCTTTTCTTCTAATTCAAGTTTTTTTCATTTCCATTGCTTGTTCAAGTTCAAGATTCTTCATTTTTAACTAAAGTCTCACTACTTCTAGCTGTGACTCACTCGTTTCAGGTATCCCTTCCAGTTTCAAATTCTGTGCTATGACTTAAATTCTGTTGCTTTCTTTGCCCCTGCAATATAACCTAATTGCAATTTATCCGCCAATTCTGTTAACTAACCCTTAGTTACTTTTTGTAAACCAATCAGGGTTACATCTTCTACTCCCAGAAAAATCTTAGTAATGGTTAAAGCCATATTTGCAGTCTCACCACCTTAAAATCCCTCAACACCAACTCCTCAGTTCAATGGTCTTCTCATACTAACGGCCTTAAGATTCACCAACTCAAAGCCAATCAAGGAAATTCAAATATCCCAGACGAGACCCCGGTTTTGTTACGATACGGTAGGCAGTATTTGCCAGGCTGACCAAATCCACAAGGAAAACCTGGCCATGCTAACGCAACCGTTTTGCAATTTGTATTTATTATGAGAAGGTTTGTGCACTGATTTCAGAAGGAATGACTCCATTAACATCTTTAGAGATTTTAAAAATTAAGTTAAAACATTTATTAACAAAAGAAAATAAGAAAACACAGACACAAGATTACAGTTACACAGTTATTACAATATTATAACAATTCCCAAATTTCCTAATGAATCAGACTCCCAACTGGACACCCCTTTAAGGCAACAGTCCAAAATAGATTTTAACTTTATAGAGTCAATCCAGGAAGTTTACCACAAGCACCCAGTCGACAGTGGAATTCCAAAGGCTTTTAACATAACTTAGGTTACTGGAACCTGCAGACTTCTGCAAAATGTCTAGAGGCTTTTCCCCAAGTCAGTTTCACACGGTGTACTGTTCAGATCTTACATGGCCACACCCCACACAGCCTTCCATCCTCCTTAAAAATGTTTCTCCTTCTTTGATTTGTAAATCCCATTGTTCCCCTATTTCTTTGGAATTTACATTTCCAATAATATAAAAATCTTCTCTGTTATCATTATGGTCAGCACTTTTGGGAAGGATCAACATAATAACGTTGCCCTATTTATCTTGCTAGTTGTAAAAACCTTATCATGTCTCTTCAAAAATCCAACTTTTCCTGTTACCTAAAATGCAAATTTCATTCACACCCTATATGCTGACTTTACCCTAGCTCGTTCATTAGCATTTCAAATGCCTTTTTACACCTAACTCCTTTGATAATTTCAACGTTGCAGCCTATCCGCCTCTAATTTAATCAATCGTACACACACACACACACACACTCACAAGCCTACTTTACAATATGCCATATTACTATTATGAAAAATATGATAGACTAATACCTGGAATTGGCAGGTTGTCTTATGAGGAAAGGTTAGTCATGCTAAGTTTGTATCTGTTGGAGTTTAGAAGAGTAAGAGGCAACTTGATTGAAACTTATAAGGTCCTGAGGGGTCATGACAGGATGGATGTTTCCTCTTGCGGGAGCATCTAGAACCAGGGGTCACTGTTTAAAAATATGGGGCTGTCCATTTAGGACAGAGATGAGGAGAATTTTTTTCTCTGACAGGGTCGTGAGTCTTTGGAACTCTTATTTTCTCTGAGGGCACCAGGCATACCTAAATATGAGGTGTCAACCTGGTGAAACTACAACTCAGAACTGGTTGCATGCTAAACAGTGGAAGCAGCATGCAATAGACAGAACTAAGTGATCTCACAACCAATGGATCAGATCTAAGCTCTGCAGTTCTGCCATATCCAGTCGTGAATGGTGGTGGACAATTAAATAACTCACTGCAGGGGGAAGCTCCAAAAACATCCCCAATGTCCTCAATGAAGGGGGAACCCAGCACATCAGTGCAAAATTCAAGGCTGAGCCATTTGCAGCTACCTTCAGCTAGATGTGCAGGGTGTATGATCCATCTCAGCCTCCTCCTGAGGTCCCCAGCATCACAGATGCCAGTCTTCAGCCAATTCAATTCACTCCACGTGAAATCAAGAAATGGCTGAAGGCACTGGATACTACAATGGCAATGGGCCCTGACAACGTTCCAGCAAAAGTACTGAAGATTTGTGCTCCAGAACTTGCCGCGCCCCTAGCCAAGCTGTTCCAGTACAGCTACAACACAGGCATGTACCTGGCAATGTGGAAAATTGCCCAGGTACAATTTGTACACAAAAAGCAGGGCAAATCCAACCCAGCCAATTACCGCCCCATTAATCTATTCCCGATCATCAGCAATGTGATCAAAAGTGTCATCGACAGTGCTATCAAGCGGCACTTGCTCAGCAATAACCTGCTCATTGATGCTTAGTTTGGGTTCCACCAGGGCCACTCTGCTACTGACCTCTTTACAGCCTTGGTGCAAGCATAGACAAAAGAGCTGAACTCAAGAAGTGAGGTGAGAGTGACTGCCCTTGACATCAAGGCAGCATTTGACCGAGTGTGGCATCAAGGAGCCCTAGCCAAAACTGAAGTCACTGAGAATCAGGGTGAAAACTCTCCACTGGTTGAAGTCATACCTAGCACAAAGAAAGACGGCTACAGCTGTTGAAGGTCAATCATCTCAGTCCTTCGACATCACTCCAGGGGTTCCTCAGGGTGGTGTCCTAGGTCCTAACATCTTGAGCTGCTTCATCAATGACCTTCCCTCCATCATAAGGTCAGAAGTGAGAATGTTTGTGGACGATCATGCAATGTTCAGCACCTTTCACGATTCCTCTGACATGAAGCAATACTCAGGCTTGGGCTGATAAGTGGCAAGTAACATTCATGCCACTCAAGTGACCATCTCTAACAAGAGAGAATGTAACCATCTCCCGTTAACATTCAATGGCATGACCAGCGCTGAATTCCCCCATTATCAACATCCTGGGGATTTCTATTGACCAGAAACTGAACTGGACTAGCCATAGAATACTGTGGCTACAAGAGCAGTTCAGAGGCTGGGAATTCTGTGAAGTCACATCCTGACTCCTCAATGCCTGTCCACCATCTACAAGGCAAAAGTCAGGAGTGTGGTGGAATACACTCCACTTACCTGGATGGGTTTAGCTCCAACAACACTCAAGAAGCTCAGCATCATCTAGGACAAAGCAGCGCACTTGATTGGCACCCCATCCACCACATTCAACGTTCACTCCCTCCACCACTGACGCACAGTGTCAGCAGCATGCACCACCGACAAGATGCACTGCAGAAACTCACCAAGGCAGCTTCAACAGCACCTTCCAAACCCTCGACCTCTACCACTTCGTAGGGCAAGGGTGGCAGATGTATGGGAACACCATTGCCTGCAAGCTCCCCTCCAAGCCACACACCATCCTGACTTGGAACTATATCGCCATTTCTTCACTGTTGCTGGGCCAAGATCTTGGAACTCCCTTCCTAAGAGCACTGTGGATGTTCCTACAACGCATTGACTCCAGTGGTTCAAGAAGGCAGCAGTACATCTCTTTCTCAAGGGTAATTAGGGATGAGCAATAAATGCTGGCCTAGCCAGCAATGCCCACATCCCATGAGCGAGTATTAATAAAGGCATCTTCCAATTAGGCACTTTCCAGTCTTCCAGACTTAACATTGAGTTCAACAACTTCAGACCATGAACTCTCTCCTCTGTCTTTTAATCCAAATATTTATTTTATTTTGTTTTATTCATTTTATTTCTATCCTCATTTATAATTTTTTTATTTTTTCCCCAATCGCCCCCCCCACCCCACCCCCGCCACCCAACCACTGCCCCCCCCCCCCACCAAACAGCACACACACACACCCCATAGGGCCATCTGTTCTTATGTTTTGCTTTCACAGAGTACTGACTCTTGTTCTCCTATTAACACATTCTGCTATCTTACCTTTAAGCCACTATAAGCACCTTCTTTAGTCTTTAACACTACCATTAACACTCGCTTTCTCCTGTGTCCACGGCATCTTGTCAGTCTCTCCTGAGCTCCCACCTATCCCTGACCTTCTATTTTGCCCCACCTGCTGCAGTCCCTTTTAAACAGTATAAAATCCATCACATTTCTACTCTTCTTTAGAGTTGTATGGTCTTGAAACATTAACTCTGATTCTCTCTCCGGAGATGCTGCCAGACCTGCTGAGTTTTTCCAGCATTTTCTATTTTTATTATTATTATTTTAAAAAGCACATCCTGTGCCACCTGGAATACAAATCATGCCAAAGTAGCAGGCACAGCAGACAAGCAATATTCCCTGGAGCATACATGACATGACGAGCTGTGATGGTCACACCTAGGACAATGCATGACACTTCCATATGGATGAATGCCTTAAACCCAGCACACATGCTTGACATGCACCTGTTGCCCAGCATCTGGCTAGGGAACTTGACGTTAAAACTGTGACGACAGCTTCTGCTTTTAAAGCTATATAAATAAAGAAGGAGATTGAGCCTCTCTTGAAGTCAAGCTTGGGATGGACAATGGGAAATACAAGGACCATCTCAGTTCTTGATCCTTTGAACACTGGATTTTTCTGTGATAGACCAGAGAAGGGAGAAGCCCTCCAATGCCTCGCGAATTAGATAACAATGTTGCTCCTGATGACTTCACCTCGATATGGACCTCACCTTGCTGCCTTTGTTATCACTGGTAAGCCCTTCATCGTGTTTATTGATTAATTATTATGTGGTACCTTATCAAAGGCCATTTGAAAATTTAGGTAAATTACATCCACTACTTTACCCTTGTCAATCAAATTAGTCAAACACAATGTACCTTCAATAAACTTATGCTTGTTTATGCTTTATTAAGCTATATTTTTGCAAGTGACAGTTAATCTCTCAGATTATTGTCTCTAAAAGCTTCCACCCCCATCCCCACTAATGTTAGGTTTACCGACCTGTAGTTATTGGTTTGATCCCTTTTTCGAGCATTTGCGATCATCAATTCCTCTGAAACCACTCCCACACCTGAGGAGGATTAGAAGATTGTGTCCAGAGTGTCTGCTATCTGCATCCTTACTTCCCTTGGCAGCCTAGGATGTATCCCATTGGACTAGGTAGCTTGTCGATCCCTTAAGAGCTGCCAAATTTTAAATACCTGCTTTTAACCTAATTTTATCTTACCCAATTTTCCTATGATTTCCTTCTTTACTGTGACACTGTCAGCATTCTCTTCTTTAGAGTCTCCATTTTTGGTTCCAAATCAGCCCATCTTTCCTTTGATTATTTATATATTTATAAAAGACTTTTGCATTTTCTTTTATGTTACCTGCTAATCTATTCTGATACATTTGCTTTGCAACTCTTATTTCCTTCTAAAGTTCTCCTCTTCACTTCCTATATTCAGTTTGGTTCTCTACTGTTTTATTCGCTTGACATTTATTATTTGCCTCCTTGTTCAGTTTCATTTGAATTTCTATGGGCTGGATATTACGGGGCGGCATATTCCCCGCCTCCTTCAACTGAAAATTCGGTCATTATCCCACTCCCCCCAAAAGGCTGGCTGCCCCGAAGATACTTACACTAGGAACAGCCTTAATTGTTTCAGGCTGAGAATTCCTCCTCCATCTGGGGAGGCTAGCATTGCCCATCCCTAGATAACAGCCAGCCAATCTGATTGGCCACCAGTTCTGTAGTCTCAGCAGTGCCAGGTTTGTGCAGTGACCAGTGTTAGGACTTGAGAGAGTCCTCAAGAAGAAATAATGGAGCCTGGACTACAAGATAAGTCTAGGGCTTTAGTCGGGCCTGACTGGCAGACCCCACCGAGTGGGGTGCGGTGCCAGGTTTGAGAGGGCAGAGGGGAGGGTTAAAAAGGGGGTACCTCCGATGGGCACAGGAGGTCCCCGTCTTTACCCAGCAGCAGTCCACAAAGTGAAAGCTGCTGGCCTTCTTGCCTGGCCTCTGCCTACCCCTGCTGCGAGTAAAGTAGAAGTGGAGGCGGAATGGCCACTAAAGGGCCTCAATAGACCCAAGGGTGAACCGCCTAATGTCTTTCCTGCCCACCAGAAAATGAGAGACAGGTCAGGGGTGAGTGGGAAGGCCCTGGGTGGGTGGGAAGGCCCCACAATTTATTTTACAAGCCCCACTACCTTCAAATATGCAGAAGGGAGGCCATGAAATACAGTCCCATCTTTAGTTTTTTTTAAAAATTCATTCACAAGATGCAGGCTTTGCTGGTTGGGCTAGCATTGCCCATCCCTAGTTGCTGTTGGGAAGGTGGTGGTGAGCTGCCTTCTTGAACCACTGCAGTCCATGTGGTATAGATACACCCACAGTGCTGTTAGGGAGGTAGTTCCAGGATTTTGACCCAGCGACAGTGAAGGAACAGTGATGTATTTCCAAGTCAGGATGATGATTGACTTGGAGGGGAACTTCTAGGTGCTGGCGTTCCCATCTATCTGCTGCCCATGTCCTTCTAGATGGTAATGGTCGTGAGTTTGGAAGGTGCTGCCTAAGGAGTCTTGGTGAATTTCTGCAGTGCATCTTGTAGATGGTACATTCTGCTGCTACAGTGTATCCGTTGTGGAGGGAGTGAATGTTTGTGGACATGGTGCCAATCAAGTGGGCTGCTTTGACCTGGATGGTGTTGAGCTTCTTCAGTATTGTGGGAGCTGCACTCATCGAAGCAAGTGGAGAGTATTCAATCACACTCCTGACTTATGCCTTGTAGATGGTGGACAGGCTTTGGGGAATCAGGAGGTGAGTTACACATCGCCTGATTCCTATCCTCTGACCTGCTCTTGTAGCCGCGGTATTTATATGGCTAGTCCAGTTCAGTTTCTGGTCAATGGTAACCCCCAGGATGTTGAGAGTGGGGTATTCAGTGATGGTAATGAACATCAAAGGACGATGGTTGGATTCTCTCTTGTTGGAAATGATCTTTGCCTGACATTTGTGTGGTACTAATGTTACTTGCTACCTGTCAGTCCAAGCCTGGATATTGTCTAGGTCTTGCTGCATTCAGTATCTGAGGAGTAGTGAATGGTGCTGAACATTGTGCAATCATCAGTGAATATCCCCACTTCTGACCTTATGCTGGAAGGAAGGTCATTGATGAAGCAGCTGAAGATGGTGGGGCCTAGGACACTACCCTGAGGGACTCCTATAGTGATGTCCTGGAGCTGAGATGACTGACCTCCAACAACTACAACCATCTTCCTTTGTGCTAGGTATGATTCCAACCTGCGGAGAGTTTCCCCCCGATTCCCATTGGCTTCAGTTTTGCTCAGGCTGCCTTTGCTGCCTTGATGTCAAGGGCAGTCACTGTTACGTTGCCCCTGAGCTCAGCTCTTTTGTCCATGTTTGAACCAAGGATATAATGAGGTCAGGAGCTGAGTGGCCCTGGGCATCAGTGAGCAAGTTATTGCTAGGCAAGTGCCGCTTGATAGTACTGTTGATGATCCCTTCCATTACTTTACTGATGAGGGAGAGTAGACTAATGGGGCGGTAATTGGATTTGTCCTACTTTTGTGTACAGGACATACCTGGGTAATTTTCCACATAGCCGGGTAGATGCTAGTGTTGTAGCTATACTGGAACAGCTTGGCTAGGGGCACGGCAAGTTCTGGTTCACAAGTCTTCAGTACTATTGCTGGAATATTGTCAGTGGCCAAAGCCTTTGCAGTATCCAGTGCCTTCTAGATATCACGTGGAGCGAATAGAATTGGCTGAAGTCTGGCATCTGTGATGCTGGGGATCTTTGGAGGAGGCCGAGATGGACCATCCACTTGGTGTCTCTGGCTGAAGATTGTAGCAAATGCTTCAGCCTTACCTTTTGCACTGATGTGCTGGGCTCCTCCATCATTGAGGATGGGGGTGTTCGTGGAGCCTCCTCCAGTGAGTTGTTTAATTGTCCACCACCATTCATGACTGGATGTGGCAGGACTACCGAGCTTAGATCTGATCAATTGGTTGTGGGATCACTCTTCATTGAACCAGGGTTGATCCCCTGGCTTGATGGTCATGGTAGAGTGAGGGATATGCTGGGCCATGAGGTTACCGATTGTGTTTGAGTACAATTCTGCTGCTGCTGATGGCCCACAATGCCTCATGGATGCCCAGTCTTGAGTTGCTAGATCTGTTTGAAATTTATCCCATTTAGCATGATGTTAGTGCCACACAACACAATGGAGGGTATCCTCAACGCGAAGGCGAGACTTCATCTCTACAACAACTGTGCGCTAGTCACTCTTACCGATACTGTCAAGGACAGATGCATCTGAGGCAGGAAGCTTGGTGAGGATGAGGTCAAGTATGTTTTTCCCTCTTGTTATTTCCCTCACCACCTGCCGCAGACCCAACCTAGCAGCTATGTCCTTTAGGACTCTGCCAGCTCAGTCAGTAGTGGCGCTACCAAGCCACCCTTGGTGATGGACATTGAAGTCCCCCACCCAGAGTACATTCTGCACCCTTGCCACCCTCAGTGCTTCCTCCAAGTGGTGTTCAAAATGGAGGAGCATTGATTCATCAGCTGATGGAGGGCAGTATGTGGTAATCAGCAGGAGGTTTCCTTGTCCATGTTTGACCTGATGCCATGAGACTTCATGGGGTTTGGAGTCAACGTTGAGGACTCCCAGGGCAACTCCCTCCCGACCGTATGCCACTATGCCGCCAACTCTGCTGGGCCTGTCCTGCTGGTGGGACACGACATACTCAGGGATGGTGATGGTTGTTTCTGGGACATTACCTGCAGGTTTTAATCCGTGAGAATGACTATGTCAAGGCTGTTGCTTGACTAGTCTGTGGGACAGCTCTCCCAATTTTGGCACTAGCCCCCAGATGTTAATAAGGAGGACTTTGCAGGGTTGACAGGGCTGAGATTGTCGTTGTCATTTCCGGTGCCTAGGTTGATGCCGGGTGGTCCATCCAGTTTCATTCCTTTTTTGTGTCTTTATAATAGTTTCTTACAACTGAGTGGCTTGCTAGGCCATTTCAGAGGGCATTTAAAAGTCAACCACATTGCTGTGGGTCTGGAGTCACATGTAGGCCAGATCAGATAAGGATGACAGATTTCCTTCCCTAAAGGACATTAGTGAACCAGATGGGTTTTTACAACAATCGACAATGATTCCATGGTCATTATTAGACATTTAATTGCAGATTTTTATTGAATTCAAATTCTACCATGTGCTGTGATCCACATTCCCTCAAGTGGGAAAGGAAGGACATCCAAAACTAGAGTTCCCTGGATAAACCTCGGAGGAGGCGATGGCGTAGTGGTATTGTCGCTGGACTAGTAATCCAGAGAGCCAGGGATCACAGTACATTTTCCTGCACAGTCAGGCAAGATCACGGAGATAATAGAAAAATGAGGATTTTGCCACTTTACTGACTGGGATTTTACTCCCTCACTGAAACAACCTACTGCATGGCTCCTTCCCAACCTACTGCATGGTTCCTTCCCATGCTACTGGCTGCAGAGGTGAGGCCTGTGTCTCCTTACAATCTTCCTTCTTTCCACCTGTGCTCCTATAACTTTCATGGCTGCCATATGGAGAGTGGTAGTAACAGTCATGAAATGCCATCCTGGAGGGTGAAGACCTAGTCACTGTCTCCTCTCTGTCTATCTCCCTCTCTTTCTCTGTTCATTCCCCAGCATTTAACTGTTGAGTGCTCCAGCTCCATTCTCAGCCAAGGCTTTCAGTGCGACATCTCCTATAATCTTTGAGGTGTTTCTGCCCCATTAAGTGCCCATGCCGGACCCTTCTCTAGCAGTGCTGGGATTCTCTGCTTTTATAATCGCAAGGCCCCTTTTGTGGACAGGGATCCTTCTAGGAGCCCACAATGTAATTGTAACAAGCCAAATGCAGGAAAATAGGTCAAAGGCTGGGCAGAGGCAGAAGGCTGGGTGAAGTCTCACCATTCAAGAAAAGGGAAATGCCCTCCTAAGGATAGTTTCTCTTGTAGGCAGGCATCCTGAATAAATATCTCAACAGGCAACCAAAAGATTTTTGTTCACATTTTAGCTACATGTAAAGCAGAAATAAGTCTAATTGAGGCAGAATTGAAAAATTTCAGGGGCAGGAATTTTAGCTCGGTGTGCAGGCGCGCATCTGACCTGCTCGAGCGTAAAATAGCGAATGATGACGTCGGGCAAGTGTCCCGACGTCATCCCACGTTCGCGCAATATTTCAATCTGTGCGTCCGCTGACAATTAAGAGGCTTAGTAAGGCCACTAAAGTTGTAATTAACTCTGATTTTTCGTTGTCTGTCTAACCTTATAGTTGACAAATGGGCAAATCCACCGGGCAGACTTTGCATTTTTCTTGAAACCTCATCCAAGGACGGAATGGGGTTTCTGATATTAATTTTTTAAAAAATAAAAATGCTTTGACAGCCTGCCAAACTAAAAATCCCACTCCAGGGAAATTTGAGTTTTTGAATTAAAGCAGTGTAGGTTTTCTATTTGTCTCCAGATTCCTATTTTGAGACTAAATCAATGTTGAGATAGTGGGAAAGGCTTTGAGTCACCAGCTCAAAAGTTACTGTAATGAACTTCAAAATATTTACATACTCAGCCAAGTGCTATCTTGCTGATAGTTTCCACTTCTGCGTAATTAACTGGTTTTTAAGTAAATGCCTCTATTAGTTTTCACCTGGATGGAATGGTATGACAGTGTGATATTTACCAACTTTTGATCTGGCTAACAACCCATTGAATAGACAGGCCACACAATCCCTGCTACAAAATACTGTGATGAAGGATGTTAGCCATGTAGCACACTGCCCAATCGTATCATGTATATAATTCATAAGAGATGCTTTTGAAAATGGCTTTTTGGGTGATACACTGATAGGCCCAGAGTTAAGGCATTTGTTACTATAAATATACAGGAGAATTCCTCTTTACAAATATGGAGTGCTTACAATAAATTTTGAATCGATAAAGTAGCATAGCAGGTGGGAGAAGATATGATCATTTGTATAAGATTTTAGGACAGTGGGAATACTGAGGCAAATTGTAGCATTCCAATACTGCAGCTGAAGCTTGGCAGATATTTCAGCAGAGAACAGGGATTAAAGCTGGGGTTTTCCTGATTTGTATTGCTTGGTTATATACCATTATTTATACCATCTATCAGTGAACCATTACAAGCTTATATGCAAAATGTTTTCTTGCATAATTCGCAATTTAGAAATAATTAAAACCTGGGCCTAATTACAGACTTTTTTTTTTACTTGACACAAACCATGTAAGGTAAGTATGGTTTCTTTCTCTCTAATATTTCCTGGGTAACTATCTATGTAAGGAAGTCGGAACCCTCCAAAGTCTGAATTAGTTACCCAGGAAATTCAGAGACTTTTTCAGAGGGTTCTGGATAAAGGGGAATTGCCCATTGGAAATTGAAACCTTAAGGTTGGACAAGCAGCTCCATTAATTACTTTAATTAGTTTTTAAATGGCCTTAATAGGTCCTTGGCAGTTCGGCGGGCACGCAGCTGACTCCAATACGTGCCCGCCGAACTGAGGATCTGAATGTCATGTGGTGATGTCGGGACGCATGCCGATGTCACCGCGCATCATTTTACGTGTCGGCAAGCGGGACCCACCCCCTTCACGCCGACCTGAAGATTCTGGCCATAAAATACAGGGGGGGGGGGGGGGCTCTCTTATGGAAATGCAATTAAAGCAAGGAAAAAGTATGTATTTTTAGTTGTGTATGTTGCATAGGGCTGAGAACACATATTTTACTTTTATAATATTTTGAAATAAACTATTTATCTTGCTTCATTTTTGATTACGCTGCAGAACTGTTATTGCAGTGTCAAATTGTAAAAGTATGGGTACGGTAGCATACTGGTTATGTTACTGGATAAGGAATCCAGAGATCTGGACTAATGATTGGATCTGTCAGCTGAAATCCCACCATAGCAACTGAGAAATTTAAGTTCAGTTAATAAAATCAGCCTGGAATAAAATAAATACTATCAGCAATGGTGACTATGAAACCATTGGATTGTTGTTTCAAAAACCCATATGGTTCACTAATTGGAAGGAGAGAGAAAGGACCTAACCAAATTGCAAGGGTGAGTAATAAAGAAAAATTCAGAATAAAGGCTGAACTATCCTTTAACAGTATTCAGGCCATAGATCAGGCAGAGCAATCCGTTTCCTTAATCACCACAGTCAGCCTGGGTTCAGAGTCGGCACCATACCACATGGCAATCAAGGTCCACAGAGGAAAAAGAACAAAGTTTTAAAACCTCAGCCAGAGCCGGGAACCGCCTTTTAATTGGCCTAAAATACCCCAAAAATGCTCCGAAGGCCCCAAACCTTCGGTTTAAAGATTTGCTGCAAAAAAATTGATCCCTTTGAAATCGGGTCCCCAATCACAGTGAGAGCCCACCAAAACCCGACATGCGTGGGAAGAAGAGGAGAAAAAGGAACGGTTACTGCAGTACTATCTTTAAAACAGACATTACATTTAAAGTTGTACTCCGCTCTGCCGGACAACAATCTTAGATAATAAATCAACCCTACCAGATCAATTTCAGCTGATACAAGGGCCAGATTGAGCATAAAATTGGGGGCTCTGGTGAAAAAGTTGTTGAAAATATATGATAGCTTCAGGATTAACTAAGCCAAACAAAGGCTGAACAAGTAAATATGCTATTATGCTCAGTAGGTCCGATAGCCAATGTCATCATTGCGAGGCAAGGAATAAATTCATCTCCAGATAAGTTCTGAAGAGGTTCTGAAATCCTTTGATATCTATTTTAATTTAAGAAGTAATAAAACTTTAGAACGTGCAAAATTCAGCAAGTGAGTCCAGCAGCTGGAGAACCCAGTTACTCCTTTATAAATGAGTTATACCGATTGGCTGAAGGCTGTGACTATGGGCGACCTTAGGTGAGGGCTCATCAGAGACCAAATAGTAGCTGGAATGACTAATGATGCCCTTTCGGATGTACCACAAGGAAAAGAAGACCTGACCCTAGAAAAAAAACCATCCAAATAGTCAGGCAGTCTGAAGTCCACCAACAACACCAGTCCATTTTACATGATGAGGTTAAGCCATGTCATGAATCAACCCCAACTGTCTAGCTCATAAAGCAATAAAAGGGTAAGGAGACACCAAAAAGGCCAAGTAAGGTAATACCCAAACAGACCAGAAGATAGTGGGAGACCAAATGGCCTACTAGTCCTCTTATTTTCTATGTTTCTATGGCCAGAATTTTTACCTCGCGCCCAACCTGAGCAAGGGTAAAATGACGTGTGATGATGACAGGTGAGCGTCCTGACGTCATTGCGCACTCGCGGGATATTTTGGTCGGCGGACACATGTGGGAATCGGCAGTGTGCCCGCCAACAATTGTTTACATCAACAAATAAAAATAACATAAAAATTTAAACATTTTATTAATAACATGGCCCTGCTCATGTGACAGAGTCATACGAGGGGACATGTATTTAACATTTTAAAAATCTTTATTTTTAACTTTCAAAACTTGTCATCTCCTTGAGGCAGCTCTGTGCCTCAGAGAGCTTTCCCTGATTGCACTTGCACACATGTGCAAAGTTCCCCGCTCACCCTCCTCCCCCCACAACACAGGCAGCACTGACCGCTGAAACACACGTTTCACACTGGGTGGGCCTTAATTGACCCACCAGTGTTAAACCACAGTCCAGCCCTGATCGCGGGTGGCGGGCGGCTTCCCGATCGCTTCTGTCTGCCCCCACAGAGCCTGCCCGATGAGATAAAAATTCTGACCTATGTTTCAAAAGACCTCACAGGTGAGAGCAGTGTCCAGCAATCTCCATGATGTGCTTCAACTACAACTGGCTGGGACACTTTGGAAAGCTGTGTAAGCCTAGGACCTCAAGGCATGCGGCCAATGCAAACAGTCCATGAGATTGAGGCACCATACCAGGAAGAAGACCAACTGTTCTTCTTGGTTGAGTTCAAGGATCCTGGATTCTCCTTTTCGAATGCAGACATCTCTGTAACCAGTCACCTCACCACTTTCAAATTAGACACAGAACCACTATTAAGGTCCTCTCGGATAAGGAACCATGGCTGAAAGGTCTCTGGCCACAGACGACAGACACACCACTCTATTGTCCTGGAGGAATCTGACTTCTGGTCATAGGCATGATCCTAGATCCACTCCGGTATGGTAACAGGCAAATATTTGAGATTTTGTACATCGTCCTAATCCAATCCTTTTCTCTCTTGAGCAAGGATGCATGTGTTGCTCTTAACCATCTCAAAGCAGCAGGACGTCAAAGCAACCCCTGATGTCAACTACACGGAATCACAGACCCCTGCGAGGTCCATCAGTACAGTCACTCTCGACTGGGACTTCAGCTCTGAATTGTTTTCACTCTTCACAGAGTTGGTTAGTCCAACTCCTTTGCAGACAGCAGCAGAAGCTCCTCTTCAGTTGGACCAGCCAAACCTTCAAATGAGCATCAACATGCTCTGAGTGGAAGGTGCACAGGAGAATGATGAGTCCCAACCTCAGAGTCCAACAGTTGCTGTCACACAACGAGCAGAAACCACAGCAATGAAGCTGCAGTTTCCACCTGAACCACACAGCAGCAAGTCGATGCTGGAGCAGGAGGGCAACGACCACCAACTCATCAAAGCACACCTCAGCGAGCCACAAGGGTGCAGAAATGAACACGGTGTGACAATGGAAGCCAAACTGCAGTTTGTGCTCATGGATGAGGAGCGTTCAAATTTGAGGGAAATATACCTTCAACTCCCAGTAAGATCATGACGGACACCATGGACAAAGAAAGCCCAAGTCTGCTCCATGAATGAACAGAGTGAACATTCCCTTTGGAAGGAATGGGGAAAACCCTGGTTGCCCATTATAAGCAGATGGGTTGTCAATAAAGAGAAATTCAACTTGAAGGAGTGCAAAAACCGAATCAGATGGGGAGACAACCAAGTGCCCGAAACACACAATACTACGATTTCAGCTCCAAGCTAACAATGTCCACCCAAAGCAACTGAACCCACCACTCCTACAAACGTGACAAGCATGAGATCTGGAAGAATAGTCAAGCCTCCAGACCATCTGAACTTATAAAGTCAGTGGCAGATGAGAAGGGGTAGCACGTAAGGAAAGATTGTATTGTAAATATGTTGGGTAAAGACTTAGGGGAAGGTGTACTACAAGGGTGTTCGGCAGAGCAAAGGTTAATGTGGGACTGGAGAACAGTACCACCCACTTTGTGATGTAGAAAGTCAAATATAGTAGACTGTGTGTAGAGAGAATCTGAGAGAAGTCGACATAAAGATAGCATCTTGTTAAGGATATACCTTGAAGATATATATATAGTTGTGTGTTAACATTAAACAGTTTATGTTCAACCACACAAGCCTCCAGACCTCTTAGTGAGACACCAAATCAACCGTACAATAGCCATTATGACAGGAGCAATATATCATGCCAGATTCAATGATGTGGGATGGAATCTTCTGTTCTGGTGTTGAAGTCCAGTGGTGGGCGGGAAGATTGGCATGATTCCCATGACGGAACAGCTGAATATGAACGATTTTCCACTGTTCAGTTCATTAATTGTGCATTCGCAAGGACCACGGCTGGCCTTCTGGCATGCCGGGCAGGAATGTGACCACCCTAACATTACCTTGTGGGGTCAAAGGTTCTGGTGCCATATTTAAAGGGCAACTGGACAGCCATTCACTCAATGCAGGTCAGGAGCTCTGCGTTACTCCTCCAGAGTCCTTGTGGCCACAGCTCGTGCTGCAGAAGCTGGCAGATGTGAGCAATAACTCAGGACATATGAAGGTACCTCCAGCATTGCCTTTCGTTCATTTCTAGAATAGAACACCGCCTGCAATTCACCCATGCAACGCTCGCTGCTGCAATGGACCCTGTTCACCAGCATTTGAACTTATAGACTCTCTGCTGCTTCTTGCTGCTCAGGCCCTTGCTCCTGGCCCTCTGCCTACCTGTGTTGGGCCCTTGTTCTCCTCATCTGGATGAGAGCCATTACCAAGGCAGGGTTGTCTGCAGCCTGCATCATCGACGCCTTGGTTGATGAATTGAAGTGATAAATTTAGTGAGCAAGTCCTTTACAGGTTTCCCTCCATCTCAAAGCCATCAGGCCAGTGCTAAGTCCTTCGCCTGGCTTCCATCCCTGCCTCACCCCTTCCAGGAGGACTAAAGATGGGTGTTGCTCCTGTTCGTACTGACTGCGTGTGGAGACATTGCTCTTTGACCAGGGTGATAAGAGCCATGTGCAAGGAGCCTTCCTTTGACACTATTCCACTTGCCTCCACTACCCTCGAGATTCTATAGAGAGACCATTGCCTTGGCAGCATAGAAAGACTAACCACATGAGCCCCTGTCAGCCATGACCACCTTGTCACCCGGGAGGATGGAGGTTTGGAGTCACGACTTGGCTGCTGTTCACCAGCCGTGCTCCTTGGAAGCATCCACCTCCCTCCCTCCCTTTATCCCAGCCTCTGCCTGCAGCCGATGGCAAATGGAACAGAATGAATGGCAGCTCCCCACCCGGCTAAGATCTCAATTTTATGAAACCCATGAGTCGGGAATAAACCTGCTGCCTTGTGGGCTTCACCAGAGAGAGGAAAACACAACTGAGCATGGTTGACATCCAGTTGCCTCTTGATTATTAGGGTGTCCATTTTGTCGGCCACTTGTGCTAACCTTGAACTCCATCCACCCGAAAAGACTCTCCTCCCACTTCAAGGGATCTCACTTACTGACTAACTGCGTGGTCAAGGTCAGATTTAAAAAATGGTGCATGTCACATTCCAGACTCGCTCCACCACATTCTACCCTCCCTCTGTGGCCCATCAACTTGCCCCCATCATCTTTGAACCCCACAAATATCACCATTCCTCTCCCCTCTGTCACCCTTGAACCTCCCCCCATTACCCTGGACCCTATCACAATCCGCCTCCACATGCCTTCTCTCCCCTCAGAGCCGACACCTGTAACCATCCCCATGCCCGCCCTCATTTATATAAATTTTATTCGTTGAGGCCCCAACACTGATTCTTGTGGCACACCACTTGTTGCCAACCAGGAAAAGACTCATTTATGCCTACTCTTTGTTTCCTGTTAGCTAGCCAATCTTCTATCCATACCAATATGATTTCTCCTACACCATGAGCTTTTATTTTTTGCAATAACCTTTGATGTGGCAACTTACCAAATGCCTTCTGGAAATATAAATACAGTACATCTACCCATCTACCAGTTCCTCATTATCCACAGCATATGTTACGTCTTCAAAGGACTCCAGTAAGTTGTTCAAACATGATTTCCCTTTCACAAAACCATGATGACTCTGCCTGATTGCCCTAAATTTTTCCAAGTGCCTCAAATAAGACTTTAATTGAGTTCCCGTCTCCATGGAGTGGGCAACTGATGCAGTTCCCAGTGTATCCTTAGGATAATCCCCTGGAGGAGCAAATACATCAGGGAGCCATATTGACACAGCTCTTCCCTATTTCCCTGGTTCCCCATCTTCTCTGCCCCATGCCCCTGGTTAGAAAATTCAGCCTTACATATTTCTAAAACATGATATATTTTAGAGATTGAATTACTTAATTACTGTGTTACAGCCAGAGCCTGAAAAGATCACGCTGGAATCTTCCGGTCCCACCAGCAGCTGGAATCATGGTGGGTGGGGGCACTTAATTTGTTGGGAGAAAAAAAATGTTTCCCAACGGCGGGATAAACTGTTTGAATTTTGTTCTCTGGACTGTCAAGGCATGTTAAAGGCAGGTCAAGCTTACTATTGAACAATGTTGGCAACCCCATTTGCATGCATTAGCATCTCATGCATGTTCATTAAAAGACGACCTCACCAAATTAAGTTCACCCTCCAGGTTAAGTTCCCCACCAGCAAGAATTTAGAACTTTTATTTTTACGACTGTATATAAGTGTTGTGCACTGGCGAGCTTCACTTCTTTCACAACCTTGAGGTTAGTAGATGCTGATTTCACCTCCCATAACTTCACTGATATCAAGAGTTGGTATCAAAAGCTGCACCAAAGCTGGACACAGAAAGAAAGCTAAGCAGGGAAGGGGTGGTAGTGGATGGGGAGAAGGTGCCTGGCGAAGAGGGAAGGAGACAGTGCCCAGGGGAAGTGAGGGGAGAGTGGAAGGGGGGGATGGGGGGGGTGGGGGGGTGGGGGGCAGGGTGAGTGTCTGGGGAAGGTGGGAGGAGAGTATCCTGGGAAGAGGGGGAGAGACAGTCATCGACGAGCGGGGGACAGGGCCCGCTCACCGATGCATAAAATGATGCAGGATGATGTTGGGTGGAACCCCTGACGTCATCCAGCCCATTTAAATTTTCAGGAAGGCAGGCCCGCAGCAAAATCAGCTGTGGGCTCGCAGACCTGTCAATGGCCAATTGAGGCCACTGACAGAATCAATTATGCAATTAAAGGACCTGCCCGTCCAAGCTTAAGGTCAGTGGGCAGGCCAGGAGCCCCGGCGGCAAATAGATAAAACATGAAACCTCATCCAGTGGCGGGATGAGGTTTCATGCAAGTTTTTAAAAAGTTTAATAAAATTATTCTGTAAATTATAAACATGTTCCAACTCATGTGACATTGTTACATGAGGGGGACATGTTAGGGAATTTTTTTTTCTATTTTTCATATTTTTCAAAGTATAAGCAATCTCCCTGAGGCAGCACTTAGCTTCAGGTAGATGTGTGCGCCCTCGTGCAGAGCAAAACGTAAATGAAGGTAACACAGTGAGCAGCATATTACTGACAATGTTAGTGTGACTCCTGGGCCTGCCTCTGTGAGCAGAGTCTCTTGATCCAGGGAGGAAATGATAGAGAGCAACTTGCAGGTCTTGCTCTGTCAGGCACTCCCTCTTTTTGTTTTCTACATCAGCCAGTGTTGAGAACGTCAACTCACACAGATAGGTTGTGGGAAACGGGAAGACCACTGCTATAGCGCAATCTGAAATATATGGATATTCTTATCCTGCAAGCAACCAAAATGTGCCCAGAGGCATCTCTGGATACTTCATTTTCAGTGTACAATCCATCCTGAGCTCTGCAAATTCCTCTTGTTCTTTTCAGGACAACTTCTAGGATGATTCAAAATAAAGTAAGCTAAATGGATCACATACCCAGTCAAATTCTTCCAGACTCGTGGAGGGGAAGTAGCATTTGAACTTCTATTGCAATCTTTTAAGGTGTGTGGAGATGGGGTTGAGTATGGCTTTTCCAGCAGGATTGGCTGATGCAAGCTTGAACATCTCACTTGACCCACTTGCCACTTTTTGCTGCCAAAGGGCCAGTTTTGATCTGAAGCCTTGAAGTTTAATTGGCAGTCAGAGTTCTTGTTTATCCCCTGTATTTTAACATTCAGATGCCTGAATATATCAGAAAGATATGCAAGCATATTACACCAAGAATCATCACACATTAAATCTTTGTGTGGCAATTCATGCAGAGCCAAAACTCTTTCAGTAGTGTGAGGAACACATTCTAGGAAAAATTTGAAGGACATTAAATTTTGGACATTCTTCCTCCTGAGTTACTTTGAAAAGTTTGTAATATTAATTTGGGCTGTGACTATGCCATTCTTCAAAAACCCACAGGTCAAGATAGATGTCCTGCGAGGAACACCTGGAGAGAGAAGGGATACTTTGTATATCTGAGATAACAAAGAACTGCTATTGCCAAGCTAAAGACTCTTGCTGATTAGTTAAAAACACCTGGTCGAAGGGAAGTATTCTTTGAATATCTTATTCAAAACAAAACTCTTAGTCAGTGAGAGAGAGAATGGTAAAAACAAAAAAACAGCGGATGCTGGAAATCCAAAACAAAAACAGAATTACCTGGAAAAACTCAGCAGGTCTGGCAGCATCGGCGGAGAAGAAAAGAGTTGACGTTTCGAGTCCTCATGACCCTTCGACAGAACTTGAGTTCGAGTCCAAGAAAGAGTTGAAATATAAGCTGGTTTAAGGTGTGTGGGGGGTGCGGAGAGAGAGAGAGAGAGAAGTGGGGGGGGGGGGGTTGTAGGGACAAACAAGCAGTGATAGAAGCAGATCATCAAAAGATATCAACAACAATAGAACAAAAGAACACATAGGTGTTAAAGTTGGTGATATTATCTAAACGAATGTGCTAATTAAGAATGGATGGTAGGGCACTCAAGGTATAGCTCTAGTGGGGGTGGGGAGAGCATAAAAGATTTTAAGATATTTAAAAATAATGGAAATAGGTGGGAAAAGAAAAATCTATATAATTTATTGGAAAAAAAAGAAAGGGGAAGCAGAAAGGGGGTGGGGATCGGGGAGGGAGCTCACGACCTAAAGTTGTTGAATTCAATATTCAGTCTGGAAGGCTGTAAAGTACCTAGTCAGAAGATGAGGTGTTGTTCCTCCAGTTTGCGTTGGGCTTCACTGGAACAATCCTGCTCTCTTGCCCACATGTCTGTCCTTGGCTTGCTGCATTGTTCCAGTGAAGTCCAACGCAAACTGGAGGAACAACACCTCATCTTCCGACTAGGCACTTTACAGCCTTCCGGACTGAATATTGAATTCAACAACTTTAGGTCGTGAGCTCCCTCCCCCATCCCCACCCCCTTTCTGTTTCCCCCTTCCTTTTTTTTCCAATAAATTATATAGATTTTTCTTTTCCCACCTATTTCCATTATTTTTAAATATCTTAAAATCTTTTATGCTCTCCCCACCCCCACTAGAGCTATACCTTGAGTGCCCTACCATCCATTCTTAATTAGCACATTCGTTTAGATAATATCACCAACTTTAACACCTATGTGTTCTTTTGTTCTACTGTTGTTGATATCTTTTGATGATCTGCTTCTATCACTGCTTGTTTGTCCATACAACCACACAACCCCCCTCCACTTCTCTCTCTCTCTCTCCGCACCCCCCACACACCTTAAATCAGCTTATATTTCAACTCTTTCTTGGACTCGAACTCAAGTTCTGTCGAAGGGTCATGAGGACTCGAAACGTCAACTCTTTTCTTCTCCGCCGATGCTGCCAGACCAGCTGAGTTTTTCCAGGTAATTCTGTTTTTGTTTTGAGAGAGAGAATGAGTTTGGAGTATCTTAGAAGCAAGCTACATGGAAAAAACTTTCTCTTTCCCTCTCTACCACCATTGTGTTAAACTTTTGTCAGAAACATCTCATCGGGGTAACTTATCTGTTCTTTTTGAGAGTTCACAAAGTTGTGATAAGTAAGAGCCATCAATGACAGTTTCACCAAAAAATCAGTCTGAAAGAACTTCTGGACCTATTGTGACCAGAAGTCTGTTAAATCAACAGTGTCGAGATTTCTTCGAATTTTATCCTTTTAAAAGAAATGTTCCCATACTCCAGCTCTGCAGGGAATTGTGTTTGTTTTATCGTGTTTTGTGTTTGAGTGTGTGGCGGTTCAATTATCCCTTTTTATACAAAGGGGAAAATCATTACACTTCTAAGCTACAATTTGTATGTTAACCAGTTTATTACCTTTTTATGCTAAGAATATCAATATCAAAGGTAACAACTGGCCAGTTTTGTGAGTGAATTAAAGATTTAGACCATTGTTATGACCTATGGAGGAGTGGGGCTAGAATTAACTGTGCACTCCTCCCATCTTGGGCCATAGCAGCGCATTATAGAGCTCATTAACACAGGGGAGGACCTTCCCCCAAAACAGCCATCACACTTTTGTGTGCAGGCCTTGGTGCTCGGCTCCCAGCACTTCAGACAAAATAGAAAACAAGTGTAATTTCAAAGGACATAATTTTACATAATTCATGATTTTCACAGCTTGGTCTAATACTGCAGTTCACTCAGGTGGCATTTTCTTGGCAACAAGGGTTTCACAGTGCAGGATACAGTGGCTGACCTGGATGTCAATATTCTGTTCTTTCACCTCATTCACAAATCCTTTGACTTTTCCCAGCATGGAAGCGGCTCCATCAGTGCAGATGTACTGCACTTGGTCCAGTTAAGACTGTTTTCCTCCGGACAAGCTGTTGTGACATGAAAGATTTCCTCTCCAGTTGTGTGGCTGGGCAATTCTTTGCAAAAGCAGAAATTCTCTTTGATAGAATCCCCATCAACATACCTGACCTTGGCTATGAACTGGCAGTGTCCGCTAATATCTGTGGAATCATCAATCTGCAGGGCAAATTTTCTATTCATTTCTAATATCTCTTGAAGCACCTGTTCAATATCAACTGACGTTTCATCAATACGCTGTTTGATTATATTTTCAGAAAGAGGAACTTTGTCGATTTCTTTGGTGACATCAGCTCCCAACATTACTCTTACAATACTTTGGCACACGAGCAGAATTAGGGTGTTAACAATGGTGTGCGGCTTCTTCACTTTCACTACAAGCTCAATGACCAGTTAACTCGCCTCCTGCACATTATCTGAAACCCGAACACACTCCATCATATGTTGATTTTGATTTACGTTTTGGTCTCTCAGGGGCTTGAAGTACTGTGTATCCTTGCGGGTGAGTGAATAGTGTTTTGTATTTGAACATATGAACAAGGGGCAGGAGTAGGCCATTCAGCGCCTTGATCTTGCTGCGCTATTTAATAAGATCATGGCTGATCTGATAGTAACCTGAAATCTGCATCCCACCTGCCCCAATAACCTAGCTCCCCCTTGTTTACCAAGAATCTATCTGCCACTGCCTTAAAAATATTCAAAGACTCTGTTTCCGCCATCTTTTCACGACCCTCTGAGTTCCAAAGACTCACGACCCTCTGAGTGAAAAGAGTTCACCTCATCTCTGTTTTAAATGGGCGGCCCCTTATTTTAAAACAGTGACCCCTAGTTCTAGATTTTTCCACAAGGGGCAACATCCTCTCCACATCCACCCTGTCAAGACCCCTCTGGATCTTATATGTTTCAATCAAGTCCCTTCTTCCTCTTCTAAACTCCAGCAGATACAAGCCTAGCCTGTCCAACCTTTCCTCATAAAGCAACCCACCTATCCCAGTTATTAGTCTGGTAAACCTTTTCTGAACAGCTTCCAATGCACTTACATCCTTCCTTAAATAAGGTGACCAATATTGTACACAATACTCCAAATGTGATCTCACTAGTGCCCTGTGCAACTGAAGCATAGCCCCCCCTCTACTTTTGTATTCAATTCCCCTCACAATAACTGATAATATTCGACTAGCTTTTCTAATTACTTGCTGTACTTGCAAACTAGCCTTTTGAGATTCATACCCTAGGACACCCAGGTCCATCTGCACCTCAGAGCTCTGCAATCTCTCACCAGTTAGACAATATGCTTCTCTTTTATTCTTCCTGCCAACATTTTCCCACATTATGCTCCATTTGCCAGATCTTTGCCCATTCACTTAACCTATCTATATCTTTTCATAGCTTCCTTATGTCCTCTTCACAACTTACTTTCCTATCTATCTTTGTGTCATCAGCAAATTTGGCAACCATTCCTTCAATCCCTTCATCCAAATCATTTATTTAAATTGTAAACAGTTGAGATCCCAGCACTGATCCCTGTGGCACACCACTCGTTACATCTTGCCAACCTGAAAAATACCATTTATGCCTACTCTCTGCTTCCTGTTAGCCAGCCAATCTTCTGTCCATGCCAACATGTTACCCCCTATGCCATGAGCTTTTATTTTCCACAATCACCTTTGATGTGGCATTTTATCAAATGCCTTCTGGAAATGTAAGTACAGTACATCCACCGATTTCCCCCTTATCCACAGCACATGTTACTTCCTCAAAGAACCCCAATATGTTGATTAAACACAATTTCCCTTTCACAAAACCATGTTGACTCTGCCTGATGACCTTGAGCTTATCTAAGTGCCCTACTATAACATCTTTAATAATATCTTTTAATATTTTCCCTACGACAGATGTTAAGCTAACTCACCTGTAGCTTCCCACTTTCTTTGAATTATGGAGTTACATTTGCTATCTTCCAATCTAACGGGATCTTTGCTGAATCTAGGGAGTTTAGGAAAATTAAAACCAATGCATCAACTATCTCACTATACACTTCTTATAAGACCTTAGGATGAAGTCCATCAGGACCTGGGCTCTTGTCAGCCCATAGCTCCAACAACTTACCTCAGTACCACTACTCTGGTGACTAATTTTCCTGACTTCCTTCCCCACTTCCAATTCCTGGTTAATAGATGCTTCTGGGATGTTAATTGTATCCTCCTATAGTGAAAACTGATGCAAAATACCTGTTCAATTCATCTACCATCTCCTTGTTTTCCAATTCTCCAGACTCACTTTCTATAGGACCAATGCTCACTTTGTTAACTCTTTTCTTTTTTAAATATTTATAAAAACTCTTACTAACTGTATTTCTATTTCTGGCTAGCTTTCTCTCATATTCTACTTTTTCCCTCCTTATTAGTCTTTTAGTCATTCTTTGCAGTTCCTTATATTCTGTCCAATATTCTGACCTGTCTTTGCACAATTATATGGTTCTTCCTTAAGTTTGATACTATTCAAATGGTGCTTCAACCTACTTGGCACCATTGCAGCATTTGGGAGCTTCTCCCTGCAAATTTGGCATTCTGGGGCAGGGCAAGAGTCCATGAACATCCAAAGGCCAAATAGCTGTCACTGTACTGTATGTGTATGAACCACGCTTTTTTTTTGAGGTTTTGGTCACATTTGGATTAGAGTGGGATTCTTCACTTCTCTTCTTCAAGAACTTACCCATGACTATTTATTATAGACTACATGCAAGTCTTGATCTGGCAGTGTTTCCTTTATTTCTGTTCGTGTTTTGCGTTGTCTCATTTTACACAAAAATGTGCGAATACCATTTTTTAGTTATCATCGGTGACCACACAAATTGTAGTATGATTGACATTGAGAGTTCGAGGTTATAAAAGTGGCAAGAGAGAGCATGAGTTCAGGTATACAAAAGCAGTGGTAGAGAGCGGGAGTTCAAGGCTATAAAAGCGGTGACAGAGTGCCAGAGTTCAGGGTTCTCTCTGATTAGCCTTAGGCAACCTTCACAGCACACCAGTGTGCTGCGGAACACCAGTTGGGAACCATTGCTCTATGTTGCAGTTCATCATTTTATTTGCAACAAATATCACAGAGCATAAGCTTCTGTTGTATAAAACGCTGTTATAAAACTATTGTATCTTTTGATTGATTGTGAGCACTGCCACAGCAGATGTGTTAATATATATTTTAGTAGTTGATTCTTCAGTTATACTACAATATTCTATTTGCTTGGTTCACTGAATTTGTTATAATGTATTCAAATGCACTGATGTACCAGACAAGTTTCAACCAGAAACAGAAAAGTTTATTACAGAGAGCTTTTCAGATGCTACATGCTTGAACCAGGTCCTCGACAAGAAGCCCTGCCCACTGGATTACCCACGCTTAGGTTTCATTGGTCTGAGATTCCAAGAACGTTACCCCTGATAGAAAGCAGGAGAGGCTATACCTTCAGTTACTACATTTCCTCCCCCTTTAGTTTTTGTACAGTTTCTATTTACAGAGAACAGAGAACATCCCACAACATATACATATATACAACTCAGGCAATTAAAGATTAAGTCCCTGAGGTGGCTTCCTTATTCGGTTAGAGCAGCGTTGCTCTACCACTTGAGGCTCTTCCATTGGATCGATACAGTCAGGAACTGCAGCACCAGATAAGATACATCATTAGAAAGTGGCAGTTCATAGTTTGGCAACTCTACAGAGACATTTGGCATGCCTATTCTAGCTTGATCAGTCACCTCAGGGATTGATAGTTCGACATTAATCACAGGCAGAATAGCTGGTTTTTGGAATGTCTCTCTATCCCGAAGATGGTCCACATGTTTTTGAACAATTCAGTCTTCCACTTCCACCTGGAAGGACAAGAGACCAGTTTCGAAGACAATTGTCCCAGATACCCAACATGGTCCACTTCCAAAATTCTGCACGAAAACTGCGTCTCCTACAGTGAATCTTGAACTTTGATATGAACATCGTGATTCAATTTTTGATTACTCTGATTCTTTTCTACCTTCCCCTCTAAGTTTGGAAACACCAGACTTAACCTTGTATGTAGGCGGGGTTTCATCAATAATTCAGATGGCGTAGAACATGAAGTTGAATGAGGCATCATATAATAACTGAGAAGAAAGTGGGAAAGTCAAGTTTCTAGACTACCTTCTGATAAAGTCTTCATTTCTGATTTGAAAGTTTGTGTTTGCACAGTTCTTTCAGCTAACCCATTTGATGAGGAATGATATGGTGCTGTGTTAATATATCTGATTCCATTTAAACTAATTAATCTTTGAAAATCTGTGCTGGTAAAGACTATTATTACCAGAAACGAAGACTTCCGGTAGGCCATGTATGCTAAAACAATGGCATAGCTTTTCAATACTAAACATCGATGTCGGTGATCTGACTTCATACGCGTCCATCCATGTTCTGATGAAGAGTCATACTGACTTGAAACATTAACTGTCTTCCTCTCCACAAATGCTGTTGGACCTGCTGAATTTTTCCAGCAGTTTTTGTTTTTATTTTCATCAATTTAGAATGTGCATCTACGATCAATAAAAACGTGGTATTTAAGAATGGTCCTACATAATCAATATGTAGTCTAACCCAGGGTCAACCAGGCCACTCCCACGGATGCAGTGGAGCTGAAACTAGCAACTTCTGTAGCTGCTGACAATGGAGACAGTACTTGACCATGCTTTCAATGTCACTGTCACTGCCTGGCCACCAGACAAAACTTCGCGCAAGCATTTTCATCTTTGATATGCCTGGATGCACATTGTGAAGCTCTGTCAAGAGTGGTTCTCTTCCTTGTGAAGGGATGACAACTCTTGATCCCGACAAGAAGATTTCACCTTGACAGCTTAAACTCTGTGATACAGGCATGAAATGGTCTCATCTTTTCAGATACCGGTGAATTTGACCACCCTTGCAACACAAGGTCTCTGACTTTTGACAAAATTGGATCTCTGTTCGTCCAATTTCTAATTTATTTCATGCACAGATGAAGAATCCAAGAAATACAGTACAGCACAACTTCTTGTGGCACTGGAGCATGTGCAATGCTATTTGTTAGTGGGAGATGACTGAGTGCATCTGCATTTGCAATATGCAAGCCAAGACGGTGCACGAAGGTATACTCATACGTAGATAATATCAAAGCCCAACATTGAATTCTTTCTGATGCTATTGGCAGAATGGCTTTATCCTCACAAACTCTTTAATGGTTTATGGTCTGCGCAACGGTGAAATGTCGTCCATGTAGGTACTGATGGAATTTCGTCACCCCGAACACCACCGATAAACCTTCCTTTTCTAGTTGGGAATAACCTTTCTTGACTGCGGAGAGGGTTTTTGAGACATAGCCAGCTGACTTTCTGATCTGATTTCTGTCTTTTCTTTTTCTCTTTGCCACAGTTTTTTCTCATCCGTCATTTTGATTTCACAGTCCTACAAATTGCTCTCTGGTGAAATCTTAACTTGCTTCAGTTCAGTAGTTGAGCTCCCAGTGGCTTCATTATCCACTCGCATCTTGGAAAGTTCCACGACTTTTCTTTCTAATGCCTCTTTTGTTTCAGTCAGCTGATTCTTCAGCTCTTCAGTCTTTTTCTTGTATTTCTTGGCTTCCTCCTGGAATATTGAACATTGTTGAATCTTCTCTGCCAACTGTTTCTTCAGTTTGTTCAGAGTGGTGCTAAATTCATTTTGTTTCTCTTCACGATTTTCCAGAGGAACCAACTCTGACCCGAGGGATCCTTGCAGCATGTGAAAGCCCTTTAATTCTCCTAACTCATTCCGAAATGCTGTGTTGTATTTCCTTAGCAGTTCAGGAACTCGTCCTCAAGTGAAATATTTCAAACCAGTTAAGCTTGATTTTTTTGTAACCAGTCTCGGCCCAGAAGACTAGGTCCTTCATCTGTCACTATGATCACTAGAAGCTGGGCTATCTGCTGCCTATAAGATACTGGTTCTGTGGTGATGCCCTTCACCTGTATGGATTGTCGAGTGTGTCTTCAATTGAGCCGTTGTTCACTCCAGACACAGCGGCTGTGTATCTTTATTTAGGTATTTAAACGTGTGCTCATCCACCTCTGTGGTTGAGACTCTTGTATCTGCCTCCTTTATTGGTGGCTTCCCATTTACTTGGATTGTGACGTGATGGGTTCGGTTATTGCCACTGTGACATTGTACAGAGAATAGATGTCATTATCGGCAGCTTCAAGTTCCATTGGATTGTTCAATTTAATTATATTCGTTCACTTCTTTACCAGCTGTTTCAATTTTGCCCCTGCATTGCTTTATTACGTGACCTTTCTTATGGCAGTAATAGCATCCTGCCTCCTCGAATCAGCTGGTGTCCAGTACGTTGCACCCCCACATCTATAACAAATTAACCTTGGAGTCGCTGCTGAAGTGTTTCTATGAGGCCTTTTCATGTTTCTAACAGTGGACATTGCCTCTCGTTTCGCTGCTGTCTCTCTGGTGTTTGCACCGCGCCCGGAGGTAGGTTCCCGCCATGTTATATGTGTTGTAAAGCTTGTGAGCCTCTCCGAGCATTTGCCATGACTAGTGCAATTTCCATGGCTCACTTCAAATCGATGTTGACTTCTGTGAGTAAACAGCGCTGAATGGTGTCATCGTGAACTCCACAAACTAATTGGTCCTGCAGCATATCATTGTGCTCCAAAATCACAATGCTCAGTTAACAGCTTTAACTTCGCTATATAGGCTGTGGTGGACTCTCCTGGGGCCTTTCCGCTGGAATTAAACTTAAACCTCTGCATTATTACGGATGACTTCGACTGGAAATGCATTTTCACAAGGTCAATTAATTAATTAATTAAAGGATTTAGAATTGGCCACGTTCAGAGCGGTCAGGCTGCCGATGAGATTGTATGTCTTGCTACCACATACATTCAAAACGATTGCTTTCTGCTTTTCCTCCATGGTAATTGCATTTGCTACGAAATTAAACCCAGGGCGCTCTACATACTTGTTCCAGTCCTCCATAGTCACGTCATAAGGATCAACTCTGCTGAAAAGTGGCATGACTGTGAGAATTCTTTTCTTCTTCGTAAGATTTCACATGCTCACATTCACAAGATGAGGTGCTGCATCGGAGCTGTTTTACCCTCGTCACCAAATGTAATGACCTGATGTACCTTCCAGACAGGTTTGAACCAGAAACAGATAACTTTATTACAGAGAGCTTTTTAGATGCTCCATACTTGAAGCAGGTCCTTAACAAGAAGCCCCAACCCCCTCGGATTACCCACACTTAGAGCTCATTGGTCAGAACTTCCAAGAACAATCACGTGACCCCTGATAGCAGGAGAGGCTATACCTTCAGTTACTGCAGCACCATATTCCACACTATCTATAACTTTGTCATGTTCCATTCAGGTCCCAGAAGAATCTCAGTCAAATTTCCCATCAGAATACTTTAATCATAGTCACACTGCCAGTTTAAATTTAAGAACCCTGGCCCACACTAACGGTGTGGATATGCTAAGATTAGAAATATATTTAAAAAATTTTCAGAGGAAGAATGAAGTCAGAGCACAATTAGCACCAAGGTCTACAGGTAAGTTTATTGGCATAGTTTAATTTATATTTCTATTCTTCTAGCATTTTGTGTGTCACAGAACAGAGAAATCAATCACAGAATTGTTACGTCTAGAAGCAGGCCATTCGGCCCATCGTATCTGCACCGGCTCTCTGAGCATTTTAACTTAGTACCAATCTTCTGCCTTTTCCCCATAACCCTGCACGTTGTTTCTATTTAAGTAATCATCCAATGCCTTCTTGAATGCCTCAATCGAACCTGCCTCACCACACTTCCAGGCCGTGCATTCCAAACCCTAACTACTCGCTGTGTGAAAAAGTTTTTTCTCACCTCACATTTGCTTCTTTTGCAAAACACTTAAAAACTGTGCCCTCTGGTCCTCGAACCATTTATGAGTGGGAACAGTTTCTCCCTATCTACTGTGTCCAGAGCCCTCATGATTTTGTAAACTTCTATCAAGTTTCCTTTTAGCCTTCTTCTCTGCAAATCAAAGTTTCAATTGGTTTAAATTATTAAAAGATAGAGGGCGGAATCGTCCCAGATTTCCGCTAAGTGTGGTAGCGGGTGAGAAAAAGGACATTTTACCCACCGGCTGCAATGGCGGCTTTTCATGCCATATCATCCCATTCCCACATCATGAATTATGCATTTCTGGGAACCATGCCAGACTGCTGGCCTCTGATTTGCCCATCCTGCCATTACCTCAGGCTTTCAGTAAACCGGGCGCCATATTTAAAGGCCACCCTTGCACAGAGGTAACACTCTTCAAGGGAAAGGAAGTTGCTGGGAACTGATGGCTGCCAAATGGAGGAAGCATGCCACTCACAGGTTTAGCGACCCCTTCCTCGATCGCCTTCTGGATGCAGTGGAGACCCGCCGTGAAGTCCCCTACCCTGCTCTGGGCAAAGACTAGCAAGCATGGTTCCCAGTCGAGCATGGGAGGCAGTGGCAGCAGTTGGTCAGCACCAACGTCCTGCAAAAGAGGACAGACATCCAGTGCAAGAAGAGAATGAATGGTCTCATCCATTCCACCAGGGTAGTTACTTTTCTCATCACTCTTAACTCACACATTCACAAACCCATCACATATCCACAGGGATCTCACACCTCAAGGGGTGACACCACTAACTCTCACCCACACCCTCACATCTCCATCAGGCTCATATCCTCTGGGGCTCGTGTCCTTATCCCGTCCATGGATTCACTCACCACACAAACATTCCGCACAGTGCCATGCATCCTGCTCACACTCTTTCTTGTTTTCATGCAAGGGGAGCTGCCTGACAACAGCAGGGAGAGGTCCCAGACCAGGGGTGGAGTGGTCCGCGTTAGGCCCCTCACTGACTTTGAGGAGCATGCCATCACACTGACCGGTGAAGACGTGGACCGTGCCTGCGGTGATTGTGAGGTCGGCGGCAAACACCCATGTGGGGATCTTGCACCATACCATCCCCCTGTCGATGCAACTGCGAGTGCTCTCTCTCCTGCTTTTGACTTTGCTGCCATGCACCAATTATCTTTATTTTGGTTCAGAGGGAGCTCTGCCAAGCACCAACAACTTCAGCCAGTCAGTCCCTCAGCTCCATCAAGGTCCTCACCTCCAACGGAGAGCACATCTCCTCCAGTGAAGAGCTGGAAACAAGCAGCCTGGAAGATCCATCAAAGCGCTTACCCACACTGTCCAACAGTGCAGAGACACACACCTCGTTGGGACCTAGCTCTAGAGCAGGCTTGGGTTCACAATCTGGTGGTCAATGCATAGACATATGTCCGCAGTAGGAGGAGGCATGTTTAACCGAGCTCCCCGGCACTCGGCATCTATGACATCCGAGTTAGATGATAAGCCTCTGGATTTGGCCTTCCAACTCATCATGAAGAGTCAGCAGAAGGTGTGGGAACATCAGGCAGACCTCTTGGAAGCCCTCAACAGAGTGGCATGTGAGTCAGAGGAGTGCATCCGCCTGCTCTGAGATGAAGTGGTGCCCATATATGTGCTTATGGCAGTTTCCATAGGAATGATGGTGGATGCCATGGAGACCCTGGTCCAGCAGAATGTGCACTTCATCGCAGTAGCCATGGGTAAGTTTCTGCAGTGGCAACGTGAGAGGGAAACAGGGCACCTTGATGTCCCTCCTGGTGCTCCTTCCCCTCAAGGGGTCAGGCCAGAGCCCCCAGGCACTTAAAGGAAGGAGAAGCAAAAGCTAGACATCCCTGGGTCATCCACTTAGGAATCTCAGAGGCTGCCCTTCCCCTCCATCCCCTCGAACTCGTCTATCACCACAGACTGAAAAGCTGGCCAACAGGAGGACAGCTGAAGCAAGCTGGGACTCTCAAGGCCTCGGCTCGCCAGAGGACCCACACCAAAGTCACCAGAGGCAACAAGGACAGCCATTGCACAGGCTCCTCCATGGGTGGGGGGCAAACATTTAGTCACTTTATAATCTGAAAATATAATCAATTTCACTGAATAATGTGCAATGGTGTCTTTCAGCTTCATTGACAGGCTTCGCGAGTCCTCCCCCTGCATTCCCCACACTAGCAGTTCAGCTGCGCACAGCCGGACCATGAGTGATTGTGGAGGGAGAATCATGTGTGTGGCCGGGTGTTTCGGCAAGCATTTCAGATGCCATCCTCCTCATCGGAGGAGATCTCCAGCTCCTCCATCTCCTCCTCAGCCAACTCGTGTCCTCCTTGCAGCACCAGGTTGTCAAGGGCACAGCAGACGACGATAATGTGTGACACCCTCTGCGGACTGTATTGCAGGTCTTCACCAGGCCAGTCCAGGCACTGGGACCTCATCTTCAGCATCCCAATGGTCTGCTCCACTAAGTTGCGAGCTGCAGCATGAGCCCCATTATACCATCGCTCTGCTAAGGCGGTCGCATGGATGTCATTAGCCATGTCCTCTGTGGGGAGTCCTTGTCCCCAAGGAACCATCTCTGCAGCCTCTGTGGGCCCTGGAATACATCAGGCATCTGTGACCAACTGAAGGTGTTTGAGTTGTGGACGCTCGCTGGAAACCATGCGCAGACCTGCAGGATGCATTTCTGGTGGTCGCACATCAGCTGCACATTCTATGAGTGGAATCCCTTGCAGTTGATGTAGGGAAACTCAAGATCTGGGTGAATCCAATCGCTTTTGCATCCTGGTTGTCCTGATCTCAGGTGAACTGCACAAAGTTCTGTGCCTTTGCAAAGGTGGTATCCGTGGCTTCATGAATGCATTTTTGGCTGGAGGTTTGTGAGATTCCACAGAGGTCACCTGTGGAGCCATGAAAGGAGCCACTGGCGCAAAAATTGAGCGCCGCAGTCACTTTCACAGCCACTGACAGTGAATGCCCTCCATGTCCCAGTGGTGCCAAACCCTGCAGCAGGTGGCAGATGTGACCGACAGGTTCCCTAAACATGCACCATCTTTAGTGACGCTGGTTCTCGGTCATCTGCAGGAATGAAAGGCGGCATCTATAGACCCTGGGTGTCGCTAGGTGCTTACCAATGACAACTCGCTGTGCCACTTCGGCAGCATGTGCAGGAGCCCCAGCCACCCTTCTTTCTGAGGTTGCTGCTCCTACCTCTGAGCAACCAGGAGCCTCAGTCACTCTCCTTCATCGTCTTTGCTCTCTGTAGACCGTCAGGCATACAGCTAGTTCACCAGGCTCCATGATCGTGATGTCGTCCTCCTGCAGGATGAAAGAGAGAGACATGTGGTTGGCCTAGCTGCACTAAGAACTTGTCCTGGTTAGGTCTGAAGGCCCCTTAACACTTTCTGGAGAATGCTGGCCATCACTTGGATGGCCAGAGATTAGTGCGCTGCATGGCTGCCTGAAACCCCATCCACCTCCGCCTCACTCCACCTGAATGATTGGGGGCAGCTTCACCCACTGGACTGCATGTTGTGCTCTCAGCTCAGGCACAGGCAACCTCCTAACCCACACTGTGAAGTTGCACTGTTAGCTTGAACCATGGGGAGACTGGTCCACACTGGGATGATGACATTGCAAGGCTCTGTGAACGCCTCCACCAGTGACTGCTCCATGGCCAGCTTTAGCAAGGAGATTGTGCAGCTTATGCAGTCGTCCAACTGTTCTGCAGTCCACTGAAATGCTCATTAGTTTGCAGTCTATGCCGGGGGTGGGCAGGGTGAAAAGCTCTGGAGCACTTGGTGGCACTTTGATGCCTCTGCATTACCTGATTGGGCAGATAAGCTGGAAGCCCGACTCCATCTGTCTCAGTTGCAATGGAATGGTCACTTATACTGGTTTCCTAATGCGTGGCCGCCTCCCTCGCCCACCCTGCACCCCCACCCCGAATTCGTGTGTGCTATATTCAACGGCAAGGCTGCCCTTAACCACCTTCGCCAATGCTCTTCAAGCTTGAAGTCCAACAGGTGACCTGAGTGAGCGCTGCACAATGTTGCTGTGTACTCACATCCGAGTTCCCCTCAAAGTGCAGCCCGCCAAGTGCACTACTTTTATGTGCTGTTGTGAAACACATCGGCGTGCTTTCCCGCCGACGTGGATGGAAGATCCAGCGGACTGGTCTGATAATGGTATGCAGATGCACTACAAAGAGGATCCTGATGTCTGATGGTGGGAATGGTGGCCCGCCAGCTGAGCGGACAATCGCAAACTGGTTTCACACCACCGAACATGCCTGACAGCAGCGGGCATGGAAAATACAGGGCACAGAAGATACCAGCCATAATACATACAAGTTTCCATGGCAGCTGCAACAGTGATGTATTCTGTTCCCAAACTGAATCTGACTTTTGTCTTTCTTGGTCAGTACCCTGAGGGATATACTGTATTCCTCCCATTCAAGGTAGGAACTATGAAAACTCCTTACAGACTCTGCTGACCCTATTGTGTTAACAAATTTTGTAAAGCACTCTAGGATGATCTAAGTAGAGACCCCAGTCGTTTGCTGACAAAGACATGTTTCTCTAGCACCCTGTGAAGCAATTTGGGATATTTTATTCTGTTAAAGAGATATATAAATACAAGTTGTCATTGACCCATAAAGATCATGAAATGATCAGTGTTTTGCATTTAATACACAAAGTTTAAAAGGTCAGAAGCACTATGTTAACAATTGCACCGCAGTCAGTACAGCATTAGCAGTACAGAAGATGAGTGATCTTGCTACAAAAGGCAAAATTACATCTCTGTGAAATTAGCATGGTTATGCTATTGAATTCCAATCAGTATGGTGGAAAACACCATGCTGCACCTGCACAAAGTATGAACAAAAATTGGCATAACTGGGTAAAAATTCATGAACACAGCTGTGAGAGATTACAAAGTGAAAAGGAGGAGAGAAAGGGAACTAAAGCTTAGCAGCAAAAATAGAGAAAAATAAGTTCAATAGGCAAACATCTAGAAAAAAAAATGAAGCGAGTTTGTGAATTATCAGTTTGCATCTTTGAATAAAATATCAAACGAGGTGCATAATTCAGCAAATGTTCATTTCTTGAAATTATTGCTAATTTTTGTAGCATTTTTGATGAATTTATCATATTTACCCATGATGAGAAGAGTCTGCTGTACCAACATTTAAAAGTGTGTTTTAGATTTTATCTCTTTAATGTTTCAGTGTTCCAAGAGAAAATTTCCTGCATGACGGAAGGAGAAGGCACAATGATGATGCAGGGCAGCAGAGGAGAGAGTAAATGAATATTGGGGAAATATAGATACTGAACTAAATGAAAACTCAATCAGTTATCCACTTAATTGACTTGTTACTAAGCTACGTGTAATGGAGATGGTACAGAACAGCCTAAGTTGCTTTTTCATATCCCTTTCCTTAAAAGACCAATGACATTCTTGTGATCGTTACATATGTACATTACATTGTCAGCTTCACGGCACAGACATGATGGGCCGAATGGCCTCCCTCTATGCTGTAGACATCCTTGAATCTGACAGCTGCACTTGCTGAATAACATGGCTTCAATGAGTTCTGGCTCATATATTGTTATTTCCAATTGTAACTCTTTCGAGTACAAACCCGTTTCCATCTGTTTCAGATGAAGTTACGTTGTTTCATAGTTTTGCCATTGTGAGATTTGAACTCTTGATCTTGGGGTTACAAACCCAGTACCATAACCACTTGGCTATTTAGGCCAAGCCTGGCCCCTGCGCAAGGATGACATGCAAATTCGTGAAGCGTTCCATATTTATTTCCAATTGTAGCAGCACAGAATGAATCTTAAAACTAGGAAGTGAAATAAGTAACAAAGTTGCAAGGGAGTTATGGTTAACCACATGAGTGAAGGCAGTTATCATGTGATTTTTCTGGCTTTGATACATTTTTCTTTAAATTTCAACCATGATTTAATTAATTTAAATCTTATCCTTGGGGGAGGCATATCCTGAGAAGGGTGTGGGTGGTGTGGCAGGACCTTTTCGATGCTTGTATTTTTTCTATTCATTCATGGGATGTTGGTGTCACTGGCTAGGCCAGCATTTATTGTCCATCCCTAATTGCTCTCGAGAAGGTTGTGGTGAGCTTCCTTCTTGAACCTCTGCAGTCCATATGGTGTAGGAATACCCACAGTGCTGTTAGGAAGGAAGTTCCAGGACTTTGACCCAGCAACAGTGAAGGAACAGCAATATATTTCCAAGTCAGGACGATGAGTGACTTAGAGGGGAACTTGCATCTGGTGCCTTTGTCATTCTAGTTGGTAGATGTTGCAAGTTTGGAAGGAGTTGAGTTGGTACGTTGCTGCAGTGCATCTTGTAGCTGGTGCACACTGCTGCCACTGCGCGTGAGTAGTGGAGGGAGTGAATGTTTAAGGTGGTGGATAGGGTGCCAATCAAACAGACTGCTTTGCCCTGAATGGTGTTGAGCTACTTGAGTGTTGGAGCTGCACTCATCCAAGCAAGTGGAGAATATTCCATCACACACCTGACTTGTGCCTTGTAAATGGTGGACAGGTATTGGGGAATCAGGAGGTGAGTTGCTCTTTGCAGAATTCCCAGCCTCTGACCTGCTGTTGTAGCAACATGGCTAGTCCAGTTCATTTTCTGGTCAATGGTAACCCCCCAGGATGTTGACAGTGGCGGATTCAGTGGTGGTAATGCTACAAGTGTTGATCACTTGTACATACTGTTCATTATTGTCAATAAACTCATAAGAATGTCTCCCTGCCTGTGACTCCTTGTTCTGATGAGCAGTTTTCTTGTCACTCAGATGTGAAACCGTTCTGCACAAGATAAAAGGCGCTGTCTCAGTCCAGGGCCTCTTCCCTGTGCTTTGTGCAGCCTTCAGACCAAAGTGATGGTCCGGCCTCACACTCCTTGGAAGCATTACTGGTGCCTGCTCCTCTGCAGTGCTGGTCATTGCTGCTAGAATGTAGTGGGCAGGCATCACAGAACTCTCTCATTGTCTCTGTGTGCTCTCAGGACATTTAAGATGGGGCTATCCCCCATCACACCAGCGTCTGCAACCAGTGATGCTGTGCACCAGCTCCTGAAGGACTCAGGTGGTGACACAGCATCGGATGTGTCTAAGTTTTCATGGCTGCGTCTCTATGAGATGACCCTGATCATGGAGCACAAGCAAGCTGCCCTCGGCCAGACAAAAGTCAGGCATTCACAAAAGCTATGTGAAGATTCATGGAATGTCCTCACTGAATGTTGTCATCATCCTCCTGCGTTTGAGCAACTACTAGGACCTCCACTGCATAACAGGAGCATTCTCACAGAGGCTTTTGGCACTGCCATAAGCCAGATGGGAGTCAAACATTCACAACTGCGATGTGAGGATCTATGGGGACACCTCACTGCATGTTGTCATCATCCTCCAGAAATCTGGCAGTTATGAGGGCTTCCCGAGCGTGCCTGCCTCATCTAGCCAGTGCGAAAGCCCCAACCCCATCATCATCACCACCAAGGACCTCCTGACTCTCATTCCCACTGCTGTCCTCCTCATCTGAGGAGACCTCCAGCTCCTCCATCTCCTCCTCAACCAGCTCGTCTCCCCATTGGAGTGCCAGGTTGTAAAGGGCACAGCAGACGGCGATGATGCATGACACCCTCTGTAGACTATTACAGGCACCACCAGACCGGTCCAGACACTGGAACCACAATTTCAACATCCCGATGTTCTGCTTCATCAAGTTGCGAGCTGCAACATGAGCTTCATTATAGTGTCGCTCTGCTGCAGTCTGAGGCTGCCACACGAGTGTCATCAGCCATGGCCTCTGTGGGTAGCCCTTGCCCCTGAGAACTCGCCCTTGCAGCCTCTGTGGACGCTGGAAGACTGAGGATGTAGGCGTCGTGGACACTTCCTGGAAACCATGCGCATACCTGCAGGATGTGTTTTTGGTGGTTGCACACCAGCTGCATGTTCAGCGAGTAGAAGCCATTGTGGTTGATGTAGTTCACCGTGCGTAATGACAGAGACCTGAGCGCCACGACCTCATGGATGCATTTGTGGGTGGCGGCTTGTGAGACCCCACAGGGGTCACCTGTGGAGCCCTGAAAGGAGCCACTGGCATAGAAATTGAGTGCCGTGGTCACTTTCACAGCCACTGGCAGTGGATGCCCTCCATGTCCACATGGCGCCAAGTCCTGCAGTAAGTGGCAGATGTGAGCGACCAGGTCCCTACACATGCGCAGACGTCAGCAACACTGGTTCTTAGTCATCTGCAGGAATGACAGGTGGCATCTATAGACCCTGGCTGTCGTTGGTGCTGACCAGCCACGAATCACTGTTGCTCCTGGCTGGTGTGTGCAAGAGCCCCAGCAGCTCCTTCTTGCTAAGGTTGCTGCTCTTGCCTTTGTACAACCAAGTGCCCTCAGTTGCTCTCTCCTCCGTTTTCTTTGCTCTCTGTAGGCCATCAGGCATACAGCTAGGTCACCAGGATCCATGATCCTGACATGGTCTTCCTGCAGAATGAACGAGATGTGGTTATCATGGGTGCACTTAGCATCCTTTCCTGGCCCTGTGTGACCGCCCCTGAACGCTTCCCGGGAAGTGTTGCCCACCCCTCAGATGGCCACAGATGAGTGTGCCGCTTGGCTGCCCTGTCAACCTGTGACATGGGAGGACACTGGTCCAAGCTGGGATGCTGTGATTGCAAGGGGCTGTGAGTGCCTCCAGCAGTGACTGCTACATGGCCAGTGTCAGCAAGGAGATTCTACAACTTGTGCAGTCCAGCTACTGCACAGTTCAATAAAGTGGTTGCAGAGACTCGCAGTCTGTGCCAGGGTGGTGGGGGGTAAGGTCTGGAGGGCTTGATGACACATTGGTGCCTCCACATGGCTTGCATGGGTGGGCAGGCAAGGAGCCCAACCCTAATCATATCACTGTGGCTGCGCCTGAACTGTCTCAGTTGCAGATGGATGGTCAGGTGTCCCTACTGTGTGGCCACTTCCCTCGCCTACCCTGCCCCCCACCTCCCCCAAAGTGAAGGCTGCCAAGTGCACATCGCCTGTGTGCTGTTGTGAAGCACATCCATGTGCTTTCTCACCAACGTGGATGGATGATCCGGTGGGGGTTCAGAGCCTGGCAGGATGGCCTTTTAATGAGACGCTGATATATTACAATGAACTCCCTGCCGACCGCTGGCGGGAAATACAGCCCGCTGTCAGCGTGCTGAGAGGACGATCGCGACCTGCCTTCCTGCCATCATGAACTAGATCGCGCCATATTGTCCATGCCCACCACCTATCATGGTTGCTGGAAAATTCTGCCCAATGTTATAAGCACTCTGGAAAGAACATGAACAAGCGACAGATGGCCCTTGTGGTGGTGGGGTGGGGGGCAGTGACGCTAGTGGGAAAAAAGATCGAAAATAGGATAAAAGGTGGGGATAAAACAATGAATAAGAATGAAAATAAAAATTAAAATTTAGAAATAAAAATTAATATTTATAAAAGGAATAAAAAGGGATGAGGATAGAGGAGAGATGTTAAGCCCGGAAGGCTGTAAAGTACCTAACCGGAAGATGGGGTACTGTTCCTCCAGATTGCATTGGGCTTCACTGGAGCACTGCAGCAGGCCAAGGATGGACACAGGGGCATGAGAGCAGGGTGGTGTGTTGAAATGGCAAGCAGCAGGAAGGACTGGGTCATGCTTTCTGACAGACAGAAGGTGTTCTGCAAAGCAGTCACCCAGCCTGTATTTGATCTCTCCAATGTAGACGCCGCATTGGGAGCGACGAATGCAGTAGAACAAATTGAAGGAGGTGCAAGTGAAGTGCAGCTTCGCCTGAAAGGAGTGTTTGGGGCCCTTGGATGGTGAGGAGGGAGGAGGTAACAGGTGTTGCACCGTCTGCGATTGCATACGAAGATGCTGTGGGAGGGGATGAGGTGTTGGGGGTGATGGACAAGTGGATCAGGGTATCCCGGAGGGAACAGTCCCTACAGAACGCCGACAGGCAGGGTGAAGGGAAGATGTGTTTGGTGGTGGCATCATGCTGGAGATGGTGGAAATGATGGAGGATGATCATTTGAATGCGGAGGCTGGTGGGGTGAAAAGTGAGTACAAGAGTGACCCTATCATGGTTTTGGGAGGGAGAGGAAGGTGTGAGGGCAGAGGCATGGGAGATGGGTCGGATGCAGTTGAGGGTCCTGTCAACCACAGTGGGTGGGAACCTCGGTTAAGGAAAAAGGAAGATATGTCAGAAGTGCCGTTTTGGAAAGTGGCATCATGAGAACAGATGTGATGGAGGCGAAGGAACTGAGAGAATGGGATGGAATCCTTACAGGAAGCAGGGTATGAGGAGTGTAGTTGAGGTAGCTGTGGAGTCAGTGGGCTTGTGATGAATATTGGTGGACAGTCTATCACCAGAAATTGAGACAGAGAGGTCAAGGAAGGGAAGGGAAGTGTCAGTGATGGACCATGTGAAGGCGATGGAGGGTGGAAATTGGAAGCAAATTGATAAATTTTTCCAGGTCCAGATGAGAACTCGAAGTGGCACCGAAACAGTCATCGATGTACCGAAGAAAGAGTTGTGGGAGGGGGCCTGAGTAGAACCAGAACCAGGAATGTTCCACATATCCCATAAGGAGACAGGCATAATTGGGGCCCATGCAGGTAGCCATAGCCACACCTTTTATTTGGAGGAAGTGAGACAAGTTTAAGGAGAAATTGTTCAGTGAGAGAACAAGTTCAGCTAGACAGAGGAGAGTGGTGGTGGACCAGGATTGTTCGGGCCTCTGTTCAAAGGAGAAGTGGAGAAATGTCAGACCATCGTGGTGGGGGATGGAGGTGGGATTGGACATCCATGGTGAAGAGGAGGCGGTTAGGGACAGGGAACTGGAAATTGTTGATATGATGTAGGTGGGACCAACACAGCTATGAAGAAGGATCATATGGACTCAAAACGTTAACTCTGTTTCTCTTTCCACAGGTGCTGTTAGACATGCTGTGTTTTGCCAGTATTTTCTGTTTTTGTTTCAGATTTCCAGCAACCACAATATTTTGCTTTTATTATAGCTGGGACCAATATCTTTGCCAAGAGGAGTATTTAAACTAAAGGGCAGATTGGAAGGGAAAACTAGAGAGTAGAACAGACAGGTTAGAAATTGAAATAAATGTAAGGAGACAGAAAGATTGAAAGAGATTAAACAGGAAAATATAATAGAAAAGAAGACAGGTGCATTATTTAATTAAGTAGGGGTCAGAAAAGGGGCAGTAAAAGCTTAAGAGACAAGTTTGTAATGAATGAAGAAATGGCAGAATTACTCCCAATAATAACTCAGTGGTATATTCGGAGCAATTAGGGAGGGATGAGAGTGGAGGTGGTGGGCTCTGGGGATGGTGGTGAATATCAGATGCAAAAGTCAGAAGAAATTCTGATGTATCAGTTTATGCAATCTCACTAGTGTTGGCTTGTGATAATATTGCTTCCAGGTTTGGAATTCAGTGTACAGCAGCGAGCTTGGTGTAAACCTGTATGAAAGGTTCTAAACTGGATCATTTAAAGAGCCAATTCAAGGTTACAACAAAGTGAAGATGTGCTGTAATACATTCAGAATGGCCGTAGGTTGCATCAAGAGTTAGTAACACTTGATCCACTGCTGGATACTATGAGGAGTAAGAGAGAAGCTCTTTTCCAGCAATTAGAGGAAGAAAGCTGCTACTTCAACAAAGAACTTGGGGGTAGAAGATGTCAGCAGCAGTAGCATTATGGCACACACCTGGATTCAGTGCAGGAAGCACTTCAATAACCTAAAGAGGCCAGGAAAGGTAAGTAGAATTGCACATTCATCTGCATCTTGTCCTGCACATCTCCTCCCACTTTGCCTTGACAAGCCTAATCCAACATACCACCATACCATCATCCCACCATATACCCACTTGACTCACAAGCATACCCATTGACTTGATTTCAACAGTCAATGAAATATGACCATCTTCATAAAGCTAAGTTGCAACACTTGTACCTTTCCAGTGCTAACTCATATTTTTTTCTCCGCCAGCTGTCAGTGGAGGATTTATGACAAATCCTCAATGGATCTGATTCCTTTTGAGGATACATCATCACAGGACACATGATTAACATGCACCAGGGCAGATATACTTCCAGCTATGCAGTTAATTGGGATTTCAGTTGATGACTTAGTTCACAAGTGAACATGAGCAGACAGTGGTGGCAAGGACACTCAGATTCTGTGGCGGAACGCACTGTCCTCTCTAAACTCTGCTCAGCTGGATACACGTTCTCTACATTGGTGGGTGCTCGGTGGGGGAGTGTTAGTGGTGGCACATTGATAAAAAAGGTAATCACTGAGGGCAGCAGAAAATCTGTAACATACTCGCAGGGCTACCACGCACATTGTCCATGATTGCAGTGACAGTGGTAGAGTTCAGCTGAAGCATGAGTGGATTGTTGTTGAAAAGCTTTGCGAAGATGTCTTCTTCCAGGGATTGATTAGCCAACTTCATAGAACATAAATCATGTAAATAAAATGAGTCCATGCAGGTCTTGAACATGGCCCTGCAAATTCTAGAAACCAATATATCTGGCACCTTAAACAGGATGATAGATACATTGCATCACTGATGTGCACCAAGGTGCTCTTTTAACAGAGTGGTAGGAGTGGAGTGTGGCTTGCCCAGGAGAGGGTTGATGGCAGAAGGGTAAATGGAAATGGGAACTCCACTCCACTCCTGCATCTCACCCATTGACATCAACACCTATCCCAGATCGCTGAACCCGCCATCCAAAATGCTGCCTTGTCTCCCAATGGCTGAGTCTGCCCCAGCACAGGTGCAGGTAAAACAGTCTTTGGTGAAGCCAAAACAGTTCCAATACCCAGGGGTCATTATCCAAGTGCGTCTCCACAGTCAGAGCAGGGATATGAGCAGCCTGCCTGTACCTCTGCTAAAGCCACAGGGGTTCTATTACATGGAGCAGTAGGAAAAAGGAAAGAAAGGCTTTTTAGTTCAACAAGGATACACACATTGACATTTGGTAAACTGTGGTGCTGTTAAGTTTTTGTTGTTTACTAGAATTGCATTAAAATTTATTACTTTGCAGTACTTTCCTGTGTTATCCATTCTGAGTTGTCAAGTGGTAACTTGCCTTTTCAGTTGCTTGTTGACGATTGGGAAGTCATGAATAAGAGGGACCAATGGAGGAATGTGCAATGCAGGTTGGTTGGTTACAGCATTTCTATATGTCAGTGGGATTGGGAGTGGAGTGGGTGGGGGGGGGGTGATGAGAGTGGCTGCTGGATGCTCAGCCTCACAAATATAAGAGGATCCCTGGCATCCTAGGCAGCAATATGAGCATCTGATGCTGCCTTGGGGAAGCTTTATTCCACATCTTCTGCATCCTCATCACAGGAACTATCCCCTGATGATGTGAGCTCAGCATCTTGGTCGTCTTGAGTTCCAATCCTTGCTGCTGAGCAAATTTGTACAGAATGCAGCACAAAGTTGACCAAATGTCAATGCGCGTATTCTGCAGCATAGAATGAAGTCACTCACTGGAGTCACTCACTGACATGTCCAGATCTGTCCAGGTACCTAAAGCGCATCTTGAGCATGCTGATCACATACCCAATGACACATCTTGAAGTCAAACGGCTGTCATCATACTGCTTTTGAGCATCATTGGTGGAATTCCTCAATTCTTAAGTCTGCTTGCAGGCCCAAAGAGGTCAGGGAGCTTGGATGCCACAGGATGAAAGCCATACTGCTGCTGCCTAGAAATCTGGCACACATCTGCACAGACCTTTTTCTTGTGGTTGCATAAGCATTGATTGAACATAATCCCTTGTAATTTACGTTGTTACAATCAGTGAGGTCATGAGTCAGGACCCAGACCTTCTTTCCTACTCCTAGATTGATTGTAACAGAGTTTCTTGTAACTTCTAGGGTGAAGGTGTTAATTCAGTGTCTGTACTTAACAATTAATGTGCTGAATGCAAAGAACTCAGTCTGACAGGCTTTCTTGAAATTAAACACAAAGGGTTTAATTTTTATTGTGCTAAAAACCAACACAGGTAAAGAGATAAAGAAATTTTAAAAGGTAAACCCATGTCCTGAACTTCACAACACAAACACTCATAAACATGCAAAATTATAAGTTATACAGTAGGAGGTTAGCTTTCAGCCAATTAAGATTCAATGATAAAAGGAGAGTTCAATGTCCTTTGCTGATATCCATGGCTGAGGCAGATTTTTTCCACTGTGGTCTTGAAAATCGAGTGGGGTTGAGGCCAATGTAAACTGCAATTTCTGGACACAATCCTTTTTAAACTGTAATCCATCTTTTCCAAAAGTTGATGACATTGTACCTGAGGTTCCTTCTAATTGAAATTCTCTATCTCGGTGAAGGATTCCACAGTGTAACAGACCGAGGACTCCAAACTTGAAAACGGGAGAGAGAGATGATGTTACTGTCCCATCAGACTCCTCCTTCTACACTGCCTTTTGAGCACCAGGGGTGTTGTAATAAAAGACATTTCAAAATGGTTATTCCGGTCACATGACCTCTCTCCATAGTGTGTTGGGTAATCAACTAGCTCATATCTGGACAGATCTTGGTTATTGTATTACCCTAGGTGATCAGTTTCTTTAATGTTCCAGACATGACTTCTGAATGGACCATTCTTCCCTTTGATGAGCTAGGAAGGACACCTTCTGTATAGTGACTGTCCTAATAAATTTTCTGTCTCTGCCTGAAAAGTAGCTTTATAGAAATATAAATGGTTAGAGCCATCATTGATGTAATTCTTGATGTCAGCAGATGTGAAATTCAATTAGAGGTTTGCCTTGGTATGTCCTGATTGTAATCCACCTCAGAAACTTCTAGAAACTGACTAACTTGTAATACCAGACATGTCAGGGGTCCTGTGGCAGCCAGTGGCTTTGCTTTAAAGAAGTTCAATACATAATTAACCAGTCAATGAAATAAAAGGTTAATATTACACATGCATACGTCACACCATCTTGACACCTCCACCTCATGTTGAAAGAAACCTGAATTGTAATGCATGTTTCATTACAAGGCATCCAAATGTTAAGACAAATTAAAAATAACACTTCTAACCTAATTGATTCTGTTATGCTCAATTGGTGTTTTGGTACCCAGATAATTCTAAACTGATTAGGTATTGTCTAAAATGTTTGGTCCTTTTACATTGGCGTTAGCTCCCAGGTTGCTGGTAACAGCCAAGTTGCTATTGGTTACCTGTAGGGGTAGAGGAACTCTGTACTTCCCATTGGCCCTGTCTCTCGCTACTTAGATCAGTGGCTCTTACCATGCAAATTTTCCTGATTGCCAGCCTGGTCTGCCCTGATCAGTTTTAACCCTTCAGTGTCTACCTCTCTAACTTATGAATTTAATAGCTCAAACCCAGGTGCTTTTACAAATTTGATTTCTAAGAGGTTAGTGGGTTGTAATTTAACTTTTGCCTCCTGTAAGGTTTCTGGACTAGCATCCAGCATTTCACTTTTGGTGAATTTTACATCAACATTGCTGGGCTGGTTGAGGTTTAAAACTTGATCTTGGACAATTTGCTTACCAATGAGCAATCGTGCATGGATTTTACTAATATTTCCCTTGTCGTTTCCACAAATGGTGTTTGCTTTGGGGTACACTCCCTTCCTTTCCTCTTTTGCTTTGGGAATGGGCTTTCCACCAACCTGTTCCATGCCCCCTGGAATGCTATTGCCTCCAAGTGAAGTTCAACTCCTGCTGTACTCTTCTGTGGCTCTTCAACTAAGTGGTGCATCATCCTTTCTTTCCCCTGAGGCAGAATTTTCCGGTTGGTGTGCAGGGGCGGGCCTCCCATGTCCACACGTAAAATGACGTGTGGTGACGTCGGTCGAGTGTCCTTATGTCACTGCACACCATCGCGATATTTCGCTGGGTGGGCGTGCAATGATGTCCAACGCACGTCCACCATTAATTAACAGGCCACTTAAGGCCCTTGACTCACCAAATAACGCCAATTTTTCGGTGCCCATGCAATCTTTGGGTCGGCGCACAGGCGCAACGAGCAGGCAGGTAGGACACACTTGTATTAACCTCATCAATGGGCAGGATAAGAGGGCTCACTGGGGTTGCGAGCATGCACAGTCAAGTACTTATTTTTGAAAGTTTTTGAAACTTGTCTGTGTGATCTGCAGTGCTTCAAAACGCACACCAACTGCTTTGTCTGGACTCTTAATCTTCAGGTCAGCATTCTGCAATGAGGAATCTTTTCTGGGCCTGCAGGTTTCAGGAAGCCTTCCCTTAGCCTGGGAATGGGAGCTGAACTGTTCACTGGAGGCAGGTCCTCTGAGGAGGAAGGGAGGGCTAGAATGAGGAGGAGGCCAGGAGTGCACATTCAGCCTCCAGGGGAGCCACCTTTGGGAGGACAGGCACAGGCACAAGGGACGCAGGGCCAAGAGGTAGTCCAAGGTGGAAGGGGCCACAAAAGACACCACTGTCCTGCTGCCAGGATATACAGGCGGTGAAGCAGCTACCTCAGTATGTCTGAGGTGCAATGCCGAAGGAGGCTTCTTCTCTCAAGGGAGACAGTCAACTATATCTGTCAGATGATTGGGCCTGAGTTCTCCGCTAACTGTGTGGGTGGCTCATGCAGTGGCTCTGAAGGTCACAGCTGCCCTCAACTTCTATGCCTCTGGCTCCTTCCAGGGCTCGGTGAGTGATCTTTGCGGTGTCTCCCAATCAGCTGTCCACACTTGTGTCAAGCAGGTTACAGACTCTCTGTTCAAGCGTGCATTAACCTTCATCCACTTCCGTTGGCACAGCGAGCCATAGGCTTCATGGCCATTGCTGGCTTCCCCCGCGTCCAGGGTGCTATAGACTGCACACATGTGGCCATCAAAGTGCCAGCAGGTGAGCCCGGTGCCTTCGTCAACAGAAAGGGCTTCCACTCCATGAACATGCAGATAGTGTATGATCACAGGATGCAGATTCTACAAGTCTGTGCAAGGTACCCAGGCAGCTCCCATGATGCCTACATCCTCAGACACTCCCAGGTGCCGGGGCTCTTCAGTACTCCAGCCCGGCTGGATGGTTGGCTGCTGGGTGACAAGGGCTATCCCCTCAGAAGGTGGCTCATGACGCCTCTCCACCATCCAAGAACAGAAGCTGAGCAGCGGTATAATAGGAGCCAAGGCACCACAAGGCCTGTGGTGGACAGAACCATCGGTCTTCTCAAGATGCGCATCCGATGCCTGGACCGCTCAGGGGACGCACTCCAGTACCCCCCAGATCATGTCTTGGTGATAGCGGTTGCATGCTGTGCTCTCCACAATCTTGCGCTGGAAAGGGGGGACGCAGTGGACGATGAAGATGTAGATGCAGTGCCTGCGGCTGTACATAATGAGTCCAGCAGTGAATCCGAGGATGAGCATGCACAGGGAAATGCTGAGGGGTAGACACTGTCCCAGGCATACTCCATGGAGGCAGGGACACCTGGGCGGCTTTAATCCAACGAATCTTCAGCTAGCACACCACAGATGGACCACCAGGGCAAGCTTGGGCTGTAGGCTCGATACTCAACACCTCAGTGCTAAATATGCCAGGTTAGGAACAGTAACTAAGGGCCTTGTTAATAAAGCTGAATGTCCACAAAGCACTATTACAGTTTTGTAAATCATACATATGCAGAAGAAAAGAGGTACCCTCAGCCATGGTGACATTTCTGAATTTAATATGTCAAGCAAACCAACTTATTCCAAAAAAAAGACAATAGTGTTACAAATCAAAACAAATCATAAAGACATCATCTTGGGCCAATACAAAAGCACCAGTGAAAAACCTGTTGTGTGACAAAGGTTTAATTATGTTTAATTTTCCGGGTGCTATGTCTTGGTGTTGCCCCCTCACTGGGAGTGGCATCTGAGACAGCCTGCTCGCTCTGCTGTCCTGATGGTCTCGATGACCTTGGTGGTCGCCCTCTGGCCCGTGGAGCCTGTGCTAACCCCGCCTGGGAGGGAGCTGCCAGTTCCACAGCTGGCATCTCCCCAGTCGTAGCAACTTCACCGGATGATACAGTCACTGGGAGAGGGGTGGAGGAGCTGCCGCCCTCATCCGGAACGCCCTGAGAGGTGCCCACAGAGATGACAGGCAGCTGCTGGACCAATGTGAGGTCACTTCAGACCTCCCTGCTCACCGTGGATGGATGGGCACCGAGCTAGGTAACTTGATGCCCAGACCATCTCCCACACTGGCACTGACCAGCTGAGGTCAACACCGATGTGAGGGCTTGCTGCTCAGAGCGCATCCCAAGTAAGCCCTGATGAGTCTCCTGGAGTAGCCTCTCCACATGAGTCGCCACTCTCTCCATGGAGGACAGATGGCGCTTGGACATGTGGCTCATTGCTTCAGCGATCATCTGCATAAACTCCACCACCACGGAGACCAAGCCAAGCATAGCCTCAGGTATCTCCCCCAGATGTCCTGCACACCCGGCCGCATTTCCTGCACCTGCTGTGTCGCGGGCGACTCCAGAGGCACATCATCAGGCACTGACTGAATATGTGCCTGGTCCCCTGCAGTCCTCCGACTGCTGGCACCATGGGCACTCTCTGTCTCTGCCAGCTCCTCCAACGACTGTGAAATGCCATCACCACTGTGCCTGGGACACTAGCCGATATTTGAATTCCCATCGAGGTGCCAGTATCTGCGCTGGTGCCTGCTTCGCTGAAATGGTGTGATGTTGGTGAGGCTTCAGGCCCCTCAGGTGTGAGAGGGGACCTCTGCTGCTCCTCCTCCCGGCCCTGCTCCGATGATGCTGAAAGGAAGAACAAAGACAGTGGATCAGTTAACGTGGAGACAATGACAAAGTGCATCCCTGTCCCCCGGATTATTATGCGCTCATCCTTCCATAACCAATGGTCAAGCCATGTTGCAAACTTCAATCACTGAACATTCAGCAGTGCCATGGCTGTTGGGAGAACAATGCTGACCTCACTGTTGGGCATAAATACCTGGTTGTGGCACCCCAGCCTCACCAACACCAGCGATCCTGGGTGCATGGCATCTCTCCACAACCAGGGCCTTCTGCTCGAAGTGGCTAAGAATGACGATCTGTGCCTGGCCATCACCAGTCCTCACATGAGCATTCTTCTCCTGAAAATGAGAGAAGAGCATTGACTAGTGCAAATTGTACCTGGACTCTTTGCACGCATGGCCCACCCCAATCAAGGTGGGACCTATCAGGCCTCCAATACCTCCTCACCCTGCTGCAGCTGAACACTCACACAAAGATGCTAGGCCTGTTCCCCACACCCCCACCACCCCCTTGGCCACATGCTGCCTACATCACATTAGGCACCACACGGTATATCCTTCCATAGCAAGGAGGCGCAAGCACATGGAGCGCAGAGCACAGGAGATGGTTTGTTGCCACGCCACCTTGAAGCTCCCCTCCCAGCATGTCATCACCCTGACTTGGACATGTCCTGGAGTTCAAGCACAGAGCCCAGATGCAGCTCCTCCAGGTGGCCCCCACATTAGTCATGTGGGACTCAGTGTAACACATGCTGCAGGGGCAAAACACATCTCCTCAAGATCCTCTCAGGTTGACCTCAGCCAATATCTGCTGGCCCACCCAGCAAAGGACAATTGCCGTCAATGACTCGATGCGGTCACTACACTCAGATTTGGCGGGTGGGTGGTGGGGGGGGGGTGCACCCAATAGTGGGGATAAGCCTACCTGCTGGGTTAAGTGACCAATGCCAACACGGTGCTCACTCTGCCAGGGCACAACAGGTCAATGAAGTGCTTGCGTCACTGGATCTAGGTGCGCCACACCACATCACTGGAGCTCACCACCTCCGCCACCTCCTCCCAGGCATGTTTCATCATGTGGGGTGGGGTTCTCCTCCCGTCCTGGGAAACCAGCACTTCCCGCCATGCGGCCACTTCCTCAAGGAGGGCAGCTAGGCAGTCATCCAAAAAACAAGGGGCACACTGGCCCCCCCGCCCTACCATCCAGCCTGTCCCATTGCCCTACCATCCAATCTGGCCTGCTCTGCTGGCCTACCCTCCAGATTGGCCTGCTCACCAGAAGCCCTCTGGTAAGCCCTTCCACTTACCATTGTGAACAGCCTTGCAAAGGCTGTCAGTGCTTCATTTAAACAAGCTGCCGGGTCTCCATTGGACCCAGTGGTCAGTGCACTCCCACCACCGCCCGCCCACTCCAGCTATCCTCGGGAGTCGCGCATTATGCTGGGCAGGCCTTAATTGGCCCACCTGCTTAAAATGGTGGTGCGGACCAGATTGCGAGCGGCAATCCACTCCGCCCCCACCTGCCCCCACTCCCACCCCCCACCACAAAATTCAGCCCTTGGTCTTTTTGGGAACTCCCCTCATTATATCTGCCTGAAAGTGTCTGCTAACCAGATTACTGGCTTTTTTCAAAGATATAAGCAAAAAACTGTGGATGCTGGAAATCCAAAACAAAAATAAAAATACCTGGAAAAACTCAGCAGGTCTGGCAGCAGCTGCGGAGAGGAACACAGTTAACGTTTTGAGTCCGTATGACTCTTCAACAGAACTAAGTAAAAATAGAAGAGAAGTGAAATATAAGCTGGTTTAAGTGGGTGGGGGGGTGGCAGTGGAACAAGTAGAGCTGGATAGAGGGCCAGTGATAGGTGTAGATAGTTAAAAGATGTCATAGACAAAAGGACAAAGAAGTGTTGAAGGTGGTGATATTATCTAAGGAATGTGCTAATTAAGGGTAGAAAGCAGGACAAGCAAGGTACAGATAGCCCTAGTGGGGGTGGGGTGGAGTGAAGGAATTGAAAAAGGCTAAAAGGTAGAGCTAAAACGATGGATGGAAATACATTTAAAAATAATGTAAATAGGTGGGAAAAGAAAAATCTATATAAGTTATTGGGGAAAAAAGGGGGGGATCGGAAAGGGGGTGGGATGGAGGAGAGAGTTCATGATCTAAAATTGTTGAACTCAATATTCAGTCTGGAAGGCTGTAAAATGCCTAGTCGGATGATGAGGTGCTGTTCCTCCAGTTTGCGTTGAGCTTCACTGGAACATTGCAGTAGGCCAAGGACAGACATGTGGGCATGAGAGCAGGGTGGAGTGTTGAAATGGCAAGCGACAGGGAGGTTTGGGTAATGCTTGCGGGCAGACCTAAAGTGTTCTGCAAAGCGGTCACCCAGTCTGCGTTTGATCTCTCCAATGTAGAGGAAACCACATTGGGAACGAATGCAGTAGACTAAATTGAGGGAAGTGCAAGTGAAATGCTGCTTCACTTGAAAGGAGTGTTTGGGCCCTTGGACGGTGAGGAGAGGGGAAGTAAAAGGGCAGGTGTTGCACTTTCTGCGGTTGCATGGGAAGGTGCCGTGGGAGGGGGTTGAGGTGTAGGGGGTGATGGAGGAGTGGACCAGGGTGTCCTGGAGGGAACGATCCCTGCGGAATGCCGCCGGGGGGGGTGAAGGGAAGATGTGTTTGGTGGTGGCATCATGCTGGAGTTGGCGGAAATGGCGGAGGATGATCCTTTGAATATGGAGGCTGGTGGGGTGATAAGTGAGGACAAGGGGGACCCTATCATGTTTCTGGGAGGGAGAGGAAGGTGTGAGGGCGGATGTCGGGAGATGGGCCGGCCACGGTTGAGGGCCCTGTCAACCACCGTGGGTGGAAAACCTTGGTTAAGGAAGAAGGAAGACATGTCAGAGGAACTGTTTTGGAAAGTGGCATCATTAGAACAGATGCGACGGAGGCGAAGGAACTGAGAGAATGAGATGGAGTCCTTACAGGAAGCAGGGTGTGAGGAGCTATAGTTAAGACACTTTATAGCCTTCCAGCCTGAATATTGAATTCAACAATTTTAGATCATGAACTCTCTGCTCCATCCCCACCCCCTTTCCGATCTCCCCCTTTTTTCCCAATAATTTATATAGATTTTTCTTTTCCCACCTATTTACATTATTTTTAAACATATTTCCATCCATTGTTTTATCCCTATCTTTTAACCTTTTTCGATTCCTTCACCCCACCCCACCTCACCCCCCACTCGGGCTGTCTGTACCTTGCTTGTCCTACTTTCTACCCTTAATTAGCACATTCCTTAGATAATATCACCACCTTCAACACCGCTTTGTCCTTTTGTCTATGACATCTTTTGGCTATCTCCACCTATCACTGGCCCTCTATCCAGCTGTACTTGTCCCACCCCACCCCACCCCCCCACCCCCTTAAACCAGCTTATATTTCACTTCTCTTCTATTTTTACTTAGTTCTGTTGAAGAATCATACAGACTCGAAACGTTAACTGTATTCCTCTCCGCAGATGTTGCCAGACCTGCTGAGTTTTTCCAGGTATTTTTTTTTTGTACTGGCTTTCTTCCTTCATCCTTTTAAACCTTTACAAGTCAATTATGGACTTCTTTTATTTCCACTGGCCTAGCTTCAGCCCTTTTAACTAGCTCGGTTTCTGTCTTGCCTCTTTTTACTTCTACTGGTCTGGCTTCAGCCTCCTTAAACTCAAATGGCTTTTCCTTAGCCACTTCAACCTTTACAGGTTCTATCTCCCACTATAGGGCATTGGAATTTCTTCTGGTTCCTTGTACCTCGACAGATCCCTGCTGGCTTTCTCCAGCCTTTGCAGCCTCTCTGGACTATCTGTGACTTTTCAAGGTATTACGTTCCAGCCTACCTCGGCATCACCTATCTCTCTACACAGTTTAAGCATTCTGATCTCCCTTTCTTGCCATTGTCTTTGGAAAGCTGCAGCTGTCTACTGTCATCTGACAAAACAACCTCAGCCTCCAGAAACACTGCTCTTCCAAGAGGACTTGGGATCTGCACATCGGGTTTGTTTCTCTAGCTAGCTTCTCACGTGTTTAATTCTTTTCAAGCTGTCTCTAAATCTTTACGGTCCCCAAGTTTCCTCATTGCTTTTCAATTGCCGGAACTATCTCTGCTATCCAATCCCTGAACTCATTCTGCTTTTCAATCCTTGAACTCTTGCTGCTTTTCAACCCCTGAACTCTCACTGCTTTTCAATCCCTGAACTCTCTCTGCTTTTCAATCCCTGAACTCTCACTGCTTTTCAATCCCTGAACTCTCTCTGCTTTTCAATCCCTGAACTCTCTCTGCTTTTCAATCTCCAGAACTCTCTGTTTTTCAATCCTTGAACTCTCTCTGCTTTTCAATCCCTGAACTATCTCTGCTTTTCAATCCCTGAACTCACTCTGCTTTTCAATCCCTGAACTCTCACTGTTTTTCAATCCCTGAACTCTCTCTGCTTTTCAATCCCTGAACTCTCACTGCTTTTCGATCCCTGAACTCTCTCTGCTTTTCAATCCCTGAACTCTCTCTGCTTTTCAATCTCCAGAACTCTCTGTTTTTCAATCCTTGAACTCTCTCTGCTTTTCAATCCCTGAACTATCTCTGCTTTTCAATCCCTGAACTCACTCTGCTTTTCAATCCCTGAACTCTCACTGTTTTTCAATCCCTGAACTCTCTCTGCCTTTCAATCCTTGAACTCTCTATGCTTTTCAAATTCCGGAACTCTCGCTACTTTGCAATCCCTGAACTCTCTCTGCTTTTCAATCCCTGAACTATCTCTGCTTTTCAATCTCTGAACTCTCTATGCTTTTCAAACTCCGGAACTCTCGCTGTTTTTCAATCCCTGAACTCTCTCTGCCTTTCAATCCCTGAACTCTCTCTGCTTTTCAATCTCTGGAACTCTGTTTTTCAATCCTTGAACTCTCTCTGTTTTTCAATCCCTGAACTCACTCTGCTTTTCAATCCCTGAACTCTCTCTGCTTTTCAATCCCTGAACTCTGGCTGCTTTTCAATCCCTGAACTCTCTCTGCTTTGCAATCCCTGAACTCTCTCTGCTTTTCAATCCCTGAACTCACTCTGCTTTTCAATCTCTGAGCTCTCTCTGCTTTTCAATCCCTGAACTCTGGCTGCTTTTCAATCCCTGAACTCTGGCTGCTTTTCAATCCCTGAACTCTGGCTGCTTTTCAATCCCTGAACTCTCTCTGCTTTTCAATCCCTGAAGACTCCTCACTGTTTTATGTGGGATTACCTGCTGCAACCTGGAACCATCTGCTGCTCGCCTTGCTGCTGCTGCTTCACTCTGCTGTTGTTCTCCTCTCTTCATGGCAACCTTTTGCAATGTATAAATGCACAAGGTGGTTGACTGATTGGTTAAGTGCTGCTACAGCTGGCAATTATGTCAACTTTGCCTGTGATGACACTTGTCAGAATGTGCAGGCACTAGGGTTTGCTGTAGATGGTCAACTCGTTTCTTGTCTGCGGTTCAACCTAAGGCAGCTATGGTGGTACCCATCCTCATCTTGAGAGTTTCATTACTTCCAAGTCCACAAACTAGCCACTCAACACAAGTACTCCCATTAAACTCCTTTCCTGTAGGAAGTAATAAAGCAGCAGTGAATATTGAGTATTATTTGATGCCCCTATTTATGACTTTTAATTTGTCCCATGAATTGCAGTACAATCTTGTCCTTCCCCCAATGGCAAGCTTCAGGATGCCCAGAAACCCAAGCATGTGATGTCGAATTTAAATGCTGGTCAAAAAACGAATTGAAACATGCTTGAATTAAACCCCAAGTTGATGTTTTGAAGTCGAACGGATGGGCTGAAATTTCAGTTGATTTAACAACCTCCTGAACATCAATGGACCCACTCTTTACATTAAACCCAACACCGCCGCCGCCGCGCCCCCCCCCCAACTTTGCTTGTTTTCTAGGTTCTTTACTGGTACTTCACTGCTACTTTATCCCTTTCCTCTATAGTGAAGGCTGATACCAGTTAATTATTTAACAAGTCTGCCGTTTCCTTATTTTCAATTACAATCTCACCTGTGTCTGTCTTTAAGAACATTTCTGCCAGGTTTTGAACCAGGGACCAGGGTGAAATTTTGAAGGGGGTGCAGGAGCAGAAAGATTTGGGTGTATATGTGCAAAGATCATAGAAGGTGGCAGGACAGATGGAGAGAGAAGTTAATAAAGTAAATAGTATCCTGGGCTTTATTAATGGGGGCTTGGAGAAAAGAGCAGGGAGGTTATGCGGAATTTATATAAGACACTCATTAAGCCTCAGCTGGAATATTGTGTACAGTTCTGGGCCCAACATTATAGGAAGAATGTGGATACATTGGAGAGAGTGCTGAAGAGGTTTACAAGAATGGTTCCAGGGATGAGAAACTTCAGCAAGAAGATAGATTAGAGAGGTTGGGACTTTTCTCCTTGGAGAGAAGGCTAAGAGGAGATTTGATAGAGATGTTCAAAATCATGAGGGGGCTGGACAGGGTAGATAGGGAGAAGCTGTTCCCGCTCCTAAAAGGATCAAGAATGAGAGGGCACAGATTTAAAGTGATTTGCAAAAGAAGCAAATGTGACGTGAGAAAAACTTTTTCACACAACGAGTGGTTCGGGTCTGGAATGCACTGCCTGGAAGTGTGGGAGGCAGGCTCAATTGAGGCATTCAACAGGGCATTAAATGATTATTTTAATAGAAACAATGTGCAAGGTACAGGGAAAAGGCAGGGCAATGGCACTAGGCCATAATGCTCATTTGGAGAGCCGGTGCAGACACGATGGGCTGAATAGCCTCCCTCTGTGCCATTAAAATTCTGCGATTCTGTCAGCTTTTGCATATTAGGCAACACGATAACTGCTACAAGCTATGAATTTGATCTATCTACAAGTGATCGGATTTAGCTGGAGCCTTAAACTAGAGCCATGCTCATTTCCAAAGAAACATATGAACCAAGTGTTTCACCTGTTGCTGTTTCCAGTTACCCATTGGGAATGTGATGAATGTATTTGCTTTAGCCAACATGGCATCAGTCTCTTGCTTACTCATGAACTGCAAATTGATGTTGCTGACATCCACTGTTGCAACCTGGATGGATCTGGAGGCAAAGATGTTCAGGGCAATATACTAACTTTCTCATTTCCCTACCAGCTGTGGCAATGTTTAGAGATCTGGTTGCAGGAGGCAGTACAGGTCTGTGACAACCTCCTGATTAAGTCGAACCTCCTTATGTATTTGCTGCTCTGAGAAGTGCACGTATATTACTCTGAATCTATTATCCATGTAATAGAGGATAAGGATTTCCACAATCTCGCACCATATGGTCCTTATGCATGTTGCTGATACTTTTCCTCTAGTCAGAATAAGTGGTCAGAAAGGGTTCCCATTTTCAGAAGAAGAGGGTTGCCAGTACTTGCTCCCAACTTTAAGCTTCCTGAATGTTATCCACCCGCTGCAACAAAGAAAACTCAACAATTCTGCACCCAAAAACAATTCAGAAATAACAGCAAGTTGTCTGACAAACATCATAGCAATTTAAATTAGAGCAGGCCATAGTGTTCCTTTAATACCATTGCAACTAGTCATTTCAATTGTATGAAAATGTCTTCCACGTACTAATCATCGATGTAAACATATTTATCAGGCCTCTGCATGTTCCAGCAGGATTACCTATTGTTTATTTCAAGGCACACCTAAAAATGGTAAAGGGCAGGCCTCTAACAATAAGTCGGTAATATTTCTTTCAATTTTCAGTCTACTAGCATTGTTTGTAGACAAATGGAGAAAAGGGGACATGAAAGTTCATCTAAGATGTCAGTCATTGCTCCAGAAGTTGTTTTGCTGTAAAAAATGTCACCCATAAAGATTTGTGAAGGTTTAAAATATGTTGATTTATTATCAATTAATTAATCTATTAAATCCAAGTTACACACGGAGAAGCCATTTGGTAAAGCTCTTGCTGTTTCATTGTTTTAGGCTAATTTCTAACTGTAATTATATTAGTGACTTGAGTAACTGAAAGGCATTAATCGTTTCTTATATATGCTAAAACTCTATAATGAAACAACAATTGACCTGGTAGAATTTTCAAAAAGTAATTTCTTTAAATTTTTTCCAAGACCTATGCTGTGTCAAGTCACTCCTGCTTGCCAAACAAATCTTCTATGAAAGCTATATAGTTGATGCTCGTCACTTGCTTAGTTGGAAACTCTCCGCTCCCGGCTTTGTTAAGCTGAAACAACAAACAGCAGGAAGGAAACTTAGTTCAGCTTCTACATAGGAATCCAGGAAGTCAGCAGGCAGTTATACAGTCTGTGCTCCCCTATCCTGATCAGACCTTTGCTATAAATCACACCAATTTTCCTTCAATTTTAGGTGTTGAGTATGGATGAGTCCATCACGTCAACACAAATGCATAGGAGCAGAACTCCTCTTCAATCAGTATGAAAGCTGCAGGTCCCATCCCAAATTCTGAGGATAGGTAATTTAAATAGTTGGGGCAAGATGTTCAAATCTGTTGAGTCCTTTGGGAACTATGACCATCCCAAGGGCTTCAACAGAATGCGCTCATGATCTCAGCTGGTGAGAGGCCCATCAAGGCTTTATGAGCATAATGGGCTTTTGGTAGCCTCGGAACTTATGCAAAGATATTTTCTTGACGTAGGGGAAGCAGGTGAAGTACTCACACTCATCCCCTCCCCGACTAAAACATACTGCACATTTCAAATGGGGCAAATTCCAGCACCCATCAGGCGATCTGCCCATTCTCCACCCTAGGACTTGATTACAATTTTGGCCACTGCTTTCTTTTATACAAAGTGACAAGGCAGAGAGATGTTATATTAAGAATCACAGATAGAGGTACCATCATTGGTGCACTCTATAATTGACAGCCTATTGGTAAGATGAAGAGGAGAAAATCTGCAAGGCAATTAAAGAGAGGTGCGAAACTACAGATTAGTTATAATGGGTGACTTTAATTATCCTAATATAGACTGGGATGGAAATAGTGTGCATAGTAAGCGATGGAGGCAGTGGGGGGGAATGGGGGAGAACAGTTTCTGAAGGGTGTTCAGGAGAATTTGCTAGGTCAGTGTGGAGACCCCATGGGGGGGGGGGGGTCGTGCAGGAGTGGGCACAGACCTGCGCCGCCATTTTATGTGGGTGGGCCAATTAAGATCTGCCCAGCATGACGCACGCCCAGAAGCGCTAAGTGCTGTGTGGATTGGTGGGGGGGGGGGTGGTTACCTGAGGCGTGAGTGGTCACAGAAGTGCCTCAGGGAGATAAGTTTTAAGTTTTAAAAGTTTTAATAAAGAAGAAAAAAACATTTAAGACATGTCCCCTCATGTGACAGTGTCACATGAGCTGTGACATATCAATGAACTTTAATGAAAAAATGTATTTAATTTATAAACCCATCATGAAACCTCATCCCGCTGTCGATGATGTTCCATGAAAAATGTGAAGGCCGCTGGGCTCTTCGCTTGTCTGCCAACCTTAAGATTGGACAGGCAGCTTTCTCAATAGCCTTAATTAGTTAATTAATGGCCATAACAAGCCTTTGACAGTTCGGCGGGTGTGCATTCGACTTGGCTGCGTGCCCACCGAACTGAAAATCTAAATGACGCATGGTGATGTTGGGACGCATGCCCAATGTCACCCGGAGTCTTTTTAGGCCTCGGTGAGCGGGCTCCACCCCCACTCACCAAGTGGAAAATTCTCCCCTATGAATCTGGCCCAATGAGGAAGGAAGCATTGCTGCTTTGGTTCTGGGGAATGGAGTGGGTCAAGAGGCCAACATTTAGGGGACAGTGATCATAGTATCATAAGGTTTAGGTTAGTTATGAAGCCATCTTCCTACCTGATAGGCCTTCTCAAATCCCTCTTCACCTTCATTCTGCAATATGTCACTAATTATCCACTAGTACCCCTTCTGGATCATAAAATAAGCAGTAGCCACACAGTTGACACTTTGCAACTGAAATTATCAAGAGGAATAAATGGATCCTCAAATTATAGCATTGGATATTAGCCTATATGTGCTTAATGAATTTGCATGGAATTCAGAATATGCCAGCACCATTTTCCTAGATCCATGACATTATAAATACAATAGGTCTTAGGAAATGCTTGCCAGTACCCACTTTCCCACCGTGATGTCCTGTAAAATTTTTATGAAGATGACACCACCGTGCAACATATCCCACAAACTGAATCCAGACTTTTGCTGATTCTATGGGAAAAATTCTCCCCCCGTCGGGAGTTTGTGTGGGGGCGGGCGTGAACCCGATCGGCACCCCCGATCGGGGTCGCACTGCCATTTTACATGGGTGGGCCAATTAAGGCCCGCCCAGTGTTACGCTAGCCCAGAAGTGCTCGGCGCTCCCCATGTGGACAGAGGGGGATTCCCTGAGTCATTCCCTGTGCTCTTTCGTGCATGCGCGTGAAAGAGTGCAGAGATTTCCCTGAGGCACCTCTGTGCCTCATGGAGGTTAGCTTGACATGTATTAATTTAAGTAAAGATGGAAAAAACTTTTAAAACATGTCTCCTCATGTGACACTGTCACATGAGCTGCGGCATGTCAAAGAAGTAATGTTAAAATTTTTATTAGATTTTAAAATCCTTCATGAAACCTCTTCCCAACCATGGATGAGGTTTCATGAAAAATGTGAAGGCTGCCTGGGCTCTTCGCCTGTCCGCCAACCTTAAGGTTGGACGGGCAGCTCAGCTAATTGAATTAATTACTATTTAAACGGCCTTAATAGGCCTTTGACAGTTCGGCGGGCGCGCAGCCGACTTGGCTGCGTGCCTGCCAAACTGACAATCTAAATGATGTGCGGAGACACCAGGACGCCTGCCCAACGTCACCACGCGTCATTTTTATGTGTTAGCAAGCGAGCCCCTCCCCCACTCACCGACCGGAGAATTCTGCCTTATAGTTGTGTAAGCCAATTATAAAGCACTATTTATGATTATAAATTAAACCTGTTAGCAATTTCTTTAGTCAACAAATGATAGGGTACCGTAACTTGTTTTAAAATAAATTTTTCATCATTTTACTGATTTTAAAATTTTATTTTAGTTAAAATTTTCTTTTACTTCATCCTTATTCTCTTTTATGTTGCAGAATGGTATAGTCTAAACTGCTGTGCTCCCATGGATGTTGAGGTCGGAAACAAAATCAGAAAGTGCTGAAAACATTTAGCAGATCAATCGTGAAGAGAGAGGGGCAACTGAGGAATAATGATTTATAAGCAACTACTCCATCTCCAAATGAAATAAGTATAAATAATGTAGCATATCAAATTGTCACTAATTAAAATATTTTTGCTCCTGTTCATGTTATTCTCCAGTTTTAAAGAGGTGCTCAATGTGACTGGCATAATTTCTATTGTGAATGCCGATGAGGCTTATGAGGAATTACATTTTAAAAAATAATGGAGATGAATTACATTTTAAAAAATAATGGAGTGGATTTTACTAGCCCTCCAAGGTTGGGAGGCAGGGGGAGAGGGGTGCCCAAAATGGTAAGGGCAGGCAGGGGGTGGAGTGCCCATCGCCTTCCTGCTGTCACTGGCATTTTACCAGCAGTGGATGGGCACTCTACCATGTGGGGATTCAGCCTGATGAAGCCTGGCAGCCTCATTGCGAGCTCAGGGAGGCCCTTCTATTCAGGAACTTTGTAGCCCACAGAGGGATCCTACAGAGTGTAGAATGGATCTAAAATGGCTTTTTTTGTATTCATTCTTGACATGTGAGTATCACTGGCAAGACCAGCATTTGTTAGCCATCCCTAATTGCCCTTGAGAAGGTGCTGGTGAGCTGCCTTCTTGAACTATTGCAGTCTGTTTGGTATAGGTACACCCACTCTATTAGGGCAGGAATTCCAGGATTTAAACCCAGCAACAGTGAAGGAATGCTGACATAATTCTAGGCAGAATGGTGAGTGACTTGGAGGGGAACTTGCAGGTGATGGTTTTCCCATGTGTCGGGTTTGGAAGATGCTGTCGAAGGAGTTTTGGCATTTCGCTGCACTGCATTTTGTAGATGGTATACACTACTTGCACCGTGTGCCAATGGTAGAGGGAGTGAATGTGGATAGACTATCAGTCAAGCAGGCTGCTTTGTTTTGGATGTTGTTGAGCAACTTAAGTGTTTTTGGAGCTGCTCTCCTCAAGCAAGTGGAGAGTATCTCATCACAGTCCTGACTTATGCCTTGTAGATGGCGGAGAGGCTTTAGGGGAAGCAGGAAATGAATAAGTTGCAGCAGAATTCCCAGCCTTTGACATGCTCTTAGAGTCACAGTTTTTATATGGTTGTTTTAGTGAAGTTCCTGGTCAATGGTAGCTTCCAGGATGTTGATAATGGGGGATTCAATGATGGTAATGCTGTTGAATAACAAGGGGAAATGGTTAGGTTGTCTCTCGTTGGAAATGGTCATTGCCTGGCAATTGTGTGGTACCAATGTCACTTGCCATTTATCAGCCCAAGCAGAAGTTCGGGTGTTGCTGCATGCAGGCACGGATTGCTGCATTATCTGAGGTGTTGTGAATGGTACTGAACACTGTGCAATCATCCACTAACATCCTCACTTATGAACTTCTCAAACACATAGGTCTTACCTGGGTAGAATATGAATCCTTTACATGTAAATTAGAAAGTATTGGTTTCAAATAAAGCAAAATAGACCAAAAATCTAGTAATATCAGTAAAATTTTTATGAGTGTTTAGACATTGAACTACTGCAATGCAACTTGATACAGTATATATTACATTATGTGTCCTACCTGCATAGGCAGCTTTACATCTACAGGTGGTACAGGGTTTTCTCGCCAGTTCAAGCCTAAGATAAGGTTCCGGTATGCCACTTGTCCATCAGCACCTTGAAAACTTAAATTGTTTTGAAATAAATGTGGTAAGACAATAAGAACAGAGTTGTGCTCTAATGAAGTATAGAGTATACCCACTAGCCTCTCACCATATGTTCCCAACAAACATTATAAGTGACTTCAAGGAAACTATTCCCTTAAATGATGAATCTGAAGTGTACTCTGCAGTTCCCAGACTCAAGCAACACTGTAAAATATTTTCTCAAACCTGCAATGCTACTTATGTATTCTTGGAAGCTGTTTTTTTTTATATATAGAATTCAAATAATTAAGATGGAGAGCATTATTTCAATTAGCATGTTGTCTCAATTTGAAGAGAAGATTTTAACCCAGCCATTATTCACAGAATTATGACTAACGGCAACAACACAAGGGGTGAAATACATGAACAACACTAAAAGTAGCAAAACTTATATAATTAGGCAACATTTTCCAGTGCCTGGTGGTGCAATCTGTTGGATCAAAAATTTGCTGTGTTGCATATCAGAGGACTTTGGACTCTCAATTCCACATACCACTAATCCATGTTCCAATTGGCTGAGCTCCAAATGGAGGCCAGACACTTGCCCATAAAGAGAAAATCTGAAGCAGACACCTTTAGGCAAAACTCATGTGCCTCCTAGTGGCCAGTTCAGAGCATCTCCATTAGAGGCCTCAGAGCAGGTCATCAGTTCCTCCACAATTATTCTTCTGCAAAATGTTCCATTTACTGGCATGCGATTCTGTCACATTTACTATTTTGGTAATATAATTATTGCATGTGCAGTACTTATAAATAATAGTTCCCAGCTGTTTATGCTGAAGTGCAGAGCACTTAAATTAATTGAAGTTAAACTGCTATTTACTTTCCCTAAAGCTACAGATCTGTGTGCTCCCTCCTCCTGATCCCAATCATTTTCCACTAGGCAAAATTGAATTCCCAGAAGAACCCACATAATGAAAAAGTGTGTTGCCAGAAGCCTCTTACCAGCTGACCACAAGCTAAGGGGCTGTAAAAACTTTCCAGAGTTTTACCTGATGCCACTAAATATCATTTTAATTATCACTGAAAAAAGCATGATCACAATTTGTGATCCGTGATTTGTGAGCAGGTCAAAAAACTGTCAGTAGCAATACAGGTAGCAATCCTGAAATTAGCTGGACCCCGATTTGCATATGGATTTTAGGATTCTGCCTGTTTTGCGTTGTGAGTGCAGAATGGTACAATTTTTTTTCTTAAATTCTACAGTTGCTAACATCCCATTCTAACCCAAACACGAGCATGAACATCGACTATCATGCACATATAATCCTATTATAATTCTTGTAATGTCCTAACCCAAACCATTAATTATCACTGCAACTTTTCTCCCTGGTGGGTTAACGCTGTTATCACGCTACTACAATAGTAGACAATTTATCAATGATTGTACATAACAGAATTTGTATTTGTTGTATAAACCTACTTTGAAATCATTTCATCAAGAATATCATTTGGTATCGGCAGCTGGAAACCTTTCAAAATATTTCTACTTTCTTGGGCTGGCAAGAATCCAGTTCTGTTGGAAAAAAAGGCATTACACTAAATAGGTCATAACCTCCACACTTAAAGAGTACAACGATGAGACCTGGCCATTGGTACAGTTAAGGAGAAAAACACACATCAAAAAAACTTGATGCTGAATTTCCAAATTTTCTTCAGAATGTATGCTGTTACGTTGTGTTTAAAGCTAAGAAACAATGGAGGAAATTTGAAATTTCGTGCTGAATATAATTTTCCTGGATATTTTTAACAATGCAAATCTTGCAATCATCAAGGTCCCTCCCACAGTGCATAGCTGCACTGTTTAAATTTGCAGGAGCCTCCCAGGTTATTGCATCTCCTGCAATCGCTGCAACTTTAGACAAAACAATGAACCAACAGCTCCTTCTATCAAGACAGACACGCGTAAGTGAGAAGTTGCTGAGCTGAAGAGGATTTTTAAAAACATGTTCCTTAATTTTTTTTGATAGCTGACATTTGACTTCATTTTAAGATAGAGCTTTCATCTCTTCGCAGAATTTTGTTCTATCCAACCCAAAATCTACCCTTGGATCAATTTTAGATAAGAAATAGTCATACACTTGATACCATCATGATGGAGGAGCAGTTGCAACAGCAGTAAATACAGGTCAGGAGAATGCATGTATAGCAATTCTTCAAGGGCCTTTCTGAGGAATTGCTATGAGAAAACTGCACTTTTCCAAGGATGGTAATGGACTCCCTACCATCTTCGTCACAAAGGTTTATATGTTACTTCACTGCCACTACTGCTTCGCTTCAGCTCCACATTCTTCCGAGCACAGTGCAGGTCTGGTCAGGGTGGATCACCAATTCCAGAGCGGATTTGACCCGATTGGCGATGACCTTGGACAGAATTTTATAGTCCACATTCAACAGTGAAATGGGTCGCCAATTTCTAATTTCTTCCCTTTCCCCCTTGTGCTTGTAGATGAGGGTGATAATGCCTTTCCTCATGGATTCTGACATACTGCCGGCCAGGAGCATACTCTTGTACATTTCTAGCAGGTCTGGGCCGATCCAGTCCCGGGCAGGAAGATCTCTGACAGCCTCGTGCTGCTCAGGGATATGATTGCCTACGTACAGGACAGGGGTGTGGATACCTGCCTCATCAGCCTGGATCAGGAGAAGGCCTTTGACAGAATATCGCACACCTATATGGTGGATGTGCTCTCCAAAATGGGGTTTGGGGAGGGAATTCGCAATTGGATCCAACTGCTCTACACTAACATCAGTAGTGCAGTCTCAATCAATGGGTGGGAATCAGATAGCTTTCCTATTAAATCTGGAGTCAGGTAGGGCTGCCCTCTCTCGCCTGTTCTTTTCGTGTGTTGCATAGAACCCTTTGCTGAGTCCATCAGGAAGGATCCGGGCATAAGAGGAGTGACGATCCCAGGTAGTGGAGGCACTCAGATCAAAGTCTCCCTGTACATGGACGATGTCGCCATCTTCTGCTCTGATCCACTGTCGGTGCACAGACTTATCCGCATCTGCGACCAGTTCGAACTGGCCTCGGGAGCCAAGGTAAATCATGGGAAGAGCGAGGCCATGTTCTTTGGGAACTGGGCTGATCGATCCTTTGTCCCCTTCACTGTCAGGGCTGATGGCCTGAAGATGCTGGGGATATGGTTCGGAGGGACCAGGGCACGCGTTAGAAACTGGAAGGAGCGAGTGTCTATGGTGAAAAGGAAACTGGGCATGTGGGAGCAACGCTCCCTCTCCATTGCAGGTAAGAACCTGGTCATCAGGTGTGAGGCACTCTTGCTGTTGCTGTACATGGCGCAGGTCTGGCCCATTCCACACTCCTGTGTGGTGGCGATCACCCGAGCCATCTTCCGCTTTATCTGCAGGCCGAAAATGGATCGTGTCCGCAGGGACACGATGTACAAGCCTCTAGATAAAGGGGGAAAAAACGTGCCCAACATCGCCCTCATACTGATGGCCACCTTTGTGTGCGGTTGCATCAAGTGGTGCGTAGACCCTCAGTATGCAAACACCAAGTGTCACTACATGCTGAGGTTCTACCTGTCCCTGGTGTCGCGAAGGATGGGTCTGGCCACAATGCCGCGGAACGCTCCAAGTAGTTGGACCGTGCCGTACCACCTGTCGCTCGTGGGAAAATTTATGCAGAGAAACACCTTCGACCACAAGTCCGTCAGGCAGTGGTCGGCACGTAACATCTTAAAGGCCCTGAGGGAAAAGGAGAGGGTGGATCCTGTGGGATGGTTCCCTGAGCAGACTGACAAAGTAATTTGGCAGAAGGCCTCATCACCAGAACTTTCCAACAAACACCAAGATGTAGCTTGGCTGGTGGTGAGAAAGGCCCTCCCTGTAAGATCCTTCCTACATGCCAGGAGTCTCACCCCCTCTGCACGTTGCCCTCGAGGAGGCTGTGGTGGGGAAGAGACGGTTGTTCACCTCCTTGTAGATTGTGTCTTTGCAAAGAAGGTCTGGAGAGGGATGCAGTGGTTGCTGTTGAGGTTCATCCCTAGCAGTTCTGTGACAGAGGACTCTGTGCTCTACGGGCTGTTCCCAGGGACACACACCGAGACAAACATCAACTGCAGCTGGAGGATCATCAACTCGGTGAAAGATGCTCTTTGGTCTGTCCGAAACTTGTTGGTTTTCCAGCGCAAAGAGTTGTCCCCGACCGAGTGTAGCAGACTAGCACTTTCCAAGGTCCAGGACTACGTGCTGAGGGACACAGTTAAGCTTGGGGCAGCCGCCGCAAAGGCGCAATGGGGAAGGGTCGCTGCCTAAGACCTTTCTGCCACAGTGCACTGGGGGGCTGGGAACTGTAAAGAGCCCCTCAGTCTGTACAGATTAAAATGTATGTCTGCCAATGATTGAAATATTCATTGTTTTTTTCTGATACACCTTGTGTTTCAGTTTGTAAAAGTTGAACCTGTTTGTATTTTTGTAATGGTGATTTAAAATGTTCAAAATGTTTTTGAAGATTTATGAATAAAGTATATTTTTGCAAAAAAAAAAAATCCATGGTGCAGGTCGGCAGGAGGAGAGATGCCATGGTCAAATGTGGGGCCAGGAGACCCTGAAGGGCTGCCTTCACAAGGGCATGGAAGCAGATGGCCAGGAAGATCAACTCCTGGAGTCTGGACCTAAGGACCTGACAGCAGTGCCACAAGAGGTCTAATTAAATCATGCATGTGGTCAAGGTCAGTGAATGCAACTGACATGACAACTCCTCACCACCAGCATCATCTCACACTGCTCAATGCACCACACCCTCATTACTTGTCCATAGCATTCCCTGACACTCAGGACTCATACCTGACATCCAGATTCACTCTCACTCTCTTGTTGTCTCCACATACCTTTCGCTACTCAGCTATGGCAGGAACGTCATTCGAACATAATGCTACACAATCACTGACGGTCTGTCCAATCACTTGCAAGACAATGTGACAAGCAATAGCAGGGGACAGGGCAGAAGTGGCGGGGGCAGAATGCTTGAATTTCCTGAACTCTACTGAGGAGCTGCATCTCTGCATCATGGGGCCAACTGCCAAAAAGAGGTCCAAAAAGTAGGCACTTGGATAAGAAATTGGCTGAGTAATAGGAAGCAGAAAGTAGTGATAAATGGGTGTTTTTAAGATTGGAGGAAGGTCTGTAGTGGAGTTCTCCAGGGATTGGTGTTGGGACCCTTGTTCTTCCTGGTATATATTAAAGACCTAGACAGCGGTGTTCATCAATTTGTAGATGAAATGAAGATTGGAAACATTGTCAACTGTGGTGAGGTTAGTCTTGAACTTCAAAAGGACATAGACATGTTGGTGGATTGGGCAGGCAATGCAGAGAAGTGTGTAGTGATTCATTTTGGCAGGAAGAATGTGGTGAGACAGTATAAAGGGAGGAACTCTAAAAGAGGTGCAGGAACAGAGGGACCTCGGTGTATATGTACATAAGTCAATGAAGATGACAGGGTGTGAGAGAACAGTTGATAAAGTATATAGTATCATAAGCGTCATTAATAGGGGCATTGAGTACAAGAGTAAGGAGGTCATGTTGAACTTGTATAAGACACTAGTTAGGCCTCATCTGGAGTTCTGCGTCCAATTCTGGGTGCCATACTTGAGTAAGGATGTGAAGGCATTGGAGAAAGTACAGAGGAGATTCACAAGAATGATTCCTGTTTTCCTTGGAGAAAAGAAGGCTGAGATGAGACTTGATGGAGGTATTCAAGATCCTGACGGGTATGGACAGGGTAAATATTGAGAAACTGTTCCCACTCAAGACAGCATCAAGAACTAGGGGGCACACATTCAAAATAATGAGCAAAAGGGAAAAAATTGAGGTGAGGAAATTTTTTTCATCCAGAGGGTGGTTGGAGTCTGGAATAAACTTCCTGAAAGGGTTGTGGAGGCAGGTTCAATTGAGATATTCAAAAGGACATTGGATGGCGATCTGAAAAAAAAATTTTGTGCAAGGTTAAGGGGATAAGGCAGGGGAGTGGGACTAGGAAGAATGCTCTTTCTGAGACCCAGTGCAGACTTGATGGGCCAAATGGCCTCCTCCTGCACTGTAAAGTTTCTGTGATTCTGCGATTCTATGTTGCTGAGAGCCGTGGGACTGTTGGCATCTTCCTGTTTTATGTCCCTACTTGACTCCCAGAACATCCTCATCCTGATATGTAGTACGATGAACAAGCTGCTGATGATGTGACCATGGATCTCTTGCTCTCTACCCCACTCTCCTTCCCTCACGCCAAACTTCTCTTCTAAGTTCCTGCGTTCAAAACCTAAGGTGCCTGCCCAGTCACAGCAGCTCCAGGAGGAAGAAACAGAATAACAACATGGGAGTGATAAAGAGGCCCCATCCCTTAATCTAACCCTGGCAGCCAGACACTGGCACTGCACATAACTTGGAGGCTAGCATAGAGTTGGGATCAGCACTTTTTAAAAACTAATTCTTGGGATGTGAGCATTGCTGGAAATGACGGCATTTATTGTCCATTGTTAACTGCCTTGAGAAGGTGATGGTGAGCCACCTTTTGGAACTATTGCAGTCCATTTGGTGTAGATACACCCACAGTGCAGTTAGGGAGGGAGCTCCATGATTTTGACCCAGCAACAGTGAAGGAACAGTAATTTAGTTCCAAGTCAGGGTGTTTTGTAACTTGGGGAAGGGAATGTGCAGGTGGTGGTTTTGCTATGCTTCTGCTGCCCTTGTTCTTTTAACTGGTAGGTGTCATGGGTTGATGGAAGCACCTTGGCAAGTTGCTGCAGTGTATCTTGTAAATGGTACACACTGCTGGCAATGTGCGCTGGTTGTGTTAGAAGTGATTGTTTAAGGTTGTGGATGGGATGCTAACCAAAGCGGGCTGCTAACCAAAGCAGGCTGCTTTGTCCTGGATGGTATTGAGCTCCACAAGTGTTGTTGGAGCCGCACTCATCCAGACAAGTGGATTACACTCCTGACTTGTGCCTTGTAGGTTTGGGGGGTTAAGTGGTGAGTTACTCACTGCAGAATTCCCAGGAAGCTACAAAGGGATATAGATAATGTGAATGGGCAAAGATCTGGCAAATGGAGTATAATGTGGGAAAGTGTGAAATTGTTCATTTTGGCAGGAAAAATAAAAAAAAGCATATTATCCAAATGGTGAGAGATTGCAGAGCTCTGAGATGCAGAGGGATCTGGGGGTCCTTTTACACAAATCACAAATGGCTAGTATGCAGGTACAGCAAGTAATTAGTAAAGCTAATAGAATGTTATCATTTATTACAAGGGGAATTCAATACAAAAGTAGGGAGGTTCTGCTTCAGTGATACAGGGCATTGCTGAGACCACATCTGGAGTATTGTGTACAGTATTGGTTTTCTTATTTAAGAAGGGATGTAAATGCACTAGAAGCAGTTCAGACAAGTTTTGCTAAACTAATACCTGGGTGGGTTGTCTTATGAGGAAAGCTTGGACAGACTAGGTTTGTATCTGCTAGAGTTTAGAAGAGTAAGAGGCGACTTAATTGAAATATATAAGATCCTGAGGGGTCTTGACAGGGTCATTGTGGAGAGGATGTTTCCTCTTTTGAAAGAACTAATACTGGGGCCACTGTTTAAAAATAAGGGGTCACCCATTTAAAACGGAAATGAAGAGAATTTTTTTCTCTCAGAAGGTTGTGAGTCTTTGGCACTCTCTTCCTCAAAAGGCAGAGGAAGTAGAGTCTTTGAATATTTTTAAGGCAAAGGTTGATAGATTTTTGATAAGCAAGGAGGTGAAAGGTTATCGGGGGTAGGCAGGAATGTAGAGTTGAGGTTACAATCAGATCAGCCATGATCTCATTGAATGGCAGAGCAGGCTCGAAGGGGCTGAGTGGCCTATTCCGGCTCCTAATTCATATATATGTTTGTATGAATGTTGTCCAGTTCTTCTTGAATGTGTGCAGGGGCTGATACAGTATCTGTAGAGTCAAGAATAATACTGAATACTGTGCAACCATCAACAAACATACCCACTTTTGATCTTATGATGGAAGGAATGTCATTGATGATGTAGCTGAAGATGGTTGCTTCTAGGGACACTACCCTGAGGAACTCCTGCAGTGATGTCTTGAGGCTGAGACGACTAACAATCAAAAACCACAACCATCTTCCTTTGACTCCAACCGATGGAGAATCATTGAGCATGAATAGGCCAGGGGTAAAGGATGGTTCATTTCTCACTGGAGGGTGAGGTGGCAGTCAGGCACTGTGCAGAGTGCACAGATGAGAACTCAATGACATGGCATGCAGGAGAGTGCTGAACCGGCATGCACACCAAGATAGTGGGTGGATTGGCCTGCCTCCAATCACTGTCAAAGAGCATGGAGGAGTCTAGTTCCTACTTGACAGAAGACATAATGCAGAGCTTGCCCTCTCTGCAGTTTATGCTCCATCTCGTGTTGCAAACCCAGAGGCACTGGCATTACTACCCCCATATTGGTTGCAGCCTTTGTGTGGACAGGACACCTATAATCCTTTGTCATTCCTGTAAGGATGTGGCAATACTCTATAGCAAATGGACCAAAACACTAGCAAAAACACTTGTGTACTCTTAGTAATTTTTCAACAGAAAACATTCCATAAATTTTATTTATCTGCAATTGGGGTGCCTGGCCCTTTAAATAAGCAAGGCCTATCTTGCTGCTTCATGCTTCTTTTCTCTGGAGTGGACAATGCAGGTTGCCAGGAACCATACTGTCCAAATTTGGAATTGTGACACCACATCAGCAAATTAAGCTGTTTGAGGTCAGGATAGTGCCAATTCGACATGCTCGGGCGCATGCAGGGGATGCAAGTGTGTGCACCCGAATCAATGAAGAGCACCATTTGGGTCATACAGATAGTGGCCCGTTGTGGTGCCTGCTCCCCACAGATGCATTATATGCCTGCGTAATGCCACTAAAAGCAAATGAATTTCTTAGTCAATATCTATGTAAAGCATTAGCTTTTTAATTAGGGTTTCAGATTCCTGGGGCATTGGAACCAGTTGTGGGACAGGAGCAACCTGTATAAGCCAGATAGGTTGCAGCTCAACAGATCTGGGACCAACATTCTTAAAGGGAGATTAAATAGTAGAGTGGGGTGGGAGGAGATGTGGTTTAGACTAATTTTGCAGGGGGAGGTGTGATTTTAAGTATTATATGCTTAATAAATCTATAAGCTCTTGAATTTAATGTTTCAAGAACCTTATTATGAGGAGTAGATCTATTATTACTATATCTAATCCTTAATAAGTATGCCCATGGGGAAATCTATCTCTTGTCTGAAGTTGTTGTGCGTGTGGGTTTTGGGATTTGGGAAGAAGTGGAACTTTTTTTTGGCAGGGAAAAGCACTTCAGGAAATTAAGTGCAGGGATCAATGATTTAAAAAGAGAAGGAATGATTACAACAGATTTGCTTGGTAACCAATAATCAGTAAATGAAATTAGCACCCTTTTCATCTCACCTTTCTAATACTGCTACAAATTATCAGGGAAACTGCTAACACATTTCTGTGGGGGGACTGACTTACATCAATTGCAGGACCAGCATAACTCCAAGAAAGTTCCGTATGCTTCATGCAAATAAGCCCTGAGAGAATTTGGTAGGAGTTAGATTTGCACTGCTAAGATGATCGAAGAAACTTATATTTATCGTAGTAACAGAATAAATATGTAAATGTAAATTTCCTTAATCTTTTTAGCACAATAATGGCATAACAATTGGCCTAAGTGCTAAAGGTAGCAAGGAAGTTCAAGATCCAATGTTAATAAAGAAGAGCATAAGCCAATGAATATTTCTTCAACTCATTGTGCTGTGACAGCTGATCATATATTTTAAACATACCTCTCAAACCATTGGTTAATTTGACACCTTTTTAATCCAACATTTTGGGTAAAGTTTCAGCTCATTTGATACTAGTTGTTTGTTGAATTGATGATGGCATGATTTTTTTTTTAATTCATGGGACATGGGCATCACTGACTAGATCAGCATTTATTGCCCATCCCTAATTTCCCTTGAGAAGGTGGTGGTGAGCTGCCTTCTTGAACCGCTGCAGTTCATGTGCTGAAGCTATACCCACAGTGCTGTTGGGGAGGGATTTCCAGGATTTTGACCCAGCGACAGAGACGGAATGGCAATATATTTCCAAGTCAGGATGGTGAGTGGCTTGGAGGAGAGCTTCAAGGTGGTGGTGTTCCCATGTATTTGCTGCCCTTGTTTCTAGATGGTAGTGGTTGTGGATTTGGAAGGTGCTATCTAAGGAGCCTTGGTGAGTTCCTGCAGTGCTTCTTGTAGATAGTACACACTGCTGCCACTGTGCATCAATGGTGGAGGGCGTGAATGTTTGTGGTATTGGTGCCAATCAAAGGGGCTGCCTTGTCCTGGATGGCGTCAAGCTTCTTGAGTGTTGTTGGAGCTGCACGCATGCAGGCAAGTGGAGAGTATTCTATCACCTTCCTGACTTGTGCCTTGTGGATGGTGGACAGACTTTGGGGAGTCAGGAGGTGAGTTACTCACCACAGGATTCCTAGCCACTGACCTGCTCTTGTAACCATAGTCTTTATATGGCTATTCCAGTTCAGTTTCTGGTCAATGGTAACCCCCAGGATGTTGAAAGTGGAGGATTCAGTGATGATAATTGCCATTGAATGTCAAGGGGCGATGGATAGATTCTCTCTGGTTAGAGATGGCCATTGCCTGGCACTTGTGTGGTGTGAATGCTACTTGCTACTTGTCAGCCCAAGACTGAAAATTGTCCAGGTTTGCTGCATTTGGACATTGACTGCTTCAGTATCTGAGGAGACAGATTGCAAATGGTGCTGAACATTGTGCAATCATCAGCGAATATCCCCACTTCTGACCTTATAGTGAAGGAAGGTCACTGATGAAGCAGCTGAAGATGGTTGGGCTGTGGACACAATAGCTTGAGGAACTCCTTCAGTGATGTCCTGAACTGAGATGGTTGACTTCCAATAATTACAACCATCTTTCTTTGTGCTGGGTATGACTCCAACTAGCGGAGAGTTTTCCCCCTGATTCCCATTGACTCCAGTTTTGCTAGGCCTCCTTGATGCCACACTCGGTAAAATGCTGCCTTGGTGTCCAGGGCAGTCAATCTCACCTCACCTCTGGAGTTCAGCTCTTTTGTCCGTGTTGAAGCAAGGCCGTAATGAGGCCAGAAGCTGAGTTACCCTGGCAGAACCCAAACTGAGCGTCAGTGGGCGGTTACTGCTAAGCAAGTGCTGCTTGATAACACCGTTGATGACCACATACATCACTTTATTGATGATCTCAATGGGTGGTAATTGGCCGGGTTGGATTTGACCTGCTTTTTGTTGATGGGACCTACCTGGGAATTTTCCACATTGCTGGGTAGATGCTAGTGTTGTAGCTGTACTGGAACAACTTGGCTAGGGGTGTGGCAAGTTCTGGAGCACAAGTTTTCACTGCTATTGCTGGAATATTGTCAGGGCCCATAACTTTTACAGTATCCAGTGTCTTCAGCCATTTCCTGATATCGTGTGGTGAATCGATTTAGCTGAAGACTGGCATCTATGATTCTGGGGACCTCCGGAGGAGGCCGAGATCAATCATCCACTCGGCACTTCAGACTGAAGATTGTTGCAAATGTTTCTTTTGCACTGATGTACTGGGCTCCCCCATCATTGAGAATGGGGATATTTGTGGAGTTTCCTCCTCCAGTGAGTTGTTTAATTGTCCAGCACCATTCATAACTGGATGTGGCAGAATTGCAGAGCTTGGATTTGACCCATTGCTTAGCTCTGTCTCTCACTTGCTGAGGTTGAACCAGGGTTGATTCCCTGGCTTGGTGATAATGGTATAATGAAAGGTGTGCCGGGCCATGAGGTTACAGATTGTGGTTGAGTACAATTCGGCTGCTGCTGATGGCGCACAACGCCTCATGGTTGCCCAGTCTTGAGGTGCCAGATCTGCTTGAAATCTTTTTTTTAAATTCATTGACAGGATGCAGGCGTTGCTGGCTAGGCCAGCCTTTATTGCCCATCCCTAATTACCCTTCAGAAGGTGATGGTGAGCTGCCTTTCTGAACCACTGCAGTCCCTGTGGCATAGATACACCCACAGCACTGTTAGGGTGGGAGTTCCAGGATTTTAACCTAGCAACAGTGAAGATATATTTCCAAGTCAGAATGGTGAGTGGCTTGGAAGGGAACTTCCAGGTGGTGGTATTCCCATGTATCCGTTGCCCTTGTCCTTCTAGATGTTAGTGGTTGTGGGTTTGGGAAGTGCTGCCTAAGGAGCCTTGGTGAGTATCTGCAGTGCACCCCTTGTAAATGGTGCATACTGCGGCCACTATGCGATGGTGGTGGAGGGCGTGAATGTTTGTGGTAATGGTGCCAATCAAGTAGGCTGTTTTGTCCTGGATGGTGTCAAGCTTCTTGAGTATTGTTGGTGCTGCAGTGGTATAGGCAAGTGGAGAATATTCCAACACACTCCTGACTTGTGCCTTGTAGATGGTGGACAGGCTTTGGGGAGTCAGGAGGTGAGTTACTCACCACAGGATTCCTAGCCTCTGACCTGCTCTTATAGCCACAGTATTTATATCACTAGTTCAGTTCAGTTTCTGGTCAATGGTAACCCTCAGGATGTTGATAGTGGGGGATTCAGTGATAGTAATGCCATTGAATGTCAAGGGGTGATGGTTATATTCTCTCTTGTTGAAGATCGCTATTGCCTATCTATCTCACTTAGCACGGTGGTAGTGCCACATAACACAATGGAGGGTATCCTCAATGTGAAAACAGGACTTTGTCTCCACAAGGACTGTACAGTGGTCACTCCTACTGATACTGTTATGGACAGATACATCTGCGGCAGGCAGGTTGGTGAGGATGAGGTCAAGTATGTTTTTTCCTCCTGTTGGTTCCCTCACCACCTGCCGCAGACCCAGTCTAGCAGCAATGTCCTTTAGGACTCGGCCAGCTCAGTCAGTAGCGGTGTTGCCGAGCCACTCTTGGTGATGGACATTGAAGTCCCACACCCAGGGCACGTTCTGCATCCTTGACTCCTTCAGAGCTTCCTCCAAGTGGCGTTCAACATGGAGGAGTACTGACTCATCAGCTGAGGGAGCGCGGTATGTGGCAATCAGCAGGAGGTTTTCTTGCCCATGTTTGACCTGATGCCATGAGACTTCATGGGGTCCAGAGTCAATGTTGGGGTCTCCCTGCGCAATTCCTTCCTGACTGTATACCACTGTGCCACCACCTTTACTGGGTCTGTCCTGCCAGTGAGACAAGACATACCCAGAGATGGTGATGGTGGTGTCTGGGACATGATCTATATGGTATGATCCGTGAGTATAACTATGTAAGGCTGTTGCTTGACTAGTCTGTGAGATAGCTCTCCAAATTTTGGCACAAGCCCTCAGATGTTAGCAGGGAGGACTTTGCATGGTCGACAGGCTGAGCTTGTCATTGTCATTTCCGGTGCCTAAGTCGATGCCGAGTAGTCCATTTGGTTTCATTCTTTATAGACTTCGTAGCGGTCTGATACAGCTGAGTAGCTTGCTAAGCCATTTCAGAGGGCATTTAAGAGTCAACCACATTGCTGTGGGTCTAGAGTCACATGTAGGCCAGAGCAGGTAAGGACTGCAAATCTCCTTCCCTAAAGGACATTAGTGAACCAGATGGGTTTTTATGACAATCGACAATGGTTTTGTGATTATCATTAGACTTTTAATTCCACATTTTTACTCAATTCAAATTCCACCATCTGCTGTGGTGTGATTCAACCCTGGGTCTCCACAACATTACCCTGTGTCTCTGGATTGCCAGTCCACAGAAAACTGAAAAGAGACACAAGGATGGGTAAGCCATCAGCTAAGTGATAAGAGGTACCAAATGCATGATCCAGTCAGACAATTTGGATCAGCTGAGTGCAAAATGGAAACAAGTGTGGGTGGAGCTTATGGGCCACCCCTAGGTGCCAACCATCATTTTTATGGTGGATAATGCCAATTCAAAAAGAAAATTCTGATAAGGGAGAAGGGAAATATCTGCATTTACATCATCGGTTGATCTGTTTGCTTTCAATCAAAATTTTCCAAGATAGCCCAGAAGTTGGTTTCTTTGTTCTTAACCTATTAACCTGCTTCTCTCTGGAGTGCAAAAGCAAAATACAGCAAGTGCTGGACATCTTAAATAAAAACAGAAAATGCTGGAAATATTTAGCTGATGTGGCAAACTCTGTGGAGAGAGAGAAAAAAAGTTAACATTTCAGGTCAATGGCCTTTCATTAGAATTAGAAAATGTTAGAGATACAACGGGTTTTAAGCAAGTATGGAGGCAGGGAAAAGTGGGAGGGGGAAGAATAAAAAGGTCTGTAATAGGGTGGAAGACAGAAAGAATTAAATAACAAAAGGTGTAATGGTGCGAGACAAAAGGAGATGGTAATGGGACAAGTACAAAATCAAAAGATGGGTCAAAGTTGGTGTAAGTGAGAAAAACAGAACCATCAGCAACAGCTGCAGTTCTAAAAAAGAAAACTGGGGCAGAGACTATGCTCTGAAATTGGGGAACTCAATGTTGAATTTGTAAGGCCGTAAGGTGTCTAATCAAAAGATGAAGTGCTGTATTTCAAGCTTCATTGAAACATGTATAGGAGGCTGAAGTCAGAGTGGGAGCGAGACAGAGAGTTAAAATTGCAGATGACTGAAAACTCTGAATCACCCTTGTGAGCTAAATGGAAGTGTTCTGAAAGCAGTAACTCAATCTGAGTTTGGTCTTCCCAATGCTGGGAAGACCACAACATGAGCAATGAATTCAGCACAGTAAACTGACAGAAATACAAGCAAAATGTTGTTTCACCTGGAAGTGTTTCAGGCCTTGGACAGTGACATGAAGGAGGTAAAATGGCAGATGTTGCATCTTCTGTGATTGCATGGGAAATGCTGTGGGAAGGGGAGGTGTTGAAGGTGATTGAGAAGTGGACAGGCTGCTGCAGAGGGAACAGTCCCTTTGAAATTCTAAAAGGGGAGAAGAGGGGGAAATGTATTTGGTAGTGGCATTACGCAGGAGGTGGCAGAAATGGCAGAGGATGATCTGTTGAATGTGGAGACTGTTGGGATAGAAGGTAAGGACACTGGGAACACTATTGTGATTCTGGGAGGATGGGGAAGGGATAAGAGCAGAAGTGTGGGAAATGTACGGTTACAGTTGAGAGCCCATGGAGTCCTTCCAGGAAGCTGGGTTGGGAGGAAGTGTCATTAATATAGCTGTGGAGTCAATAAGTTTATACTGGATAGTAGATGGTCTATCTCCAAAAATGGAGTCAGAGAAGTCAGGAAGGAAAAGGAAGAGTGACAGATGGACCATGTGAAGGCTAGGGAGGGATGGAAACTGGAAGCAAAGTTGATTAAATTTTCCAGTTCTAAGCAAGAGCAGGTTACAGCACCAATACAGTCATCAATATCAATACACCAGAAAACAAATTGGGGGAGGCGACTGAAAAGACAGGCATAGCTAAGTCCAATTCAGGTTTCCACAGCAATACCTTTTATTTGGTTGTGTTAAAAAATAAAGTTGTTCAATGCAAGAGCAAATTCAGCCAGATGGAGGAGGGTGATGGTGGATAGGGAATGGTTGCGCATCCATTCAAGGAGGGAAGGGAAACCCCTCAGACCATTCTGGTGGGGATGGAAGTATAGATAGATTGGACATCCAGGAAACTGAAAACTTTAAAGTGGCAGAGGGCATTGGAAGACTCCCGGATGTTAGAGGGAAGAGACTGGATAAAGGAAGAAAAAATAGAGACAAAATAGGAAGACATCAGTTCTCAGTGAGAAGAACAGGTTTGTGTATTTATATGTTCTCAGATTGTGGCCAACACTGGTAAAGTTGCATTTGTTGTCCCTAGCTGCCTGAAGAAGGTGCAACTTGAGTCACACATAGACTAGACCAGATAGGGGTGGCAAGTTCACTTCCCTGAGAACATTTGTGGACCAATGACTACAATTAGCCATAGTGCACTTGTGTTACGTACATGCAAATCAGATAAGTTTCCCACTCCTGGTCCTATCACTGCTGGAAAATATGGATTTACCTGTGGATTCCTCCTACTTAGCCTTAGCTGTGATGCTATCCTTGATCAAAAAGCTCACCATACTCACAGGCTGATGTTTAAAAAGTGGGCACCTGGATGAGGTAACCAAGGCAATTGATGGATGCTCATGAACCATACCATGGGTGAAGAAAAAGGAACAAAAACTGGCAAAAAAAAAGTCAGCAAATTACGTATGGATGCATTTGTTCAATGCATTTGTAAATGTATCTGGTCCCTGATCTAATAAAATTCTGAGATTTATTCTCTCCTTTTTGGTTCTGTTTGTTTACACTATTATAAAATTGTAAATAAATTGTTGAGAAAGAGAAAATTTATGGATGAATTTCATGTAAAATCTTCTAAAGTTAAAATGCTATTTTGATATCAATAATCAAGAAACATGTATATATTAATGCTTTAAGGAGCACTTTAATGTGAGACAAAGGCAAATGCTAAGGCTGGATTTTCCATGCCCACCACTGTCGGGCGTGTTCAGTCGCATGAGAGGACAATATGGCAAGAAGGCCAAAAGTCGGTTCCATGATGTTGTGAAATCAGTTTGTGATCGTCTGGTCTGCCCGCAAATGGCGGGCCATGTTCCCCACCATTGGACGTCGGGAACCTCATTGCAATGCATCAGCTTATCATTATAAGGCCCGCCCGCCAGACTCATCACCCTCCCCGCTGGATCATCCACCCTCGTTAGCGGGAAAACATGCTGGCATGTTTCACAACAGCATATATAAGGCGTGCACTCGGCAGGCTGCACTTCGCTCGGGACTTCAAAGTTTGTTTGCCTACCTTGCTTCGGTCAGCACTCGCTGTCATCAACGCCAGGCTTCACAGACAGCACCACATCACTCTTGTGGGGTTCACAGTTAGGTCTCTACTTACCAAATCAGCCATACGTAGGTGGCTTTGAATGGCTGTAGGGCAAGGTCTTGCTTGGGGAAGGGGGAGAAATGGCCTCAGGCAAGGGAAGAGGCTGCAGGATGAGAGCTGTACTGGGAAGGAGGATATCCCAGAGTGTGTGTATGGGGGCACATGTTGATCTGCAAGTGGCCACAAAATGATGAGGGCTGAGGAGGTAGTCTTCTGAGGAGATGAGGCCAGATGGAGATGGGAGGATGTGTGTGAGAATGGCTGATGATGTCCCTTGAGCTGGCAGTAAGTGAGATGCCAATGAATGTGTGATGGGCTTGTGTGTGTGAGTTTACAGTGATGAGATGGTTGCCTTACCCTGGTTGCACGGATGAGGTCAATCATCCTCTATCTGCATTGGATGGCCAACTCTTCTGTGCAACATTGGCACTGATCACCACTGCCATTGTCTACCAAGCCAGAGTGGTTATGTGGCTGCCCCTCCTGTGGCCAGATACGGGGTAGAGGACATCACAGCAGGCCTCCACAGCATCCAAAAGGCATTCGAGTGCTTCAGTCTTCTTGTCTTTTGGGGCCATGTCTTCTTTGCTGCAATCTTGGGCTGGAAGCACTGAGTGCAGCTGTACTTTAAATATGGTGCCTGCCGTGATGAAGCAATAAGGTAATGGCATAGCAGGTGAATCAGAGCCCACCCACCATCGAAATGGCATTTATCCCAGGAACACATAATTAATGCTGCGGGTTTGGGATGATACTGCGTGAAAAGCCGCCATTGCAGCCAGCGGCCGCTACCACACAATACAAATCTGGGACGATTCTGCCCTTAAATTCTCATACATCTTCTCATATGCTGTTGCCAAAAGATCAAATTGAAAAAATATACTTACTTCCATGAATCTAATGAATTGATTTCATGAACAGATGAGATATTTACAGCCCAGTACTTTAAAATTGCTATAGGCAGAATATGAATTGTAGAATATGCATAATATAGTTAAATATTACATTACAAAATCTCTAGAAGAATGCTAGGGACTCACTATGATAACCCATCATAATACTGACGTTGTTATCTGATATTTATTGCTATATTTGTTACCTTTGTCGATCCTCATACATAAAGACCTCAGATATTTTGGCAAAATCTTCAAAGGCATCCTTTCTCAATGCCTCTTGGACAACATGCAGTATGAGACAAACATCTGTCTTTTGCTGTTCACGGATGCTATAGTAGCGGCCTATTGTCATGACTTCATGTTCAGTGAGCAATCCTTCTCCAATCTGAATCAAAATATCCCTGTTTAGAAACAAAGAATAAATAAATTCTTACAGGCAAAATAATAATCTATAATATATTAAAACATGGAAATAAATTCTTGTTTCCAAATACATTGTATCTGTAGGTGATACAATAAATGTAATGTTACCTGACTAACTGATAGCAATTAGGCAACAAGTGACATTACATAACATCTTGCTCAGCAATCAGTAGTGCAGAAACATTCTCCTTTAGGAAAAAAAAATCACAAGATATAATCTCCAATACAAGTCCAACTAAATACAGTAAGTGCAATGATAATCATTGTGTAAAAGAAGTGAAATTTCAGAAATTCAAGCACTATCATTAAAAGTCAAGGAACAGTCAGTTAATGTGAATGAGTAGATAATCAGTCTAAGAAATGAATATGAAAACTTGGCAGAATTTTCAGGTGATGGGAATTCTCATCGTGTACCATGACCCCAGTTGTTTGTACAGAATTTCTGTAGCTCTTCTGCTGAAGTTAGGGCAGACAAGTGGGAGAATCCCCATGGAAACTACCTTTACCAGACCATCATCTCATCCAAAATATGAGCAATAAAACACAGAAATAAAAATTCAGTCCATCTTGTCTTTTGCACATGCCCTCAAGTGCACTCTTCCAGGCATTCCAAAGGTAAACTGATACATTTTAGTGCGACAAGGGCAGATACAGATTAAGTTTTACATTTTACAAAGAGAATGCGCAGAGTGACAAATGTAAAATAATAAAAAATATGCATTAACAGTGTTAGCGGGCTTGCTTAACTTTTGCTGGTCAGGGCACTAAGAATTATGAATTAATATCAAAAATGGTTTATCTAGAATTCTGCAAGCCAATACCACCTTACATCTCTGATGACTCCTAAGGTGTTGCCTCTTCCTTGCCTGCATCAAATTCGTGGAGTCAATCTCTAATGCGGACTTGTCCAGCCTGCAGCCCATGGGCCAGATTGTGGCCTGCGAAGCCCAGCTATGTGGCCCCCAAAGCCACTACTTAAAATGCTGGTAAGACAGGTAAGTGAAGTTGAAGATTCTACAAGGGGCTGCTCCTCCAATCACAAGCCATTCCTCTCCCGCATTTGCTGCTGATATGTTTACTGGTGAGTCTATCAGCAGCAAAGGTGGGAAAGAAACAGGCTGTGATTGGAGGAGCAGTGAATGCCAGCAGCTGTGATTATGCAGAGGGAAAGGAGAGGATTCAAGGAGGGGGAGAGATAGAAAAAGAGTGACTGCAGGGCGTGTGGGGAGAGAGAGACTGTTAGGGCCCAAGACACAGTCAGAGCTTGAGAGACTGCCAGGGCCCAAGAGACTGCCGGAGCCTTAGAGATTGCTGGGGCCAAGAGACTACAGGGTCTGTGAGAAGAGAGAGTCTGCTGGGGCCTGAGAGACTGCTGGGGCCCAAGAGACTGCAGATGCATAGGAAGAGAGAGACTGATGGGCCCTTTGGGAGAAGAGAGACTGCTGGGGCCCGAGAGACTGCCTTGGCCCTTGGGATGAGAAAGACTGCAGGCTCAAAAGACTGTAGGGCCCGAGAGAGTGTGAGGTCTAAGAGACTGCTTGGGACCTGACAGACTGCAGGGCCTGAGAGACTGCAGGGCACATGGGGAAGAGAGAGGCTGCTGGGGCCTGTGGAGAGTGAGAGAGGCTGCTGGGGCCCATGAGGTAGAGGCTGCAGGGCCCAAGAGATGGCCAGGGCTTGTGGGAAGAGACAGACACTGCTGAGGCCCGTGGGCAGAGAAAGAGAGGCTGCCGGGCTGCGGGTACTGGGGTGCGAAAGTGACTAGTTGGAGGGCCTGGGTGTTGTGGGGAAGGGGTGAAGGGACTCGCTGCTGGGGGTGTGGTGCGTGTGAGGGAGACAGAGTGTTTTAGAGAGAGGAGCGAGAGAGTCTGTGTGTGTGTGAGAGAGTCTTTGTTTGTGTGTGTGTGTGTATAAGAGAGTATGTATGTGTGTGTGTGAGAGAGAGAGTGTGTGTGCGAGAGAGAGGGATGTGCTTTTTTAAATTGAATTACAGGATGTGGGTGTTGCTAGCTAGGCCAGCTTTTATTGCCCATCCCTAATTGCCCTTGAGAAGGTGGTGGTGAGCTGCCTTCTTGAACGGTGGTGCAGGTACTTCCACAGTGCTATTAGGGAGGGAGTTCCAGGATTTTGACCCAACGACAGTGAAGGAACAGCAATATATTTCCAAGTCAGGATGGTGGGTGACTTGGAGGGAAGCTTCCAAAAGGTAGTGTTCCCATCTATCTGTTGCCCTTGTCCTTCTAGATGGTTGTGGTCGTGGATTTGGAAGGTGCTGCCTTAGGAGCCTTGGTGAGTTTCTGCCTTGCATCTTGTAGATGGTACACACTGCTGCTACTGTGCGTCGGTGGTGGGGGGAGTGAATGTTTGTGGAATGGGTGCCAATCAAGCGGGCTGCTTTGTCCTGGATGGTGTCGAGCTTCTTGAGTGTTGTTGGAGCTGCACTCATCTAGGCAAGTGGCGGGTATTCCCTCACATTCCTGAATTGTGCCTTGTAGATGGTGGACAAGCTTTGGGGAATCAGGAGGTGAGTTACTCGCCACAAGATTTCTAGTCTCTGTCCGGCTCTTGTAGCCGCAGTCTTTATATGGCTAGCCCAGTTCAGTTTCTGGTCAATAGTAACCCCCAGGATGTTGATAGTGGGGGATTCAGCAATGGTAGTGCCATTGAATGTCAAGGTGTGATGGTTAGATTCTCTCTTGTTGGAGATGGTCATTGCCTGGCACTTGTATGGCGCGAATGTTACTTGCCACTTGTCAACCCATGCTCTTTTTGTACAGAATATACCTGGATAATTTTCCACATTGCCGGATGTGTATGTGGATTTGTTGAAGGAAAATCATGTCTAACTAACTTGATGGAGTTTTTTGAAAGGGTAACAGAGATGGTTGATGAGAGAAAGGCCATTGATGTGGTGTATATGGACTTCCAAAAGGATTTCAATATAGTGCCACACAACAGACTTGTGAGGAAAGTTATAGGTCATGGAACAAAAGGCATAGTAGCAATGTGGATACAAAATTGGCTGAGGAATAGGAAACAGAGAGTAATGATTAATGGGTATTTTTCAGGCTGGAAGAATGTTTTTAGTGGTGTTCCCCAGGGGTCAGTATTGGGATCCTTGCTTTTCCTGATATATATAAATGATTTAGAGTCAGATGTGCAGAGGACAATTTCAAAGTTTGCGAATGACACAAAACTTGGGAGAATTATAAACTGTGAGGAGGACAGTGTAGAACTTCAAAAGGACATTGATTCATTGGTGGAGTCAGCAGATAGGTGGTAGATGAAGTTCAATGTGGAGAAGTGTGAGGTGATGCACGTTGGTACAAAGAACATGAAGAGACAGTACAAAAAAAGGATACTATTCTAAAGGGTGTGCAGGAGCAGAGAGACCTGGGTGTATATGTACATAAGTCATTAAAGGTGGCAGGACAGGTAGAGAGAGATGTGTCTAAAGCATACAGTATTCTAGCTTCATTAATAGGGGCATACAGTATAAGAGCAGGGAGGTTTTGATGAACTTCTATAGGACACTGGTTAGACCTCAGCTGGAGTATTGTGTACAGTTCTGGGCACCGCACAATAGGAAGGATGTGAATGCATTGGAGAGAGTACAGAAGAGTTTTATGAGAATGGCTCCAGGGATGAGACTCTTCAGTTATGGGGAAAGATTGGATAAGCTGGGACAGTTTTCCTTGGAGAGGAGAAGGCTAAGAGGAGACTTGATAGAAGTTTTCAAAATCATGAGTGGTCTGGACAGAGTAGATAGGGAGAAACTGTTCCCACTTGTAAATGGATTGAGAACCAGGGGGCACAGTTTTAAAGTGTTTTGCAAATTAAGCAAATGTGAGGTGAGAAAAAAACTTCTTCACACAGCGAGTGGTTAGAGTTTGGAATGCACTGTCTGGAAGTGTGGTGATGGCAGGTTCGATTGAGGCATTCAAGAGGGCAATGTTCAGGATTACAGGGAAAAGGCAGGAGATTGGCACGAAGTTAAAATACTCAGAGAGCCGGTGCAGACACAATGGGCCGAATGACCTCCTTCTACACCATAACAAATCTGGGTGTGTGTGTGAGAGAGAGAGAGGGAGAATGTGTGTGTGTGAAAGAGCTGAGAGAGAGGGCGTGTGAGAGAATCTAACCATCGTCCCTTGACGTTCAATGGCACTACCATCGCTGAATACCCCGCTATCAACATCCTGGAGTGACCACTGACCAGAAACTGAACTGGACTAGCCGTATAAATCCTGTGGCTACAAAAGCAGGACTGAGGCTATGAATCCTGCAGCGAGTAACTCACCTCCTGGCTCCCCAAAGCCTGTCCACAAGGCATAAGTCAGGAGTATGATGGAATATTCTCCAGTTGCCTGGATGAGTGCAGCTCCAACAACACTTAACACCATTCAGGACAAAGCATCCTGCTTGATTGGCACCAATACCACAAACATTCACTCCCGCCACCACTGACGAACAGTGGCAGCAGTGTGTACCATCTGCAAGATGCACTGCAGAAACTAACTAAGGCTCCTAAGGCAGCACCTTCCAAACCTGGAACCTCCCTCCCAAACAGCACTGTGGGTATACCTACACCACATGGACTGCAGCGGTTCAAGAAGGCAGCTCACCCTACCTTCTCAAGGGCACTTGGGGATGGGCAATAAATGCTGGCCTAGCCAGCGATGCCCACATCCCGTAAATTAATAAAAGAGACACCTCTATCTCACTCTGTGTGTTTGTGTGTGTGTGTGTGAGAGTGAGTGAGTGTGTTTGAGAGAGACAGTGTGTGTATGAGAGAGAGTGTGAGTGTGTGTGTATGTGTGTGTGCGTGTGAGAGAGATAGAGACAGAATGCGTAAGAGTGTGTGCGCGCATGTGTGTGAGAGTGAGATTGAGTTTTAGTTTCACTTTAAAAGGTGCCTGCATTTCTAATGAGAGTTTTATGACTGTTTCAGCTAAGTTAAACAAACAAGAGTAGAGAAATTGGGGTGTTGCCTAGCAACAGGAGTCCAGAGAGGCAGATCCCTCCCATAGACACACACAGAATAAACTAGAAGCAGCAGAATGATTTGGAAGTTGTTTGAGTGCAGTTGGTCTTGAAGACAGCTGCCAGGAAAAACTGAAGCAAAGGGGACAGATGGCCAGTCCCAAGCTAAAGAAAAGACCCAAAATCCAGGGGGGTGGAACAGGAGAAAGTTCCAAGAAGACCTTCCAGTCAAAGGGAAGAACAGGAACCTGGAAAAGGTCCTGTTAAATGTTTAAGAGTGAGGGGCAGAGAGAAAGGCTCCAAGCTTCAGATTTAAAGAGACAAAGGCTACAGAAAGCATATTTAAAGTGAGAACAGCTTGCAAGAGGCCAGAAGGTCCAAAATGACAGATGAAGGTCTGTAAATCTTTGCTATGGGCATGTGAAGCAGTGGTGTACTGTTGATGACTGAATCAGTGAGAGACAATGCATGGAAGACAGCTTGAATGCATGTGGTGACCCAGGGGAGAGGATCATCAGAAGGAGAGTTCGAAACCCTGGAGTTCAAACCCTTGCAGAAGGCACTAAGAGAAAGTGTTGGTTTGCGAGAAGATTCAAAAGCAAGGTCTTGGAGAGTGCAGGTTGGAAACTTTCATGTGAACAACAGAGTGCAGTGCGATTAGTTGGCTCATGGTGGGACAAATGTTGGGGGGGAAGTTGATGAGAGATCCATTGCATCTGTGTGGAGTGGCATCTGTCAGTTGGCTTCAGAGTGTGGTACGTCTGACCACAGGTCACCATAGCTTTACATGGGCTGTGTACTTATTATGAACATTAAAGTATAAGATAGCTTTTGTTACTTGTGTTATCCTTACAAATCTGTATATATCTGTAAAGATATAATTGTGGGTGAAGGAGTATTGAAATATATTTCATCTTTTCTTCTTAAATAAATGTTTTATTCTTTTGTTAAAAACTCATTAGCTGACTCCGGTGACTCTGTTCAGTGGCCACTCTTCACATTTCTAAACGAACAAATTAAAAGTTAGGATCTATCAAGCTGGGTTCCACTCTGGGATCAGGTTTGTCCAGAGGTAACCTCAGCTGAAATCATAATAGCGTGTGTGAGAGAGTGTGAGTGTGTGTGTGTGTGTGTCTGAGAGAGAAACAGAGTGTGTGTGTGTGTGTGTGTGTGTGTGTGTGAGAGAGAGAGAGAGAGAGAGAGAGAGAGTGTATGTATGTTTGAGACAGAGAGAGAAAGACAGAGTGTGTGTGTGTGTGTCTGTTTGTGTATGTGTGTGTGTGTGTGTGTGTGTGTGTAAGAGAGAGAAAGGGTGTGTCTGGCTCACTCCCAGTCTCAGGATTCTCATTCACCCCCACACCCCAACACATACCCACTCTCACAGTGGGTGAAGGTGAGTGAGTGAACTGGGAGTGAGCAGGACACATACACCCTCATCTTTACACACTCTAATGGTCATCTTTATTAATACTCTTCTTTAATTATCAACTTGTTGCTTTGAAATGCTTTCTTTTTGCTCAATAAGTTGTTTCTTTTGTTCATACTTCCATTTTTAAACAATTCATGTTTAATGTTGTGCCAAACTTTATCTTTCCAAAATTTGCTCATTGATCGCTCAAATGAGAAAAAAATGGGAAAATGGCCCCAGTGCAAAAAGGATGGACAAGGCTGCTCTGATGCACTCTGGCAGCTTTGGTATGCTTCAAATGCTCAATATTCTGCCTATTTGGCAGAATAAAAACTGAATGATTGAGGTAAAATATTGTTTTGATCTCAGTAGAGACCAATAACATTTTCAGTTTTTTTTAAGAATCCAAAAACCCAGGTATTTACTAAAGGAATAAAGCCACAAGGCTCATAGTATAAACGAAAAAATAAATTACTGCACAAAAGTCAAAGAACATGAACTATAATAGCTACACTCTAAAATGGTCAGTTATGATGAAGATAATAAAAATACAATATCCACAATTACTTATACTTTAAAGTGAATGTATTACTCCATTTTCCTTCTACACCCAAAACACTCACGTCAGATACTTATTAAAACTTGGAAGATTAATCACTTGGGCACTGTACCAACAGTTAATATAGTGGCAGAGAACTCTTGGGCCTTCAGTTTACTTCTGGCAAGGTTGTCCCTTTAAATCTTCTCCAACTGTCCTTAGTTGCAAACTTCTTATTCAACATATGCATCTCTGTCACCTTAAGTTAGTCACCTCAGGTCAGAACTCTCCTGGTTCTAGTATATTTCAAATATGGAGTTTTGTACCTAAAACTCGATATCTCTCCCAGCTTGGCTATTCCAGAAATTCAACTCACTGTTAGTAGAGTTCTTTATTTAACAAGAGTTTTAACTTTTTTAGCCAACACTCATTAGAGTTTCAACTCAATTCTGCTGACAGAGATGATTCCTTTGCTCCAGCTTGTTCTACAACTCTCAAATTAAACTGCTTAAACAAAAAACCACCCTGAGGAACTTACTCACCCCTATTATTAACATGTTGACCCTTTTTACTGTTATTCATCTCCAAAATAATTTACTTGAACATGCTTTTTTAAAACCAAAAATCTGATCCTAGCTCTTAAAGGGACCATCACCCCAAGATAAGACATAGAATTTTTTTCCCCAAAAGCACATAGGCCATCACAATATGAATATTAAAAGAAAACATTGTTGGCTGTTTGCAAGTGCACATCACGGAGCTCACCTGAATTCATCATAACTAATTATGCCAGTCCTTTTATGATCATGAGCTGAAAGCATCCTTTTTATTTCAAGGGAATGTAAATCACCAGTTGTTTTGAGCTTGGTCAGAATTGTGCAAATATTAGCCTTTGGGTACTAGTACAAGAGAAGTTAAACAAAAATAAAGTTACGATTAAATCATGGAATAAAACAAAGAATAAAATTACTGTAAACTAAGCTATCGCCAAATTAGAAAATAAACATTAAAAGCATTTGTATTTTTCTGTCCATTTTTCTGCTGGTTAATGTCTCTATTAAAGCAACATCTAAATTAATGATACATATTCCTTATTGTTTTTCTGTTAATATCACTAACGGTAATTCTGAGGCCGAAGAATTCAGGAGCAGGTATGACTTTTTCCTGGACTTTCCTCTCTATCCCATTATTATGGATGAGCAAGAATAGCACAGGGTGGAGGGAAGGAGAATGAGGTAGCATACTAGAAGAATGAAGCTCACCAGATGTTAGCGCCCTAAAGAATTTAGAGGCAGCATAGGTCCTTTAAGGACCTCACTGAGGAGCTCGGCATAAGAAGGGTCCGCTATTCAAAAGCTCCATGTGGACATTTCTGTAACCTGTTACAGGAAGATCTCAGGCCATGCTTGTCTTCCAGCACTCCTTTTTCTCTGTGGTAATGAAGATCACTACTAGCATGAACTTTAACAGTTCAGGCTCGTTTTAGGGGACCCTCAAACAATTCTATGTGGTTGCTAGCTTTAGGTACATAGTGTCATCGATGGCACCCAAGTTGCATTGAACTCACCCTCATAGCTTCCCCTCATCTATGTTAACGGGAAGAAATTCCACTCTATGAACATGCAAATAGGTTCAAATTCTTCTAAGAGGGTCCTTCTTGTCAACAACCAGTATGCAAAAAACTGTCATGGCACCTTCACTCTCTGGCACTCAACACTCCCTGGTGTCATCAAGGGAGAAAAGTATATGTTAAAAACCATGGGCAGAATTTTGCCATCAGCAAGCAGGGGGCGGGGCCCATTCGCTGATGCATAAAATGACATGGGATGATGTCAGGCGGAACCCCTGAAGTCATCCCGGCTCATATAAATTTTCAGGAAGGCAGGGGTGCAGCAAAATCAGCTGCGGGCCTGCCGACCTGTCAGTGGCCAAATGAGGTCATTGAGGATCATTTATACAATTAAAGGACCTGCCCATCCAACCTTAAGGTTGGCGGGCAGGCCAGGAGCCCCAACGGGCAATAGAAAAAACATGAAACCTCATCCACTGGTGAGATGAGGTTTCATGTAGGGATTTAAAAAGTTTAATATACTTATAATGTAAAATATGAATATGCCCCATCTCATGTGACATTGTCATATGAGGGGGACATGTTAGGGAATTTTTTTTCTACTTTTCATATTTTTAGAAGTGTAAGCAATCTCCCTGAGGCAGCAATTAGCCTCAGGGAGATGTGTGTTCTTTTGTGCGCATGCGCGAAAGAGCACACACTCACTTTTGGGGAATTCCCCCCCCACCCACAAAGGAAGCACATAGCACTTCCCGCCGGACGTCAGGCTGGGCAGGCCTTAATTGGCCACCCACGTAAAAGGTGGCAGGGTCCGCTTCTCCAGCGGGGATCGGCACCCCGCCCGCCAGAGACTGGGTCAGGCCCGCCCGCCCGACAGGCAGAAAATTCTGCCCCATGTGTTTAAATTAGCAACAATTCATACTCCTTGCTTCCTTGGTTGATGATCCTATAGCAACCACCCCAAACATGAGCAGAGGAGACAACAAAGCACATGTAGTTACCAGGCTTGTGATTAAGGGGACCATTGGCTACTGAAAGCACAGTTTTTCTGCTCAGAAAGGACAGTTGGGGTTCTGTGTATGTCTCAAGAATTAATGTACCCTTCACAAGTTTGCCTTCCAAGAAGGGGTGCACTTTAAGATGGCTGAAGCGAATGTGCTAGCGAGGATCCTGAGATTCAGGGATTAGAACATCAGGATAGCAACCACTCAGAGGAGTCATCGATGACAGTTGAAAGGGGCATCAGAGGTCAGATACCCTCTGAAATCTTCACTACGTGGTCCAGTTTACCTGGATACCAAACCTGACCTCCTTCTCTCCTATTTCCAAATAAAAGGATACTCCCTCAAACCATAATCACCATCCAACCACATGAAAACATCATCCCTCTTTGATCCAGAATCATCAACTGATTAAATAAGGCAGTATGTTTGCTCCCTTTCCTATATGACTGTACATCAATGAATAAAAAGGCACAATATAAGTAAGCAAGCTATTTTCATGTAATATTGCCCAAGTTCCATACAACCAGTCACCATACTCATTCCTAACACCATGCTCCTCTTGGGTGCCTACATGTCCTTTTCTATCACTTTTTCCAGTTTTCTCCCTAAATACCACCTGAGGGCCTAGACTGAAGGAGTTAATTGACTCCTTATGTTGTGCTGAGAGATCATAGGGCTGAAATAGCCAATGTTTATAGCTGCTGGCCCCTGGCATGAAGTCTTTACATCTTTGGAGCATGCTCTTGGTCAACCTGATCTCGCCTTTAACATTCTACTACCTGGTGCTATGAGGTGGGCAGCTGTAGATTTAGATTGTGCTGCTGTCCTGAGGAAGAATGGTTGAGCTACAACTTCTTGGGATTAAGGATACAGATAAAGAAGTGGGAGGAAAATGTGTTTTTCTTCAGAGCAAAAGTGTTTAAATTACAATTTGTGTAGATTTAACTTTGTTTAAAATATTGTCCAAACTGTTGCATGTTACTAAATAACTACTTCATGTCAAGTTATTTACAGGCAATCCCATACTGTGAAAGTAGCAATAAGAAAATAAAGAGCAACCAAAGTAACACATAACCTACTTCATCTGCATTCTTCTCCATGTAACAGAAAGTATACTCGTCAGCATCTACCAGACAAAAGTAATTCCCGTAGAGGCAGAGCTTAGCTCCAATAAACAGATCATGCTCAGTAAAGTACTCAGATAGCTCACTCTTAAAAAGTTCCTGGCCAGGTCTTTTTATTCGCCCTCTTTCCAAAAATTTACCACCAGAAATACCTGTAGGAGTAACACATTGTTTTAAAACACCACATTTTTAAAGGTACACTATGTGTCAATCTTTAAAAAATATGAATATAGATTTGTAATTACTAAACAACCAGGGGATATATTTAAAGAATGTTAAGAGTTTTAAATCAAACAGCTGGAAAATAGCACTTACAACACTGAAGTCTAAACTAATGAACAAAATTCACTCCAAAGCAGCAGGCAAATCTGCCAGGCTCATATGGTGCAGTATAGTCGAGGAAGTGAAAACCAGCCCCTGAGGCTAAAGTTCTGGCAGCTCAGCCAGCCCTGGAGAAGGACTGACACCAACCACAAGTGCATTTCTGGGCTTCTCCATCCCCCTCTGACTTGATCAGGATAGTGTGGATGGGGAGTAATATACATAAAAGTCTAAAGTTAAAAAATATTGGCTTGCACTACATAGCTTTGCATCACTAAATGCAGTAAAATTGAAGAATGGCTTTCTTAAGTGAAAATTTGTCAAGGAAAGCATTACTAAAAAAAAATCACTGTTTTGAGTATTAAATCCAATTTGATATGTATTCAGACAGAGCAATAAATGATACTTAATTATTTAATGATTAGTCCTGAAAACTTAAGTACAAGCTGATAGAAATTTGGAACTTCAAGAGAAACAGGGCATGACAGGATCACACTTCAAGAACCACACAAGCAGCAGTCCAAATACACCACTGTGTGAATGGGTGTGAGTGTGTATTGGCATGTGGGGGTAAGGGTGAATGAGAACCCTGAGCCTGTGAGTGAGCTAGACACACATACATTCTCTCACACACATTCTTACTCAGTCTTTCTCACACATCCTCTGACTCTCTCCCTCTCTCACACACACGCACACGCTCATTCTCGCACACAAATTCACGCTTACTCTCACACAAACTCACTCATACGTTCACTTGTTCACACACACACACACATTCACTCGCTGTCTCTCACCCACTCTCTTTCACACACTGGCTCACTCTCTCTCACACTCACTCTCTCTCGCACACTCACCCTCTCTCTCTCACAAACACACGCATTCACACTCACTCCCACACACATATTCACACTTACTCTCTCACACACACACTCATACTCACTCATTCGTTCACATTCACACAATCTCACTCATTCATTCTCTCACATACACTTGCTCACTCTCACATACAGACACTTACTCACACACACATTCACTCACCCTGACACACACTCACTGACTCTCATACATATGCACTCTCACACACACTCACATTCATACACACACACACTCACTCTCTCACATTCTTTCACACATGCTCGTTCACTCTCACACACAGTAACTCATTCTCTCTCTCTCACTTTCCCTCTCTCATACACTTATTCACTCAATCTTTCACATACACCCTGACTCACTCATTCACTCTCACACACACTCATAGTCTCTCACACACACACTCACTGACACACACATTCACTCACTCTCTCACACACACTCTCTCTCACACACTCACTCAGGGGAGACAATGGTGTAGTGGTATTGTTGCTGGAGTAGTAATCCAGAGATCCAGGGTAATGCTCTGGGGACCTGGGTTTGAATCCTGCCATGGCAGATGGTGGAATTTGAATTCAATAAAAAAAAAAAATCAGCAATTAAAAGTCTAATGATAACTATGGAACCATTGTTGATTGCTGTAAATACCCATCTGGTTCACTAATGCCCTTTAGGAAAGGAAATTTGCTATCCTTACCTGGTCTGGGCTACATGTGACTCCAGACACACAGCAGTGTGGTTGACTCTTAAATGTCCTCTGAACAAGGACAATTCGGGATGGGCAATAAATGCTTGCCTAGCCAGCGATGCCCTCATCCCATGAATGAATCACTCTCTCCCTTGTACACACGTGCCGGATGGTTTGGAGATTAAAACACTGAGGAGAGTTTTGGGATAGCTGTGAAACTACCAAGATACTTCCTCCTCACCCTATCTAACTGGATCCTGCTGTTGCTGCAACCACTGCTCTGTTGTTCTTTCCCTCACCCCCTCCCCAGCCAATCTCCCACTCTTGCTCCACCCACGCCCTACTCTGCCAGCAAACAATCCCACCCCACCCATTCACCCTGCCGGTAGGTAATCTTTCCCTCTCACCCCACTGTTCCACCTACTGGCAGGCAATCTCTCCCAGCCCTCCCCCTGCTGGCAGGCAATCTCTACACCCCTCCACCCCTTGCCAGAAGGCAATTGTTATAGGGTGTTGGATACAATTCGGTAGGTCTGAAGGAGCCGCCATAGTCATACATAGGTTAATTGAAAGTCTTTATTGACTCTTAGGACTATTTACAAATATACAGTAAAGGGTACAAACTGGGAGCTGTCTCCATGCTTGCTGGATCACACAGCTTAGTCCAACACTGATCCTGGGTTCAGGTCATGCGCTCTCTTACATCACTATGTGGGTAGTACTGCACTCAGTCCCACATTAACCTTTTATGTGTCAGATCCTTGTACTACACCACCACTCCCCAAGTCTTTATCCAATGTATTTTAATTGATTACAGTTTACCTTAGGTCTTTAATTGTTATTAGTATGATACATTTACATTGGCATTACTACAATATCACTACCCCATCTCCCCTCTTCAAGTTGTTGAATTTAAAGGTTCAGGCGGTCTGGAAGCCTTTTCCATATCTCATTCATACTACTGTTGGAGCAGTGGTAGGCTCTGTCGCTGTTGGTTCTTCCTGTAGGTTTTGAGGTTGTTCTGGCATCTAGCTATGTATTCATCCTTTTTTTCCATTCTTTCATGTTGAATGCACTTGGTTGGTTTGGCTGTTGCACTGGCCAGTGGTTGCCAACCTAACTCGTTTCTTGCGGGGTCGATGAATATTGTATTCATCTCCCTGTCGTTTCTTTATCTTCTTCCATTGTCATGTGGGTTGTAGCAATGTCCTCTGTGATGGAGGATTAGCATTCCTGTGACAAGAATGAGGTTTAGTGGTACACTCATCTCTGCATTTCACTGCCAGCAATGGGCAGCTACTACCAGGTTCCAGCATCTTTTGTGGCTTTGGCATGTTGGCTGGGAGTTTCAACATATGTTAAGTTGACCTGCTGTGCTGTTACTGGAGCTAGAGGTTGAGGATCAATGGATGGCTGGTAGCTCTCGTTTACATCCTTCCCTGGAAGCGAGGTGGTTACCAGGTTTGCCAGTTTGACCATTGAAGGTTTTCAGGCATCTTTAACAAGAATGGACAAACCAGCTCCGCAAAGAGAGAAGGCAGTTCAGAGCTGAAGTCCCAGTCAGGATACTCTTTTTTGCCTGAGTACTTGGGAACTTACAATTCTGTATGATTAACGACAGTGGTTGCCTTAGCATCTTCTACTGTTTTGAGGGGATCTAGGTTCTTTGTCCATCAGGACTGTTAAGCTGGTTCCTATGTCTAATATAAAATTAGTTGAAAGCCATTGACTCAAATGTCTGCATTCCAAAATGAGAAACCAACATCTTTGATCTCAGCCAAGTATGGCTGTGTTTCTTCCAGGCTTGCAGTCTCAATTTCATGGAAAATCTTTGGGCCTTCTGTGCATTTCAGAGTTTTAGTCTTGCACAGCTTTCCATAATGTCCAACCCTGTTGCAAGGAAAGCACTGAGTTGAAATTGTGGGACATTGATCTTGCCTGTGGGGCATTTTGCTCCACAGTGTTGGCATGGTTGCTCCGCTGGCCAGTTCGTGTATTGCTTTCCATGGCCTGGAGTGTCTTTGTTGCTTAACTAGCTAAACTGTGGGTTAGCCTCTGCAACACTGTTCATTTTCTCCTCTTAAAATGGCTCTGTGCTGCTCACGAAGTTCTGACTGCCTAACTATCTGGATTGCCTTTTGTCGGTTTAGATGTTCCTTTGCTTGCATGAAGTCAGAGAGTGGGTTGTCTGCCACTCTTAACACTGTCTCTGATGAGTTCAGATTTTAAGTCTCCATCATCACAACCTTCTGCCATCCTTTATAGATCATTGATGAATGAATTGACAAGTTCTCCCGGCTGCTGGACTCACTTGTTAAATTTAGCTCTTTTGAGTATTTTATTGCTTCTTAGATTGAAATAAAATTCAAAATATTTTAGTACTTCTTCAAATTTAGCAGATGATTCATTGATTCCCTGTTTTGCAATAATGTCACCCGCAATCGGGTCTACCGAGTAAAGCAGCATGTTAACCAGTTACGTTTTGACTTTTTGTCTAAACCTGAAGTAATTCTGTATCTTAGGAGTATTTTCCTCCAAAGTCCCCAATTATGTGATTGATCCGGGCCTTGGATTAGTCCGAATTGATTTTCAAGTGTGGACTTCCGATCCATGGTTAATTTTTTAAAGTGTAGGTTCTGTTATGAACACTTCCTGAATTTCAAGATGGCACTTGAAGACAAAGGGATTTCTTGCACTTGCCAGTTTTGACAGGCACCATTACAATGCCCAGCTTGAAAAAAAACTTTCAAAATGACTGCCTGGGTTGACCGCCTGCAGAGTCCTCTTGCTCAGTGTTTTAATTTAAAGTCACATATTTGTGGAATCCTGGTTGTTGTGTTCCCTCAGCTGAGTTTAGAAGTCACGATTCTCCTGGATTATTTAATTAATTATTTTTCCCATTTTGGAGCAAGCTTGGATGCCACGTGCTCGGGTGCCAACTCAGGGATCAGGTTTTAGTGACAGTTTTTTCAAAGTGCACTTCTGGCTCTGAATTATTTAAAGATTTCTCAGGACTTGGCGCAGCCTGGAGTTTTAAAAGATTTAGCTCACCCCTGTTAGGTCTGCTGACTCTGCACTCTGGGATTAGAAGCTGGACTTCCAAAAGAGATTTGATGGAATCTTCTGCTGAAGTAAGGAATTTTAAATTTGTGCCTCCAGCTTCCAAGGCTTTATCTGGAGCTTTTGCCTGGCGATTTTTTCTCTATGACTCTGTTTCTGGAGCTTCTTTGCAGTTCAGAATGCTTTTCTGAATATTTTCGCAGTCTTCCAGCATTTTAGTTTTCCTCTGCTTTTTCTGGGAGGTCGTTGTTTTTTCCATAATCTGCCACCATGTTGTAGGAAGTTGGATACATTTTGGTAGGTCCGAAGAAAATTTTGTAGACCTACATAGGTTAACTGTAAGTCTTTATTGACTATTAGAACCATTCACAAATATATAGTAAAGGGTACAAATTAAGAGCTGTCTCCATGCTTGCTGGTACACAAGGCTTTGTCCAACAGTAGACTGTCCCTTGGTGCGGGTCATGTGCTCTCTTACATCACTGTGTGGGCAATACTCAGTCCCACATTAACCCTATATGTGCCAGACCTTTATACTACAACAATCTCTAACTCCCACCATCCACCTCCTGTCCCCCGCCACCCCTGCTGGCAGGCAGTCTTGCTTCACCCCTCCCTTGCCCTGCACCACAGCACACCCCCTGCCCTCCAGTAGGCAGTCTCTCCTCCCCTTTCCTTCACAAAAGCCACTCTACCTCTCCAGAAGACTCACTGCCCCAGGTGTTCAGGTGTCAGGCTGAATGAAGTCACTAACCTTCACACTTTTTGCTGCTGCTCCAATCACAGACTGTTTCACTAGTAAGCCTATCAGCAGCCTGGGAGAGAAACGGCCTGTGATTGGAGGAGCAACTCCTTGCAGAATCTTTCACTTGCATTTACCTGTATTTTGAACACTGACTCTGTGGGCTAGATAAAGATGTATGGGGGGCCGGTTTGTGGCCTGCAGGCCGTATGTTGGACAACCCTGATCTACAATATGCATTGCAACAACTTGCCAAGGCTTCTTTGGCAGCACCTACGAAATCTGTTTCCTTTCCTGCTTAGAAGAACAAAGGCAATAGGCGTATGAGAACACAACCATTCTGACCTGGAACTATATTACTGTTCCTTCATTGCCACAAAGTCAAAATACTGGAACTTCCTCCTTAACAACACTCTAGGAGTACTTCTTCACCACACAAATTGTGACAGTTCAAGAAGGCAGCTGATCACCATCTTCTCAAGGAAACTAGGGCTGGAAAACAAATGCTAGCCTTGGTAGCAATATCCACTTCTCATGAATAAATAAAATCAAAGCACAATTAGAGGAATCTACTACTCACTTCTGAAACACCATTTATATATGCATGTGTGGATTATACAGCCCCTACTACACAAGTCTAAGTACACAGCTACAGTAAGATTTTACCTGAGTTCACAACAGGAGGTTCAAAAATACTAATGGTGTCATCACTCAAAAAATATGAAAGTACAAATTTCCGTTCACTGTTGATCTGATCATCTGTAATCAGTCTGGCGCTGAACCTTAGCACATTGCTTTCCAGTCCTTGTCTAAAAAAAAATTATGTTCCCAATCAGATACTGAAGTGATCATTTTTTATTATTTTTATATTATAGAATACAAATTACATAGGATATATTATAAATAACATAGGTATTGAACGCAGATGAAAGAGTGATATAGGGAGATAAGCAAAAATAAATTAAAAATTCTAAGAGCAGGTACCATGAAGAGAATTAGTAAAGGGAAACAATGTGATTATTTAAAGGATAGAAATAATTTGTGATGTAACCGGAAATGTCTTTATGAAGGATGATGGAATGAAAGAGAAATTTTCCTAGGCTTTACTAGCAGTGTGTGGTAAGGGTGATTACTAGTTACAAAAGGGGAAGGTGGACTGATTCCATAGGATAACTCTAGGTAAGGAAATAATTTGAAAAATTGGCGGAACTCAAAGTGGAAAAGGCATTGGACCCTAATAGCATGCATCCTTGAACAGAGAGAGATGAGAGAGTAAAAACAGAGGTGCAAAGTTTTTCAAATAGTTTATGGGACCATAAATTTCCTCACAAAGTCAACAGACCTTTGGCTGTTCTCCAAATTTTTCAGTCCCTCCCACCCAATTCCCACTGTGAGCATGACTGGATAACCCTGGCTGTGGAAATGGTGTGAGGAATGAAAGGTTGTCAATGCAAACACCTCTGTTCAGAAAAAGATAAGTCAGGTACCTATGGACCACCCAACATAATGTCAGTAGGGAGAAAGTCTCTGAAGGCCATTATATTGGATAAATTAATATTCTCCTACATAGGCATACACTATTTAATGAGAGCCAGCACAGGATTGTAAAAAGAAAGTCATGTCTGATAACTTTAATTGAGCTGTTTGAGTAAATAGCAGAGTATATTGATTAAGGAAATGCAGAAATTCATAAATTGTGTATATGATTTTACAAAAGTTGCTTGATAAGATGCTGAAAGCGTTGCTTTTTGATAAAATTGAGGTACAGGGCATCAAAGAAAATACGATAGCGAGGATAGGAAGTTGGTTAATGGATATAAAACACAGAGGGGCAGTAGCCTATAGGATAATTGATGTTTTTTAGACTAGACGAATGCAAACATATAAATCTAGACTTATGTCTTATAGGCATAAAGCAGATACCTAAGGGTCCAATATGGTGGGTGACATCGGCATGCAATTCTGTGTTGGAAATTGCCACCCTCCATATTGGGAAAGGCTTCTCTTAAGGGGTCCAGGTGTCTGCCTGAAAACAAGCATTCGGCCCTTTGCATTCACAAAAAGTGGGCCTAATGGCTAACTGAGATGTCCTTGTAAATTTTGAGTGTGCATAACTGCAGCATGCGAACATATGAACATATGAAATAGGAGCAGAGACCATTCGGCACGTTGCGCCTGCTCCGCCCTTCAATAAGGTCATGGCTGATCTGTTTATGTTTCGAATTCCACATTCCCATCTACCCCCGATAACCTTTGATTCTCTTGCCTAACAAGAATCTATCTATCTTCACCTCAAAAATATTCAATGACCCCGCCTCCACTCCCTTCTAAGGTAGAGTTTCAAAGTTGCACAACTCTCTGTGAGAAAAAACTTCTCCTCATCTCTTTCCTAAAATGATGACCACTAATTTTAAAACAGTGCCCCCAGTTCTGGACTCACCCACAAGAGGAAAGATCCTTTCCACATCCGCCTTGTTGAGACCATTCAAGATCTCGTATACTTCAATCAAGTCACCCCTCACTCTTCTAAACTCCAGTGGAAACAAGCCCAGCCTGTCCAGCCTTTCCTCATAAGACAACCTCCTCATTCCAGGTATCAGTCTAGTAAACCTCCTCTGAAATGCCTACAATGCATTTACATCCTTCCTTAAATAAGGAGACCAAAACTGCACACAGTATTTGAGATATGGCTTCACCAATGCCCTGTATAATTGAAGCATAACATGCCTACTTTTATGTTCAATTCCTCTTATAATAAAGGATAGCATTCCATTAGCCTTCCTAATTACTTGTTGTACCTGCATACTAACTTTTTGTGACTCATACACTAGAACACCTAGATCCCTCTGCACCTCGGAATTCTGCAACTGTTCTTCGTTTAAGTAATACTCTGCTTTTTTATTCTTCCTGCCAGAGTGAACAACTTTATATTTTCCCACATTATATTCCATCTGCCAGATTTTTGCCCGCTCGCTTAACATAGCTATATCCACCTGCAACCTCCTTATGTCCTCTTCACAACAAACTTTCCTACTTATCTTTGCATTGTGTGTCATCTGTGACCATACCTTTGCTCCCCTCGTCTCAGTCATTGATATAAATCATAAAAAGTTGAGGCCATAGCACAGACCCCTGCAGGACTCCAGTCATCATATCCTGCCAATCAGAAAAAGACCCATTTATGCATACTCTTTGTTTTCTGCCAGCCAGCCAATCTTCTATGCATGCTAATATGTTACCCCCTACACCATGAACTTTTATTTCCTGTAATAACCTTTGATGTGGCACCTTATCTGCCTTCTAGAAATCCAAGTACAGTACATCTATAGGCTCCCCTTTATCCACAGTGCAGTTTACTCCTTCAAAGAACTCCAATAAATTGGTTAAGCATGATTTCCCTTTCACAAAACCATGCTGACTGTTCCAGGTTACCTTGAGTTTTTCTAAGTGCCCAGCTATAACCTCCTTAATGATTGATTCGAACACCTTTCCCACAACAGACATGAAGATAACTGGTCTATAGTTTCCTGTTTTCTGCCTCTCTCCCTTCTTGAATAGAGGTTTGCTACTTTCCAATCTGATGGAACCCTTCCAGAATCTAGGGAATTTTGGAAAATTAACACCAATGCAAATACTACCTCTTCAGTCACCTCTGTTAAGACCCTAGGAGGAAGTCCAGCAGGACCCAGAGACTTGTCAGCCCACAGTTCCATCAGTTTGCTTAGTACTACTTCCCTAGTGATTGTAATTTCACCAAGTTCCTCTCTCCTTTCCACACCCTGATTTACAGCTATTACTGGAATATTTTTGTGTCTTCTATAATGAAGACAGAAGCAAAATATTTGTTCATTTCATCACCATTCCTTATTATCTACCATTAAGTCCCCATTCTCACACTCCAGAGGACCAATACTCACTTTACTTACACTTTTCCTTTTTAAATAGATGTGGATGGAGTCTCTTGCTATCTGCTTTTACACTTCTAACTAATTTCCTCACAATACTCAATTTATTTCTCCTAATTAACCTTTTAGTCATTCTCTGCTGTCCTTTATATCCTGACCAATCATCTGACCTGCCACTCATCTTTGTACAGTTATATGCTTTTTCCTTAAGCTTGATGCTTTCCTTAGCTTCTTTAGTTAAACACGGATTATGGGTTCTCCCCTTAGAATTTTACTTTACAGTAGGAATATACTTATTCTGAGTATTCTGAAATATCTCCTTCATCGTCTGCTATTGTTTCTCTATTGATCTACAGTCTAGCCGAGTATCCCAGTTCATTTCAGCTAGCTCAGCTTTTGTCCCCACATAATTGCCCTTATTGAAGTTTAACATGCTAGTCTTAGACCCACTCTTCTCCCTTGCAAACTGCATGTAAAACTTAATCATGTTCTGGTTGCTGTTCTATTGCCTTTACTCTGAGGTCATTAATTAATCCTGTCACATTACACAGTACCAAGTCTAAAATAACCCATTCTCTGATTGGCTCTGGAATGTGCTGCTCTAAGACACTATTTCAAAAGCATTCTATGAACACCTCATCCAGGCAACTACTGCCACTCTGATTTTTCCAGTTCATGTGTAGATTAAAATCAGCCATGGTTATTACCATTCCTTTGTCATCTGCACCCAATATTTCTTGTTGCATACCTTGTCCTACATTGTGGTTATTGTTAGGAGACCAGTAGACCACTCCCACTAGTGACTTCTTTCCCCTACTATTCCTCATCTCCACCCAAACCAATTCTACATCCTGATCTCCTGAACCAAGGTCATTTCAACTATTGTACAAATGCCTCTATTTACAATGGCGGTTTCCTCTACATTGGTGAGACCAAACGCAGACTGGGTGACCACTTTGCAGAATACCTTCGGTCTGTCCACAAGCATTACCCAGATCTCCCTGTCGCCTGCCATTTCAACACTCCAGCCTGCTCTCTTGCCCACATGTCCGTCCTTGGCTTGCTGCATTGTTCCAGTGAAGCTCAATGCAAATTGGAGGAATAACACCTCATCTTCCAACTAGGCACTTTACAGCCTTCCGGACTGAATATTGAGTTCAACAATTTTAGATCATGAACTCTCTCCTCCATCCCCACCCCCTTTCCGTTTTTCCCCCTCCTTTGTGTTTTTTCCAATAATTTATATAGATTTTTCTTTTCCCACCTATTTCCATTATTTTTAAATGTATTTCCATCTGTTGTTTTATCTCTACCTTTTAGCCCTTTTAGTATTCCTTCACCCCACCCCACCCCCCACTAGAGCTATCTGTACCTTGTTTGTCTTGCTTTCTACCCTTAATTAGCACATTCCTTTAGATAATATCACCACCTTCGACACCTCTTTGTCCTTTTGTCTGTGACATCTTTTGGTTATCTCCACCTATCACTGGCCCTTTACCTAGCTCTTCTTGTCCCAACAACACCCACCCCCCCTTAAACCAGCTTATATTTCACCCCTTATATTTCACCTCTTCTCCACCGATGCTGCCAGACCTGCTGAGTTTTTCCAGGTATTTCTGTTTTTGTTTTTGTCATCCAATTCAGGGTTGTGCAGAGTCGGATCCTATCCCAACAGGCAATAGGCGCTAGGTGAGGTACACCCAGGATGGGACTCCAGTCCATCACAGGGCATACACTCACACACACAAACACAGACACACACACTGGGGGAAAATTTACTGTAACCAATCCCCCTAACCAGCACATCTTTAGACGGAAGGAAACCAGAGCACCAGGTGGAAGCCCACGCAGACACAGGGAGAATGTGCAAACTCCACACAGAGAGCCACCCAAGGTTAGGATCGAATCCGGGTCCCTGGAGATGTGAGGCAGCAGTGCTAACCACTCCACCACCGTACCACCCCTCTGTAGTGGCTATCAGATCATATTTATTTGCTCCAATGTGCGTCATCAATTTATTTACTTTGTTATGAATGCTACACGCATTCAGGTACAAAGCCTTAAGTTTTGTCTTTTTGTTATCTTTGTAACATCTAGGGTGGAATCATCCCAAATTTGCAATAAGTGGGGTGGCGGGCAGATAAAATGACATTTAACAAGCCGGCTGCAAAGGTAACTTTTCACGCTGTATCATTCCAAACCTGCTGCATTAATTATGCATTTCCAAAAAACACACCATTTCCATGGCAGGTGGGCTCTCATTCGCCTGCCACGCCATCACCTCGCCGCTTCATCATACCGGGCGTCATATTTAAACTGTAGCCACGCGCACACCTCTCAGTGCTCCCAGCCCATGACTACTGCAAAGAAGACATGACTCTGAAAGGCAAAAAGACTGCAGCTCCCAGGTTCAACGATGTATTCCTCGAGCGCCTTTTGGATGCAGTGGAGGCTCGCCACGATGTTCCTCTATCTGCGCACTGGCCGCAGGATGGGCAACAACATCGCTAATCTGGCTTGTGAGGTGATGGCAGTGGTGGTCAGCGCCAACGCCCTGCAAAAGAGGACAGCCACCCAGTGCCACAAGAAGATGAATGATCTCCTCTGTTCTGCCATTATCATTCTCAACTCACACATTCACAAACCCATCACACATCCACAGTGAGTTCACTCGCTGCCAGTTCAAGGGACATCATCATCTCACAAACACTTTCGTTGTCCTCATCCCATCCATGGGACCACTCACCACCCACACATGCCAGGCATACTTATCATTTGGCCTGGCAGGCGTCCTGCTTACACTCTCTCCATCTGTATTCACGCAGGACAAACTGGCACACAACAAGAGGGAGAGGTCGTTTACTGGTGGAGGAATGCCTGAAATCAAGGTCCTCATGCCAGCTGGCCGGCAAGAATCTGGACTGTTCCTGTGCTGATGGTGAGGTCGGTGGTGCTTTACCAAGTGAGGATCCAGCAGTGCAACATCCATCAGAAAGCCATGTTGTGAGTGATGTGCCCTGTTTCACAGGCCACTGCCATGCACTAATTATCTCCTCTTGCTTTCGCAGGCACATCTGGGAAATTGACAAGAGAGTCCACAACCCAGGTCCTCCAATCAAACTCGGAAGAGGAATCTGCTGAAACCCTCCCTGAAGACCCATCACAGTGCTCACCTACACCCTCCACCAGCGCAGAGACACACACTTTGTTGGGATCTAGCTTTAGAGTAGCCTCAGGGATCACAATTTGGTGAGCACATCACATTGTCTGCTCCACAGCAGGTAGCAGCAAGGACTTCCCAGGACTGCTGGAAGCCAGAAGATGGCTGAGTCTGAGTCAGAAGATGAACGTCTGGACTCAGTCATGTCACAGATGCTGGAGCTGCAAAGGCAAGCTCGGGGACATCAGGGAGGGATGCAAGAAGATTGCAAGGCACAATGGAGGAATCCGGCCACCTTCAGGCTGAGGTGTTAGCACCAGCATACCAACGCACCAAGGTCAACACTGGTAGGATGACAACTGCCATGGACACCTTTGTCCAGGGCTGCTGCGCGGGCTGAACTCCATCACTGATGTCATAGTTTCCCTCAATAGTGTGCACGCGAGGCGGGTGCAGGGCAGCAATCTCACTTCAGCTACCCCTTCTCCTCTAGAGGTCAGCCAGGGACCCCTTGGGCATCCATAGAGAGGAAGATCAGCTCGTGTACCATCCAGGCCATTCATCCAGGTGACTCTGGGAGTGTCCGGCCCATCTGAATCCCCTCTTCCTGTGACCTCACCAACTCCAGCTCCACTGGTCGAGGAGGGTGCCACTGTCATACAGCAGGCCCCCGAAAGCAGGCCATGGCCCTCCAGGTCTCAGCCCTCCAGAGCAAGCCCATCAAGGTCATCACAGACAGTGTGTAGCAGTCAGCAGGCTACTTCCACCTCCGCTATGGATGTCCTGGGAATTTAGTCTACTGCATTCACTGCTCCCAATGCGGTCTCCTCTACATCGGAGAGACCAAACGCAGACTGGGTGACCGCTTTGCGGAACACCTTCGGTCTGTCCGTAAGCATGACCCAGACCTCCCTGTCGCTTACCATTTCAACACACCACCCTATGGATGTCCTGGGAGTGCCAAGACATCGATGGGTTGAGCAGACAATTGCAAGCTGGTTTCATGATGTTGTGAACTGATTTTTGGCCTTCTCGCCATATTGTTCACTCACGCCACCGAACACGCCTGATGCCTGCGGGCATGAAACTTCCGCCCCTAGTCTTGACTGTTGGCGTATTCTAAGGTTTATTCTCTCTGTCCCTTCCTGCCATTCTCTGACCCTCATTTCCTATATTACTATTTTGGTCTCCTGCCTTGACTCTACCCCTTGATTTGCTACATCTACCCAAACTTGATCCCTCACCACCCCCCTTGTTTAATTTAAAGCCCTCTCTCCTTCCCTGGTTATGCGGCTTGCTAGACCACTGGTCCCAGCATGGTTCAGGTGTTGACTGTCCCAATGGTGCAGCCTCCACATTCCCCAGTACTGATGCCAGAGCCCCACAAACTGGACCCACTTCTCCCACACCAGTCTTTGAGCCAAGCATTCAGCCTCCACATTCAAAGGATCATCCTCCGCCATTTCCGCCAACTCCAGCATGATGCCACTACCAAACACATCTTCCCTTCACCCCCCCTGGCGGCATTCCGCAGGGATCGTTCCCTCCAGGACACCCTGGTCCACTCCTCTATAACCCCCTACATCTCAACCCCCTCCCACGGCACCTTCCCATGCAATCGCACTTCCCCTCTCATCACCGTCCAAGGGCCCAAACACTCCTTTCAAGTGAAGCAGCATTTCACTTGCACTTCCCTCAATTTAGTCTACTGCATTCACTGCTCCCAATGCGGTCTCCTCTACATTGGAGAGACCAAACGCAGACTGGGTGACCGCTTTGCAGAACACCTTCGGTCTGTCCGTAAACATGACCCAGACCTCCCTGTCACTTACCATTTCAACACACCACCCTGCTCTCATGCCCATATATCCGTCCTTGGCCTGCTGCAATGTTCCAGTGAAGCTTAACGCAAACTGGAGGAACAGCGCCTCATCTTCCGATTAGGCATTTTACCGTCTTCTGGACTTAATATTGAGTTCAACAATTTCAGATCATGAACTCTCTCCTCCATCCCCACCCCCTTTCTAATCCAATAATTTATCATTTTTTTACAAATATATTTTTCTTTTCCCTCCTATTTTTAAATTTATTTCGATGTATTGTTTCATCCCCACCTTTTAGCCCATTTTGATCCCTTCCCCCTGCCCCACCCCCATTAGGGCCATCTGCCACTAGCTTGTCCTGCTTGCTACCCTTAATGTCCCCATTAGCACATCCTTTAGATAATATCACCACCATAACACCCCTTTGTCCTTTTGTCTATGACATATTTGGCATTCTCTTCTTGGCCTCCAACTATCACTGGCCCCCTATTGAGGTCTAACTGTCCCACCCCCCTCTACCAGCTTATATTTTATCTCATTTCTATATGTTCTAGTTTTGATGAAGGGTCATACGGACTTGAAACGTCAACTGCATTCCTCTCCGCAGATGCTGTCAGACCTGCTGAATTTTTCCAGGTATTTTTGTTTTTGTTCTTCATTTCCCTAATCTTACTTGTCCAATGCCAATTTGCACTCGGTTCAGGTAACAATCCAGAGATTATTACTTTTGAGGTTCTGCTTCTTAATTTGGTGCATAGCTCTTCATACTGATTATGCATAACTTCTTTCCTTGTCCTGCCTAGGTCGTTGGTACCTACATGTACCACAACAACTGGATCCTCCCCCTCTCACTCTAAGTTCCTCTTCTGCCCTGAACAAATGCCCTGAACCCTGGCACTGGGCAGGCAACACTGTCTGGACTATCACTCTTTGCCGCAAAGAACAGTGTCAATCCCCCTCACTATACTGTCCCTTGATATGACAACATTCCTGTTCACTCCCCCTCATTGAACGGCTTCCTGTGCCACAGTACCATGCTAGCCTGTTCATCCACTTGCAGACCTTGCTTTCATCCACACAGGTCATGAGCACCTCAAACCTGTTTGACAATTGCAAGGTCTGAGGCTTTTCCACTACTATCTGTTCGGTCCTTTTAGCTGCTTCACTCATGGTCACATTCCCCTGTCCCTCACCGCTGACCCAAACAGACGACCCTATTCTAAGATGTGTTCTGGAACAAAGTGTCCAGGTATTTCTCCCCCTCCCTTATGTTGAGCAGTATCTGCAGTTCGGCTTCCAGATCAATAATCCTGATCCAGAATTCCTCTATCTGCTTACACTTTCTGCAGACGTGTTTGTCCTGGATCATTCTGGTATCCAATACCTCCTATATTCCACAGCTGCAACATAACACCTGTCCTGCTATTGTTACTTATGTTATTTAGTTAATTTAATTTAATTACTTTCTTAATTAACCTAGAGCAATTTCTATGCATGATACAATTTACTGTGCTTATTAAATATTAGTACAACTGACATCTAAAAGTTACACATTTCTTAAATACCCAGGTATATGTTTGTTTAATTATTTTATGTTAATTTTAAAGTTTTAGCTATTTTTATTTATAGATTTATCTCAACTCCCATGTCCTCAGCTGGCTTTTAATACACTGTCCCTAATACTAAGCACTCCAACAGACCTTAACCACTCACCAGGTAGTCACCATACAGCTAGTGTCTTCCCTTATAGTAGAGCAAGAACCAATGCTACAGGGTGAAAAAGTTTGAAAAAGCAAAGGAGCACCTCCCTTCCCTCCTCACTGAACTCCCTCAATTCACCAAACTCCCATCACTCCATTGAGGTCGCACTCCACTGCTGGGTCACATTGAAATGTCTAAATTTATATTTTCTGAAACTAAAGGCATTAGCTGAGCCCACATACAGAAAGCCAGTTCAAGCTAGTTTTCTTAAGTAACTATAGCTGCTTCCCAGTGGATAGCTTCTATCACCCTGCTTGGGCCCCTAGATGAGATTTAGAATTAAACAGTACTTATAGTTAAAAGTTAAATTCAAACGATATTAGATTTTTGGAAAGAAGTTTAAGATTGCCTTAACTCACCAAACTCCCAGAACTACATTGAGGACACATTTGAGTGCCGGGCATCAGGATTATGTCCCAATTTGGCCACAATCCAATTTCTAGACCATAGTGCCCTTGATTTTCACATCTAAAATCTAGTCTCCTGCCCCCTTAAAGCTGTGTTAGATCTCAGTACAAGAGCTGGATGGTTTGGATGGTCTTTTACATTCTTACTTGTGTTTTTACATGCTTTACTAAGTAATGAATTCACAAGACCAGGAAGTAATTGCAGATGCAGAGAGCCATTTGATTTAGCAAATAATTATTTCATTCACCTAGAAAGACCCTGAAGTCCCTCCATTGCAGCACACAACTTTTATTTAAATGATTCTGGTTACTGACATTCCTGGAAAATAGAGGGGGCATTACGGTGTGTAATAAACTCCAAAAAGAAGAAAATGTGTGGGAAAAATTTGTTCATGTAGTATCACTTCATTGATATCATTGAAGAGCACCTGGTGAGCTGTGAAGGTAGCGGCATATGCACTGTCTGCCCAGGGGAATTAACATAGTCTGTGCAGTGCCACTTTTCCAAACAAATTTCCCCCCTAGGTGTTTATGATTTATCTGAATACTATATATTTCACCGCCCACAGAAACAAATATTCTGAGGTCTGCCACTATTTTTACTATCATTCAGTGATAGCAAAGAAAATAAATGCTTGCATGAATGGAAGTTAAAAATGTTCTATATATCATAAAAGGAACTGATAAGCAGTAATTCAGTTGTGAGCTCCAAGAGATGAAAAATCCACTTATTATTCATGATATCATATGAAACCCTTAAATGGACAAAAGTCTTATATCTTGCATTTTCTCCCTTGGCATCTGTCTTACCTGTCCTTTTCCATGAATTTCATGATGTTACGTTGTGGAGCTTTGGGTACTAGACTCAGGGTTGAGTTAAGGGAGTCCTCTTCTGATCCAAAGCCATTGTATGGAGGGATTTTTCTTTCAACTTTAGTCGTTGGTTTTGACTTGTATTTGACTGGTGTGAAGTCCACTATTAGAAAACAAAATGATAACCATATTTGCCTGGCTATTTTACAACCAATATTAGAGATTCTTTCAGTGCAACAGATGGTAGGAACACATTTATTTCCAAACATAATTTGATTGCTTAAAAATTTTCTGCATAACTCATAGATAATACAGTTCAATTTCCAATAAACTATACAAATTAGTTTTTAGATGGTGCTTAAAAGTGCAATTTCCTCTGGGTCGAGATGATGAAAATAAAATACAGTGCCACAAATTCACATGGAGTCTTAGTGTGTCTGTTTTTATTCCTGTAACATGTGCTTAAATAACATAACTGTCTTTCTTATTTATTGCTGCATAAATCTGTGATGATTACTTCCATTGGACAGTATATTAAATAACACTAATAAAATTCAGTTTACATAATCTGTAGCTTCACCCAGGTGTGTAAACAGCAAACTTTGAAATGTACACACAGCTTCCTAGTCGTTCCCACTGACAGAGTAATGTGCACTTTCCTTGGCAGGCAGTTGCTGAGGGGAGACTCAGGGCAACCAAAAGAAAAAAATGCTGCATTTTACATTATATGTTTGAAAATGCATTTCACAGAATCACAGAATTGTTACAGCACAGAAGGAGACCATTTGGCTCATCGTATCTACACCGGCTCTCCGAATGAACAATTCACCTAGTGCCATTCTGCCACTTTCTCCCTATACACATTCTTCCTTTTCAGATAACAGTCTAAGTTTCCATTGGATGCCTCGGTTGAACCTGTCTCCACCACACTCTCAGGCAGTGAATTCCAGACCTTAACACTCATTGCGTGAAAAAGTTTTTCCTCATCTCACTTTTGCTTTTTTTGCCATCCTCTCTCATTCTTGATCCTTTCACAAGTGGGAACAGCTTCTCCCTACTCAGTCCAGACCATTCCTGATTTTGAATATCTCTATCAAAGCTCCTCTCAGCTTTCTCTTCTCCAAGGATAAGAGTCCCAAATTCTGCAATTTCTCTTCATAGCTGAAATTCCTCATCCCTGGAACTATTCTAGTGAATCATTATTGCACTTCCTCCAATGTTTTCACATCATTTCTAAAGTGTGAAGTCCAGAATTGGACACAATACTCCAGCTAAGGCCAAACCAGTGTCTTATACAAGTTCAACATAACCTCCTTGCTCTTGTCCAAATATTCCCTGGCTTCTGGATTGTGCATGACTGTGCTGTTTAACATTGGCCCCATCAGCGTTTGTGCAATCAGCAGAAGGGCATTCCACTTGCATGGGTTGGTGGGTGCATCCTTCAGGCTGCTAGAAAAACCAGCACCAACCAAAGGAGGGGAAGGGAGAGGGTATGGGGGAGAGGTAGGGTGAGGTGGAAGAAGGGTTGCCCATTCTCCATTCTAACTCCACCAACAGTCCAATTGGACCTGATCAAGAGGAATCAATCTGCCAAAAAAACCTTTTCAAGCATTTTCAATTCTTCGGAGGTACACACCGCTTGCCTGGCCTGGATATCATCAGTGCAGCTCACATAAGCCTTGACTCTTTCTATGACTGTCATTTGATTTTTAAGGGGAGGATGGAAGTCTTATCAATTATAAAGGTATCCTGGTCCCATTAATAACTGCTCCCTGTAAAATTCTTGATGCTTTGAAGTTAGATTAATGTCATTGAAACATCACTTAAGGAAATAAAGGGACTTCTGGTGATGTCACGACCCAGGCAGCTGCTTAATACTAAAACTCTGGGCCATAAGGAAATGATAGGCAAAATGAAGATTCAGGCCTGAATTTTCCAGCCCCATTGGTGTAGGGTGTCATGGCGAGCGGGGACATAATATGGTGAGAAGGCCAAAAGACGGTTCCACGTCGGCATAAAAGGACAGCGGGATCATCCGATGGTGTCCGCCATGGCAGAATGACAATCCTGCTGGAGACCGGCATGAAACTGCTTTGCACGCTGCTAATGGGATGCAAAGTAAGGCCCAACCCATGCCAGATTTACTGTTACGCCAGCAAGAAAACACGCTAGTCCAGAACATGTCTGGATAAGCCTGACGTACAGAAGTTGGGGCTTAATATTAGGGCAGGTCACGGACATCGGAGGAGTGGAAGATGTGAGAGGCCTAGAGCTCCCGCACCCTGGAGGAACACATGTATTGCATACTGTCATGGACATGGCTCCACTGCAAAGCAGTTCTTGGAAGATGGGAGGTCTCTGTTGATCTCTCAGGTCCACTTTGGAACATTATTGTTTTGGCGATGGGCTGCCTGGATGGTCAGCGAGGGTGGGCAGAGGAAGGTCCAGCTGTAAGTGGGAGACGGAAGTGTACCTATTGGGTGGGGGGTGCAGGAAGAGGGAGGTCTAGGTTTGACTGGGAGAGGAAGGTATACCGGGGATGTGAGGTTGGGGGAGGGAGGTGCAGTGTCTGGAGAACAAAGGTGTCAGGTGGGGATGAGGTTGGGGGAGGGAATGAAGGTATCAGGGGTGAGGTAGGGGGGGAAGAAGGAGTAACAGGGAGAATGTGGCAAGTGTGGGGGAGGTGTAAGTGGGGAGGAAGGTGTAAGGGAAGGAGTTGGGACAGGGGAAGGCGTTTGGACAGCAGAAGGACCCAGGGGCGGCGGGGGTTGCGGGGTCAGGGAGGAAGCAGTCTGGTGGCAGGAAGGAGTTCGGTGGGGGGAAGACGTCCAGGGGGAAGAAGGAGTCCAGTGGGGAGGAAGGAGTTCTGAGGGGTGGAGACAGCCTGTGCAATGGTTGGCCCTGTCTCCTCTGTTGACTTCAGAGTGCATCCTCTGGAGACTGAAGTCTTGAGGGCCCTGTCCTTCTGTGGGCCAGCTGTTCCCTCTGCGATGACAGAGGACGAGGTTGACGGGGTCACAGGTAAAGTGGACTCAGGGGGAGAGGGCTGCCTCTGAGATTCCTAAGTGGATGACCCAGGGGTGTCCAGCTGCAGCTCCTCCTCCCTTCAGGTACCTGAGGGCCCCAGCCTAACTCCTTGAGGGGAAGGAGCATCTGGAGTGACATTGAGGTGCCCCATTTCCCTTTCGCACTGGCACTGCAGAAACTCACCCATGGCTACTGCGATGGAGTGCAGGTCTGTGTGCATCTCCAAATTCTGCTGTCCCAGGGTCTCCATGGCATCTGCCATCTTTCACATGGAGACCTCCATACATGTGGGCACCACTCATCAGAGAGCAGGTAGAGTCACTCCTCTGACTCACTTGCCACACTGTTGAGGGCTTCCAACAGTTCTGCGTGATGTTCCCCCGCCTGCTGCCTCTTCACAATGAGTTGGAAGGCCAAATCCAGAGGCTTGTCATCTGACTTGGACCTCAGAGATACCTCTTACCCAAGATCCTCCAAGTGCCAGGGAGCTCTGCTGAACCTGCCTCTTCCTGCTGCAGACACATGTCCGTGGGATAACCATCAGATTGTGAACCTGAGCCTGCTCTAGGTTTAGGTCCCACAGAGGTGTTTCTCTCTGCGCTGGTGGAGGGTGTGAATAAGCACTGTGACAGGCCTTCCAGCCCGTTTATTTCCGGCTCTTCAACGGAGGAGGTGTCTACTTGGCTGGAAGGATGAACCTGGATGGAGCTGAGGGATTGGTTGGCTGAGGGTGTCAGTCGCTTGGCAGAACGCCCTGTGAACCAGAGATAATTAGTGCATGGCAGCAGAGTCAAAATCAGGAGAGGGAACACTCACAATTTCATTGAGAGAGGGATGATGTGGTGCAGGATACTTATGTGGGCATTCATGCCAACTTCACTAACACTGCTGGCACAGTCCACGTCCTCACCAGTCAGCGTGATGGCACGCTCCTCAAAGTGAGTGAGGGGCCTAATGTGGGTCACTCCATCCCCAGTCTGAGACCTCTCCCTGCTGTTGTGAGCCAGCTTCTCCTGCATGAAAACAGATGGAGAGAGTGTGAGCAGGTGCATGGCACTGTGTGGAATGTTCGTGTGGTGTGCGGAGCCATGGACAGGATGAGGATGCGAGCTTCAGACGATATGAGACTGATGGAGGTGTGAGGGTGTGTGAGAGAGTTAGTGGTGTTGTTTTTTGAGATGTGAGATCCCTGTGGATGTGTGATGGGTTTTTGAGCGTGTGAGTTGAGAGTGATGAGGTGGTTGACTTACCCTGACGCAGATTGGATGAGAGCTTTCATCCTGCACTAGATGGCTGACCTCCTCTGTACTCCGGTGACGCTGACCACTGCTGCAACCATCTCCCAGGCCACTTTGGTGACTCTGGTGGACCTCCTGCAACCAGAGTGGGAGTAGAGGACTTAGCAGCAGCCTTCTACTGTGTCCAGCAGGCACCCCAGAGAGGCATCGCTAAATTTCGGGGCTGCCATCTTCTTTGCTTTCGGGGCCATCTGTCACCTGCAGTCCTGATCTGAAGACATGAAGTAAGCATGCGCTTTGGTGTGCCTTAAATATGGTGCCTGCAGCGAGGAAGTTCTGAGGTCACGGTGTCTCGGGCAAATCTGAACCCGCCTGCCAGCGTGTTCCCCGTGAATGCATAATTAATTATGTGGGATACGCTGGGAATGGGATGATATAGCGCAAAGAGCTGCCATTGCAGCTGGCGAGTGACACATCTTCTTTGCCTCCTGCTACTGCACTTTGTGCAAATCTGGGACTATTCCGCCCTCAGTCTCTCACAAGCTATGTCGCTCAGGAAGATCACCAAAAATCCAAGTAGTGACTTCCAAGCATATCATTTCTAGGAAAAAATTCCACAGGCTTTCCAGCTATCCCTTCATACAAGTCATCAGGATTGCAAAAACTGTTCAGCAAGTCTGGCAGATTGGTGTAGAAATGGGCGAATTTTCGCTCCCGATGGGGGTAGCTTGAATCTGGAAATTTCCCAGCTTGGAGCACCCGCCTCCAGAAAAAGTCCCCCAAATGCCATGAGTTTCAATCTGGGAAATGGGCATGGGATAGAGTCGGGCTCGCCGCCCAAGGACACAGATGTGAGGTGGCTACAGGTAATGCCGAGTGCCAAGACAGGCTGGTTAAAAGGCCCACCTCGTTTCTCTGGGACTTTATCCCTGTGTTTTGTTAAATATTAGGCCCTCTAGGCTTGATTCTTCACACCCCCACCCACTCCCCATGCCCCAGCCAGCCAACTCATACCCCTTACCTACCTCCAATGGCACCTCATGCTCTTCATGTTAACCAATGCCCCCCATCCATCCACACGGCCCCTTTAGCCCCCATGACAATACAGTGCCAACTCATGCCAACCCATGCACCCCACCCAGCACCCTTTGCCCTTACACACCTCATACCAACTCATCTAGTAACCAGCATAGGCAAACGTCAGGGGGCATGCTGAGACAAAATAAAATAAATTTCTAAATATCTATTACAGACTTCATTATATAAAGTCCCATTCACGAAAGCCAATTCAATACATTTAAAACTTCTCAAGTAATTCATCCCTTATTAAAGCATTTTTATTCATTGTATTTGTATTCATAACTCTACATCAAAGAAAGCTACTCCTTTACTAACCTTGTTGAGCTGTCAATCTAACTACAGCCCTACTATGATAATGATAGGTTGTGGAAAGCAGTCAAGCAGTAATAATACCAAAATGATAGCATTTAGGATTATGGCAACAAACATCTGTTGAAACTGCTAGAACAGATTTTTTTTAACTCTCAGACAGGAGCTTTTTTCTCAATTTTTGAAGGACAGGGGATTTAAATAATTTGACAGATTGACAATTCTACCTACCTTATCTCCACCATACTGCATACTGCAGGTAGAGGGTATTCCTGGAGTGAAAAACAAGTCTGCTTGTCCTATGCACTGAGTTTAAATGGCCCAGACAATTCGTAATTCACACCTATGTGCTTCATGCTTTCCTTACCACCATTTTTCCCCTACCATCAAAAATGGGATCTGCTGGAAATGGGGCAGGGCTTCCAGATCTAGGTCTTATCCATCATTTTTAAAGGTCTGTAGAGTCTCTACAACTCCACAAAAATCTGGTCAAAGGATGCCAGACCTGCTGATTATTTCCAACATTTTCTGTTCTTTCAGATTTCTGTCATCCGCAGTACTTTGCTCTTGGGTCAGAATAACTATTGATCTATCTTTTCTCGTACTGCCTCTGGTTGCCCAAAATATTTAAGGAGCTCTCTGTGGTGTCAGCAAAAGCACCAGCTGTAGAATTAATCCTGCCTGCTACCTACTACAGGTTGTCCCAACATTGCTGTTTTGTTCAACATGGAGTCTCATTTAGGTTTAGGTGCTTGTATTGGCATCTAAACTAAAACTTCAAAGTTCTTATTGCCATGGGCCTCATGGTATCTGTTGGGTGTACAGAAGTCTTTCTGGAAGCATGATCTAGGCCTGATTGATATACAACAAATTAAGAAACAAAACAAATGTAAATATAGGAAATTGGAAACTAAAACAAAAAATACTGGAAGAAAATATTCAGCATTGTGAAGAGTAGAAATAATTCAATGTTTCAAGGTTCTGAAGAAGTAGTAGAACACACACATCTGACAGCATTTTTAATTGTTATAATATTTTAATCCTGGATTATGGTGAGTTTTGATGAGGTCTTAGATTTGGTTAGGGCCTCTGTGAACACATCCTATAGGCTCTTGCATTATTGCATACCTGCTCCTGAGGTCCTTTCCCCTCTCTTCCAAACCAACATACATCCTCAAAAAATCCTCTCTTGGCCCCTGCATCCTTGAAATCTAATAGCCCATCTCCAATCCCCGTTTCCTCCACAAAGTCCTTGAACATGTTGTCACTTCCAAAATCCGTGTCCACCTTTCCTCCAACTTCTTGATTGATACATAAGGTGAGACCATCTTGTGATCTATTTACATAGTAAATAATAATTTCCTCAACTCAATCAGGGTTAACTGATGATTTCCAATGGATTCTATTACTTTGAATATACTGTTAGGTAAACAACCAACTTGAGCCATTTTGCCAGATAGTAAAGGCCTCGTGTAGGTACCAGAGCAGCTGCTGGGTTAGTGGGCTAGAAATGTGCCAACAGATTATCCAGGTACCGTGATTCAACTGAATGTGTTCCGTTTTCCTTTTCCTGCCCAAGCTGATTATTAAATTACTAGCTACAATACATGCACTTTATCTTTAATTACTGTCAGTGTGGTACTGATTTTAGGTTTCCTTAAGTCCCCCCAGGTCACTCTGGATCACCTTTTCTGCCAGGTGCATTGAAACAGCACACACAGAAGAGTGAGCTGTGTTCCATGATGGAGCAGCCCAATGTCACCAAGGAATGATAAGATGTGCAGTTGTGCTCACTAAGTTCTATGCAATTAGGTTATGATATCATGGGAATCAGGGAGAAGTGTTGGGCATCAGGTACTTTCTCCAAAGGGAAGAAGAAAAAAATATACCTCCTTGTGGTTAGGTCATTGGTGGCTGATCCTATACATCAGATCAGCTGTCTGGCTGCAATCTCATTGGGAGAAAAATACATGATGCAAAGCAAACTACTAGGAGCAGAAAAAAATAGGGAAAAATAGAATGTAAAATTTGACATTCATGCCTTGTTTGTTAAAGTTGGATGACAAAATGACTTATATGTCGGAATTTACAGGAACTGTTTTTTTTTCAAAAGGATATTCTGTGGGGTTCTTCGCTTTTTCCTTACTGCATTTGGCATTGTGCACTAGTACAAAAATTGTATTTACAATTTATTCTGAAAGCTGAAAAGGAATTCAATACTCAATGAGTTAATTACTTGTGTTTGTTTTTCTTCTATTTAAGGAGACTTCCTCCAAGATCAACAGTGCCACCAAGTGATCGTATGAACTGGAAGAAGTAAAAAGCAAAACCTCTACAAATGGGTTTAATTCTGTTTCGCTGTTATTTTTGGATACCCCTTATCTGTTTGCATAAACTGTCTGGATTATTTAGAGCAAATGCTATTCCATTTCCTTCAAAAGAAGTAACTAAAGAGGAACTGTCCTGCAAGAGAGACAGAAGAATGCAAGTGATCGTTTTGCAATGTTTGGTTGACATGCGAGCCACAGCTGAATAGCTGGGGGTAAGTGATAACAGTAGTGAGTAGTAAGGCTGGCAACATTTATTAATAGGAACATAGAGTACAAGAGCAATGAGGTTATGAACTTGTATAAGTCACTAGTTCAGCCTCAGCTGGAGTATTGCATCCATTTCTGGGCACTGCACTTTAAGAAGGATGTGATGGCATTGGAGAGAATGCAGAAAGGATTCACAAGAATGGTTCCTGAGATGAAGAACTTCAGTTCTGAAGACAGTTTGGAGAAGTTGGGACTGTTTTCCTTAGAGAAAAGAAGGCTGAGAGGAGATTTGATTGAGGTATTCAAAATCATGAAGGGTCTGGACAGAGTTGATAGGGAGAAACTGTTCCCACTTGCGAAAGGATCGAAAGCAGGAGGGCACAGATTTAAAGTGATTAGTAAAAGAAGTACTGTAATATGAGGGAGAACTTTTTCATGCAGTGAGTGGTTTTTTAAAAAATTTTATTCATTTATGGGATGTGGGCTTCTCTGGCTGGGCCAGCATTTATTGCCAATCCCTAGTTGCCATTGAGAAGATGATGAGCTGCCTTCTTGAGCCCCTGAAGTCCATATGTTTTGGGTACACCCACAGTGTTGTTAGGAAGGGAAGGTTGTTAGGTAGGGTCTGGAATGCTCTGCCTGAGAGTGAGATGGAGGCAAGTTCAATTGAAGAATTCAAAAGGGAATTAGACTGTTATCTTAGACTGTTATCTGACAAGAAAGAATGTGCAGGGTTATGTGGAGAAGGTAGGAGAATGGAATTAGGTGAGCTGTTCATTCAGAGAGCTGGTGCAGACACAATGGGCCAAATGGCCTCCTTCGGCACAGTAACAATTCTGTGATTCTGAACATTGACAGGTGTGTGAGGGTGATGTGGAATGTTAGGTATGAATCCTGATTGCTGGTGGGTGAGTGATGGTCATGTCATGCGTTGAGCAGCGGATGAGGTTGGTGGTGCAGTAGTTAGGAGATATCATGTGAAAATGCATTCACTTAACTTGACCACCCATGTGAAGTGAATGAACTTCTTGCAGCACTATTGCCAGATCCTCATGGTCAAATTGACCTCCCTGGCCACCTTCTTCCATTCTTTTCTTAGGGTTTGCCTTGAGGGCCTCCTAGCCCCTGCAGAAACATTGCTTCCCTCCTTCTTTGCACTCCCTGTACTAATGACTCAATCACCATATTGGAAAACCTGGGTGTCTTCTCTCTAGCCTGCTGCTCCGTTGAGGTGCTTCTAGTTATAGACACTTCCTCCACCGACAGTCAGCAGCTGCTTCTGTATAATGAGGTAGCTCCCCTTTAAGAGGGTCAGACTGCCTTTAAGATATGCAGACTAGCTGAAACACATACTACATGTTGCTGGATCCCTTTTCAGCATGTAACCAGTCAACAGCGCAGGTCGCACTCAGCTGCACACTGAAATCGTTCAATTGAGAAAGCAGCACAGGGTTTACATACTGTTTGCTTCAACACTGGACCGAACATTGGGTAATTGTGGATAATGGCCCCTACGTCCCTCCAAGCTGTCTACAACTCAAACTAACACTATTCGGTATCAGTATAAAGTTAATCATGTGTTCTTGGAATCAACTGAGACCCGTTCAATCCCCTCTGGGAAATATTAATATAAGTTGTGTTTGCATGGTGGGGAGAGCAGAATATTCTGCATTTTCCAATCGAGCTCAAAGACCCACCTCTACTTGTAAAATTGCTGGGTGAAATCCAAAAGAACACCTAGCACATAGTGAAACTGAACCCAGCCTTCTGATCTTCTTATTATAGCTCCCTGTACCTAAACAAAGAAAGGCTCCTAGGTTTCCTGCTAACTGCAGCATGACAGTGCATTCATTCATTTGAGATGGTAACAGGCAGTGCCTTCTCCTCTCTCACCCTGTCAATGTAGGTCAAGGCACTTTGGAAATGCAGCAGTGTGAAAAGATTTTGCTGTAGCAGGGCAGCAATGACATCTGTAGTTAATTAAACTTTTCCTTGTATCCTTCAGCTCAAAACATTTTTCCCATTAAGTTGTTGAAAGTGCAAGCTCAAATGAGTGTATCAAAGGAAACTGGCCACTTGGGACCTGAATGGACAGGGCACCCTGGACTGCTGGAGGATGAAGGAGTGATGGCAGCTGCCAGGAAAGTGAGTGCACACATGCAGGAAGACCCTGTCCTTAACCAATCTGATTGAAAGACTGAGAAAAATACATGGAAAGACTGAGAAGGAATGTAAAGTAGATTGGGTGACTTCAATGTCAAATCAGATACAGAAAGGGAAAGAAAGATCGGATTAAGGGAGAAAAAAATAGAGACAGAAAGAAGTAAAATAGGCTGAAGTGTGTTGCAGAATTAAGATAGGGTATGGTCATTGAGATATTTGAAGATCAGTCAAGGCTTTTAAATTCAATGTATTAGGAAAGTGCTACATTATTAGGGACGCTATTCTTTGGGTTAGATTTTGAATGAGGGTCTACCCGTTTGAAAGCAGGTATAAAAGATGCTATTTGAAGATGAGCAGGAAGATCCCCCTGTGTCTTAGAAAAGGTTCCATTCTCTGATGCTGCTCAAAAACATTTTAACCCATTTGTGGAAAGCTGTTGATTCAGAATGTCTGTCTGTTTGGATCCTAGCAATCACTAAACTTCTAAAAAATTATTGCATTGCACAAAAAACATAAGACATTTTCTTGTGAATTGTGATACACAAATTCAATAATTATATATGATTTATGAGTTTTCCACACTATTGCTCATGAATAATTTTTCCAAAACACATTTATTTTTAATTATAAGATGTCCTTTGGTATTGCGCAGATTGACAAAGAAGATGTAATTATAGAGATGTTATCTAAAAAGTATGACTGGTACAGTGTCACAGAAATTAAAATGACACGAATTGCCAGTTATATGAAATGGTTTTAATATACTAATAACAGATGTCCTAATGCATTGCTCACAATGATCCAAATTATATGCTGTATTGTTGTTCCAAAGACCTCCCATAGCTAGTCCTCCTGTAATGGATGTTATTGGGCAACCCACCAGCGGGTAAGCTAAAGCATAAAGCCTGTTTAATATTACTTTGGTAAAAACAAGCACTAAACTTGTTCAGACACTTAAAAGAGTTTTTTTCTTTTATTCATTATGGGATGTGGGCATCGCTGGCAAGGCCAGCATTTATTGCCCATCCCTAATTGCCCTTGAGGTAAACTGTCTTCTTGAATTGCTGTAGTCCATCTGGTGTAACTACACTCAGTCCTGTTGGGGAGGAGGTTCCAGAATTTTAACTTAATAGCAAAGGAACAGCAATATATTTCCGAGTTAAGATGGTGTGTACCTTGGAGGGGAGCTTGCAGGTGATGGTATAGCTATGCGCCTTATATGCTGCTGGACCCCCTTTTCAGAATGCAGCGAGTTAGCAGCGCAGGTCACACTCAGCTACTTGAGTACTGAAAAAAGGTAACTGATTGAAATGTTAACTCTGATTCTCTCTCCACAAATGTTGCCTGACCTGCTGAGTATTTCCTTCCAGTATTTTCTGTTTTTATTTCAGATTTTTAACATCTGCAGCATTTTGCTTTTGTATTAGTGTCTACTTCATTTAATCCTATCCGCATAATCTTTTTATTCCTTTGTCTCTCAGATACTAATTTTGCTTAGAAATATTTTGATGCCTCAATTTCCAAACTGAGATGTGTGTGGGAGTTTATAATAAAGCACAAATTAGATTTAAAACATGCACAGAAAGCAAAATAAAGATTAGGAAAGACAAGTGGCATTAACAAAGGGAGATAAAAGAGATAGATAGGAAAAATAATAAAAAAGGCATTTTTTATATCTCTAGCACTAAATAACTTATGTAGGATGAGATGCCACACTTTTGCAATTAAACTTTCAGCACCAGAATTTGTCATTTACCACACTGTCATAAATACACTTAATCCTGAATACAGCAGCCATAACTTTTTCTGGTGCCTTTAGGAAGGAGCTAGTAAGCAAGCATGCAAAGTTCAAGCCATTATTTCGATTCAGTGCCATGTCAATCAGCAAGGACTGTTACAGCACACCCTGTAGAGGAGCAGGGTATCTCTGACATCAACAGTTTAACTGTGCATGAGCAATTTCAATTTACTCAGACATAATTATGAGCTGTCAGTCTCACTATTTTCTCTACGAAGTTCAGCCCATGAAGTCTCCAATCGAGTGTAGGAATTAGGAATAGGACGAAAGCAGAATAGAATTTATGCGTAACTGTTATAAAAATGATTTAACTTTATCTATCTCCCAATGGTTTCAGTGGACGAGTGAGCAGTAGGCTTTGAGTTGATTAAGGTCTTAGTCTAAATCTAAGGGACTTTAGTCATCTTTCTAATAAGTTAGTTGTGAACTATAGTCTCAGAAAGGTTGGGATCAGTTGAACAGCGGGTCAATATTAGGGCCTATCAATCTCTTCCAATATTGATCTTTTTCTAAATCCATTATAATCTGACTTTGGTTTTCTAATCCTTTCTTCAATCCAATGCTGTTTATCACCAGCAGCACTTCTGCACTGATTGGAGTTTTTAGTCCACTTGACTATTTATACTCTACAATCATCTATTGATTTGACAACACAACAACTCTGAAACTTTATAAAGACCCAGTAATAGTTATATTATATAAATTATTAATCATCCAGCCAAATGGAATAGGATCCATAGGTACAAAAAGCATTTTTAAACAAAATGCAAATAGTACCCAAATCTGTTTAACTCCTTACACATCTACCATTTTGAATAAAGCATAAAGCATGTAGCTAACAAGGTCTAAATCCTTGATCTTTCTTTCAATATATCTCCTGTAGTTTTGCTCACGGAAAAATTGCTCTTCAGTTTGATGTCAAAGACATGTATGTTGTCATTGTGTTCATTCAAATCCTGCCCATCAAAATGCATTGCAGGAATGGTAATATAAAGATAGATATATGAAATAACATTAGTTTTCTCACCCAGATAAATAAATGTCAGACAGAATGCACTCATTACAAACCCAACCCTTGGCAGAGCCAAATAACTGGAATTGGGAGCAGAAATCAAACCATCATGTTTTTAACCAATCAGCTGGCTCTAAAGTGATACTACATAAGTATCTATAATATATTAAAAATATTAGATATGGCATTTCCTTACTTTCTATGCCATGACTTTTTGAGTTCAGTTTTCTATGCTACATTTATACCAGGAAAAGCCAATGCCAACATTTGATTGTCTCACTATAATTGCAGGCTGTATCTTCCGATTTGCGAGCGGGGTTGGGGAGGGGCTCGCCGTCACATAAAGTGACGGGGGGTAACGTCGGGCGGGCATCCCGTCACCCCACGTCACTTACATTTTCAGGTCGGCAGGCATGCAGCTGAGTTGGTTGCACGCCAGCTGACCTGTCAACGGCCACTTAAGCCATTAATAAAGTAATTGAATTAATCAATGGACCTGCCCGTCCAACCTTAAGATTGGTGGGCAGACCGGGAGCCTAGGCAGGCTTCCGAAAAAGCATGAAACCTCATCCACGGGCGGGATGAGGTTTCATGAGGGTATTAAAATTTGTATTAAATGTCTAAATAAAAGAAATTGATATATCCCAGCTCATGTGACAGTGGCACATGAAGGGACATGTCATTGATTTTTTTTTCTAATCTTTATTCAATGTTTCAAACCTGAGCCGATCTCCCTGAGGCAGCATTTTGCCTCAGGGAGATCTGTATGCTCTTTCGCGCACATGCACAAAAGAGCACATTCCCAGCTCTGGGAATCCCCTCCACCCAACACAGGGAGCACATAGTGCTTCCTGGCAGGCACCAACTGGGGGCGCCGATCGGGAACCCGCCCACTCCTGCACAGCCCCCACAACAGGGGGGAAGATCCTGCCCTAGGTGACATTGATGAGCTTACCCCTACCTGTTTTCCACCTACACAGTCTCTACCTGCTAGACAACTCAAGTGTACTCTGTGCTGCTGCTCGACTGTGCAACTCACGCCTGACAATGTAAATAGGCCAACTGCCAAACATATTGCTATTAAAAAATGAGAAAAGAATGGTTATGAATTTAAGGGCAAAATTTTACGTCCTGCGGGCGGGGGTGCGCCCAACCCAATCGGGCGTGAAGTCGCACGAGATGATGTTGGCAAGCATCCCGATATCACCGCGTACTCGTGCAAAATTCACTGGGCAGGTGCGTGCAAGAGTCGGAAGCGTGCCTGCCAACAATTAAGAGGGCAATTAAGCCCATTAAAGGCGCACTTTTCTACTATTCTTCATGGCCTGTCCAACCTTACAGTTGGCGGGTAGGCGAATCGGTCAGGCAGTCTTTGCATTTTTCATCAAACCTCATCCAAGGGCAGGATGAAATCTCCGTTAGGAAATAAAATAAAAATAAATATCTGTTGACAGCATTTTTATGAGACTTGCTTTCAGATGCTTGGTTGTGATGCATGGACATATTTTTGCAGCTTTTTACAGCTTTATTTCATTATTTGCAGGTCTGCAGCTCCCTGAGGCAGCTGTCCGCCTTCAGGATGCTCTCTTGCAGCACTCACCTGCGCCCACAGTGACGTTGTCACCTGCCCTCTTCCCTCCCCCGCCCTGGCAGCACTGAGCTTTTAAAAGAGCCATTAATTGGCCAGCCAGCGTGAAATCGCATTTGGGGGCCGATCGTGGTTGGCAGTCTGTTTCCTGGCCGCTCCCGATGCGCCCAATGACTGAAAAATTCAGGTCTAAGTTTTAATACAAAGTACGCCCCAGTTGTAAATTGAGACAGGGAGATAGCTTTCTTGCAAAGCTCACTCTTAACTTATCTCTCGACCATCCTCCAGTAGCCCTCTAATCCTACTTTTTTAATTAAATTATTTATTTTTAAAAATTCTCAACTCTGCCTAACTTGGGCCTTCCTGCTCCTGACTCTAGACCTGCTCCCAAACCTTCCCACTGCTTTGAAGCCCATTCTAGGTCCTGAAGAGCTTTATAAGAAACTTTATTAAATAATAAAGACTCAGGGTCTATTCATGCTCCAGCCTCTGCTTGCCTCCGGGTCACCCATTCTCCTGACCCCATTGCCAACCCTGGCCCATTCCTTGCTCAAGGCTGCCTCATGGTATGCTTGCCCTGAACTACCTGCTCACAGCTCTGCCTCCCTCTGAATCTATAAAAACATTAAAACACTTTAATAAAAAAATTGAGGGTTGACCACTGACCCGTTTTCACCTTAAAAAAGAGTTTGTGTTCTTGCCCTGCTCCAGGTATTGCCAATCTCTGACTCATTCACTTCTTTGGCATTGTTCACAACTAGGGACCATTCCCACTTTCATAATACTTCATTTTTGAAGCCAATTTCTTGCTTCAAAAATGAAAATCCAAGGGGGTGGGGGTACCTCAGCTGCTTCCTTGATGTCCAAGATCTGACTGATGCAATTCGCATATAGACCTATAAATGTGGAAACAGCCTGCCTGCCAGAAACCAGCCTCACCCCTACAGTTACTGTGTTATCTCCTCTCCCCACCACAGAAAACATTGTTCCTATCATCTGCCTTCAGAAAAGAATAGAAAAGACAAAGAAAGAAACAGAAAAAGGCTGGGAGAAATGAATACAGGAAGCAGAAGAGCAACAAAAGTGCAATGAAAGCAGGAGAGAGAAAAGCAGAAGAGAAAGAGTCAGAAGCAATGAAACAGAAGAGGACAGAGAGAGAAATATTAACACAGAAGAGAAAGATAAGAAGGAGACCATTAGTTCTGAATTACCATGCATAGCACCACAGGAGGTCAACTAATGAGGTCGAGAGCAATTCTGCTTTTTAAAATTTAAACAAATCTTTTTCTAATCTTTATTAGCAGCTTTATTTTGCTTTAAATAAACTATCTTTGCATGATGTAAATTACCTGTAAAGGAAATTCTTGTAATTCAGTATTGATATGGAAGTAATGTACTATACTGTCAAGCTGTGCTACTCTTCACAAGCAAAGGCAAACACATGCATACAGACATTTCATTTCCTTTCCTTGGGGAGTTCCACTGAACTCACCAAGCCCATCATATCTGTGACACATCTGCCAGAGAAATGACCAAAATGATATGAAGGAAGATCATTACTGCTTTGCCACTGGGATTACAGTTATTGGCTTTTTTCTAAAATATGCTTTTATTCTACTATTTTCCATTTCCTTTCTTCTAAGCACCATTCGCCTGGAAGTTGTGGATTTTCTGCACTCAGATTATTAATACCACCCTTGCCCCAGTTGCTAGGAAGTTCAGTGAGCAGTCAAAATGATTTTCTCTCCCTGCCAGGCTTCCAATTTACAACTCCCCCTTTGAACTATATCTGAGATTTACTTCAGATTCAGTTTCACACCCTACTTGATTTTACGCTCCATTGAGGTTAGCGAAGTGGAAAATCGGGTGAGCTGTAAAACAAATGTCCAACCTGAACCCATTCCATTCCTACCAGATGGCTTAAGTTAAATCAGGGGTAAAGAATGGGGCAATACTGGGTACAAGTATGCATGTTGGACCATCATTAGCATCATAGAATCGTAGAAACTTATACACAGAAAGAGGCCAATTGTGCCTGTGGTGACTCTTTGAAAGAGCAGTAATGCTTAATACCCTGCTTTCAGTCCATAATCCTGTAAGGTTTTCATCCCCAAGTAGCTGTCCAACTCCCTTTTAATATTATTTATGGAATCAGCTTCCATGTCCTTTTCAGGTAGAGCATTCCAGATCCCAAAAATTCTGAGAAAAACTTTCCTAATTTCCGCTCTAGATCTTTGACCAATGATTTTAAATATATGACCTTGGGTTATTGACACATTCACCAGAGGGAATAACTGTTTTCCATCTACTCTAGCAAAACCTCAGCATGGTCATTTACAGGGAGAGAGAGTGAGAGAAACAGCGTGGTCATTTACAGGGAGAGAATGTGAGAAAAACAGCATGGTCATTTACAGGGAATGTTAGATAAACAGCGTGGTCATTTACAGGTGAGAAAGTGTGAGAGAAACAGCATGGTCATTTACAGGGTGAGTGTGAGAGAGAAATAGCGTGGTCATTTACAGCAAGGGAGTATGGAGAGCAGCTGATTGGTGAGTGGGATTGGTGAGTATTTCTAGTCTTTAAAGTAAAAGTAAGGACTTTAGTTTGTGTTTAGATCTCTAGTCTTTTTTTTCTCTTTTCTTAAAGATAGCTTGTTAAGTATAAAATTGACACTGGTGTGTACAAAAAAAAATTATAATAAAGTGTGAAGAATGGGAATACTAGAGTAATTAATTAATAAATTGAATAAAATACGATAGCGATGGCAGGACAGGTGATGTGTTGCTGCTACAGCACATTGGGCTGCTGGACGCCAAGGTGATCTAGAGTGAACACATCTATACCAAGTGTTTGCAGCTCGAGGAACTTCAGATCCGAGTTAAGGAGCTGGAGTCCAAGCTGCAGACATTGTGCCACATCAGGGAGGGGGAAAGCTATCTGGAGACTTTGCTCCAGGAGGCAGTCACCCCTCTCAGATTAGGTAATTCAAATTTGGTCTGTGATCAGGGACAGGAGAGTGTGACTGCAGGTGAAGCAGGTTTGGTGACTGAGAGGGTAGCGTTTGAGGAGCCTCAGCCCCTGCAACTGTCCAACAGTTACAAGGTTCTTGCAAGCTGTGTAGATGAGGACCACAGGGAGGATAAGCGAACTGACCACGGCATCGTGGTACAGGGAGCCATTCAAGTGAGGGGAGGAAATAGGAGCGTAGTGGTGGTAGGAGTATAATTAGGGGGATAGATACTGTTCTCTGCAGCCGTGAGCGTGAGTCCTGAAGGCTGTGTTGCCTGCCTGGTGTCAGGGTTAAGGACATCTCAGAGCTGGAGAGGAACTTGGAATGGGAGGGGAGGGATCCAGTTGTCAACATCCATGTTGGTATCAACGACATTGATAGGACTAGAAAGGAGGTTCTGCTGAAATAATTTGAACAGGAGCTAAATTAAAAAGCAAAATCTCCAAGGTAATAATCTCAGGATTGCTGCTTGAACCACAGGCAAATTGGCACAGGATAAATAAAGTCAAGAAGGTGGCTCAGGGATTGGTGTGGGAGGAATGGGTTTCAGTTCATGGGGCACTGGCACCAGTACTGGGGTAGAAGGGAGCTTTTCTGGTGGGACGGGCTTCACTTGAACCGCGCTGGGACCAGTTTCCTGGCGAACGAAATAACTAGAGCTGTAGAGAGGGCTTTAAACTAATTGGAGGGGGTGGGAGGGTTCTGGAAAGGGAATACGTGAGCTTAAAAAGCAAAAGGACATGGCAGCCTTGCAGGGCAACTATTTAGGTAAGGATACTCGATACGATAGATATACGATACTCGTAACGAGATGAGTGTGACAGGAAGGGACAGAGCGTACAAATATAAAAAAAAGCAGCAAATAGGGTCAAAGGGAAAAACAATTGTAAAAAGGCAAAATTAATGGCTCTTTATTTAAATGCACGTAGCATTTGGAACAAAATAAATCAATTACCTGCACAAATGGAGGTTAATGGGTATGATCCTATAGCCATTACGGAGATGCGGTTACACGGAAATCAAAGCTGGGAACTAAATATTCAGGAGTATGTAACCTTTCAAAAAGACAGGCAGGAAGGAAAGGGTGGTGAAGTAGCTTTGTTAGTATGAGATGGAATAAGTACGATAGCAAGAAAGGATCTTGGATTAGAAGCAGAATCCATATGGGTGGAGGTAAGAAATAGCAAGGGGAGGAAGACACTGGTGGGAGTATTCTAAAGGCCTACTGACAGTAGCTATACTGCAGGACAGAGACTAAATCAGGAGATAATGAGGGCATGTAAAAAGGCAGCACATTAATCATGGGTGACTTTAATATTCATGTAGATTGGGAAAATCAAATTGGCAGAAGTAGACACAAGCAAAAATTCATAGAGTGTATTCAGGACAGTTGCTTAGAACAATATAAAAACAGAATTACCTGGAAAAACTCAGCAGGTCTGGCAGCATCGGCGGAGAAGAAAAGAGTTGACGTTTCGAGTCCTCATGACCCTTCGACAGAACTTGAGTTCGAGTCCAGGAAAGAGCTGAAATATAAGCTGGTTTAAGGTGTGTGTGTGGGGGGCGGAGAGATAGAGAGACAGAGAGGTGGAGGGGGTTGGTGTGGTTGTAGCGACAAACAAGCAGTGATAGAAGCAGATCATCAAAAGATGTCAACAACAATAGTACAATAGAACACATAGGTGTTAAAGTTAAAGTTGGTGATATTATCTAAACGAATGTGCTAATTAAGAATGGATGGTAGGGCACTCAAGGTATAGCTCTAGTGGGTTTTTTTTTTATTTTATATAATGGAAATAGGTGGGAAAAGGAAAATCTTTATAATTTATTGGGAAAAAAAAAGGGGGAAACAGAAAGGGGGTGGGGATGGGGGAGGGGACTCACGACCTAAAGTTGTTGAATTCAATATTCAGTCCGGAAGGCTGTAAAGTCCCTAGTCGGAAGATGAGGTGTTGTTCCTCCAGTTTGCGTTGGACTTCACTGGAACAATGCAGCAAGCCAAGGACAGACATGTGGGCAAGAGAGCAGGGTGGAGTGTTAAAATGGCAAGCGACAGGGAGGTTTGGGTCATTCTTGCGGACAGACCGCAGGTGTTCTGCAAAGCGGTCGCCCAGTTTACGTTTGGTCTCTCCAATGTAGAGGAGACCACATTGGGAGCAACGAATGCAGTAGACTAAGTTGGGGGAAATGCAAGTGAAATGCTGCTTCACTTGAAAGGAGTGTTTGGGTCCTTGGACGGTGAGGAGAGAGGAAGTGAAGGGGCAGGTGTTGCATCTTTTGCGTGGGCAAGGGGTTGTGCCATAGGAGGGGGTTGAGGAGTAGGGGGTGATGGAGGAGTGGACCAGGGTGTCCCGGAGGGAGCGATCCCTACGGAATGCCGATAAGGGGGGTGAAGGGAAGATGTGTTTGGTAGTGGCATCATGCTGGAGTTGGCGGAAATGGCGGAGGATGATCCTTTGAATGCGGAGGCTGGTGGGGTGATAAGTGAGGACAAGGGGGACCCTATCATGTTTCTGGGAGGGAGGAAAAGGAGTGAGGGCGGATGCGCGGGAGATGGGCCGGACACGGTTGAGGGCCCTGTCAACGACCGTGGGTGGAAAACCTCGGTTAAGGAAGAAGGAGGACATGTCAGAGGAACTGTTTTTGAATGTAGCATCATCGGAACAGATGCGACGGAGGCGAAGGAACTGAGAGAATGGGATGGAGTCCTTACAGGAAGTGGGGTGTGAGGAGCTGTAGTCGAGATAGCTGTGGGTGTCGGTGGGTTTGTAATGGATATTGGTGGACAGTCTATCACCAGAGATTGAGACAGAGAGGTCAAGGAAGGGAAGGGAAGTGTCAGAGATGGACCACGTGAAAATGATGGAGGGGTGGAGATTGGAAGCAAAATTAATAAATTTTTCCAAGTCCTGACGAGAGCATGAAGCAGCACCAAAGTAATCATCGATGTACCGGAGAAAGAGTTGTGGAAGGGGGCCGGAGTAGGACTGCAACAAGGAATGTTCCACATACCCCATAAAGAGACAGGGTATGTGGAACATTCCTTGTTGCAGTCCTACTCCGGCCCCCTTCCACAACTCTTTCTCCGGTACATCGATGATTACTTTGGTGCTGCTTCATGCTCTCGTCAGGACTTGGAAAAATTTATTAATTTTGCTTCCAATCTCCACCCCTCCATCATTTTCACGTGGTCCATCTCTGACACTTCCCTTCCCTTCCTTGACCTCTCTGTCTCAATCTCTGGTGATAGACTGTCCACCAATATCCATTACAAACCCACCGACACCCACAGCTATCTCGACTACAGCTCCTCACACCCCACTTCCTGTAAGGACTCCATCCCATTCTCTCAGTTCCTTCGCCTCCGTCGCATCTGTTCCGATGATGCTACATTCAAAAACAGTTCCTCTGACATGTCCTCCTTCTTCCTTAACCGAGGTTTTCCACCCACGGTCGTTGACAGGGCCCTCAACCGTGTCCGGCCCATCTCCCGCGCATCCGCCCTCACTCCTTCTCCTCCCTCCCAGAAACATGATAGGGTCCCCCTTGTCCTCACTTATCACCCCACCAGCCTCCGCATTCAAAGGATCATCCTCCGCCATTTCCGCCAACTCCAGCATGATGCCACTACCAAACACATCTTCCCTTCACCCCCCTTATCGGCATTCCATAGGGATCGCTCCCTCCGGGACACCCTGGTCCACTCCTCCATCACCCCCTACTCCTCAACCCCCTCCTATGGCACAACCCCTTGCCCACGCAAAAGATGCAACACCTGCCCCTTCACTTCCTCTCTCCTCACCGTCCAAGGACCCAAACACTCCTTTCAAGTGAAGCAGCATTTCACTTGCATTTCCCCCAACTTAGTCTACTGCATTCGTTGCTCCCAATGTGGTCTCCTCTACATTGGAGAGACCAAACGTAAACTGGGCGACCGCTTTGCAGAACACCTGCGGTCTGTCCGCAAGAATGACCCAAACCTCCCTGTCGCTTGCCATTTTAACACTCCACCCTGCTCTCTTGCCCACATGTCTGTCCTTGGCTTGCTGCATTGTTCCAGTGAAGCCCAACGCAAACTGGAGGAACAACACCTCATCTTCCGACTAGGGACTTTACAGCCTTCCGGACTGAATATTGAATTCAACAACTTTAGGTCGTGAGTCCCCTCCCCCATCCCCACCCCCTTTCTGTTTCCCCCTTCTTTTTTTTCCCAATAAATTATAAAGATTTTCCTTTTCCCACCTATTTCCATTATATAAAATAAAAAAAAAACCCACTAGAGCTATACCTTGAGTGCCCTACCATCCATTCTTAATTAGCACATTCGTTTAGATAATATCACCAACTTTAACTTTAACACCTATGTGTTCTATTGTACTATTGTTGTTGACATCTTTTGATGATCTGCTTCTATCACTGCTTGTTTGTCGCTACAACCACACCAACCCCCTCCACCTCTCTGTCTCTCTATCTCTCCGCCCCCCACACACACACCTTAAACCAGCTTATATTTCAGCTCTTTCCTGGACTCGAACTCAAGTTCTGTCGAAGGGTCATGAGGACTCGAAACGTCAACTCTTTTCTTCTCCGCCGATGCTGCCAGACCTGCTGAGTTTTTCCAGGTAATTCTGTTTTTGTTTTGGATTTCCAGCATCCGCAGTTTTTTTGTTTTTATGCTTAGAACAATATGTTGTAAATCCAACCAGGGATCAGGCTATTTTGGATCTGGTAATGTGTAATGAGGCAGGTTTAATAAATGATCTCAGAGTGAAATATCTCCTAGGAAACAGTGACCATAATATGGTAGGATTTAGCATTCAGTTTAAGAGTGACTAGTGGAGTGCCACAGGGATCAGTGCTGGGGCCTCAATTATTTACAATATATATGAATGACTTAGATGAGGGAAGTGAATGTACTATCGCCAAGTTTGCGGATGCCATAAAAATAAGTGGGAAAGCAAGTGGTGAGGATGACACAAGGAGTCTACAGAGGGATATAGATAGATTAAGTGAGTGGGCAAAAAAGTGGCAGGTGGAATATACTGTGGGAAAATGTGAGGTTATGCACTTTGGCAGGAAGAACAGAGGAGCTAAATATTATTCAAATGCAGAAAGATTGCGGATGGCAGCAGCACAGACGGATTTAGGAGTCCTTGTGCATGAATCCCAAAAAGCTAACATACAAGTTCAACAGGTAATAGGGAAGGCAAATGGAATGTTGGCCTTTATTTCAAAGGGAATGGAGTATAAAAATAGGGAAGTCTTGCTAAAATTATACAAGGCACTAATTAGGCCACACCTAGAATACTGTGTACAGTTTTGGTCCCCTTATCTAAGGAAAGATATACTGGCGTTGGAGGAAGTCCAGAGAAGCCTCACTAGGTTGATCCCAAGTATGAAGGGATTTTCTTATAAGGAGAGGTTGAGTAGGTTGGGCCTGTACTCATTAGAATTTAGAAGAGTGAGAGACGACCTTATTGAAACGTATAAGATTCTTAGGGGGCTTGACAGGGTAGATGCTGAGAGGTTGGTTCTCTTCGTGGGAAAGTGTAGGACCAGAGGACATAATCTCAGAGTAAGAGAGCCCCCATTTAAAATAGAGATGAGGAGGAATTTCTTCTCTCAGAGGGTAGTCAACATTTACCGCAGAAGGCTGTAGAGGCTGGGTCATTAAGTATATTCAAGGCTGAGATAGACAGATTTTTAATCAGTAAGGGAATCAAGGGTTATGGGGAAAAGTCAGAAAAGTGGAGTTGAGGATTATCAGATAAGCCATGATCTCATTGAATGGCGATGCATACTCAATGGGCCAAATGGCCTACTTCTGCTCCTACGTCGTATGATCTTATGATCTAATCTCTCATTAGCTTGAAAACTTCAATTGGGTCATCCCTTAACCTTCTCTGTTCCAAGGCCAATAGTCCTAACTTTTCCAACCTCTCTTAGTTGAAGTGTCTCATCCCTAGTAATCTAAGTCCCTTACATTTTTCCTGAAGTGTGGTGTCCAAAATTGTGCAAGATGCTCCAGCTGAGGCTTAACCGGTAATTTATGAAATTCTATCACTATTTCTATGCTTTTATATTCTACGCATCTAGTTACAAACCCAAGTAACCTGTATGTTTTTTTAACCACCTTATCAATTTGCCCATCTTTGTATGGACACAGAGGTCTTATCTACACTTTTCAAAATCTTGCAATCAACAACATACTGTCTCTCCATATTAGTCCTTCAAGATTGCATCATTTCACATTTCCCTGCATTGAGCACCATCTGCTATGTTTCTTCCCATTTCACCATCCTTTCTATGTCATTCTGAAGTCCATAGCTAGTCTCATCCCTATCTGTTATTTCGCCAAGTTTTGTCCTCATCTGCAAACTTTATAATGCTGCTCTAGCCTAGGTTACAATAAAAACTGAAGAAAGTAATGTTCCAAAAATGGATTCTTGGGAAACATCATTGCAAACCAATCTTAAAAAACATTGTGCAGTGTCTCCACACAATGCTCACGATATATTTCATATTCCATTCTATTCTATGTGTACTTTGCTCAAAAGCACATCATTTGCTCAATGTCAGCTGATGCTTTATCCTGAGCTATTTATTTGTCAGTTTTTGTCAGTGATGGTTTGCCATTGCCTTCCACTCTCAGGGGGAGGGCAAGAAGGTGAGCCCCAAGTCTACCTCAGCTAGAATAGGAATTGAACCCATGATGTTGGCATTATTCTGAACCATACACTAGGCAACTGAGCTAACAAGCCCCACTCTGCATATAACGGTCACCATAAATATGTCCTTAATTTGTTTTTTATTCGTCCATGGGATGTGAGCTGGTAAGGCCAACACTTATTGCTCATACCTAATGGCCCTTGAAAAGGTGCTGGTGAGCCACCTTGAACTGCTGCAGTCCATGTCAGGTGCAGGTACACCACAGTGTTGCTAAGGACGGAGTTCCAGAACCCAGTGACAGTGCAGGAATGGCAAAATATTAAGTCAGAATGGTGTGTGATCTGGAGGTGAACTTACAGGTAGCGGTGTTGCCATGCATTTGCTGCTTGTGTCCTTCCAGGTGGCTTTAGAAGGTGTTGTTGAAGGAATTTTGCTCCTGAGCAGAAGAGTTGCTGCAGTGCATCTTGTAGATGGTACATACTGCTGTCACTGTGTGCAGGTGTGGGAGGGAGTGTTTGTTTAAGGTAGTAGATGGCGTGCCAATCAAGCATTGTTCTGGATGCTGTTGAGCTTCTTGAGTGTTGTTGGAGCTGCACTCATCCAGGCAAGTGGAAAGTATTCCATCACACTCCTGACATGTGTCTTGTAGATGGTGAACAGGGTTGGGGAGTCAGAAGGTGAGTTAGTCGCCAGAGATTTCCCAGCCTTTGCTTCCCAGCTCTTATAGTCACACTATTTATATGGCTGTTCCAATTAAGTTTCTGGTCAATGGTAACCCCCCCAGGATTTGATGGTTGGGGATTCAGTGCTGTTTATGCCGTTGAACATCAAGGGGAGATGGTCAGGTTCTCTCTTATTGGAGATAGATAGCTATAGGTAACTTTGGAGATAAATGCCTGGCATTTATGTGGCGCAAATGTTATTTGTCATTTCTCAGCCCAAGATTAGGGGCCCGATTTTCACTCCCGAGTCAGGTGTGCAGAGATGGGGGAATTCCCGGCTCTGCAAACCTGGCCTTTAAAAATGGCCATTGCAGTTGGGATATTTGTTCCGGGGGCAGGCTGGATCGGAAGTCAGGCCCACTGTCCCTGGAACAAGCACAGAGGCTGCCCAGTGTGGAGGTTGACTGGACGGAAGGCCTTTTTTTAAGTTTTTTTTAAAGAAAACAAAAAGCAGCCCTCGTCCCAGTTACACCCACACATTTTTATGCCCATCCATGCCAATCTAGGCCACCTCATGCCCACAGCCCCAAGGACCCTTATACCCCTATGCCAACCTATTCACCTCTACCAACCCCATGGCCCCTCATACCCCCAATGCCCCCATATCCCCATGGTCTTTCACAGCCCCGGACAGAATTTTCCATGCCCATTAGCAGCAGATTTGGCAGCCTGAGCTGACAATATGGTGGGAAGGCCAAAGGTTATGAAACCGTCAATGGCAGGATGCGTTTCCCGTTGATATGTTTCACAACAGCATATATAAGGAGTGCACCCGGCGAGCTGTACTTCGAGGGGAACTTAGAGGTGAGTGTCCAGTAACGTCACGTAGCACTCATGAGGGCTGCCTGTTGGACTTCAAGGATGAGGCATTGAGGCACCACGCATTCGGACAAGTCACATTTTCCCAGCTGGCCGACAGTGCGGTGCTGGGGCAAGGTTGCCCTGCGGTTGAGGTGACATTGGGCGGGTGTGGTGGTGGTGCAAATGCTGCCTTATGGTTCAGGCAAGTTGTGGGGGGTGGGAGCAAGCGATGCACTGTGGTTGAGGCGAGATGGGTGGGGAGGGGTCAAAGGTTGCACTGCGGTTGAGGTGACTTGTGGGGTTGAATGGGTTGCCCTGTGGTTGAAGGTAGTGCACAAGTACGTGCAGGGTTGGGGGGGTGGGGAGAGGCCATGTATTAGGAAAACCTTTATACAGTGACCATTCCTGTGCAGCTGAGAGTTCAGGCACAGCCACATTGACATGCTTGGAGTCGGGCCTCTAGCTTATCTGCCCACTCAAGCAATGCAGAGGCATGAAAGTGCCACCAAGTGCTCCAAAGCTTTTCACCCCTCAGGCACAGACTGCAAACTAATGAGCGTTTTAGTGAACTGCGGAACAATTGGACACCTGTGCACATTGTACAATCTCCTTGCTAAAGATGGCCATGGAACAGTCACTGGTGGAGGCGCTCACAGCCCCTTGCAATGTCACCATTCCAGTTTGGACCAGTCTCCCCTAATTTAACAGTGTAGCCTTGCAGTGTGGGTTGGAAAATGCCTGCATCTGAGCTGAGAGCAAAGCATGCAGTCCAGTGGGCAAAGCTGCTGCCAATTGGTCAGGTGGAGTAGGGCAGAGTTGGGTGGGATTTCTGGCAGCCATGCAGCGCACTAAACTCTAGTGATCCAAGTGGGGGCCAGCACTCTCCGGGATGTGTTAATGGGCCTTCAGACTTAACCAAGAGAGGTTCTTAGGACCCCCCAGCTAACTCACATGTCTCTCTCTTTCATCCTACAGGAGGAGTACAGCAAGAGCATGGAGCCTGATGATCCAGCTGTATGCCTCATGTCTTAGAGAGAGCAGAGACAAAGGAGAAGAGAGTGACCGAGGTGCCTGGCTGGGCAGAGGGAGGAGCAGCACCCTCAGGAAGGGGCAGCTGGGGCTCCCACGCACACAGCTGGAGAGCCACAGTGAGTTGTCACTGGTTGGCGGCTAGCTGGACCCAGGGTCTATAGATGCCACCCTTCATTCCTGCAAATGATCAAGAACCAGTGCTGCCAAAGATTGCACATGTCTAGGGAACTGATCGGTCACATCTATTGCAGGATTTGGTGCCACAGGGACATGGAGGGCATCCATTGACAGTGACTATGAAAGTTAATGCAGCGCTCAATTTTTACATGGGTGGCTCCTTTCAGGGCTCCGCAGGTGACAACTGTGGAGTATCGAAAGCCTCCACCCACAAATGCACCCATGAGTTCACAGATGTCATCTTTGCGAAGGCTCACAACTTTGTGCATTTCGCCTGGGACCAGGAAAGCCATGATACAAGAGCACTGGGGTTAGCCCAGATCTCAGGTGTTCCACAGGTGCAGGGTGCCATCAACTGTATTCATGTGGCGCTGAGATCTCGTGGCAACAAGCAGTCAACTGTGTCAATGGCAAGGGCCATTGAATGTGCAGCTGGTGTGTGACCACTACAAATGTATCCTGCAGGTGTGCACATGGTTTCCAGGAAGTGTCCACCACTCCTACATTCTCAATAGGTCTCAGATTCATGACGTCTTCCAGCGTCCACAGAGGCTGCAGGGATGGCTCCTCGGGGACAAGGGCTACCCACAGAAGACGTGGCTGATGACACCCGTGCAGCAGATCGAAGGTACAACGAAGCTCATGCTGCAAATTGCACCTTGGTGGAGCAAACCATCGGGATTCTGAAAATGTGTTCCGGTGCCTGGACTGGTCTAGTGGGGCCCTGCAATATAGTCCACAGTGGGTGTCACGCATCATCGTTGCCTGCTGCGCCCTTTACCACCTGGGGTGGCAACAGGGAGAGGAGTTGGCTGAGGAGGACATGGTGGAGCTGGACTCCTCCTCCGACAAGGAGAACATCAACAAGAATGGGGGTGAGGAGATGCTCGAAGACGAGGATGGCGGTAATGAGGCAGGCACACTTGGGAGGCCTTCAACATTTGACTCCAATCTGGCTGATGACAGCGCACATACCCTCTGTGATAAGGCTCCTGTTATGGAGACACAGTAGAGAGCCTAATAGTCGCTTAATTCCAAGAGGATGATGACGTGCAGTGAGGACACTCCATAGATCTTCACATTGCCTGTGAATGTCTGACTCCTGTCTGGCTGAGGGCAGCTCGCTTGCGCTCTGTGATCAGGGTCAATTCATGGAGATACAGCCGTGAAACTTTAAATGCACCTGATCTTTTGTCAGCCTTCAGTGCCTGACTCCTTCAGGAGTACTGCATCACTGGACACAGATGCTGACAAGGCAAAGGTGCAACGGTGATGTGTGACACCCACTGTGGACTATATTGTAGGGCTCCACTAGGACTGGCCCAGACATTGGAAACACATTTTCAGCATCCTGATGGTTTGCTTCACCAAGATGCGAGCTGCAGCATGAGCTTCGTTGTACCTTCGCTCTGCTGCATTCTGAGGTCACTGCATGGGTCTCATCAGCCACGTCCTCTGTGGGTCGCCCTTGTCCCTGAGGAGCCATCCCTGCAGCTTCTGTGGACCCTGGAAGATGTCAGGGATCTGAGACCTATTGAGAATGTAGGAGTTGTGAGCACTCCCTGGGAACCATGTGCAGACCTGCAGGATGCATTTGTGGTAGTCGCTCATCAGCTGAACATTCAGTGAGTGAAGCCTTGATGCCTGTCTTTACCAAGAGATTACTAATTTTGTTCAGTCTCATACTTCTCCTCCAATACCCAGTGTCCCAGCTATCCCCTATTTATATGCAATCAAGGTACTTAATTAAACAATGCCCTTCATCTGTGTCTCTTAACAATTTAAATAATATATTTAACAGTAATCAGGGGAAGATTTCCTTGCTCACTTTTGATTTGCCACTACGAGACTCCATGAGGCCAATTCCCTCACCAGGACTACAACATAAACTGGGATAATTCTAAGATTAATTATACCCACTTGATCTCAATCATAATCAAAATCTAAAGCTGAAGAACCAAATCAGAGACCCACCCATAGGCTGACAAAATCAGAGACAATCTAGAATGATAACCCAACCAGCAGTGCCATTAGCAGACAGGACATTCCTTTATACCATTCCCCAGACAAATTGAATACCAATGTCTAAGAACAGACAAAATGCTTCAATTACTATTCTGCAATGTACTAATGTGCACAACAATTTTGAAAAATCTAAATGCATCAAGAAAGTCTGTCCTCAGGCAACGTAAAATTGAAATCCACAGTGGCTTTAGAAAATATAGATCTGAATGTAAGAAAACTCTTGAAAAATATATATAAGATAGTTTTAAGAGTAAAGTATGTTTTAGGGTAAGCTGTATCCATGCTATGATTTTCTGGTGTTCATTTTATTTTGAATTAAACACCTAGTAAGAGAAACAATTTCACATGGCACGCGCTCGATGAGCCAAATGGTCTCTTTTTGTGATACAATTTTCTGGTGTTTATTTTATCATGAACTAATCTCCTGTTAAGAAAAGCTATTTCTTATGGCATAGACTTGATGTACTGAATGAGACCTTATGTACCATAATGGCTTTAAGACTCTATAATATCTAAAAACATTATTTTTTAGCTGTAATGTATCTATATTATAAGACAATAATGCACCCTTTTGTTGAATAAGTCAATTATGTAACAATCACAGCTGAATGAGAAAATAAAAATAAAGTTATTAACTTAAGTTGCCTGCCAGCATCTTCTCAGTGGAAGTAGTGCAAGATATGGGAAATAGAAAGATAAACAAAAACAAAGAAATGAAAGCAAATATATTGATTTACCAATGCCATATTTATTCCGGTAATATTCTTTTGTGAATTCATCGCAATCACAGAGAACCACCTTCCGTCCCCAGGCTTTTATCACTGTCCCAATCATCAGGTCACAATCCTTGTAGAACTCCTGGTACACATTTCCAGTCTAGACATTACAATTATAATTGCGTAAGCATGTATCAATAACTTAATGAGCCTTTTTAAATACATTATAATGAGTAAATCTTCAAGTGCTGATTTTGGTTATCTACCTTAAGGCTATCCAGGATATAGTGGCTTTCATGCCCCATTGGTGCAGTAGTGTTCAGTATTGTAGGATCTGTAATTTCACCAGGGTGATATAACCGATCTGGAACATGCTTTCAACAAAAATAGAATATTCAGAATATCAGGGAGACATTATTCATCCTGCCTTCCTCCTAGTTGCAGACACAACTCTGTCAAAGCCCAACCATACTAGATTTTGTGAAGAGCGATGAGCCAGAAGTAAGGGAGCATCTTTGCGAACAGTGATTGTAACATGATTGAAGTTGATGTTATGTTTGAGAGGGAGGAAGGAGAGTCACAAAGCTTAAGCAAGGCCGATGAAGAAATGATACATAAACTGACTGCAGTAAATGGGGCCAAACTGTTAATGGGTAAATTTCCAAACAGTGAAAGATATTCAGAGCGTTATTTGGTACAAAACCAGTACATACTACTAAAAGGCAAAAGCTTCACTGAGTAGTTAGGCAAACACAATCAACAAATGACATAAGGTACAGTATAAAATTAAAAGGGAAGACTTAAATAAATGTGAAGAAAAGGGGAACTCCAGCAGTCTGGGGAAGCAATAAAGAGCAAAAATGGAATACAAGGAAAGTATTAAGAGCTGCAAAAAGGAAAATGAGAAATACTTGCAAGGATTATCAAGGCTAACAGTAAAAGTTTTTATAAACATACGAAGAAAAAAAGAATGGCCAAGGGAAATGTGGGCCAATTAAAGATAGACACAGATGTTACTGTAATCAACAATGAGGAAGTGGCAAACTTATTAAATTAGTATTTTGCATCCGTCTTCATAGTAGATGAAAGGGACACAATAACAGTGATACAAGGGTAATTTAAAATAAATCAAGGAGAGAACTTCAGTGAATTTAATTCAAGTAAAAATATGGCATGGAGAAAATAATGAGACTTCAAATAGTCAAATCACCAGGACTTGATGTTTTCCACCCCAGGGCATTAAAAGAAATTGGTGAAGAAATTGCAGAAGCATTAGTTATTGTCTTCCAAAGCCCTCTTGAACTAGAAAATTGCAAATGTTACTCCAGTATTTAAGAAGGTTAGGAGACTGATACCATACAACTATCAGTTTAACAGCAGTTGTGGGGTAGTTACTCACTTCTGTCCTTTGGGACAGGATGGCAAAGCAGTTGGCTAAAATTGAGCTGATTAGAGAAAGAGCACAGGTTTGTGAAGGATAAATAATCCCTAAATAATCTAGTTGAATTTTTTTCAGGAGGTCACTGTTGTACGATGTTGGATACCACGCGGTAGGTCTTAATGAAGTCTTCATAGTCTTAAGTAGGTTAAGTGTATGCATTATTTAGCTACAAGAACTATGTACATGTATATATAAATGGTTCAAGCTAAGGGCTTTCTCCATGCTTGCTTGCCCTATACTAGACTGACCCCTAGGTGCAGGTCTAGTGCCTTCTTATATCACTGCCTGGGCAATACCGCACTAAGTCCCACATTAACCCTATGTGTGCCAGGCCTTTATACTACACCACCCCCCCAAGTCTTTATCCAATGTATTTCAAGTTATTTTAGTTTACCCCATGTACTTGCATCGTTATTACTACCCCATTCTTCCCCTGACCCATCAAGTCTCTGTGTTCATAGGTTCACGCAGTCTGGAGGCCTTATAACCCTTCTGTATCTCATTTGCACTACTGTTGGAGGACTGGCAGGCTCTGTCACTGCTCAGTTGATTTGGAGGTTGTTCTGGCATCTGGGTATCTTTTTATCCTCTTTTTCTGTTCCTTGATATTGAACTGTTCTTTGTTGGCTCAGCAGTTGTGGTGATAGATCAAAGCTCCAAAGTGCAGTGCCTTCCAGCCTCCAAAGTATTGATGGCACCTCCAAATAATATAAAGTAACTTCTCATCACAGGTGCTGTGGACAACCCCTTATGCACAAACAGGCAGGAAAGCAGCTGTGAGTACTGAGTGCCTATTGGCATATTTTCCTGTTATATGTAAGATATCCAGCTGTGATTCTGGAGGGAGGAGTGTGTGTATGGCAGGGCCTTTCTGAACCTCGTGTAAGCACTCTCCCACGCATGCGGAGCCTTACTCCATCACACTCATCTTACTGTCCCAAACATTTTCAAGGCTGTCTGCTAGGTTTCTCTTTTAGTGTCCATCTGAGCCTACCTGAATCTCCACCCACCCATTGATTGCACTCCCATGCAACACCAGTGCCTGTCCAACACAAGGCTCTGCTCACTTCTGACTTTGATAACCATGGTCATAGTGAAGTTTTGGATCAGCTCCCATGTCCTTTCCCCTCCCCCAGTCACCCATGTCCTTTCTCACATCATTGTTGACCTCCCCTGGCATCACCTTCCACCTCCCCACCATCATCTACCAACCTGAACCCTTGTCTTTCCAGGATGGCCAAGTGAACATGCAGGTTCCCTACCTTCCTGAGATTCCCACCCGCATCCAAATTAACATCCCCAACCTCTTCCTTTGCACCCCCAGGTACATATCTGCCTCCAAGTCCCCACCAACCGCTACCTTCTACCACTACCAACACATCCTCACACTCCCACCCCACCAGCTCCATCTGCCCCCTCTCACACTCACCATTCCCTTCTACCATGCCCATCATTAGCTTCGCTCCCCAGGAGGCAGTCAGTGACTCCACAGACCCCTCCCTTGCACATTCACCTGAACATCCCTCAGCACCCCGCCCCCCCCAACCACTTCCTCCTCCACCCTTACTCCCTTCTTCACCCTTCCTCTCTTCTCCCCCAGACACTTCCCCTTTCTGAACTGCTTCTGAACCCAGTCACCTTCCCCACACTACGAACTCCCTCCTCTCCCCCAGACACCTTCCCCCCAACTTCGAACTCCATCCTCTCCCCTGGACATCCCCCCCACTTCGAACTTCGTCCTCACCCCAGACACCTTCCCCTCTCCGAACTCCCTCCCTTACATCTTCTTCCCCCCTTACACCTACCTCCATACTTTCTGCATTCTCCCCGTTACACCCTCCTCCCCCTGTACTCCCTCCTCCCAACCTCACCACACCAACACCTTTGTTTTCCCTCCCCCCAAACCTCACCCTCCTGACATCTTTGTTTCCACCCCCTTCCAACCTCCTCCCACCCCACTCCCGGTACACCTTCCTCTCCCACTCACAGCTAGACTTTCCTCTCCCCCAACTCGCCGATCATCCATAGCAGCCCATGGTGGGGGGGGGGGGGGGGGGGGGGGGAGGGTGTGGGATGCTTGTGGGTGGAAAATGGGAGTAGGATGTATTCTTCTCATCCGTGGTTCACGGAGGCAGCTGTACCTTTAAAAGTGCAGCTGCCTTCAGATAGAAACAGTTTTGGTCACCCAGGTTTCTGAAGCATGACCCATGGGTTTTAGACATTTGAGGAGAGGTTCCAGACCCGCTGGAGTTATCTGGAGAGGTAAGGTACCCTTTTGGAGAGGTAAGGTACCCTTCTGGAGAGGTCAAGTACCCTTTGGGAGAAGTCAGGTAGCCCTTTAGGATTGTTAACAGTGGACATGAATGTGTGTAAAAATTGGATAAGGTCTGTGGAACCGTCAAGCTGTCAAATCATTTAAATCCCTTGCCATTTAAATTTTGAAAAAAAGGCAGCCTGCAGTTGAAAAAAAGTGCCTGCAATTTCAATAGATGTTGTTGACATAAAACTGAGTGCTATCTTTATGGTATTATTTCACCTATCATTATCACAGTGGGGGGCCTGTAAGTTCACAGTTTGATTGACAGCTCCAAGTGGTCATATAGATTAGCTGTCTTTGATTTGGGCTATGAATACAAATGAAGGAAATGTTTGCTTTTTTAAGGGATTAAGTACTTGAAAGGATTTAAATATATTGAGTGAGCTTTTATCAGTGAGTTTCTTTTAAATATAGTGAAATCTGTAATAAATACTTGGGATTTCATTATATTCCATCTCAGCATGGCTCCAGAAGACAGCCCATGGTGGATACTGGGTGGGTTGGCATGAAGGATGCAAGAGCAAAGGATTGGCATGAGTTGACACTAAGTGGCCACAGGGGCTATACAGGGCCATTGAGATGAGTGGGCGGAGTGGATTGGCACTAAATTGGAAGAGGGGCTATAAAGGGCCATTGGGAGTGGGTACAGGGGCATAGGTTGTCATGGAGTGTGAGGGGTCAGGGCGAGTTGGTAGATGGGCATAGGTTGGCATGGAAGATATGAGAGGTCATAGGGTGGGTTGGGGGTGTAAAGCAGCATGAGTTGGCATAGATGGGGTATGGGGAATGTGTGGGATGTGAGGGGGTGTGACGAGTGAGGGCTAGAGGGCTGTTCTCTTTTTATTGTTTTTATTACATCTGGGACAAAGCTCCCGGGACAAAAATCTGAATATTTGGGGAAGTTTCTCCTGAATCAGGTTTGTGGAGTCGGGAATTGCGGGCCTGACTCCAGTTAGCATTCGCCACCAGCCCGGAAAAAAAATCTGAACGTCTGGGGAAGTTTCTTCTGAGTCAGATTTGTGAAGTCGGGAATTGCCCTAAGTTAGGAGGCACAGTAAGTGGCGCAGGTTGAAGCAAGAAGTTATAAAGGGACATGGACATATTAAGTGTATGGGTAAAACTGGCAAATGGAGTTTGAATTCTGAAATTATCCACTTCGGATTCATGAAAGACAAATCAGAATATTTTCTAAATGATGAGGAATTAGAAATCATGGAGGAACAAAGTGATTTGGGTCTCTGTGTACACAAATCAATAAAAGATGATGGATAAGAACAAAAAACAATCAATAGGGTTATGTCAATAAGGAATATTCACCTTTATCTTAAGGGGCTGGGAGGGGAGGAAGTTATGGTTCAATTATGTAGAAACTAAGTAAGACGCTATTTAGAATACTGTGTTCAGCTCTAGGCATTGCAACTCAGGAAGGATATATTGGTCTTGGAGTGTGTACAATGCGGGTTCAACAGAATGATACCAGGGCTTCAAGAGTTCATCAACTTGCTTTACACTCCATTAAGTATAGAAGCTTAGAATTTGATCCAGAATTTGATCTAATTGAGGTGTTTAAAATTATAAAATGATTTGATGGTTAAATAAAAATAAACAACTTCCTCTGGTTGGGTATTTCATAACAAGAGAGCATAATCTTAAAATTAGAGTCAGGCTATTCAGAAGTGAAATCAGTAATGCATTTCTTCACACAGAGAATAGTAAAAATCTGGAACTCTCCCACAAAAGGCTGTGTATGCTGGGTGAATTGAAAGTTCCAAGACTAAGATTGATTGATTTTTGTTAGACAGAGGTATCAATAGTTTTGGAGCAAAGGTAGGTAAAAGGGTTTGGGGTATAGATCAGCCATGTTCTAATTAAAGGATGGATCAGGAACATGGAACTGAATGGCCTACTTATATTCCTATGTTTGGATTTTGATTGGTAAGGGGATCAAAGGTTACGGGGAGAAGATGGGAGAATGAGGTTGAGAAACTTATCAGCCATGACTGAATGGTGGAGCAGACTCAATGGGCCAAATGGCCTAATTTCTGCTCCTATGTCTTATGGTCTTATGTTTTATTTCACTGCAACTCTTTCAGCAGGACTTCAACTATTGACCCACTCCATGTCAACCACAAGAATATTCATAGCCTTGCAAATAAGGCCATTTTCATCTACCGCAAGAGAATCTATCAATAGCTTGTGGTTGGCTGGAACCTAGTCATGAACTGTGATACCTTCTACCTTATCAAAGTTTATCTGCTCAGCCACACATTGTTACAATCTCCGTAGAAACCAATAACTTTCAAAAGAGATATGAATTTACCATTGACTGACACAAAGAATTGCACAAGATTTCACATTTTAAAACTTCAACTATACAAACAAACTAAAATCGTAATCAACTAAACATTACTTAGTAGGTAGGTACAATAAACTACAGAAAAGGCACTCCCCATTAATTTCTTAACACAATTGAAAACCCCAAGCCACATGAATACATTACACCACACTCTCAGCAGAAATGTAGTCTTGTATATGAAATCCTGAGCTCCTGGCTTTAACAGAATCTCTTATCCCTGCCCCGCCAGGGTGGATCTTCCAGTAGCCTTGTAAAAGAGTCTTCACTCAATCTTCTGATTATAATCGAATGGATTTCTAGAAGCAAGGCACCCTCTGGTAACTCCTTGGTCTTTAAATCTCCACAAGCCTCATATCTTCAAACAGAGAATCCGTCCTCACCAACATTCAGCTTGGTGGTTAACACAAAAGCAGTATTTTTCCTCTGCTTGGCATAGGAGCACTTGTTTTCATTCATCTTTCCCAAATCTCTCTGACTGACCAACTCAGAGTCTGTGAGTTTGTATACAGCAAGACCAGGTACTGGACACAGGTTGCTTCCTTTGTGTCCAGATGTTAAAACTTGCGCTTTACTTTCAATACATTTTGACCCGGGCCTCAATTCCCATGACAATCAGATTATGAGGGCTTGCCTCTGGGCAGATTTCAACATCATTACCATCCCTCATTTCAAGGCATTCTGCTTTACTATAAATTAAAAAAGACAGTTTAAAACATAAACGTCTTATAAAGTCTTGCAATTGTAACAACATTCAGCTTACTGCTCTGTCTGAACAGCATGTCGGTGGCAAGACTCTCACCAGGCTCCATCTCAAGCTCTCTGCCAACCCCTTTGGTATATTTTCTGTGTTCAAATACCTCACTCCCTTCCACCACTTCCACCTCTCCTTTAAAGGCTGTTTTACTTACACCCTCCTTGGTCCCTAAATTATTATTTCAATGACATTTCCCCTTTGACATTGCAGTGAGTAGCTTCAACTCATTAAAATTTCCTTTATCTTCCCCTTTCAACCTCATTTGGCTGTAAACTCTCCCCTCCATATCCATGGCCATTCCCTTGCTATAATGAGGCCTCACCACCTCCTTGATATTGATCAATGTTGAGGCCACCGCTGATCACTACTTCATCTCTATCAACACACATCTACATAACTATCTACTCCCACTATCCAAATGCTCCACTTCTAAAAAAATGTCACTGCAATCTCTTCTCCAATTAACCCTGTCTATCTACCAATTCCCTGTCCTCTGTCTCTCCATTCATGAAGACATTACTGCATCTGTCAATCTATTTGTCATATTTTTGGAATTTAACCACTTTTTTCCTTCATAGATCAGAATTTCAAATTGAATTATATATAAGAGTTTTGTTTAAAAGTAAAGTGACTTCACATATCTGAAAAAGGACATGGGTTGCAAATAGAGAATGTGATTAAAACCAGCAATGCCTATTTGATTCTAACACAACCTATTTCAAACTGATGCACCAAGGATCACTTCCGATGTCCAATAGCCAAGGTGACGAGTGATTTAAGCAATCCATTATCATGTCTGAAGTGGTCAAACAAATATCTTACAATGTGGTGGTGTGCCACAATCAGTCAGGAAGGCCATGTTGCTGCAGCAACATGCCTTTTTACATGCCTGTTGTAGTCTGGAGCTTTGGATAGTAATGACAGAGGCTCCAACTTTATTTCCATCACCTGGTTGACCAGGAATCCCTCCCACACTTACTGCATGTCATTGGTATGTGTTGGAAGAATTTGCTGATTGATAATCAACTTCTTGGCGGCATTATTAATGCAACTTCCTTGGCCATTAAGTCCTGGGGTGGGCCGTGAACCTGGAGCTTCTGGCTCAGAGGCAGGGTCACTACCCACTGTGCCACAAGAACTCCCTCTATTGTAATGAGGAGACTCTAACCACATGGGTATGGGATGAGGTGTCTGCAGAGGATACATTCCTTAGAGAGGATTAGTCAGTGACAGGCCTGCTGATGAATCTCTAGACATAAAGTTGTCAGAGACATCACTTTCTGTTTCCTGGATATATTGGATTTATATGTTACATCCTTGGCATGCATCCCAATTCCGTTTGCTTTTTAACATCTTGAGAATATTATGTTAATATTTTAATAATCTATACTAAACCTCAAAATCTCTCTTCCATTTACTCCTTGGGGAAATATATTTTATGTTAAATAGTCCAGTAGAATGTTCAAGAAAAGGAATTACTTTCAAATTAGTAAGAACTGAATAACTTATTTGTATTCATACCTTTGGTAGTTTGCCTCGGTGGAGTAATACACCAACAGCATCTCTACCTGAATTTGGATGCAGGACCTCCCTGATTTCAATAGTGTCATCTGCCAGAAAATAGTGCAGGATGAGTTCCCTGAAGTCACCAAACAGATTCTCCGAATCATCCCAGTAACCGTAAAATCGCAGCACATGTGTGTCGTGGTCCAGGAACTGCTTAAGTTTGTCAATCTTCTCATATGGACGAAGAGGCTGCATATTTTTTTCCATCTACAAAAGGTGCACAAGGAATAATAACCAAGAAAGCCTACCTGGAGCATTACAATGACAAATAAACATCTTTCACTGTTCAAGATGTGTCAATTCCACACCACTATTACATGCCTATACTTTGTAACTATGTGCTAATAATATATCACTATTATGGTGTTCATTGTTCAGCAAATAAAATATCAAACTGCACTGCTGTTCATTTACTGACAGCTTTTCTTTTAACTTGGGGAGGTATTTTCCTCTCCTAACAGTATTGACTTATTACTTAGGATACAATTATAAGGTGCTGGACATCCTCTGGTATCTTGATATAATAGCATTATTTATGCATGAGTCTTAATAATAAGTGTCACCAAGCTATTTACCAGTAGGGGTCACTACAGGAATCGCAAACAGGAACAGATACCTTGCCTATTTTCCCTTTTGACCCTGACGCTGAGTCCACTTATTGCACCAGTGTCAGCATCTAGCTGAGCCCAACTGTTAAATGGATCCAAGCCAGATGGTGAGATACGAAACAAGACATGGATTTTTTCCTTGATAGTAGGTTTACTCACAGGGTGCAGCATTACAAATCTCTGCCTCCTAACTATAAATATAGTGTCCCAGGAGACCCTGTTTATATGTGCTCTCAGTCCTTAATCAAACAATGCCAATCACCTTTGTATCTAAACAACAAAATCAACCAATCATTAACACATCTAACTCAAAACAGAATGTAGAAGAAAAATCAGTTAATAGCCATGTTAATGTAGTCAGTGTGGATAACCTCATGATGTTACAACACAAAATTATATGAATTCTAAACAGTGGAAGCAGCATGCTATCGACAGACATAAGCAATACCACAACCAACAGATCAGATCAAAGCACTGCAATCCTACCACATCCAGTTAATTGTCCACGAACATTCACAACTAACTGGAGGAGGAGGCTCTAGAAACATCATCGTTCTCAGTGATGGGGTGCCCAGCTGAAGCATTTGCAACCATTTTCAGCCAGAAATGCAAGACAATCCAGTACGCCCAGGCACAGTAACAGGAAAATTTCCCTGACTCCGTTCTACAGTGAGGGAAGGGATAATTTTGCATTAAAAGCAAATCCATCAATTTGTCCTACTCATTTATATTCTATTTAAATGAATATTTTAAATCTCAAGTGTAGAAAAGCGATTTTTTGTTTACAAAAAGGGTTAATATTAAATGGATTAATAACAACTATTCAATGTTCTTGGCAATACCATCAAAGGTAAATTAGTATTGGATGTTTGCCAGTGTGAAATTTTAATCCAGTTTCTTGCCTTCAGTTTAAATTCAGCAGTACAAATTCAATTATTCAACAGATTCATATTAATAGTGTTGTCTGAATAAAAGATTGAAGGTAAAAGCTATTTTTTCAAATTAAGAAATAACCAAATTTCTTTCAGTATAATCTGTAGACATACTTATAAACACAGTTTAATCTGTTTTAATAATAAAAAGTAATTTTTGCTAGATTATTCAAAAATACTGTTAACAATAAAAATTCTCTTGCTGATTAGTGCTATTTATTACACTGGTTTCTAAAATTACTTTGAGGTAATAATTTTAATACATTAAAGAGAACTGCCCTGACATTTTGTAAGTGTCCATATTCTAGAAAATATTGGAAATATTTTTAAAGAAATATTCATACATTAAAATTGTAAATATGTTTCAGTTCTTCATTTATCTAAACAAAATAATGTTTATTAATGTTGTTATATAAAGAGAATTAGAAAAAAAATAACAAATATATGTCAAACTATTCAAGAAAGCCTGTAACAAAGCATTGAATTGTAGCACCAATTTGTTTACATACACACCAACAAATTTCATAGTACTCTGGCATAATTAGCTCTATATATTATTTGATTAATTTGACTTTTCAATTATCAGAAGGAAATGAAGGGTCAGAGGCTAGGAATCCTGTGGCAAGTAACTCACCTCCTGGCTCCCAAAGCCATCATCTACAAGGCACAAGTCAGGACTGTGGTGGAATACTCTCCATTTGCCTGGATGAGTGCAGCTCCAACAACACTCAAGAAGCTTGACACCATCCAGGACAAAACAGCCCGCTTGATTGGCACCAATACCACAAACATTCACTTCCTCTACCACTAATGAACAGTGGTAGAAGTGTGTGCCATCTACAAGATGCACTGCAGAAACTCACCAAAGGTCCTTAGGTAGCACCTTCAAAACTCACAACTGCTACCATTTAGAAGGACAAGGGCAGCAGATACACAGGAATGCCACCACCTGTAAGTTCCCCTCCAAGCCACTCATCATCCTGACTTGGAAGTTTATCGCCGTTCCTTCATTGTTGCTGGGTCAAAATCCTGGAACTCCCTCCCTAACAGCACTATGGGTGTTGCCACACCGCAGTGACTGTAGCGGTTCAAGAAGGCAGCTCACCACCATCTTTTCAAGGGCAATAAGGATGGGCAATAAATGCTGGCTCAGCTAGTGACAGCCACATCCCATTAATTAATAAAAAAAAATTGTGTGAGGTCATCTATAGAGGATGGAAAAAGTATGTAATATGCTTCTAGGTGATATTTAGTGTCTCAAATTCTATACATTGCCACTGAATATAGACTTTTGGAGGAAATACAAGCTTTGTTGATCAATACAATTTAATAGATTGTGCTTTGTAAAAGGCACAGAAGTTCTTGTGCCAAATGTGTTTGACCACCAAAAGACAGCATGTGCCATTGGTATGTTTAACAAGCCAGGAAGACCAGCTTGGATGATGTGAACAATACCCACCTGTGGACAATTTACCCTGAAATGAGTCTGTTAGATGAAGCAATAAATTATTATATGCATTCTTCTTGTAGCTAACCAGCATTCCAGACAGTTCAAAGAATAATAGGACTTTTAAATCTTTGGTTTCTGTAACAAGGGCTGAAATTCAACTGTTTTAGGTTCACAAACCAGGGACCGAAGTTCTCCATCCCCACCAAAAGCTTAGTCGAAGAAGCAAGGTTTAAAATGGGTCTTAAAGAAGGAGTGGGTGCTATGCAGGCAGAGGACTATACTACACTTGCTCTTGCTCCTTAAAGACTGAATCTTAAAAGTGTGGAAATCGTGGTAAAGCAAAATCAAATACAAGTACTGGAGTGTGGTACAGATTGTTTGGTTAAGAGTCTATGATTACATTCATTACAATCAGAAGAAGAGTACGGTTTTAAAAGATCAGGCTGCTGGGATGGCGTTTAACAGAATGTGTCTGTTAAAGAAGTCTTCGTGTTCTTCTGTACGTTAACAGCAAGTCTTTCTTAACTTCTTGTAACTATATACATATATACACTAAAGGGTACAGGTATGGATTATCTCCATCTCTAGTTCTTAACACATCTCTGGCCAACACCACACGGACCCAAGATGCAGGTCATGTGCCTTCTTACATCGCTGTGTGGGTGGTATTGTACTCAGTCCCACATTAACCCTATATATGCCAGACCCTTATACAACACCTCCCCCCAAGTTTTTATCCATGGATGTGGAGTTACACCAGTTTACAATCTCTTACATTGTTATCAATCTTATGCATTTACTTTGTTGTGACTGCCTTAATGATATTCCAACATTATTGCTATTATTGTGTTAGCATTATTACAACATTCTCACTATCCCATCTCCTTCCTTCAAATCCAGGCAGTCTGGAGGCCTTATAACCCTTCCACATCTTGTTCACTGTTCTGTTGGAGAACTGGTAGGCTCTATTGGTTCTGGTTCTTTCTGTTGGCTTGGAAGTTGGACTGGCATTTGGGTATCATCATTGTTAATATGCCATGGTGCGATGGGAGGGGCCAGTCTAGCCAAAGGGTGGAGACTCCTCCTGTTTTGTTGGACCATGCCAATCTGGTAGGATAGGGGTTGGTTCTCGTTCTGTTGGACGACCATTCCTTATTTTGCGAGATCTGGGATCCAGGCCTTGTCACCCTGCTGCAGCTGTGTCTGATGTGGTGCCTTCTGTTGTAGGCAGAAGTTTTTATGACTGCTCTTTTGCTTAGATGTCTTGGTAGTCCTTGGGCTACCAACCCTGGCATGAGCCTTTTCGGCAGGATTGGAAGTAGTGTGCAAAGTTTCCTGCCCATCAGGAGCTGATGGGGATAGGCTCCACTATAAGGGTGTGAACCTGTAAGTGAGCAGTGTGGTAAGGAAATCCTCATTCTTCTTCAGGATGGTTTTCATCGTATGGGCCCTTCAATCTGCTTCACTGTTTGACCGTGGGTAACTTGGGACCTGACGTGGTGGCAGAAGCTGGCTATGGCTGCAAAGTGTGCGAAGCACATGTTAAGAGGATTGTGGGCCATTATTGGAAATGAGTCTTCCAGGGTTCCATAGCTCGCAAATATCTCATTTAGTGCTTTGATGGCCATCTCAGTGGTGATTGCATAAAGTTGTTTTACCTCCACCATGATCAAGAAGGATTTGCCATTGTATACAATGGTCTGCGCCCAGCCTCTCCCAAGGCCTGTTGTGGAATTGTGTGGGAATGAGTGGCTGCCTTTGGTTTTGGCGGTGCAACGCACAAATCTGGCAATTCACGATGGTCTCTTCTATTGCTTTGGAGATGCCCAACCACCAGATGGTGGATTTAGACACGTGCTCTGCACTTAGTGATGCCCAGGTGACCCTGATGTATCTTTTGAAGGACATCTGTTGCAGGGGTGCTGGGATGACTAGTTGTTCATCATAAACCATGAAGTCATCCATGACTGTAAAGTGGTTCTGCTGCTCAAACCACATGTTAGCTACACTTCCGTTTGGTCTCTGCCGAGGCCACCCTTGTTGGCAGTAAATGCGGATTGCGGGCGCACTCTGTTAATGTTGAAAATGTGCTGCAATAGAAGTTGGTAATTAAGCACAACTGTCCCCACTAGGAGAAGGGTTAGGGAATCACTGCAACAGTATATAAACCTGTTTGCTCTGGGTATCTGGGATGAACTGGGAGTGTCTGTGACTTTACTTTGCTGTCTTGGAAATAAACCTCTTTTAAGGTACAGGCTAGCTTCAGACACACAGGCTCATTTTTCCTGAACATACAATCATTGGGATTAACATGACAGCAGGGGGTGAACATTAAGCTTTGGTGATTGGTTGATGAATTAGAAGTTTTTTGTCTCTATCCTCTGCGAGAAAAAGAAGCAGCCTGCTGCTGACAAACTCAGTTACAGAATGGCAGAAGGACGATGCGAAATCTCAGGCTTTGAATATCTACGGATTTTTCTTGGAGAACGAACCATGTCAGCAATGGAAAAATGAAGTTGCGATGTAGACATGGGTTACTTCATTAATCCGAAAGAAGCAGGTATCTTTTTGGCTTTGTCAATGCCAGGAAAAGGTAAGATTAGGAGTAAAGTATTTTCAGAATTGGGATGACTTGGATGCTGAAGAGGGATTGAGCTTTCTATTACAGTTTCTGAATAAGTTTTACAAAAAGGATGATTTGTTAGAAGCATATGAAGCATATGAAGCATGGTCAATTTTTGATAGATTTGAGAAAACCAATGATCACTCCATGGAGGAGTATATTATGGACTTTGATAAGTGGTATAAGAGACTGAAAACGTTTGACCTTGAAATCCTGGAGTCTGCGTTGGCATTTAAGTTACTCAATTGTGCATATTTTTCTCATGTCGATAGACTTTTGGTATTGATGGGGGTTCAATTCCACCTGAAAAACTTTCTTCTAGACCAAACGGCATCTGCCCCAAAAAGTTTTTTGGGAAAACAGTCATTTCCAGCCACTTTCCTATCAAATACAGGCAACTCTGCAGTAAAGCAAAGGATGGAGGATTCCATGGTGGCTGAATTTTGAGATGAACAAAATATTAAATGCAGATTCCAGTACAATGACAGGATTGCTGATAGGCGGTCTGAAGATGATTCCACTTTTAGCCAATTTGATAGTCGAGACATAAAGTGAGTCAGTGACTTGAGCCCGAGAAATGAATGGGGAATGGTTAATTGGCGTTTCTAAGTGTGATTCTAAGTATCATTATGCAATGAATTGTCCGTAGCAAAAGAATTGTGTTTTTGAAATAACACATAAAAAAGATAATTCTGAGACTGAAAATGATGATGGTGACTGCCATGAAGGAATTGTGTTGGTCACTGTGGTTTTGAATCTGGTGATGAATATTTTGTTGGCTGATTCATTCAACTATATAGTTTTAGATAAAGGTTGCACTTTCACAGTTTGTGAGGTGGATTGGCTTAACTGCTACCTGGAATCTCTCAATGAGGCATATTGCCAGAAAGTTAAAGTGTATAGGAGCTCCCTGCTTTTGGTTTGGGGATGATAACACGCTTTCGTCTTCCAAAAGAGTAGTCCTCCCTTGCAAGATAGCTGGGATCAGCCTCTTCATCAGTACTGATATGGTCTCTAGTGAGATACCTCTAGTATTGAGCAGATCGTCAATGAAAAAGCACAGGTGAAGCTAGACATGGAGAATGACATGGCAATTGTGCTCGGGAAAACTGTGAATCTAAATTTAATTTGGTCAGGCCATTATTGCCTGCCATTAAGGAAGCCAGATATTTCTCGTCAAACAGTCTTGTTAACTTTTGGGGAAAAAAGTTTGGTGAGTAAGAATTATTTGGAAGATGCATAGACAATTTGCATATTCAGCGTCGCAAAAATCAAAAGCTCAACCACAGGATGCTGGAGTGGTTGATAAAGAATACGACAACCTTATTGAGCAAGTCACGGCACAATGTGACATTTGTGTTAAATATCAAAGGACGCTGCCATGTACTGTTGTGAGTCTGCCACTGGCCAGGGAATTAAATGATGTAGTGGCAATGGACTCAAAAGTATGGGACAAGAATCAGGGCATTTTTTTGGCGACTAGATTTAGCCTACCTATGGTAATAAATGGTAAGGACAAACAGACCATTGTTGATAAGGTCATGAAGAAATGGGTGGATACTGGATTAGGAACATCAACTGAGTCCCTGATGGATAATGGAGGGGAATTTGCGCATGATGAATTTGGGACATGTGTAAAAATTTGAATATCATAGTCATCTATACTGCAGCAGAGAGCCCGTTCAGCAATGGTTTATGCGAGAGCAATCATGCAGTGATAGACGACATGTTGCATAAGATACTGGCTGAACAGCTGGATTGCAAATTGCAAATGACGTTGTTTACAGGGAGTGCCTGCAAAGAATTCTTTACAAATGGTTGGGAGGTATAGCCCGTACCAGTTGGTGTATGGAAGAAATCCGAAGTTGCCTCTTGTTCAATAAGGTAACCAGTGGTTTATGGTCCGTCTTGATTGTGACCTTGAGGGTGACGATGTAGTAGGAAAACTTTTCACATGCCCATGTGACTGCAATGAACAGCATTGCCATATTGAAAGCGTGCAAGCTCTTAAAGCTGTACCCGCCCACACTTTAAACATCTTTAACACTGATCACAATTCCACACTTCCAATTCCACTTGGACTCATCCAAGGTCCAGACCAGTCACAAAATTGGGATTTTAAGATAAGCATAAATAAGTAGTCAGAAGAAGAGCAAGATTAAGGACACCTCTTTACTCAACAGAGCCAACTGGAGATGACATCACTGCATGACAGGATACTAATGAATCATTGACCAAATTTGATGAAGTTAAAAATCCTTCGACATTTATTTCAACTTGTGATCCAACAAAATATTGGAGATAGCGAAATTTAATGAGAGTCCAACTGCCTGGGGAACCTGTCCATTCCTTCATGAATGATCTCTACAGGATGGCAGAGAGGTGTGAATACTGTGACTTAAAGTCTGAACTCATCAGAGACAGAATAGTGGTGGGCGTTGCAGACAATTCACTCCCTGACCTATAAGTAAAAGATGATTTAATCTAGACAAGGCTGATATTTAGACTGTCTGAGCTACATGAGCAACACAGGCGGAGAGAGTACAGCACAGGTCATTTATTACAGTCATTGTACATAGCCTTGGGCTGTCCTGTATGTCTTATTTGTTTAATTTCTCTAAATACACCTAGTTAGTTCATTCAGAATCTCAGCCCAGCTTAAGTGTGGTATGTTGGTATTGTCACCTGCCAAAGTGATTTTTAGTGAAATTAAACGTAGTGATGACCAGCAATCTTGGGTTCAGTGAGTCCTAAAGAGTATAGGGTCTCTGAATCACAGGGTTACAGTTTCTGGCATGTAGAAGACATGAGATCCGCTTAGAGAGAAAGAGGAAAGAAGTAAAGTCTTTAAGTTGCATCACCCTGGTGGCATCAAGTTGTGAGAAATACTTGTCTGTCAGTTAGAAAAACTGTTTCTAAATATATGAAAAGTGAAAAAAATAAACGCTGGATATGTAAAACAAAAATTAATTTATAAATCACGGTTTTTGTGCTGAAATTTCTGATCCCTCCATCATATCAAAACATGTACGAGACATGAAATATTTATTAACTTACTATAGGAGCCAGTGGCAATTTTCATTCTGATTTATATTGTTCAGATTATAACATTATTTCATTGACATATCTGCTAGGTTAATTTTCCAAATATACTTTTTCTCATATAAAAATATTGCTCTTACTTCTTCACGCTTTGAAGTGTAAGGATCTTCAGGAATGCAGCCAGGGGGATTCAGTTTGACACCCATTTTCCGCAGAAAATTTTTTGTGAACTGGTCACAGTCTACAATCATAAATGTCTTTGAGTAGAAAACAATTTCTTGACAAATATTGAAGTGATCCACTGTGTAAAACTGATCATCATTTGGAGACGGAAGTGGAATACGGTGACGATGGATTATAGTTCCTAAAACAACAATAGAAAACTTAGATTATAAGTGTGCTTTTTTCTGTTCCATCTCCCTCCTTTTCTAGCTGTTATGTTTTGGTTGCTTTCTATCCTGCTTAATCTACATTATTTTGGCTCTCAATCTTAGATCACTCTTGGGCAAAATCTAATTCACCATAACTTTCAGAGTCTAGCAAAGCTATCAGTAATGCAAACTTAGTAGGAGCTATTTTAACTCTGTCCAAATGGGAGGAACAGGGCAAGCAAGTAATTAAAATCACTGCAGAATACTTACTGCTGCATTCCCATTGATGTTTTCTTTTACCATACATTCTTTTTTAGGTGGTTGGGGGGGGGGGTGCGGAATCGCCTCACAAATACATACAAATCGGGTTGCTATCAAATAATTAGGGCCCCTGTGCCATTTTAATACAAATGACAGAAGTCCTGCCTAGTACCCTACCTGTCTGCAATACCTAGCGAAATTGTCTCACTGAAGTAGTAAATGAAATTCACCTACAGGTAATTAAACCACAGGAATTCTGTGCCATTGTGTTGTTTGGAATGTCAGGAAAGCTTCCAGCATCCTAATCCCTTTTCTCTCACTTTACTTGGGTCCTGCTATTGCCAGTTTTATTCTGATAGAGGTGGGTTTGGAGGAAGTGGAGCTGCAGCAGCCTCAACAATTAGTTGTGCCTATTAGAGAACAGCAACAGAGGCAGGGCTGCTTGTAGCAGGTCACACTTAGCACACGCATGGTGTGTATAAGCCAGGAATTGTTTTCCTGGGTTTACCTGAGCAACAATATATCAGGGACTACTCATCTCCACACAGGCTGTTTCAGACCCCAGTAGTCTCCTGCAACATTATTGGTGGCCTATCAAACTAGTGGACCATGCATTACCAGTGACATTCAAAAAGTCACCACAGCTCTTAACATCTTTACCACTGACTCCTTCTTGTATGCTGCAGGGGACAGAACCCATTTCACTCTAAATGCAGTTTACAACTACACTAAGCAGGTCACTAATGCTCTGCTTGCTAGGACTAAATAGTACGTCATCATTACTATTGACCACAACAGCCAACGTTAGGGAGCTCGCCAATTTGCAGCAGTAGTTGGTTTCCCTGGCTTCCAGAGCATCAATGACTGTAAACATAGTGAGATCAGTGCATCAGAATCCTAGCAAGCAGCATTCGTGAACAGGTAAGCTTCCACTCTATTAACATTTCCAATCACAAAAACAGGATCATGCAAGTCTGTGCAAGTTATTCAGGAAGCTGTAACCCTCTTTGACCCTCAAACACCTCCCCAGTATTCATCCCTTCCACCAATGTGACAAAGTGGCTGCTGGGAGATGAGGGCTACTTTCTATACATCTGGCTCATGATTTTCTGCAATCCCACCACACCTGAGCAACATGGGTATAATCAATTCCAGGAGACCACCAGGAAGATTATTTAGAAAACCATAAAGCTGCTAAAGCAGAAATTAAGGTGTCTGGATAAGTCTGGTGGGATTCCCCAATTTGCCTCACCAAGGGACATCTGCATCACACTGCTATGCTGCAACGATACAGGAAGGCCTGTATTTGGAGCATACAGAGTAACAGTAGTCCTTGAGGAAACAACAGAAGGAGGAGGGCCATCTTAACACCCTCTAGCCAGAGGTATGAGAGATGAGTTCATCTTTCAATGATTCCGATGATATGCTTATTCCCTTGCCCTCAAAGCCCATCTGAATGAATAGTCCTTTTTTTTTTTAAACACACCCTTCACCACTCCCTTAATCTTGCATTAAACAACTGGGGGGGGGGGGGCAAACTTGTTCTAAGCCATTAGTGTGAAATAGACTCATTGCAAATCAGCAGCCTGTTCTATGCCACACATGATTTTCTTCTCCATGAAGTAGAACAAAGAAAGTTTATACCACAGAAGGCTGCCATTCAGCACATCATCTCTGTGCTACCAAGAGCTATCTAGCCTAAAACACTTTCCAGTTCTTGGTTTGTAGCCCTAAAGTCTTCTGAGGTCCACAGATATTGTTTGGAGTACAGCCTGCTTTTGTGAATTGCATTTCCTGTCAGCTTAAAATATGTTATTATGCACTAAGGAGGGGCTGAGCTCGACTCCTCACTTTTGTGGGACCAAAAGCTCAGCTCAAACTAATTGCATAAGAGCTCATCAACTGCACCATCACATAAGTATTGTTAACCAAGTGAATTTGGGAAGTCTTAATTCAAACCTGCTGGGCACAGACCAAAACTGATACATATTACTTGGCAAATAAGGATCCAAATGGGGTAAAGGAGCAAAGGGACCTAGGGGTACAGATTCACAAATCATTAGAAGTAGCAACACGGGTTAGCAAAGCCATAAAAAGCAAAGAAAACACTGGGGTTCATTTTTTGAGGAACAGAATGGAAAGGCAGAGAGATTATGTTAAACGTAATAGAAGCTTGGTTAGACCACATGTATAGCACTGTGCACACTTTTGGTCTTGAAGAGAATATAGAGGCACTGGAGAAGGTACCAAGAGAAGGTGCTCCACATCATGGGGCCAACAGTGACAGAAGTTATTGCATCCTGTGTCACTGAGACCACTCAGGAGATGGTACTTTCCTGCTTTATGCCCCTTCTCAAATTCCACCTCACCCACATTCTGCTATCCGGCATGAAGTAAAAACTGCACAGTGTGACCATGGAGCACTAGCTTTACACCCCAACTCCTTCTCTCAACCCTTCTGCATTTATGCTTTCAGATGCCCAACAAGTATCTGGCAAGCCACTACAGTCACTTAAGAGAAAGAGCAACACCAGATCTGTGATGAAGAAGCAGCATCACTTGATCTGACACTCATAGTCACTAGCTCAGATATTGACACTGCATGTACCTTAGAAGGTAACATTGAGCAAAGATTTGCATTTGGTGAGTCACTGTGCATGAGTGGGCTGTAGCCAGACTTGGGGGGCAGGGTAGTTTATGTGCCAGCTTACTGAAGGTTGAGGTCGCAGCCGAGGTCTTCCACATGAGATTCAGACGAGGACCTCAATGGGGCGGCATACAGGAGAATGCTGATGGTCATGCACACTAAGATGCCCAGCGCATTGGCGGACCTGTCAAATAGTCCTTTGTGACTACCGAAGAGTCCGGCACCAATTTGGCACAGGAAATCATGTGCAGCTTGGAGCCCATTCATTCCACCACGGTAGTGGTGGCCAACTCCATGACAGCACTTACAGAACCCATTCCACGGGGCAACATTTGGTGGCTGCTGTCTCGACTTCCACCTCAGCACAGGCAGAAGTCACCCAAATATCTCAGTTCTGCAGTGGAAGCTTGAACTGAGGTTACGGGATACCTTCTTAGTGTCATGCAGGCTCAGACTGCTACCATCATGGCTTTGGAAACCAGTACTTGGGGCATTCAGGCTCTCAAAGCAGTTCAGCAATCTATCCTCCAACAGGTTACTAACATTGCTGAGGCACCACCTCAGGTAATAGGCAGTGGCTCTGTAGTGCACAATCTTGCTGTCTTCTCTCAGGATGACAGCATTTGGGCTCCCACCACTGCCACTCAGTCTGTGCACTTGCTATTGTTTCAGTCAGCTAACCTAGATTGCTGCTGCCCATGCCAAAGTAGTGCAATTTGAAGCTGGACCCTGAAAGACCAGAGCTGCTCAAGGTTATCCTGCAAGGCCACCTGCAATTTCCCCCAATGACAGTTAGCCATCTTCCAGCAGCCATGCTATAGTCACTGTGTAGGGGCACTCAGCCAGGCAAGGCATCTGAAAGACAGGCATTAACTGAAGGCACAAGGGTGAATATTTCAGTCTTGTATGTTATTGAAAGTGCTTTTGGATATAGTTGTTATGGAAAGGGTTTTTGTTTCCACCAATTATTTTGGAACTTTGGCCAAGAGGATGGTATGTAGCAAGTGAATTGAAAGATGTGAAATTGTCTCTGGGAATGGTGATGACGGGATGACATCTTAGGTGAACTCTCCTTCTGACCTCCTCCTCTCTAGAGGTGACCTCCAAATATCTGGTGGCCATTCAACTACATCCTTGTGATAGATTGTGAAGATCTCAGCTGATCACCACAAACTTGGACATCTGCTCTGATGAGTAGCAGAGGGTCCTCCACAACCTATTGAACCATGAACCAATCACTGCTTCAGGATGTCAATGTTTTGCCCCACAATATTCCTTGTGGCTGCATGGCTCTTATTGTGCAGCAACTGTGACATTGGGACCACATCTTATTGGAATCTGAGTATCCGCTTGTCTGGAGCAAAGGGGTCCCGGCTACCTCCGCCTCCCTCTTCCTCCTCTGCCCTCTGTACACTGCTTCTCCTATCTTCTAATTGTATTCCATTTCCAAATCATGCTGCAGCCAAAGGGACAACAACTACAGTCCACATTACTCAAGCAGACTTTTTCCAAACAGGCCAACCACTCTTCTGATCTCCTCGTCAGGGTCCAGCATCATTTACATCAAAATCCAAATGTTTGCAAAACTCCTTCAACAACAATCAGCACAGTTTCCATTAACCTACTTATAGGTAAAACCAATTTATGTGAAGCTGTACTTTCAGCAATGAAAACAAAATACCAAGCCAGGATGAATAATGGCCATGGCATGCACGTGTGATTGACAATACCATCATGTCATTTCAGAACTGTTGCTCAGTATCAGCAACAAGTTTCACATTATATAAGAAAAACAAAAATAAACTAAATATATGTTTAATTGTATAATTATTTTTATATACAAAAAACTAGTGTTACAGCGGGCCCATGGAATTTTTATAACACTGAAGGGGGCCACAGAAGCAAAAAATTGAGAATCCCTGATGTAGGGCATATTTGGGCAGGAGAAATCCCTGGAATGTGGTGCTGTGAAAAATCTGTTTCAGTACAGCTGTCTTGAATGCCTGGGTAAGTTCAAAAAGCATCAGATGCTGTGTCTAGTCAGTGAAAATGTTGTAATGCATCCTGGCCAGTTGGTCAGCAGCAGGGCCATGAAGCCACAGGGCCATGAAGCCACACCCTTGGATTCAATACTCAAAATGAATTAATGACCTAAGCAGGGCAGGAAAGATGAGTACAGTGATACATTCACCTGAAACGAATATCATCTGCTTTGTCTAGCCTCCTCTAACACATCACTCTTCATATCAACTTACCTTGCAGGTGTATCCATCCCTCTCTGTCTATGCACTTCTTTACATTCCCATTTGTCTATCCACCAATGACACTCCCCGTCTTCCTTATACAATGTCATGCCCTTCCTCCATAGTCACCCACAACAAATGCTTTCCATCCATCTGGTGAACACAAGCCATTATTTTCAATCATAGGTCTCTAAATTTCTCCTTGCAGGACACTACAGAGTACACCAGGGGGAGGCAGAGAACTGGAGGTGACCCTCCAGCCATCTGTCAACTGACACCTGCACAGGAGGAGCTGTTAGAGATCTGTAGTGTCTCAGTGTAATTGGCCATCGGAGATGGTGGTGGCGTCCTGGCAGCTATCTCACGATGGAATTAAATATTAGTCATATGGCAGACAAAATTTAATCATGTTGACATGAGATCAACAGCCACTAAAATATGATTATGTGCATAACAATAACTTCAGGCATCATTACCTCTACTGTACTGAATCATATCTTTTATCTCCCACAGAGCTTTTATATTCCCAGCAGCTCAAAGTTGATGAATCCAAGTTTCAGACACTGCGATGCATCAGGGAGGGAAAATGTTACCTGGATACTTTGTTCCATGAGACAGTCACACCCTTTAGGTTAAGTTCTTCAGAACTAATCCAGGTCAGGGATCAGAAGGGTGTGATTCAGGGTTCAAAATATATGGGGCCGGTGGGCGAATTTGCCCTTGAAACATCACAAGTAGCTCGCAAAAAATCAAAGATGGGGAACAGAACCACTTCTGATTTCAGGCAGGCATCAACTTCAGGTCTACAACAAACAACTAAACTCCATCCACTCTGTCCCAAATGAAGATGATTCTCTATTGACATAATGTGACCTTTCCATTTTGTATATCAGCATTCACATGGCCTATCAGATTGAGGTTGGAAATCTGGGGCTGTAATTCTAGGCCTGGTGGGCCCCAAGCCCAATGAGAGCGGGCTTTAAGGCTGCCCAAATATTGTTCAAGCAAGCAGGTGGAAAGGAGAATGTCTCTCCTATAAGCTAGGGCTAGGTTTAAACATAGGTCATGAAGTGAAAGAACAGTGGCATCATGAAGTTCCCCCAAAATTATCAATTTTCTGCTTCTGGGAGCTTGTTGTGCATAAATTGGGTGCAGTGTTACACAGTGATTACAATTCAAAAGCACTGCATTGGCTGTAAAGCACTTTGGGACTTCCTGAGGTCAAGATAGCCACTGTATAAATGTAAGGTTTTTCTTATTTCAGGATTCTGTTTGTTCTGTGCCGAAAATGGCTATTTTGGGCAACATTTGCCCATGATTATTTTATATATAATCCAGACTTTTGCAGAGTTTCCTTTAAAAATGTCCGTATGATTGTTCACTTATCCTGAGACTATGCCCATGTTCTATATTCCTCAGCCAGCGGAAACAACCTCTCAGTGTATACAACGTCAAGTCCCACCCCCACCCTCATTTCAGGCGCAAATGGTGTAACTCAGGGGCTATTAACAAACGGGGTACTTTTCTGACCAGCAGAGAAAATGAAATGTACTGGCAACTGTTCTCTTGCTAAACATTTGTAGTTCAATGGGTATTTTACATGTTATTAGAATGTTAAATTTCTGTATCACATATATAAAAAATGGAAAGACATGATTTGATGCTGCACAATGGGGACTATGAAAGGGGACTTGGCTATTCTCAGAATGCTATGTGTTAGCAGCATTGGGGGAAGGCGTGGAGGGTAAAAATAGCTTTTACATGTGATTGTTAGATGGGTGCATTGGTGGAACCTCAGTAAACTTTGTAATCACAGCAGCAGCTGGGACAGCAATATGCACTGCTGGTGCTGCCTTGCCTGCAGAATGCTCCGCTTGTCTCCTTCCCCTCTTCCTCGGAATAATCTGAGAAGGTTGTCCTCTCCTGCAGGTCCAAATCTTGTTGCTGTGCAATGTTGTGCAAGGTGCAGTACATCATCACGCTTCTGGGGACCCTGGCTGGTATGTACTTAAGGGTACCCTCCAGATCTATCCAGACATCTGAATCATATCTTTAGCATGCCAATGGCTTTCTCAGTGACACATCATATAACTTTCATTCTGTAGCTCCTGACCTCATTCCTCTAGTTTCTGAGAGGTGTTATCCATTATGTTTCTTGTGGGTATCCCTTGTCTCTGAACAGCCAGCTGGTAAGTCTACTTTCCAGTGCAAAGCTATTGGGGTGGGTGGACTGCTGTGGAATGAAAGCATCAAGGCTTCCGAGATAGGTCTTCTTGTTGCTTCTAACCCTTGCGCTTGATGAATACTCATGGGTGATCTTTTGGGCTTCTTAATTGTCACGTTATGACACCCTGCACCTTTGGGAAACCAACCTGAGCTGCGAACCCAAATGCATGCTGATTCTGACAATCAGCGTAGGCGAAGTAAACATAATTGCCGGCCTTGGCAAAGAAACCATCAGTCACCTGTTTTTTGTGTGCCTCCAATTGCAAAATGCTGCAAGGATCCAGAGGCAACAACATTGAGAGCGGTAGTAACTTTGACATCATGACCACCAGGTCCAGTTGGTAGCAGGTTTTGTTCCAGCAGGCTGAAGGCATCTGCCATGACCAAATACAACAGCCTGAACCTCCTCAAACATTGGAGTTCTGACTTATTACGAAAGCTTAACCTCTACATGTAGACCCAGTATGTCGTGTATGGCCTCCTGTGAGCTGCACCACTATGCTGAACCCCTCTCGGGTGGAACTTTGAATCTAGGAGTGGGCGCTGCTACTGATGCTACTGCTCTAGCTGCTGTTGGTGCTGCTGTTGGACATCTGGGTCCTCATCTGAGGTCCAAAGTAACACAGTGTAAGTGGCACCCTTGCAGATCTGATGGATCAGAGCTCCAAGGTGCAGAGCAGTACTCCAAAACTCCGAAGTGTGTAAAATGACCTCTCAGCATAAATACTGTGAACAAACTCTTTCACACAAGCAGGTGAGAAAGCAGCTATGATCACTGAGCAATGTACCTTCTAAGCTGCATGGTCATGTGGCCACGCAGCAACCCATAAGTTCCTGTGCAGGCCATGATCCCCTGGAGTTGCTGAGCATTGCAGCTGCACAAAAAAGTTAATAGGGCCCACACACTTCAAAGAATTTGCCACGCGCTGCAAAAAAAATGTCCATCATGGCTTCAGCTCCCTCAATTGCTACTGTGTTTTTACCTTACTTTCACTGGCGGGTTCCAGGAAACCTGGGAACCCTTGACCCAAATTTAATGTGCAAATCAACCAAAGCCAATATCACTCTAATCGAGCAATTAAATATCTCAACTGACAACCTACCTTTCCCAAGGTAGTTACTGTCATGCAACTGAATACAGAGTCACTGGGTTACAGCCAGCTTCTGCATTTGGATTTTTGTTCAGCCTCCAGCACCCAAGCCCATGCATTCACCCATATTAAAACTGCCTCCCACTCCCCTCTGTTTCCACACCGCACCACCCCCCCCCCCCCCCCCCCCCCCCCCCCCCCCCCCCCCGCCCCCACCCCACCCCCCGCACCTGCCGCCTCGTGACTGATTGCTCATTTACCACCAAATTTTAAACTGTTTGTGAAGAAACTTGGCAAATCTGAATGGAATTTTGATTTCTTTATTATTGAAGTCTCAATTAAGTCTTCAGAAAGCCCTGGAATAAAGGGCAGAGGGTGGATTAAAGCACAGAATAATAGCAATTGTTTCAATTGGTCTAAGATTCCTAGCTGCAAAAAAGAAGCTATAAAATACTGTACATTAGCCGTTCACAGATTGATCACAAGAAGTATCACTTATGAGCCCAAGAGATGGGTCTGTTGCCAACTGTATGGTAAATTTATAACAATTGAAATACATTATATATATAAGGTTGATTTTCTGCCTGTACTCTCAATTCCATTGCCTCATATTAAGAGAATGCAAACATATAATCAGTCCGATAATCTCTGCACTAAATTAATATGTTAGACCAGAGTAGAATAAGAGATTGTTAGAATATTCTAATTAGAATAGTAAGTAATATAAGAAAAGGAATTGCTTAAGCCTTTAGTTCTTTCTTAAAGAATGCTATTGTACCTTGAGTAATGCCACTGTTTTTTACTTCTGGCTCAACAACTTGTATTGTGTCATCTTCCAGGTAGAAGTAAATCTTGCACTTTCTTACTCGGTACTGTTCTTCTCTTCTTTCATGAACACTTTCTTGAAAATAGGCTTTAAAACAAAGCACCTGTTGGACAATGCATATAGTTACTGACATTTTATGAATCTAAAGCCTCTAAATTATGTTTTCCTTTATACTGAGGCAGGGGTGTTTAGATAATCAATGGTAGACAATTAAATACTTTTATTCTTTTTGTAGCCATTTTCAGAATCATTTACACAGATGATCTTCCACAGCGATTCAGTAACATGCTCTTAGTCTCGCCCTCAGATGAGTATTTCGTACTTTACCATCACAACCTTTCTTTTCACTTATTCATTTCAGTATTAAAACATGGGCAACTTTGTGGTGTGGACCTTTACCCAATGGGAACAGGGTTGTGACTGTTGAAACCTATTTACTTGGGATCTGTTAGCTAAACAACAGTATATCCTGAAATAAAAGTAAAATACTGCAGATGCTGGAAATCTGCAGTTTGGTCTACTGCATTCGCTGCTCCCAATGCAATCTCCTCTACATTGGAGAAACCAAATGTAGAATGGGTGACCACTTTGTGGAACACCTTTGGTCTGTCTGCAAGCATGACCCGGACCTTCCTGTCACTTGCCATTTCAACACACCATCCTGTTCTCATGCCCACATGTCCGTCCTTGGCCTGCTACAAAGTTCCAGTGAAGCCCAACACAAACTGGAGGAACAGCACCTCTGATTAGGCACTTTACAGCCTTCCAGGCTTAACACTGAGTTCAACAACTTCAGACCATGAACTCTCTCCTCCATCCTCTCCCATTTTTTTATCCCTTTTTCAATATTCATTTTTACTTTTTATTTATTATTTCTTGTTATTATTGTTGGCTTCTATCCAAGTTCACCCCCCTTAAGCAGTGTAAATTTCATTACATTTTTACTTCTCTTTTGTTCTGAAGAAGAATCAAACGGATTCAAAACGTTAACTTTATTTTTCTCTCCAGAGATGCTGTTAGACCTGCTGAGTTTTTCCAGCATTTCTGTTTTTGTAGTATATTCTGAATATGTTTGTTTCCTCATCAATTTTCTCCCTTTAAATCTTGACTTAACAATAACAACTTACATTTATAAAGTGCTTTTAATGTAAAAATAAATACCAAGATACTTCAGAGGCAAATAAAAGGCGAGATCTAGAAGGATAACCAAAGATAGCACTAAGTTAGGAATGACAGTAATTTGTATAAAAAACAGCTGGAAATTACAAAAGGGGTATAGACAAATTAAGTGAGTGGACAAAGCTATGGGCAAATGGAATTCAACGTGGGGCAGTGTGAAGTCATCCACTTTAAATTCACAAAAGACAAATCAGAAGATTTTCTAAACAGGCAAGAGACTAGAAACTGTGGAAAAGCCAAAGGATAAGAATATCCAGGTACAAAAGTCACTAAAAGTTAGTAAAAATGTGCAAAGATCATTCACAAGGGTGAATGCAATTTTGGCTTCATCTCAAGAGGGTTGGAATACAACATGGAGGAAGTTATGTTCAGTTGTACAGAAATCTTGGTCAGATCCCACCTAAGTATTGAATATTGTTCTGGGCACCACACTTCAGGTAGGCTAAAAGGGTTTAATTATGATGGCAAATTGGAACAAAAACAGAAAATTCTGGGAACTACGACCTGAAACATTAACTCTGTTTTTCTCTCCACAGATGATGCCAGATCTGCATTTTTTGCTTTTTGCTTCATATTTCCAGCATCTGCATCTTGCATAAAATTGCATTTCGTGCAGCTCAGAAGGTTGAGCAGTAGTACAAATGAAGTTTATTTTATTTCATTTTTTTATGGGATGTCATAGAGGTCTACAGCACAGAAAAAGGTCCTTCGGCCCATCGAGTCTGCGCCAGTCAAACAAGTACCTAACTGTTCTAATCCCACTTTCCAGCACTAAGCCCATAGCCTTTATGCCATGTGGGCAGCACATAAAGACAGAGTTAACGTTTCCAGTCCGTATGACTCTTCTTCAGTTAACTCTTTCTTTCTCTCCACAGATGCTGTCACACCTGCTGAGTTTTTCCAGCCTTTTTTGTTTTTGTTTCAGATTTCCAGCATCCACAGTATTTTGCCTTTATATCAGGTAAGACAATATCAGACTCTTAATTCCAGATTTTTATTGAATTTAATGATGGGATTTGAACCCAGGTCCCCAGCGCATTACTCTGGGTCTCTGGAATACTAGTACAGTGATCATACCACTATGCCACCACCTCCCTGTGTTTAAAATTATAAGAGAGGTCAATGGATTAGATGTAGAAAAGTGAAGTATTCCAGTCCAAGAGGCACAATCTTAAAATTAGAGCCAGGTCATTTGTGAGTGAAATCAGGAAAGCACTTTGTTATCCAAAGGGTAGTGGAAATGTAGCATTCTATTTTGTGGGGTTTTCAATTGAAATTTTCAAGACAAAAATCAACAGATTGTTATTATGCAAGGCTGTCGAACGATATGGTTCAATGATGGAGCTGCAGATAAGTCATGATTGAATTAAGTGAAACAGAATAACCTACTCCTGTTCCTAAATTGGTCAAAAAGTTGGGTTTTAAGAAGAATGAAGGAAGGACAGTACTATGGAGTTGGAGAATGGAGGGGAGCACATGGCTACATTGAAGGCTACAGGGAGATCAAGGAATATAAGGAAGAAAATGCACCTCATAACCATTTCACTCTCTGGGTCGATGGAAACATAACTGGAGGTAATCGAAAATTATTCATGTGGGTAGTGGTTCTGTTGGAAACTCTCCCAGTGGTCATTATTCATTATAAACTGGGACAGAAAGTGTTAGATTGGGTAATGTACCATCAAAGGCATGGTGGATATGGAGCAAGAAGTAGGGGAATCGGGAAGTAATTCATGAAATTGACAAAAAGATTTGAAGAAGCTTTTGAAAGTGAGGAGAGAAATAGCAAGTTGCTAAAGTTTAGGGAATAAAGTTTAATGGTACAGTGGTGCGATAGCTGATGGCTCTGCCACTATTGTTACAACAGAGTAAAGTGAGGACTAAAGTCAACTATAGCAAGAAGAATAAAGGGTGTGTTGTTAAATAGGGCTGAAGAAAATCACAAAGACTAGAAAAGGTTTCACAGACTGAGCTGTGTAATGGAATTTGATCTTTATTAAACATCCACACAAGCATACTTTCTCCAAGAAACACTTTATTTCAGATGTTTCACTTGGAGCATGCATACTAAAGCGTACCTGCTTGTCAAAGACAACCCACGCTGGTGCATCACTGCCCTGTCCCTTTGGGAATACACTGAACTTAGGTTTCAGCTTCTGACCAAACAATGGTTCACCACCAATGCCGGGTTTTTCCTCTCCCACCATCGTAGGGACATCATTTGGGAAGTCAAAGTGATGAGACTTATGAAATTTCTCCTTTCCTAACTATAATAAGGAAACAAACAACGATTAGCAATGGAAAAACTTCACCACCAGGCTTCACTTTGTTAGTGTTAATTATAAAATGAACGTTTTGGGTGAGATTTAACTCAGTTAAAATCAGACCTTATTGTATGCAATGAATTTGTTCCTGATGCTTCTTTGTTCTTATGTCATGAAGAGAAGTGTGTGAACAAACCCAGTGTATTTTAACTACTGCTGTTTGCTGATACAATAAAATGCTGTAATAACATATTTTCTTAGACTACTCTTCCCACCCCACTCAAGTACTGGACTGGTACAGCACACCAGATTGGTAGTATAATGGATATGTTACTGGTCTAATAATGCAGCGATTTGGATTAATAATCCAGAGAATGCAGTTAGAAAATTTGAATTCAGCTTTAAAGAGCTGATACTAGTAAAAGTGACTGTGAATGTTTTTTAATTGTCATTAAAAACTCAGCTGGTTATTTTAGGTCCTTTAAGGAAGGAAACACAGACAGCATGTTACTCCGTATGCCCTTATATGTTTCCAGTCCCACAACAATGTGCCTGACACTTAGCTGGCTTCTGCAGTGTCCTAGCAAGCCAAGCATTCTAGCAAAGTGCCTGCCATCTGTGGCATTCAAAAACAGCCACCTTCTAAAGGGCAACTAGGGATAGGTAATAAATGCCCACCTTGCCAATGACTCCCAGATTGTGAAATTGAATTAAAACAAAATATGCACCTCACCTGTCCAGCACTAGGGTCACCAAGATTTCATTTCCTCAACAATTTCCCTCTTTCTTGTGCTGGTGATTATTCTGAGTCCATGCACTTTGTTATTCACCAACTGGCAAAAACACAATCTTTCACCTTTTACTCTCTCACGGAAACTTCCATAATTTTCAAATATTTATCTCTCACTTTTCTCTATTCTAGTGAGAAGACATTTTTTTTTTAAAGTTTTTCTACATATTGTTATATAGCACTCTGGTGAATCTTTGTTGCACCCTTTACAATGTTCTACACGGAATAGGTGGAAACTTGTGAACTGACTACCTTTGAATGAGAAAACCCCCCGGGAGTCCAGAAGCAAGCACACAAGGGTTTGCTTGTTGTGTTCCCTGTATGGTGAACCCTCCACCTGCCGCTAGCTTAATACCAGTGGCAGGAGGATAAAACCCTTAAGTGTGCATTAATTGCTCAATTTTATGATTGGTCTGGGCCTTAGATGAGTCCCAGTGGAGTTGGAAGAGTGGAATTGTGATTCATATTGAAAATTTTTAAAGTGTGGGTACAGCTTTAAGAGCTTACAGGCTTCCAAGATGACGTTGTTGTTCATTGCAGAACAATGGGTTTCCCGCACTTGCCAGTTTTGGCAGGCTTTGCAAAATGGCAGCAGCACACTTCTGGAAGAAGAATGGCTGTGTGGGTCACCTGTCTGCTGATTTGATTTATTTAGCGATGTAGCATTGCAAATAGTGAGGCATTTAAATTAACCGCAAGCTTGATGTTTAAGGATTCAGACGGTCGCGAAGTTTCCAAGTGTTGAGTAAGTTAATAATTTATTTTTCTCTTTTCAATTCGGAAGTGGGATTAGCGACGAGTTTCATTCAAATGGCGCTCCTGACTGAATTAGTAAAAGGGGCTTCTCAGGACTGGCTGCAGCCTGGAAGTTAGATTTATCTTAGCCTTGCAGGCTATGGACTCTGTAAGCTGAAGCTGGACTTCCAAAGGACATTCAACGGAGTCCTTCTGCTGCAGTAAAATTTTTCCCTTTAGCTTCCAGGATCTTCTGCCTGGAGTTTTTCTGGTGAATTTTCTCAGTGCCTTTAGCTTCGGCTGGGAGCTTCTTTCAGTTCAGAATTCATTGAAGATTTTCTTTTCCTTAGTTGTTCAGCATTATTGTGAGATTGAGGGATTTTTGATCCCGAGCTGACACATTGTTGTAATGGAGTTGGTTACAGAATGTGTCTGTTAAAGAAGTCTTTGTAGTCTTCTGTATATTAATAGCAAGTCTTTATTAATTACTATAACTATATAAATATATATAGAAAAGGGTACAGGCAAGGAGCTATCTCCATCTCTAGGTCATAACAAACCTCTAGCCAACACCACACTGACCCCTAGGTTTAGGTCATGTGCCTTCTTACATCACTGTGTGGGCAGTGCCACATTAACCCTGTATATACTATACCCTTATACTACAGACTTTCCCATAAAAACTGTATGCTTGTGCAGAGCATGTTGTAATGTACATGTATGCAGCATTGTCACATTAAAAGATTAATAAAGGTTATCTTTTCAGTGGTTTAAAGTATTAGTTGCCTACTAGGTAATGTTTAGTCGATGTTGCTTTCAGTCTATTTGTTACAATTTGTTTTAAAACTTGAAATCTTGTGGTGAGGTTCCTTTTAATCTGTCACAAGGAATTCAAATATCTTTTAAAAAATTATCAGTCTCATGGGTATTGTAAGTGCCCTTGTCCTTCTAGGTGACAGAGGTTGCGGGTTTGGAAGGTGCTGTCAAAGGAGGCTTGGCGAATTGCTAAGTACACCTTGTATATGTTGCACACTGCTGCCACAGTGCATTAGTGATGGAGGGAATGAATGTTTAAGGTGGTGGATGGGATGCCAATCCTGTGGGCTGCTTTGGCCTGGATGGTGTCGAGCTTCTTGAGTGTTGTTGGAGCTGCATTCATCGAGGCAAGTGGGGAGTATTCCATCGCACTACTGACTTGTGCCTTGTAGATGGTGGACAGGCTTTGGGGAGTCAGGAGGTGAGTTACTCACCTCAGAATTATCAGCCTCTGACCTGCGCTTTTATTACAGTATCTTTAGAGTGCAGAAGGAGGCCATTCGGCCCATCAAGTCTGCACTGGCTCTCTGAAGGAGCATTCCACCAGGTCCCACTCCCCTGTCTTATCCCCGTAACTTTGTACATTCACACTTTTAAGGTTGCAATCCAATTCACCTTTTGAATACCTTGATCAGACCTGCCTCCACCCTCTCTGGAAGTTTGTTCCAGACACCAACCACCCTCTGGGCGAAAAAATTTTTCCTCATCACATTTACTCCTTTTGTCAATTATTTTGAATCTGTGCCCACTAGTCCTTGATATTCTCGGGTTGAAACAATTTCTCACTATTTACTTTGTCCATACCCCTCAGGATCTTGAATACCTCTATCAAATCTCCTCTCAACCTTCTTTTCTCCAAGAAAAACAGTTCCAACCTCTCCAATCTATCCTCATAGCTACAGTTCTTCATCCCGAGAATCATTCTTATGAATATCCTCAGTACTCTCTCCAATGCCTTCACATCCTTCCCCAAGTATGGCACCCAGAACTGGGCACAGTATTCAAGATGAGGCCTAACTATTGTCTTACACAAGTTCAACATGACCTCCTTACGCTTGGGTTCAATGCCCCTATTAATAAAGCTTAAGATACTATATGCTTTATTAACTGCTCTCTCAACACACCCTGCCATCTTCAATGACCTATGTACATGACACTGAGGTCCCTTTGTTCTTGTACCTCCTTTAGAGGCTCTCCCTTTATTTTATACTGTCTCACCACATCTTTCCTGCCAGAACAAATCATCTCACATTTCTCTGCATTGAACTTCATCTGCCACTTGTCAGCCCAATTCACCAACATGTCCTTTTGAAGTTCAAGACTACCCCTATCACAGTTGACAACAATTCCAATCTTTGTATCATCTGCAAATTTTGAAATCATGCCCTGCACACCACAGTTCTTGTTCATTAATATATATCAGGAAGTGGCCATAGTATTTCTTTGGCTGGTCCAGTTCAGATTCTGGTCTATAGTAACCCCCAGGATTTCAGTGGTAAGGAATTCAGCTATGTCAATGCCATTGAATGACAAGGGAAGATTGTTAGATTCTCTCTGGTTGGAGATGGTCATTTTCTGGCATTTTGTGGCATGAACGTTACTTGCCACTTATCAGTCCAAGCCTAAATGTTGTCCAGGTCTTGCTGCATATGGACATGGACTGCTTCAGTATCTGAGGAGTCAAGTAGTGGACATTTTGCAATCATCAACGAACATCCCTCCTTCTGATTTCATTAAGGAGGGAAGGTCATTGAAAAATCAGCTGAAGATGGTTGCGCCTAGGGTACTACCCTGAGGAGCTCCTGCAGTGATGTCTCAAGGCTGAGATGATTGGCCTCCAGCAGCCACAACCATCTTCCTTTGTGCTGGCTATGACTCCAACCACTGGAGACTTTTCCCTCTGATTCCCGTTAGTCAGTCTGGCTGCGGCCAGGAAACAGAGATAAAAAAAATGCTAGACAGATTCTGTCATTTAATTCAACAGAAGTTGAACAAAACCCATTCTTCCAGGTTTCCCAACCTCAAAACAAGCCCCTTGTTCACTCCCTGCCTCTTAGTTAATATCCAGCTCAACATTTCAAGTCGATATCTTTTCATTAGGTTCGGATGAAAAGTCGCAATTGAAATGTTAACTCCTGTTTCTCTGTCTACAGATGCTGCCTGCCCTGCCTAGTATTTCCAGTATTTTCTGCTTTTAATTCAGTTTTTGTAATGTGTGCTCATAACTAAAGCTTCTCATGCCTGGTATTATTTGAGTGAATTTCTTCTGTGCCGTCTTGAAATGTTTCCTAAAACATGTTACCTCAAGGCATTCTTACTGTGCCCTAGCTGATGATTTGAATAGGCTCAGCAATCTTTTTTTGATTTTGTGTTTTATAACCCCATGTGTATAAAACCTGGGATGCTAAATTAACTCATTGATTTGTGTATTTGAATCCCCAAATTTCTCTGCTTTTCTATTTCTAAAGATTTAGCATATAGTTTACAAAACCTCATCTTTTTCTTTCTTGCAGAATACATCCCATCACGTTTCCCTACATTAAAATTCATGACATCTACTATATTAACCTGTCTATACCCTTCTGAAGTCACTTAGTCCAGGAAAACAGAGACCATGTCTCTAAATGCTACACTCCTCTATGGCAAGGTGGTAGGGGTAGGGAGCCTTCTTCAATTCTAACCTCTCTTTAAAAGTAGAAATGCACCCAACAGATGGTGATGGCAGGGTGGGATGCACAAAGTATATGGCTTAGAACTCTAAAGAGGGAAAGTTTCATTTTTTTCTCTTGGAAGTGTGTCAAAAGTGTATTTCTGGGCTGGAAGGAATAATCTAATTTATTCAGTCTGCAATTAGTGATTTAAACTACTTTGTTTTGCATATTAATGCATGCTACCTGAGAAGCAACCATAATTCTTTTGTTTTCAGGCAATCCAGGATATCCGCACTGCTCAGGCAAATCCATGCATGAGCATGGCTGATAGCAGCACCCCACTGGTTGCCATCAACTACCTCCATCAAAACTAATACTGCCTTCAAGAAATTCATAAGTCACTCCACTCTCTCCAACTACCACTCAAGTTCAAATCTTCCCTTTCTCTCCCAATTCTGGAATGTGTTTTGCAACTCTGCTCTCACCTCTTTCACCATTCCTTATTCAAATCCCTCCAATCTGCCTTCCGCCCAGTCAAATTGCAGAGATCTTTAAATCACAATGACTGTAGTTCCCTTGCTCTCTCCTTCATCCTTCTCAACCTTTCTAGTGCCTTTGACACTGTCAATCACAGCATTCCATCCTCTTCCAAATCTCCTCTTCCATTCACTACTCTGATTCCGCTTTTACGTCATTTGAGGCATAGTGTAGTGCCCCTACAGCCCCCCTACCTAACTGAGATCAGCTAAGTCAGCATAGACCATAGATTGAACCATCTTGGTCTGTGTGGCTCAGGCATTTTCTTCCTTAACTGTTGCTTTCATCTAGGTGAAATTAAACATTCTGCTCCATGATAGTTCAACAGGAATTGCACCCTAAAAATAAGGAGAAAGTCTGATTCTACCAGAGGATAGAATGAGACCATTCGTTCATCAGACAGGTACCATGTAGGTAACAATACATCTTATGCACGTGTCACTTCCTTGTCACATGTATGGTAATGTTGGAAGTCACCCCCATTTTTAAGAGCACTAATTTCTGTGTATCAGTGATAACTCCAGTATAGAAACACATTAAGGTTTATTTTACTGCTTTCCACTGGACATTGGTACCTTGGCAGCAAGCAGCATCTTCAGGGCAGATAGGTGCAGTGGGAACTCCAGCGCATGACACATCTTTTCAACAGCAGATTTCCAGGTGGCAAATGGAACATCTACCCACCCCAGACCCCACAAGAAACTCCAACACACTTCTCCTTGGAGGTGGAAGCCAGGCATGATTATCACCTAACAAAGAAACCAGCAATAGGAGCACCATTGGGCCTGAGGAAATTCAGGCCTTTTTACAGTGGTACATTTAAACGTTTTCGGTGCAGTGGTTCGCACTCCTGTGATCAGCCTTTCACAGCTTCAGACAGTGTGGTGTCAACTACCCAAACACTTGCAGTAAACATGTCCTACTAGTGCTCAGAAAACAAAAAATAACACCGTAGTATGTCAACAATACAGAAACATAAAGAAAACGAATTAGCAGACAGACAAATCTAAAGGCCTGGGTTTTCCTCCAGGGTTAAGGTTGTGGAAACCCAGTTCGAAAAGCAATTTTGAAGGAGAAATCAGTTTCTAAAACGTGTAGACTCTCATTATTTGTAGAAAAGAGGTGTAGGTTTGTTACTCACATTCCTGTTGAATGTATTCCCAGGTAAGAGTGGTAAAGTCATATTGCCTGTGCTCCAGGGTATGAGAGGCTCTGCACTCTCAGTGGGAGGTTTGTTTGATTCCCCTGTTGCCTCGGTAACTGTGACGTCACCTGGCTATCGCGCTGCTCCGAGTCGAACATTCCGCCATTAAAAGAAGGACTTTTAACGAATCAATTTTTACCCGCGAATTCTTGCGCTGTAATCTCTCTTCCTCAGCTTCATTTGTTTGCACCAGATGTCGCAAATCTCATGCTTAATTCGGAATCTGTTGTTGCTTTATTTTTTTGAATGTGTGTTTGATTCGAAAAAGACGAAGGGACTTGATCCCCATCTTGAGAAGGTCAGTGTATTCCGTTCCAGGGGCCTGATGTCTCTGTACTGGTCTCCATCCCCATTGTCTATCAGTCCACCCTCTTCCAACTCTTCTGCTCTTATTCAGCTTTCACCTCACTTGCATTTGAGACAGATAATGTGTTGCCCGAAAACAAAAATTACCTGGAAAAATGTGTTGCCCCATCTCCATCTAAGATAAGCTAATTGAACACAATTCATTGAATGTTAAAAGTTTGAGTAGCAAACTGCATCTATATAGCGCCTTTAACTTCGAACAACGTCACGAGACTTAACGTGACAAAAAGGACTGCAAGCCAGAAAAGAGAATAGCAGAAGGAATTGAAAGGTGGCTTTAAAGGGGGTTTCATAGAGGAAGAGAGCAAATTGGAGACATAATACTATCATGTAAGGGTAGTAGCCAATAGTGGGAGGATGCAATTGGGATAGAGTTGCTGGAATGCAAAGTTTTTGGGATAATGAGAGGGTTGTATTACAGCTAGATATTTAGAGATGAAAAGCATTGAAGAAATTTAAATATGACGATGAGAGTTTTAGATTAGATGCACAGGGAACTAGGAGCAAATGTATATCATCAAGGACAGACATAGAGTTGCCAACCCTCCATGATTGGCCCGGAGTCTCCAGGAACTGAAGATCAATCTCCAGGACACAGCTCCGTGCAATCCTAGTGAAAAGTCATAGGGGCATTAAAATGTTTGTTTTGTTTTTGGTCATTTTGAACATTTCTCTTTACCAGATATAAAAATATTGAAAGGGGAGTTCGGGGTGGGGGTGGAGGTGGGGGCGGGGGTGTGGGGGGGGGGGGCGGGGGGGGGTGTTGGGAAGGCTGTTTGGATGACAGTTGTTGAGAAAACAAAAAATTGTAATTTTTTTTCTGTTAATAACCCTGGCATATTTCTTATGTGCTGGAAGACAGGCAGTTGGGTGTTGGTAAATATTGGAGTAAAAGCCAGAGTGACTTCAAGAGATCAAAACCAAAAATAAGAAGTAGTTTTGATATGTTAATGAACCAAGAAAAATTTCAATCATAGTTTTACGTAAAACAATAACAGGAGTAATTTTGAATTAAGTTGTTTTAGTTCAAAGGGGGATATGTGAAGGTTAGTTAAGATAAAGATAGGATAAGTTTGTATTTTTATATGTCTAAGAGCTAGGGTCAAGAAACATGTTTAATCAATTCTGGGAAGAAAGCATTTCTAAAGTGACTGGTTGAGACAATAGAGAGATCAAAGGGAAGAAACACAGTTAAGGAAATACTGAAGCCTATGTGAGGGGGTAGCTGTTTAGATCTCCCAGAGGACAGCAGGATAGCTGGTCAGAACTCCCAGAAGACAGTGTGAACATGGCCAGACCTGAAGACCCAATTGCTGTCAGCCTCAGATGACACCCCCAAGAGAAAAAGGCATTGTGTGGTAAAAATTACTGGAATTCTATAGAATTTGAAATCTATAAGGATAGTTGCTGAACAGAAAAAGGGATGATTAGCTCTGAGGGTAGTACAGTTAAGATCTTGTGGAATTGTTTTAAAATAATGTTTAGTGTGTGAAGCCATTCTTGTGTTGAAGTGAAATTGTGTTTTTTTTTGCTTTATTCTTTTAATACATGTTTACTCTACTATAAAAGCAGCACAAGTAGTCTGGGACATAATTTCCTGATTTCAGAACTTCTCATACTATACAAATTGCTAAAACCGTTTTGGCAGCTGTTTCGGGTTTCACTCTGGGATTTGGGCAGCTCGGCATTTACCATCAGCCATGCCATAACACAGGCAAGCATAATCCAATTAGGTAATGAGTCTTCTTGCTTTCTAATTGGGATAGGAAGCCGCACAAGGAAGGATGTGTTGGCCAACTAATAGGAAAACTGGGGGTAAGTTATGTGATGAAACCTCCAGGGGTACGCTTAATCACAGTTGGCAGAATTGGAGGTGTTGTGTGATAAAGGTATGGATGAATGCTTCAGGAGCAAATAGGGTTAGACAGGGCAAAGTCAGCCACTATTGTGGATGTGGCACTGGGAAATCTTTGTGAAGAAATGGAAATAGATCAGCAGTTCAGCTAGGGTCAAACAGTGACCAGACAGTTGCAAACAGTCTGGTTCAACCTAAGATAGTGGTGGAAAGGGAGAATGAAACAGTAGTGATGTTATAGAGTTACAGGGGCAGAATTTAGTTTTTTATTCCTTCATGGGATGTGAGCATCACTGGATAGGCCAACATTTATTGCTCATCTCTAATTGCCCTTGAGAAGGTGGTGGTGAGCTGCCTTCTAGAACTGCAGCAGTCCATGTGATGTAGGTACATCCATTGTGCTGTTAGGGAAGGAGTTCCAGGATTTTGACCCAACAACAGTCAAGGACCAGCAATATAATTCCAAGCCAGGATGGTGAGTGGCTTGGAAGGGAACTTCCAGGCAGTGGTGTTCCCATCTGTCTCCTGCCCTTGTCCTTCTAGATGGTAGTGGTCGGTTTGGAAGGTGCTGTCTAAGGAATCTTGGTGAGTTGCTGCAGTGCATCGTGTAGATGGTACATACTGTTGCCACTGTCAGTGGTGGAGGGAGTGAATGTTTATGGATGGGGTGCCAGTCAAGGAAGCTGCTTTGTCCTGGATGGCTTTGATCTTTCGAATGTTTAACTGATGGTTATCAACATAAGAATAGTAGACCATTCAGCCCTTTGAGACCATTCTGCCATTCTGATAAATCAGGGCTGATGTCTATCTCCCCTCCATTTAAAAAAAATCATCATGGAATGTGGGCATCGTTGGCTATGCCAGCATTTATTCCCATCCCTATTTGCCCTTGAGAAGGTGGAGCTGAGCTGTTTATCCATCTTTTCCCCATGTTCCTTGATATCCTCACCTAAATAGAACTCTATCCATTGATTGTAGCAATTCTCGTATCTGATGTATTATTGGTATGTACGTGCAAGACAAAAAAATCGCAAATGCCAATGTAAAAAGGGAAAAAATGGAAAGACTTGCGTTTATATATTGCATTTCATGACCACCCTATGTTCCAAAGCACTTTATAGCTAGTGGAGTAATTTTGAAGTGTAACCACCACTGTAATATAGGAAATGCAGCACAAAGTGAGCTTTCACAAACAGGAGTGCGATAATGACCAGATGATCTGCTTTTTGTGATGTTCATTATGGCTAGGATACTGGGGATAACTTCCTTGCTCTTGGAAATAGTGCCATGGGGGCTATTACGTCCACCGGAGAGGGCAGACATGGCTTCAGTTTAATGTCTCATCCAAAATACAGCACCTCTGACTGTGTGCAGTATTCTGTCAGTACTGCATTGGCATGTCAGCCTAAATTGTTGTGCTCAAGGCCTGGAGTGGGACTTGAACCCATAATGTTATGACTCAGAGGTGTGAGTGCTACCAACTTCGTACACGAATGTACAAAATTAAAAACTGACAAAGCAGCTTCAAAGGATGACTACTCAAAAATAACCCAGATTAAAGATTTATTACCAAGACCACTGAATAGGATAAATTATTTTTTATTACATTTCTTTTAGGATTATTATTGGTGTTGTGGATCACATATCTCATACAAACATACAAACCAGGAGCAGGAGTTGGCCATAAAAACAAAAAAACTGCGGATGCTGGAAATCCAAAACAAAAAATAAAAAATACCTGGAAAAACTCAGTAGGTCTGGCAGCATCGGCAGAGAAAAGTACAATTGACGTTTCGAGTCCTCATGACCCCTTCAAAAGTTCTGTTGAAGCATCATGAGGACTCGAAATGTCAACTGTACTCTTCTCCACCGATGCTGCCAGACCTGCTGAGTTTTTCCAGGTACTTTTTATTTTTTGTGCAGGAGTTGGCCATTCAGCCCCCTCGAGCCTGCTCCACCATTTAAGAAGATCATGGCTAATCTGACAGTAACCTTAAATCCGTATCCAGTCTACCCCCAAAAAACCTATCACCCCCTTGCTTATCAAGAATCTATCCACCTCTACCTTAAAAATATTCAAAGACTCTGCTTTCATTGTCTTTTCAGGAAGAGAGTTCCAAAGACTCACGACTCTCTGAGAAAAAAAATTTGCCTCATCTCTGTTTTAAATGGGCGGCCCCTTTTTTTATATAGTGGCCCCTTGTTCTATATCCACCCTGTCAAAACCCATTACCATCTTATACGTTTCAATCAAGTCGCCTCTTGCTCTTAAAAACTCCAGCGGATACAAGCCTACCCTGTCCAACCTTTCCTCATTAAACAACCCACCCGTTCCGGGTGTTAGACTGGTAAACCTCCCCTGAACTGCTTCTAATCCATTTACATCCTTCTTTAAATAAGGTGACCAATACTGTACACAGTAATCAAGATGTGGTCTCACTAGTGCTCTCTATAACTGAAGCATAACCTCTCTCCTTTGGTATTCAATTCCCCTTGCAATAAATGATAACATTCTATTAGCTTTCCTAATTAAGTGCTGTACCTGCATACTAACCATGTGCAATTCATGCACTAAGACACCCAGATTCCTTTGCATCTCAGAGCTCTGCAATCTCTCACCATTTAGATAATGTGCTTCTCTCTTACTCTTCCTGCCAAAATAGAGAATTGCACATTTTTCCACATTATACTCAGTTTGCAAGATTTTTGCCCATTCACTTAACCTATCTTATTATAACTTTTTGTAACCTCCTTTTGTCCTCTTCACAATTTACTTTCTTTGTCATCTGCAAATTTGGCAATCATCCCATCCATCTCTTCATCCAAGTCACTTATATAAATTGTAAACAGTTGAGGTCCCATCACTGATCCCTGTGGCACACCACTTGTTACCTTGCCAATCTGAAAAAGACCCATTTATACCTACTCCCTGCTTCCAGTTAGCCAGCCAATCTTCTATTCATGCCAATATATTACCCCCTATACCATGAGCTTTTATTTTCCGCAATAACCTTTGATGTGGCACTTTATCAAATGCCTTCTGGAAATCTAAGGACAGTGCATCCACAACACTTGTTACTTCCTCAAAGAGCTCCAATAAGTTGATTAAATGTGATTTCCCTTTCACAACCATGTTCACTCTGCCTGATTATCTTGAACTTATCCAAGTGCCCTGTTCTAGCTTCTTTAATAATAGCTTCTAACATTTTCCCTATCACAGATGTTAAGCTAACTGGCTTTCTGTCTCCTTTCCTTTCTGAATAATGGAGTTACATTTGCTATCTTCCAATCTAATGGGATCTTCCCCGAATCTAGGGAGTTTCGGAAAATTAAAACCAATGCATTAACTATCTCATTACCCACTTCTTTTAAAACCCTAGGATGAAGTCCGTCAGGACCTGGGCACTTGTCAGCCCACAGCTTCAACAATTTACTCAGTACCACTTCTCTGGTGATTGTAATTTTCATGAGTTCCTCCCTCCCTTCTGTTTCCTGATTTATAGCTGCTTCTGGGATGTTACTTGTATCCTCTATAGTGAAGACTGATGCAAAATACTTATTCAATTCATCTGCCATTTCCTTATTTTCCATTATCAATTCTCCAGACTCATTTTCTATAGGACCAACACTCACTTTGTTAATTTTTTATTTTTAAAATGTTTATAGAAACTCTTACTATCTGTTTTTATAATTCTGGCTGGCTTTCTCTCGTAGCCTAATTTTTCCCTTCTTATTAATCTTTTAGTTATCCTTTGCTGTTCCTTATTCTGTCCAATGTTCTGGCCTTCCACCTATCTTTGCACAATTATATACTTTTTCTTTAAGTTTGATACTGCCTTTAACCTTTCTAGTTAACCACTGATGGTGTGCCGTCCCTTGAACTTTTTTTTACCTATTGGAATGTATCTATTCTGTGTATTCTGAAATATCCCTTAAATGTTTGCCACTGCATCTCTATTGACCTGTCCTTTAATCTAATTTGTCAATTCACTTTAGCCAGCTCTGCTTTCATGCCCTCGATATTGCCCTTACTTAAGTTTAAAGACATAGTCTCAGAACCAATCCTCTCTCCCTCAAATTATATGTAAAATTCAATCATATTAGGGAGCTGCTACCTAGGGGTGCCTTCACTATGAGATAATTAATTAATCCTATCTCATTTTATTTTCTCTGTGAAAACTGAAATCCAATGGTCTTATCTCTGACAAGAAAATAACTTACAGGTAATTTCAATGAAATTACAGTGGCACATTACCTTGTCATGACTTAGGTTGCAGCTAAATCCAATATTTCATTAATTGCATTACATAGAGCAAAAATAACCTGAAGTTCACAAAACAGTGGTTGATTTAGAAATATGAGAATGGAAATTAATTCTGGTAGTCTGACATTTACTTCCTTTTACAGAAAGTTAAGGCAATCCTCCATGAGGAAATTGTCTTTCTGGCATTTGTTTTGCTGCCTTTTAAAGGTTACTGAGATTTTTTTCCCTCTGTTGCTTTTTCTGTTCTGTGATGCAGATGTCAAATCAACTCCTAAAAGACAACGCCCCAATTGAGATCAGGAACACATGGAAAATGTCAAGTTGAAGATTTATATATACCACACCAGATGACCTAGAATAAAGATTTTTTTCTACAACATTATTAATAAAGAAGCAAATGATAATAGAAACAATATTTTGCTGAACATCTTCAGCTGTAAGGTCCAGCAAAAAGGCAACATAAAAGTGTGACAGCTGTTTTTCTTTAAAAAAAATTGGATGCATCGTATTTATGGCGTGAGTTTAGTTTGTGATAGACAAGGTTATCTCTTAGCTCAGAATCATTTATCATTTACTTTTAGCTTTATAACTAAAATTTTTGAACAGGAAGACAAAACTACAGCCTGTAACACAAACTCAACAAACATAACGCTGACCTGTCAAACTTGTTGAAGGGATAAATCTATCCAAGCAATGAGGAACATAGGATCAGGAACAACAGAAATGTTCTCCCCAGAAATACAAATTACAAAGTTTTTTTCCTAAATTTCCCGGTGCTTTTGATTAGAGTTTTGATTCTTTATATCCGTATATATTATTTTGTCTCTTTCTCCCAACGGCCATGCAAATGAGAGTTTCTTAGAACAGCACGTTCTCAAACCAACTAAAGAGCAGGTTATATTCAACTTGACATTGTGTAATGTGACAGGATTAATTAATTACCTCAGGGTAAAGGCACCCCTAGGTAACAGTGACCACAATATGATTGAATATTACACCCAGTATGAAACGGAGAAGAATGGGTCTAAGACTAGTACTTTAAAGTTAAATAAGGGCAACTATGTGGGCATGAAAGCTGAGCTAGCTGACGTTAATTGGGATACTAGGCTAGGAGATAGATCAATAGAGAAGCAGTGGCAGACATTTCAGGGGATTTTTCAGAATACTCAATAAGTATATTCCTACTATAAAGAAGAATTCAAAAGGGAGGACCTACCATCCGTGGTTAACTAAAAAAGTCAGGGAAAGCATAAAACTTAAAGAAAAAGCATATAACTGTGCCAAGATGAGTGGCAGGTCAGATGATTGGTCAGAATATAAAGAATGGCAGGGAATGATGAAAAGGTTTATCAGGAGAAAGAAATTAGAGTACGAGAGGAGGCTAGCCAGCAATGTAAAAACTGGTAGCAGGAGTTACGACAGTTATTTAAACAGAAAAAGAGTAGGTAGAGTGTTGGTCCTCTAGAGAGTGAGAATGGGGAGTTAATAGCAGATAATAAGGAAGTGGCAGATGAAATGAACAAATATTTTGCTTTACTATAGAGGATATAAAAAAAATTGCAGTAATAGCTGTAAATCAGGAGGTGGAGGGGAAAGAGGAACTTGGTGAAATTACAATCAGTAGGGAAGCGGTACAGTGCAATCTAATGGAGCTGTGAGCTGACAAGTCTCCGGGTCTAGATGGATTTTATCCTAGGGTATAGGAGTTAGGAGGTTACTGTAGTTATATCACAGAATCAAAGTATCTAAATGTACTCTTTATGTTAGGTTTAACTTCTATTAGTGGGTGATTCGTTTTGGAACTATACAATCCCTTTTGACTTTTATCACTCATGACTGTACCACCTGAATGTGTAAGAATATTTTACCTAGCCTGTCTTGTAAATACTGACGACTGCTATCCACTTATGTTACACACTTGGCATACAGTTTTAAGTATTGCCCACTGTGTAATTCTCTGCATTAGTTTGATATTGCTTTGTTTAAAGTCATAAATAACTTTGCAATCTGTTTTTAAAAAGTTAAGTAGCCATTCCAAACACAATAGGCACAGTAAAACATTTCACCCAGCAGGAGGCATCCAAAAAGCAGACAGTCATTTAAAAACGACTGATTTAATCAATAATACACAGACACAGTAAGATAAGTGTCTGATTTCATTAGTATTTCACACTAAGTAAGCAAAATCTGAGACAATGAGCTAATCATGCTTCCTATCCTGGAAGGATGTACTTCAGGAGGTGACCATGCATTCTACATGCTTCACCTAGCCAATCAGAATATAATCATGGACTGCCTGGACCAATCAGAATTTAGGGATATCATTGGTCAGGCTGAGGTTGTGATTTGGAAAGGGTTAATAAGGCCTGCTTTTCAGTGGTACAGTGTGCAGAAAGACAGAAGAATTTCGGAAGATACAGCACCCCAGCCAACTGAGGACTGGTATTCCATGGTGAATTGGCTGAGTCTACTACCTTGTTAAGTGTCACTTCTGTTGCACTTGTTTTGATAACAATAAATTTGTGAACCTTGTCTAAAAACACTTGTACCCAGAGTGGTTTCATTTTTGGTCAGACCCTGAGCCTTACAATTAATGTTAAATTCGATTTCAGAATCCTATAAGGACCTTAAAAGAGGTGGCGAATGAGTTGGTAGATGCATCAATGTTAATTTTCCAAAATTCCCTATATTCTGGAAAGGTTCCATCAAACTGGAAAGTACTGAATATGAATATCAAGTAGGGAGGGAGGCAGAAACAGGAAACTATAAGCCAGTTAGCTTGACATCTATTGTGGGGAAAGTGTAAGAGTCAATCATTAAAGAGGTTATAGCTGGGCATTTAGAAAAACACAAGGTAATCGGGAACAGTCAAACCATGTTTAACTAATTTATTGGCGTTATTTGAAGGAGTAACATATGCTGTGGATAAAGGAGAATCTGTAGACATACTGTACTTAGATTTCCAGAAGGCATGTGATAAGGTGCCACAGCAAAAGTTATTGTGGAAAAGAAAAGCTCATGGTGTAGGGGGTAAGATATTATCCTGGATAGAGGATTGGCTAGCTGGCAATAAACAGAGAGTATGCATAAATTGGTCTTTTTCTGATTGGCAGGATGTGGCCAGTGGAGTCCTGCAGGGATCTGTCCTGGGGCCTCAACTTTTTCCAATTTACATCAATGATTTAGATGAGGGGAGTGAAGGCATGGTAGCTAAATTTGCAGATGACACAAAGATAGGTAGGAAAGTAAACATAGAAAATAGGAGGAGTAGGCCATTCGGCCTTTCGAGCCTGCTCCTCCATTCATTATGATCATGGCTGATCATCCAACTCAATAGCCTGCTCCTGCTTTCTCCCATATCCTTTGATCCCTTTCACTTCAAGAGCTATCTCTAACTCTTTCTTGAAAACATAAAATGTTTTGCCCTCAACTACTTTCTGTGGTAGTGAATTCCATAGGCTCACCACTCTCAGGGTGAAGAAATTTCTCCTCATCCCAGTCCTAAATGGTCTACCCCATATCTTCAGACTGTAACCCCTGGTTCTGGACTCCCCCACCATCAGGAACATCCTTCCTGCATCTACCCTGTCTAGTCCTGTTAGAATTTTATAGGTTTCTATGAGATCCCTCCTCATTCTTCTGAACTCCAGCGAATATAATCCTAACCGACTCAATCTCTCCTCATATGTCAGTCCCATCATCCAGGAATTGGTCTGATAAACCTTTGCTGCACTCCCTCTGTAGCAAGAACATCCTTCCTCAGATAAGGAGACCAAAACTGCACACAATATTCCAGGTGTGGTCTCACCAAGGCCCTGTATGATTGCAGCAAGACATCCCTGCTTCTGTACTCGAATCCTCTGGCTATGAAGGCCAACAAATCATTTGCCTTCTTTACTGCCTGCTGCACCTGCATGCTTGTCTTCAGCGACTGGTGTACAAGGGTACCCAGGTCTCGTTGCACATTCCCCTTTCTCAATTTATAGCCATTCAGATAATAATCTGCCTTCCTGTTTTTGCTACCAAAGTGGATAACCTCACATTTATCCACATTATATTGCATCTGCCATGCATTTGCCCATTCACTCAGCTTGTCCAAATCACACTGAAGCATCTCTGCATCCCCCTCACAGCTCACCCTCCCACCCAGCTTTGTGTCATCTGCAAATTTAGAAATATTACATTTAAAATCATTAGTATATATTGTGAATAGCTGGGGTCCCAGCACCGACCCCACTAGTCACTGTCTGCCATTCGGAAAAAGACCCGTTTATTCCTACTCTTTGTTTCCTATCTGCCAACCAGTTTTCTTTCCATCTTAATACACTACCCCCAATCCCATGCGCTTTAGTTTTACACACCAATCTCTTATGTGGGACTTTGCCGAAAGCCTTCTGAAAGTTCAAATAAACCACATCCACTGGCTCCCTATCATCAACTCTACTAGTTACATTCTCAAAAAATTCCAGTAGATTTGTCAAGCATGATTTCCCTTTTGTAAATCCATGCTGACTCTGTCCAATTCAGCCACTGTTTTCCAAGTGCTCAGCTATTAAATCTTTTATAATGGACTCTTAGAAATTTCCCCACTACCGCCGTGAAAGTATGTCGTGAAGAACATAAGAACTCGGAGCAGGAGTAGGCAATTCAGCCCATCAAGCCTGCCCCGCCATTCATTACAATCATGGCTGATCTCATTTCGGCCTCAACTCCAATTTCCCGCCCTCTCCTCATAACCTTTCAATCCATTACTAATTAAAAATCTGTCTATCTCCTCCTTAAATTTATTCAGTGTCCCGGCATCCACTGCATTCTGAGGTAGTGAATTCCACAGATTCACGACCCTTTGAGAAAAGTAATTCCTCCTCATCTCTGATTTAAATCTACCACCCCTTAGCCTAAAACTATGGCCTCTCATTCTAGAATGCCCCAGAAGGGGAAACATCTGCTCCACGTGTACTTTGTCTATCCCCTTTAGCATCATATATACCTCAATTAGATTTCCTCTCATCCTCTTAAACTCTAGTGAGTATAGGCCTAAACTGCTCAATCTCACCTCATAAGACAAGCCCCGCATCTCTGGAATCAATCTAGTGAACCTCCTCTGAACCACCTCCAGTGCAACTACATCCTTCCTCAAGTAAGGGGACCAAAATTGTGCACAGTACTCCAGATGCGGTCTCAACAATGCCTTGTACAGTTGCAACAACACTTTCCTATTTTCATACTCTATTCCTTTAGCAATAAATGCGAAAATTCCATTTGCCTTCCTTATTACCTGCTGTATCTCTATGCTAGCTTTCAGTGATTCATGCACATGCACACCCAGATCCCTCTGCACTGAAATATTCTGAAGTTTCTCTCCATTTAAATAATAAGTCACCTTTTTATTCTTCCGACCAAAATGAATAACCTCACACTTATCCACGTTAAACTCCATCTGCCAAATTTTGGCCCATTCACCTAACCTGTCCATATCCATTTGTAAATTTCTTATTTCTTCATTGCAACTTACTTTCCCACCTATTTTGGAGTCATCTGCAAATTTAGCTATAGTACCTTCTACCCCTGAATCATTAATATAGATTGTAAATAGTTGGGGCCCAAGGACCGAACTCTGTGGCACCCCACTAGTTACAGCTTGCCATCCAGAAAAAGACCCATTTATCCCGACTCGCTGCTTTCTGTTAGTTAGCCAATCCTCCATCCAAGCTAACATATTACCCCTAACTCCATGTGATCTAATCTTGTGTATTAATCTTTTGTGCGGCACCTTATCAAAGGCCTTCTGGAAGTCCAGATATACTACATCTACAGGATCCCCATTATCCACTTTGCTTGTCACATCTTCAAAGAACTCTAGCAAATTAGTCAAACACAATTCACTCTTCATAAAACCATGCTGACTCTGATGGATTGCATTTTGACTTTCCAAGTGCTCCATTACTTTTTCCTTAATAATGGATTCCAACAATTTCCCAATGACAGACGTTAAACTAACTGGTCTATAATTTCCTACTTTCTGCCTCCCCCCTCTTTTTGAATATTAGCATTTTTCCAATCCACTGGAACCTTTCCAGAATCCAGGGAATTTTGGAATATTATAGCCAATGCATCCACTATCTCCACTGCCACTTCTTTTAAGACCCTGGGATGTAGGCCATCAGGTCCTGGGGACTTGTCACCCTTTAATCCCAATAGTTTGTTCAGTACTTTTTCTCTAATGATGGTGATTGTTCTAAGTTCCTCCTTCTCTATATCCTCTGCACTACCTGTTACTATTGGGGTGGTACTAGTGTCCTCCACTGTGAAAACTGAGGCAAAATATTAAGCATCTCTGCCATTTCTGCGTTCCCCACTGTTAACCCCCCAGTCTCGTCCTCCAAGGGACCAACATTCACTTTAGCTACTCTCTTTCCTTTTATATGCTTGTAGAAGCTTTTGTTATCAGTTTTTACATTTTGCGCTAGTTTTCTTTCATAATTTACCTTTGCTCTTTTTATTTTTTTTTAGTAACCCTTTTTTGATCTTTAAAACTTTCCCAATCTTCCAGCCTGCCACTGACCTTTGCAATTTGGTATGCCTTAGTTTTTTGCCTTTAAGTTATCTTTAACTTCCTTGCTTGGCCATGGATGCTTTTTCCCCCTCTTACCCTCTTTCTTCCTCATTGGGATATATTTTACTTGGGAGGAATTGAATATCTTCTTAAATATCCTGCCACTGTTCATCAACTGTGCTACCTTGTAGTCTTCCTGTCCAGTCCACTAGGGCCAAATCTGCCCTCGAACCTATGTAGTTACCTTTGTTTAACTCCAGAACACGAGTGTGGGACTTAAGTTTCTCACCCTCAAACTGAACTTGAAATTCCATGATGCTATGATCATTCTTCCCTAGAGGATCCTTTACTATGAGATCATTAATTAATCCCATCTCATTACACAAAACCAAATCCAGAATAGCCTGCTCCCTGGTTGGTTCCACAATATATTGCTCCAAGAAACAATCTCTAATGCACTCTATGAACTCTCCCTCAAGGCTACCCTTGAAGACATAGGGCAGAATTTCACCCATGTTGGGCAGGCTCGGCGTAGCCCACGATCGGTACCAGACCACAATTTCACGCTAGCCGGCCAATTAAGGCCTGCCCAGTGTCAAATGCGAGCGGGCGGGGGAGTGCAAGCTGGGCAAGTGCGACCTTCGTGCATATACATGAGTGAGCACTTCATAATCTCCCTGTGGCACAGAGCTGCCTCAGGGAGATGAAGAGTTATGAAAAAAAAAATTTTTTAAATGTAATGAAACACACCCCCTTTTGTGACTCACTCATATCAGCAGGCACATATTTTTAAATCAATTATTAAAACTTTCATTTTTTATTTATTTGCTTTTGGAAACCTCATCCCGCCTGTGGATGAGGTTTCCAAAAAAATGCAAAGGCCTTTTTGCCTGCCTGCCAACCGTTAGGTTGTTTTATGAAGATAGGTTGGACAGGCTGGGTTTGTTTCCACCAGAGTTTAGAAGAGTGAATGATGACTTGATTGAAGTATATAAGATCCTGAATGATCTTGACAAGGTGGATGTGGGAAGGATGTTTTCCTGTTATGGGTGAGTCCAGAACTAGGGGCACTGTTTTAAAATTAGGGATCGCCCTTTTGGATAGAGATGAGGAGAATTCTTTTCTCAGAGAGTTGTGTGACTTTGGAACTCTGCCTTGGAAGGCAGTGGAAGCAAGGTCACTGAATATATTAAGGCAGAGGTAGATAGATTCTTGTTGGGCTAGGGATTCAAAGCTTATTGGCAGTAGATGGGAATGTAAAATTCGAAACACAAATAGATCAGCCATGATCTTATTGAATGGCGGAGCAGGCTTGAGGGGCCAAATGGCCTACCCCTGCTATGTTCGTAAACATGCTAAAAATCATTTAGTTAGGTGAGTCACCTTTATAATTAACCATTTGGTCAGCATGTACTATTATTTGAACTGTACTAGGGAAGTTAATCCTAAAAAGTAATAAAATTTACCTTCTGATAGCGTTAAAGCAATTCTTATGGGACAAAGGTAAACATAAGAACAAAGAAAGAAGCAAGTAATGACTAGAGCCGGAAGGATAAATAAGATGTTACTTGCAGGCTTAGCCAAAGCTATTAAGTAATTCACTTTCTACATTTTGGCTCTTGGAAGCTTTGAGCACCACTTTTTAACAAATCCCTCACATTGCTATATTGCAGGCAGTCCATTACTCAATAATATATTTTGTGAACTATTCCTGAACTATTAGATGCTAACTGATGTACCATCAAACTCAGCTACATCGCCCTTGTCAAAGTTTCTATAACGATCATATTATGGGATATAATTGACCACCTCTTAATGTGCTTGCTTTAGGGTTGGTTTATTTGGAGAATTTCCATCTACCCTACAAATTGCCACCTTCTATAAAACTTAACTTCACCGAGGCAACAGGTCTAGGTCCACCATTTTGTCCAATAATCTCCAGAAAAACTACTGCCCTCCCTCTGTTAAGATTACAACAACTTTTTAAGGGTGCTGCACTCCCCTTTCCACATCCCCAGTGTTGCCTTGCTTGGAAAATAAAGATTATTTTAATTACATAAGTTAGCTGCCTCTAGAAATCTGACAGAACTAGCCTTCCAATATACCATCATAGGAGTGCATTGTGCTAGAGTGGACATGATTTTCTTTGTCTTGACAGTGGCATCTGTACTCGGCTACTCCCCATTTTCCTGCTCAGTGCTCCTGTGCTGTGCTTTGGCTATCCATTGAAATCACATGTCAGCAGTGTCATGAAGCTATAATATTTTTCCTAATATTATTGTAGGCTTATGGGTGTGAGTGTGGATGTGTGACTGATTTAACTGAATTAGAGTCAGATAGACTGCAAGGTTTAAATTATCAAAAGAGTTAGGTGTAAAGCCAATTTTTGAAACGGAAATGGACAGGTGAAGATGGGGTTCCACAGATAAGGTGTAAATGAAATTTGCATTTTTAGATAATTGAAGGGGCTGTTTGATTTTCAAAAGGATGGTAGGATGTTTACAACTAACAAGATAAATAGGGCAAGGTTATTATGTGTATTTTCCCCAAAAGGAAAGAGGCCATATTGATATCGTGGAAGATTTTTATATTATGGGAAAAGTAAATTTCTGAAGACATGTAGAACAATGGGATTTTACACATTAAAGAGAGAAAAACATATAGAAAGAAGGATAGAAGGTTAAGTGGGGTGTAGCCATGTAAAGTCTTGTAAGGTACACCATGTGACAGGCATAGAGGAAGCCTCTAGCCACTTTTGCAGAAGTCTGCTGTGTCCAGTAACCAAGGTTTTGATAAAAAGCCTTTGGAATTCCAATGTGGAGTGGGTGTGTGTGGTAACCTTGCTGGATTGCTTATTTTCATTTCAAGTCTATTTTGGACTGTTGCCTTAAAGGGGTGTGTTATTGGGATTCAGGTTAAATCGGAATTTTGGGATTTGTTATAATATCAAGTAATTGTAATCTTATGTATGTGTTTGAATTATTTTTTGTTAATAAATGTTTTAATTTAATTTTTAAAATCATTAAAGGTGTCAATACTTCTGAATTCAGTGCACAAATCTTCTCGTAACAAATTGCAAAACCGTTATGATAGCGTGGCCAAGTTTCCCTTGTGGATTTGCTCTGTCTGGTACATACCTGCCACATCATAACACCAACCTGAAGGAACTCCTATAATTTCTTCCCTTTTTCAGCAAGGCCCAGATCAGGAGTTCAGCGTGTAGTATTATAACTTTGAACCAACCTCACTTTATGCTGCAGTGCACTCGAGAATTTGTCAGCCAACTATTTGTTTTCAGAGCTTCGTGATTTTAGTGAGCTTTATGCAATGCATATTTTTAAATTAATTTATCAAGGGTCAATCATTTGCATATGTTTGATCTAGGTACAACATTATTTTTAAAAATGTTACAAGCACTCCAAACTTGGCTTCTATGAAAGCGAATAGGCAAGTCATACAGAACAGGAAGGTGATGGGTTTGGTTACTGGTCTGCATTAGAGTTACATAATATCCAAGGAGGCAGGCTGGAACTTTAAATATGTTAAAGAGGCTATGGACTGTTGTATGATGTTGTATGTGCCTGCATGCCTCTGTAATGGAAAGGTGCACGGCAGAGCAAGGGCTAATGTGGGACTGCAACCCTGAAGGGCTCCTTGAAAAATCAATACCAACCCATGGAAAAACATGAGGAGCTAAAAGGATATTGAATATTACTTCAGAAAAAGCTGCATTGGAACGATCAGTAGCAATTGAATGATGCACTAAAGCCCAGAATGAGTTGGCAAGAGGTCAACAAGAAAATAAACAGTTGAAAGAACAGTTGATTGTCCTTCAAGATCAAATGCAAAAGGAATGCAAAACCATTCAGCAACATGAAGAAATGAAGACTGTCTTAAACAGCAGAAGAAACTTTAGGAGACTATGTTGAATTACAGTAAGGCTCAAGATGAAGCAAGCGAGCTTCACAAGGCAAAGGAAAATGACCTTCACATGCTATAAGAATCCCTCAGGACAAAGTTTATTCCTCTGAAAAATTACGAAGAGATGGAAAATAAATTCAACGTCACTCTGACAAACTGAAGAACCAGTTGGCAGAGAAGACTCAGCAATGTTCTGTATTCCCGGAGGAAGCCGAAAGTTATAAGAAACAGACTGAAGAGCTGAAGAAGCAGTTGAATGAAAAAGACAAGATATTGAAAGGAAAAGCTGTACAACTTTCCAAACTGTGAGCGGATAATAAAGCCATGAGTAGCACAATTATAGAACAAACAAAGAACAAAGAAAAGTACAGCACAGGAACAGGCCCTTCGGCCCTCCAAGCCTGCGCCGATCACATTGCCCGTCAACTAAAACATTTTGCACTTCCGGGGTCTGTATCCCTCTATTCCCATCCTATTCATGTATTTGTCAAGCTGCCTCTTAAACATCACAATCGTACCTGCTTCCAGCACCTCCTCTGGCAGTGAATTCCAGACACTCACTACCCTCTGCGTTAAAAACTTGCCCCGCACATCTCCTCTATAGTTTTCTCCTCTCACCTTAAATCTATGTCCCCTAGTAATTGACTCTTCCACCCTGGGAAAAAGCTTCTGACTATCTACTCTGTCCATGCCACTCATAATTTTGTAAACTTCTATCAAGTCGCCCCTCAATCTCCGTAGCTCTAGTGAGAACAATCCGAGTTTCTCCAACCTCTCCTCATAGCTAATAACCTCCAGACCAGGCAGCATCCTGGTAAACCTCCTCTGCACCCTCTCCAAGGCCTCCATATCCTTCTGGTAATGTGGTGACCAGAATTGCACGCAATATTCCAAGTGTGGCCTAACCAAGGTTCTGTACAGCCGCAGCAGGACTTCCCAGCTTTTATACTCAATACCCCTGCCAATGAAGGCAAGCATGCCGTATGCCTTCCTGATTACCTTAACCACCTGTGTTGCCACTTTCAGTGACCTGTGGATCTGTACACCCAGATCCCTCTGCCCGTCAATGCACTTAAGGGTTCTGCTATTTACTGTATAATTCCTGCCTGTATTAGACCTTCCAAAATGCATTACCTCGCATTTGTCCGGATTAAATTCCATCTGCCATTTCTTCGCCCAAGTCTTCAACCGATCTATGTCCCGTTGTATCTTTTGACAATCCTCTTCAATATCTGCAACTCCTCCAACCTTAGTGTCGTCTGCAAACTTACTAATTAGCCCGGTTACATTTTCCTCCAAATCATTTATGTTTACCATAAACAGCAAAGGTTCCAGCACTGATCCCTGTGGAACTCCACTAGTTACAGTTCTCCATTCAGAAAAGCACCCTTCCACAGCTACCCTCTGTCTTCTATGACCAAGCCATCCTTCCAGCTCACCTCTGATTCCTGGATTATCCCTGCTACCCTTCTTAAACAATGGAACAACATTGGCCATTCTCCAGTCCTCTGGGATCTCACCCGTAGCCAGTGAAGATACAAAGATTTCTGTCAAGGCCCCAGCAATCTCTTCCCTTGCCTCCCTCAGTACTCTGGGGTAGATCCCATCAGGCCCTGGGGATTTATCCACCTTAATATTCTTCAAGACACCTAACACCTCTTTTTTGATCTCAACATGATCCAGGCTATCTATGCATTCTTCCCTAGACAAATCGACTGCTAAGTCCTTCTCTTTGGTGAATACTAATGAGTAATACTCATTTTGTATCTCTCCCATTTCTTCTGGCTCCACACACAGATTCCCACCTCTGTCCCTGAGTGGGCCTACCCTTTCCCTGGCTACCCTCTTGCTTTTTACATATGTATAAAAGGTCTTGGGATTTTCCTTAATCCTGGTTGCCAGTGACTTTTCATGACCCCTTTTAGCCCTCCTGCCTCCTTGCTTAAGTTTCTTCCTACTTTCTTTGTATTCTCCACGGGCTTCATCTGTTCCCAGCCTTCTAGCCCTTACGAGTGCTTTCCTTTTCTTTTTGACTAATCGCACAAAATCTTTTGTTATCCAAGGTTCCTGAAACTTGCCATGCTTATCCTTCATCCTAGCAGGAAGATGCCGATCCTGAATTCTTATCAACTGACGTTTGAAAGCTCCCCACATGTCAGTTGTTGATTTGCCCTCAAACACCCGCCTCCAGTCTCAATTCCTCAGTTCCTGCCTGTATTATTATAATTAGCCTTCCCCCAATTAAGCACCTTAACCTGAGGACTCCTGTTATCCTTATCCACCAGTACCTTGAAACTTACTGAATTATGGTCACTTTTCCCGAAATGCCCTCCTACTGAAAATTCGACCACCTGGCTGGGTTTATTCCCTAATACCAGGTCCAGTATTGCCCCCTCCCTAGTTGGACTATCTACATATTGTCTCAGAAAGCCCTCCTGGATGCACCTTACAATTTCTGCACCATCTAAACCCCGAGCACTAAGTGATTCCCAGTCAATATAGGGAAAGTTAAAATCACCCACCACAACAACCCTATTGCTTTTACATCTTTCCAAAATCTGCCTACATAACTGTTCCTCAATCTCCTGCCGGCAAATGGGAAGCCTTTCGTAAACCCCCAACATTGTGACTGCACCCTTCCTATTCCGGAGCTCTACCCACATTGCCTCGCTGCATGAGCCCAACGACGTGTCCTCCTGTCGTACAGCTGTGATATTCCCCATAACCAGCAGTGTTCTCTTCTACATCCCTCTCTATCCTGCCTGAAACTTCTAAATCCTGGAACCTTTAGCTGCCAATCCTGTCCATCCTTCAACCAAGTCTCTGTAATAGCAATAACATCATAGTCCCAAGTACTAATCCAAGCTCTAAGCTCATCTGTCTTGCCTGTTATACTTCTCGCATTGAAACAAATGCATTTAAGATCCCCAGTCCCACTGTGTTCAGTAATTTGTCCCTGCCTGCTCTTCCTCTTAGTCCTACTGGCCATATTCACTGGTTCCCAGTCTTTTCTTTCATCTGCTGACCTATTGCTCTGGTTCACACCCCCCGCCACACTAGTTTAAACCCTCCCGAGTGACACTAGCAAACCTCGCAGCCAGGATATTGGTGCCCCTCCAGTTTAGATGCAACCCTCCTTCTTGTATAGGTCCCACCTGACCTGGAAGAGATCCCAATGATCCAGATATCGGAAACCCTCCCTCCTACACCATCTGTTCAGCCACGTGTTTAGCTGCACTATCTTCCTATTTCTAGCCTCACTGGTACGTGGCACGTGGCACAGGGAGTAATCCTGAGATTACAACCCTATAGGTCCTATTTTTTAACTTTCTGCCTAACTCCCTGAACTCCTGCTGCAGGACCTCGTCACTCTTCCTGCCTATGTCGTTAGTTCCAATGTGTACCATGACCTCTGGCTGTTCTGCCTCCCCCTTCAGAATGTCCTGTACCTGATCAGAGGCATCCTGGACCCTGGCATCAGGGAGGCAACATACTATCCTGGTGTCTCTTTCACGACCACAGAAGTGCCTATCTGAGCCCCTGACTATAGAGTCCCCTATGACAATTGCTCTTCTTTGCTTTGATCCCCCCCGCTGAACAACAGAGACAGCCGTGGTGCCACTGCTCTGACTACTGCTGTTGTTTTCCCCTGATAGGCCATCCCCCAAACAGTATCCAAAATGGTATACCTGTTAGAGAGGGGGACAGCCACAGGGGATTTCTGCACTGACTGCCTGCCCCTTCTGTCGGTCACCCATCTATCTGTCTGTACCTTGGGTGTGACCACGTCTGTAAAACTCCTGTCAATGACGCTTTCCACCACCTGAATGCTCCTAAGTGCATCCAACTGCTGCTCCAACCGATCCATGTGGTCTGTGAGGAGCTGCGATTGGGTACACTTCCTGCAGATGTAGTTGTCTGGGACACTTGAAGCGTCACAGATTTCCCACATCCCACAGGTGAAGCACTTCACCCCAGCAACTGCCATTTCTAGAACTATTTAATAAATTAATTTAAATCTAATAACTGCTTATTGACTCCTTATTAAGTATATGTTCCCTAGGGCTAGATTTCTACTATAAATGCTAAATTCTAAGAACAGTAATCCCCTGATTTTGGTCAAGATACCCTCAACTTATTAATTAAGTGATTCATTTATTTGGTTATAGAACTGAAACAAATTAAGACTTTGCTGGAGATAGATCTGGCCAACAATGAATCCAAAATGAAGGACAAGGACAAAGTTCTGTTGCAGATAAAGAAGGAAAAGACAGAAATGAGATCGAAAAATGTAACCCTGACATTGAAGCACAAGGCACGCTAGAAGAAGAAATAGCTGACCTGAATGAAAAGTTTCATAAGCTTGCAAAACGACCTGAAAATAAAACAGCAAACAAATGTTTGGCTGAGATTGTGAAATAATTGGAATTGAAGATTCCATTTGCGAAACATATACGTCCAGCAAGAACATGGTGGACATGACGGAAAAAGGAAATTCTAGACCACTCTTGGAATAAACAGAGTGCACATTCCCCTTGAAAGGAACGGGGCAAATCCATAGTGTTCGGAATAAGCAGATGGGTTGGTTGTAAATAGAAACACAATTCGATGGAGCGCCAAAAGCAAATCAAATGGGGATAGCCAAGTACTAAAAACACAGAGTACTGCTACCATTCCTCCAGATATGATAGACCAAGATGTGGAAGAACTGTCAAGCCTCAAGGCTGTCTTAATTTATAAAGTCAGATACTTGAGATGGGGGATCAGGGACAGCAAGATTGTCTTACAAATAGTTAAACTCTATGGAGAAGAAGGGGGGATGTCATATGATGTTGTATGTGCCTGCAATGCCACTGTAATATTAAGCTGCTCAACAGACCAAGGGTTAATGTGGGACTGGAGAATAGTACCACTCATGGTATGATGTACAGTGTCACATGGTAATAGACTGAGACAATACTCTAGAGAGAACACCCTGTAACCAGTCTGCATGGAGGTAACAGCACCATGTATGACAGTAACCTGGGATCTGTAAATAGTTAAAGGTTAACAATAAAGGATTCATGTTTAAATATACAAGTCTCAAAATCTCATCATTAAGACATCTGAAGAACCCATTATTACAACACAAGCTTCATTATCCAGATGCAGCAAGACCTGGATAATATCCAGGCTTGGGCTGACAAGTGGCAAGTAACATTCGCGCCACACAGGTGCCAGGCAATGACCATCTCCAACAAGAGAGAATCTAATCATCGTCCCTTGATGTTCAATGGCATTACCATCACTGAATCCTCCACTATCAACATCCTGGGGGTTACCGTTGACCAGAAACTGAACTGGACTAGCCATATAAACACTGGCTAAAGAGTAGGTCAGAGGCTAGGAATCTTGCAGCGAATAACTCACCTCCAGACTCCCCAAAGCCTGTCCACCATCTATGAGGCACAAGTCAGGAGTGTGATGGAATATGCCCTATTTGCCTGGATGAGTGCAGCTCCCACAACACTCAAGAAGCTTGACACTGTCCAGGACAAAGCAGCCCGCTTTATTGGCACCACATCCACAAACATTCATTCCCCCCACCACCGACGCACAGTGGCAGCAGTGTGTACCATCTACTAGATGCACTGCAGGAATTCACCAAGGCTCCTTCGACAGCACCTTCCAAACTCAAGACCACTACCATTTAGAACGACAAGGGCAGCAGATAGATGGGAACACCATCACCTGGAAGTTCCCCTCCAAATCACTCACCACCCTGACCTGGAACTATATCGCTGTTCCTTCACTGTCGCTGAATCAAAACCCTGGAACTCCCTTCCTAACAGCATTGTGGATGTATCTACACCACTTGGATTGCAGCGGTTCAAGAAGGCTGTTCACCACCACCTTCTCAAGGGCAACTAGGGATGGGCAATAAATGCTGGCCAGCCAGTGAAGCCCACATCCTGAGTGAATAAAAAACTTTAATTCTGGTTGTTTGCATTTCTCAACTTTCCTAAACTTGGCACCCTCATCAAGGTGAGAACTTAGCAGATTCATGCAGGAAGTAAGTGACTTATACCTCCTTCTTGGATCTAGGTGTCTGCCTGATGACCCTTCGCAATTGGTAATCCCTCGAGCCTCCACGATTAGGCATCCCTCTCAACCTCCACCTCACCCCACCCCCCACCAACTTTCCTCCTCAGGCCTCCAATCCCTCCATAAGGCTCCTGACTTTACCCCTAACATCAACAAAACTTAAAATTGCCCCCCCCCCCCCCCCCCCCAGTTCATCACCAAACCTCTAATATCTGCCCTCATCATCCCTTAGGCCTCAGACCTTGCTCCACTCAATTAATTACCCCACCAAACTTCTCTGATCGACCTCCCTCCCCCTTCTTCAAAAACCCCCTTGCCTGCCACAATCAGGTTGGTTTCCAGGCGAAGAACCAATTGATGATGTCACAAGCACTCTGGAATTAAAACCCACACTCTGCGGGAATCTTGATGTCAGGGTTTCCCATGATTTTCAGATTCACCTGCTCGGTGCATCAGATAAATAAAAATTCAACCTGAAGTGTGGTCTGTCGTAGATAGTATACAAGTTAAATCTAACTGCTTTGCTTTTCAGTTCTATCCCTCTAGAAAGAAACCCCAGTGCTTTGTTTGCTTTTTTTATGGCTTTACTAACTTGTTTTGCTACTTTGTGATTTGTGTATTTGTACCTCCGAATCCCTCTGCCTGTCTACCTTAATTAGACAGTTGTTTTCCAAAGAATATGTGGCTTCTTTATTCTTCCTTCCAAAACACACCATCTCACACCACACTTGTCAATGTTGAAGTTCATTTGCTAATTACTTGTCTGTTCTGCCAGTTTATTGGTCTTCCTGTATTTTGTCACAGTCTTCCTCTGTAATATCTACAATCCTCAATTTGGTGTTGTCTGAAAATTTTGAAGTTATATTTCTGATTCTGGAGTCCAAAATAAGTTCATGTAAATTCTAAACATTAATGGTCCTGGCAGTGGTCTTTATGAAATACCACTTGGGACCTTTTGCCAGTCTGAGTAACTACCTTTAATCTTTACTCACTGTTTTGTAGCTAGTTTTTGCTATTCAGCCTGCTACTTGTCCCCTAACTCCACGTGTTCTAACCTTAGTCATGAGTCTATGTCTTATTGAAGGTACTGCATGATCTCAGCTGGGATACTGCTAGGAGGGCTAAACATGACCTTTGTGTTTCTGGATGTGGGAATGAATTTGGCACACGTTTCTGCTGCACAACACCATTCACTGTTGCTGGAAGTGGATATGATGTTCCCACTGTCAAATAAATTATGTCATTCATTGACACTACTTACACATGAATAATAGTTATAGTGTCAATGAAGCCACAGCCAGAAAAGCATTAACATCTCAGGAAATGACATAAGAAGAATTCCTCCCTGTTTTGAAATGAGGCATGTATAACCTTTAAGTGTAACTGATTTAACCTCTCCTGGCAATTTATGTTGTTTAGTCTTTTATTCTCCTGAAAATCCTTTTTTCAAACAAAAAAGGTGATTTATGAAATAAAGAACAAGGGCAAGAAATTCAGTTAATTAAAAATATTGAGATTGGAAGGTAGAAGATGGACAAATTTACTGTTTAGGAGACACTCCTTGCTTAACTAATTTTTCCCACATCATAAACCATGACTTAACAGTAAGCTGCTCTATATTCATAGTTGTGCCAATGCACTTCTCTTATTTAAAGCATATTGTTGGGATAGAATTCTTAGAATTCTTAGATAGAATTCACCAAATACTATAGCACTTTGTATTGAGCTGATTTGTTAAAAATGGGGCTCTGTTAATTTCAGTGAATAGTATAATTGATTACTTGGAATAGTTCTGATTGCTTGTGGAATATTCACACATTCTAAATAACAACAATAACTGGCATTTTTGCTTGTTATTTATAAGATTATATAAACTATATGCATTAGTGGAATGTGAGCCTGTTGCCTGCCCAATCCGCCACCCCGCCTTGCAGGTATTTTACCCATAGTGGGAGCAGAAAGCTTCAGGTGGCTGGCTTGCTCATGGACCAATCAGGGCCCTTAAATGGCCAATTAATGGATTTTTCCTATGCAGGATAGGCGCAGGCCAGGTCTCAAAGCTGCCCAGCAAGAGTTGTCAGCCTGGTGGATGGACTGAGGGAGTTGTCTGCCAGTCAGTCATCCCTGTGCCCATTGGAGGCCTCCAGCCCTGCAAGGTGTGAACTCTGCCACCGTATTCTCCCCTGGACCTTTCACCCCTTGCATTCCATCCCTCTGCCTTGGCCTTCCAGCCTGGCCATGGTGAGACCCTGGACCCATATCTGGGTTCCATCACTGAATGCCTTCCTCAGGGACGGTCAATTGGTTGGAAGCTCTGAGACTGAATTTTCTCGTGGAAGGGGTCGGAGGTCCCACATCAAGCCAATTAAAGGCCTGACAGTTGTTAAATGGCTGCAGGGCCAAGCTCAGGCGGGCTCACCCCGACTTACGTTAGGGGCCGGTCATCTTGCCCCAGAGTAAAATTAAGTTCCAAGGTTGCTGTGTTAATTGGAGGGGAACTTGCAGGTGGTGGTACTCTCATGTATCTGCTGCCCTTGTCCTTCTAAGTGGTAGAGGTTGATTTGGAAAGTGCTGTCAAAGAAATCTTGGTAAGTTGCTGCAATGCATCTTGTAGATGGTATACACTGCTGCCACTGTGCAGTGAAGGGAATGAATGTTTAAGGTGGTGGATGGGGTGCTGCTAAAGCAGACTGCTTTTTCCTGGATGGTGTCAAGTTTCTTGAGTGTTGTTGGAACTGCATAGGCAAGTGAGAATATTCCAGCACACTCCTGACTTGTGCCATGTAGATATTTGACAGACTTTGGGGAGTCAGGAGATGAGTTACTCACCACAGAATTCCCAGCCTCTTAGCTGTTCTTGCAGCATAGTCTATGGATGGTCCAGTTAAGTTTCTGGTCAATGGGAACCATGAGGATGTTGATGGATGGGGAATTCAGCGATGACAATCCCGTGAACATCATGGAAGATGATTTGATTCTCTTTGTTGGAGATGCTCATTGCCTGGTACTTGTATAGTACAAACATTATTTATCACTTATCAACCCAAGCCTAAATGTCCAGGTTTTACTGCATGCGGGCATGGACTGCTTCAGTATCTGAGTTGTGTGAATGGTACTGAACATTGCAATCAACAACAAACATCCCCACAAGTTTACGATACATAGTTACATCACATTATTAACTCAAGAGTTGATGGCAGCAGTGAAGGAATCTCATGTGTGACCTTGAAGCAAAGCTCAGTAACTTAGTAATCTGCCTGATGAGAACTTTACCTCTATCGTCCTGCAACTGATTGCAGCTTTTTTTTTTACTGAGCATTCCCAATGCAGAGCTGGAGTATTGTTATCAAGCTGTCCAAGGAGCCAATCATATGAAAGCATTTTCACAGACACCCAAACAAGAAATGAAAAGCTGCAAAATAAAATAACGATTTTTTTTTGCATAGCACAAATTAAAGATTAAGCTATACGAAGGGATGAAGGTAGGCTAAATATCCTGAGAAACCTCTTTACAATTTACCAATCTACTATTTACTAAAATCTACTAATTAATCATTTAACAGCACTCCATAAATACAAAATTATGTTTTCATGGCCAGCTCTGTTGTTCATCAAATTTTGTTAATCACAGCACTATTTTAAAATCTATTTAGACCTGACTGAACAAAGGTATAACTTTCCAAAGGGTTTCCAACAGCACTGTAGGAATGGGAACATTGAAATTCTAAACTTCAATGATTGCTCTTCTGTGGGGAGTGGTGGGGGCAGACCACTGAGTGACAGACTGCAACTTCAGGATTTCTACCCTAATCTGCACATGTTCAACATACTGAAGTTGCAGTTATTTTTAGAGGGGTAAAGATGGAAAATGCTAACAGTTGGCTGCAAGATGCTGGCCATTATATTTAGTATTTTTAGACTTCACCCATCTTACTCTTCACTTTAGAATTCCCCCTCCTGTGCTCTCTTTCTCACCTCTAGGTGATTTTCTTCCAATCTCCTTCTTGTTCATTTTCTGAGCTCCATGCTACAGAAATTCTAATTCATCCGTACCTTAGCAGCTTGCATCTTACCCACACAAAATCCCTTATCCATTCCTAGTTGCCCCAACATTTATCCCTCAATCAGCAACTATTAAACAAAATTTTATGGTTAATTTATCACATTATGGGTTTGTGGGATTATGCTGTGTGAATACTGGCCATCGCATTTCCTTGCATTACAACTGTGACTACACTTTAAAATTAGCTTACTGGGTGTGAAGCAATTTGAGATATCCTGAGATTCTGAAATGCACTATGTGAGTGCAATTTCTTTCTTTCCTCCCAAAAGAGCTATAGTGAACCTGTGGAGTTTTTACAACAATCTGAACTTTTTTTGGCCATTTTCTGGTATCAGTGGACAAATTCAGGTTTATTGAATTCAATTTCACAGGCTGCCATAGCAGATTTGAATTCAAGGCCGCTAGGTTGTTACCACAACCATAACCACAAGGTTTCATCAGGTCATCGATCTGAAATGTTAACCATTTTGCTCTTTACAGATGCTGCCTGACCTGCTGAGTATTTTCAGCATTTTCTGTTTTTATTTCAAGATTTCCAGCATCTGCTATAATTCACTTTTGCCCAAGATTATGTACTGTAGTTACAACACATGTTACAATAGCCATTGTTACAAACAATTGTTCATGAAATTGCTGATTAGCAACAGAACTCAGCTAGAACTATTCCTAAGTTGATGACTTCTTCAAGGTGGCCTCTCAAAACATTTATGGCTGATAAACAGGAAGGATACAAGTATAAATAAATTACCAAAATTATACTTTTAATTTAAAATCAATATTCTATGAAATTTGAAGCAGTCTTTAATTTATATTCAATCAACTAATTAAATTGCACAAACATGGAGATATGACCGCGCCTCAGTCCTAATTGCAGCTAAATAATACTAAACTCTTTGTACATTAATCAGATCCATCTTACTAATTAATACATTTTAAATAGTATGTTTAATAAGTCTATACAACAGAAAATACAGTAATTACTTAGCTTGCTCTGGAATTGCAACGAGATTTACAGCATAATAAGTATGGATATAACAGGAGAAACTATACAAAAACTTTTAAAACTCAACTGAGAAAATTAGCCATCCTTGACAATATAAGTTATAATATAAATTGATCCAATTAATTTGACTACAGGATAAATAGTTTTGCTTTTATGTTCTTTTAATATTTAACTGTTTCCTTGAACACTCTGATATGACTCTTCGTGAACTGTGGATATGATGTGCTCGTTTTGCTCACTGCTTTGGATTTTCAGGACCAAACTGTAGCTTTGTCTTCACTGTTGTCTGTACATTGGTGGAAATTCTTAGGAAGCCAGTCCCAATAAAAAGCCTCCAACAAAACCACTGGCCAGCACGATATTCTTCTTTACAAATTCAGCTGACTGTGGGGGGAGAATGTTTAACAGTCAAGTGGTATGACTTAAACCCTGGAAATTTGCTTATAAATACATAATATTGCAACATTATTTAATAACCTTATGATACTAGGATTATTCGTAAAGAGGCAGTTACATTTATTTTTTAGACTGGTTGCATTATTAATAATTTTCACAGCATACACTGACTATCTAGTATTAAGAGAATCAAAATTCTAGTACATTTTATTCATATAAATTTAAATCATCAGTTCAGACCAGGGGTTTTAAAGAAACATTACATTCACAGGTTTCAAACTTATTGTTCTAAAGGGTACAGCCTTTTTAAAGAATCTTGTTGATGTACTTGGCTTGAAAAAATCCCTATAAAGATCCAAAATACTCATTAGTGCTAAGTTAAAAACAAAAAATGCTGGAAATACTCAGCAGGTCAAGTAGCATCTGTGGAGGGAAAGAAAGAGTTAAAGTTTCAGGTTGAGATGACCTTTCATCAGTTCTAAGAGTTGGTTTAGGAAATGTTTGCAAAAATATATTAAAACTGCAGTTGAGGTGTGTATTAATTTAAAAAATCAAATCATAATCAGATTAGGTAGAAGTGTAGACATGTACTGTAAAAGATACTGCAAGGAATTTTGCCTGTTGCTATCTTCCAAAGTATGACTGGTCAGAAACTGAAAGCAAAGCTTGTCAGACCAGACAATTAAATTCTATAGAATGTATTTTTAACTGCTGAAATGTTTGTTTATGCTAAGTGGAAATTTCTCAGTTGTTTTAATCACAAATTAAATGGCATCATCTGTTACAACACCGAGGAAACAGAGGCCCCATGGAAATTATACTTTTCCTTCTTGCTTCTCTTTTTGCGCCTAGAGCCATATGAGGCAGATGAAGCACATGCTTACATCTGTTAGCTGTTTTTTCCTGGAATAGGTTGCCAGCCTGTCACCAGAGGCTATAGATCTATAGATTGAGGGGCGCCACTCTACATCAAGCATGGCTGACCAGGAGACTCTCCTGCTTTTACCGCCTGCCATAGGTGTATTGGAAAGATTTACATGTTGATAATTAACCTGTTTGACCATGTTATGAAAGCACCTGCCTTGCCCATCATGTACTATAGCAGGACTTGAACCCAGAGCTTCTAGCTCAGAGGCAGGGACGATACCCACTGCACCACAAGACCTCCTCTGGAAATTAAATTATTGTTGCCATAACTGGCAGCTGCATTTTGAATCAACTGGCCAGCTGTTAGGAAATTTCCTCCTTAGTGCAGTTTTCTTCCCTGCCATTGACTCTTTGCTGGCTCAGTTCAATGGGCACTGTTCCTCTGCATCACCTCAGCCAAACAGCAATTCTTCAGAAATTACATACAAACAAGGAGCAAGAGTAGGCCATTTGGCCCCTCAAGCCTGCTCTATCATTTAATAAGATCATGGCTGATCTGATAGTAACTTCAAATCTGCATCCTGCCTACCTTTCACCCCTTGCTTATCAAGAATCTATCCATCTTTGCCTTAAAACTATTCGAAGACTCTGCTTCCACCACCTTTTTAGGAAGAGAGTTCCAAAGACTCACGATCCCCTGAGAGAAAAAAAACTCGCCTCATCTCCGTTTTCAATGGGTGACCCCTTATTTTTAAAGTGACAACTAGTTCTAGATTCTCCCACAAGACGAAATACCCTCTCCACATCCACCCTGTCAAGACCCCGCAGGATCTTATATGTTTCAATCAAGTCACCTCTTACTCTTCTAAACTCCAGCGGATACAAGCCTAGCCTATTCAACCTTTCCTCATAAGACAACCCGCCCATTCCAGGTATTAGTCTGGTAAATCTTCTGTGAACTGCTTCCAACGCATTTACATTCTTCCTTAAATAAGGTGACCAATACTGTCCACAGTACTCCAGGTATTGTTTCACTAGTGCTCTGTATAACTGAAGCATAACCTCCCTACTTTTGTATTCAATTCCCCTCACAATAAATGATAACATTCTATTAGCTTTCCTAATTACTTACTTTGTGATTAATGAACTAATACAACTGGATCCCTCTGCATCTCAGAGCTCTGCAATCTCTCACCATTTAAATAGTATGTTCCTATTTTATTCTTCCTGCTAAAATGGACAATTACACAGTTTCCCACATTATATTCCATTTGCCAGATCTTTGCCCACTCACTTAACCTATCTATATCTTTTTGTAGCCACCTTATGTCCTCTTCACAACTTACTTTCCTATCTATCTTTTGTCATATTTACTTTCCTACCTATTTTTGTGTCAGTAGCAGTTCTTCAATATTTATTAGCCTTCAGCCTCGTCAACTGTTTAACTTCCATGAATTTTATCCAGCTTTTGTGCTCATTTATTTTCCTTGGAGTAAGGGGAGGGAACAGGAGTGGGAGGGAGGATAGAAAGAATCCCCTGTAACTATAGGATTTTTAAAAATCACAATAACAATAGATGAACTATCAGTAAGGAATAATGTTTACAAAGGAAGTATGTTGAAGATGTGTCCCCAGGAAGCTGATTTGCTGTTACTGTGATTATGGCTTATTTTTGTCACCTCTTTCATGACGGTTCTCCTATCTTTAATGTCATTCATTCCATGCTGCTTCAACACCTTTCGAAGTCCAACTTCATGGCACTACTCTTCTCTGGTTTCAATCAGCGACAATGCTCTACTCTCCATTTCCACAGCCAAAACTTAACCCATGTGCTGATCATACCAAACTTGGAATTTCTACCTAACATCTTTCATCATGCAGATAATACTTTTTTCCAAGGGAAGTAGGATGGGCAATAAATCCAGTCAAAGGTATATTCAGAAAATGAATAATAAAAAGTCCAGGTGATTCTAACATTAGGCTCTGCACTTCTATAACCTGGCCATGTCATGTTGTGCTGCTGATGGTAATATAGGGCTTTGTGTAAGGACTTTAATCTGTGGAGGGATGAGGCTAGCTCAGAAGCATTAGAAAAGTGAAGCTTGGAAGAGTTGATGATAAATATAGCCTCAAAAGCGAGACCAGTCTGGGATTCAAAGCCTACCAGGACAGAAGCAAGAATTAGATTTATTTTGGAAAAAGTGGAAATTGTAAAAGTTCAGAGTTAGAGTGGCGAAGGAGGAAGCAGCAAGGCCTGGTACAGCAGCTTCGAGAGGTCAGCTAAGTAGACTGTGTTCTTTCTTGGCAACAGGAATACTAGTGTTTTGGTTTATTTTAATGGTTAGTGGGCTATCCAACCTCAGGAAAAATCACAGCTAAGCTTGATCTTGTGTGCACTGTACATCATTCATCCGCTTTTCAGGGGATTATTGATTGGTTAGAATCAGAATCGGCAACTTTAAGTAACTGTTTTCCACTCCATTAGGTGTCTCACAGCTCACTTAAAAATGTTTCTCCTTCTTTTCATTTGATCTTATATTTATGACCTTTCTTTCTAGATCCCTGAACCAATGGAAATGGTGTATTTTTAACTACTTTGTTGCATTCCTTCATAATTTTCAAAACCTAAATCACCCCAATGTTTTTAGGCAAAGCCTCATTTCCAAAGTGATAGCATTCTCCATCATGCACTTGGTACTCCCCACATGCGAAATGAGACATAGGGCGAAATTTTCCGTGCCTGCTGGCGTCGGCGCTGTGAGCGGACAACATGGCGAGAAGGCCAAAAATCGTTTTTGTGATGTCGTGAAACCGGTTTGTAATCCGTCAATGGTGGGCCACGTTTCCTGTTGTCGGATGTTGGGATCCGCATTGTAATACATCTGCACATTATCATAAGCCCATCCCACCAGAATCATCCTCCCACGCTAGATGAACCAAGCACGCCGACATGTTTCACAACAGCATATGTAAAGGTGTGCACCTGGTGGCTGCACTTAGAGGGGAACTCGGAGGTGAGTGCACAGTGACATCATACTTCAAGGTTGGGGCAAGGACGGGGGGGTCAAAGGCTTTTTCTAAGGGCGGGTCAAGGGCTTTGTTGAGGAGAGTGGGGGGGGGTGGTGTGCAAGGGTTGCCCTGCAGTTGAGGTGAGTTGGGTGGGGCAAGAGCTGCCCAGCAATTCAGGTGAGTTCAGGGGATAGAGGTAGTGGTGGGGGAGTGGCAAGGGCTGCCCTGCAGTTGATGGTGGTGCACAATCATGTGCATGGTGGGGTTCTGAAAGGCAGCCACACATTAGGGAAACCTTGTATAAAGTGACCATTCCTCTGCAGCTGCGACAGTTCAGACACAGCCACATTGACAAGCTTGGATTCAGGCCTCTAGCTTACCTGCCCACTCAAGCAATGCAGAGGCATGAAATTACCACCATGTGCTTCAGAGCTTTTTACCCCTCAGGCACAGATTGCAAATTAATGAGTGTTTTAGTGGACTGTAGAACAGTCTGTGCACATTGTACAATCTCCTTGCTAAAGCTGGCCATGCAGCAGTCACCGGTGGAGGCACTCAGTGCACCTTGCAATGTCATCATTCCATTTTGGACCAGTCTCCCCTAAGGTTCAAGCTAACAGTGCAGACTTGCAGTGCGGGTTGGCAGATTGCCTGTGCCTGGGCAGAGAGCACAGCATGCAGTCCAATGGGCAAAGCTGCCACCAGTCAGTTAGGTGGAGTGGGCGGAGGAGGGTGGGGTTTCGAGCAGCCATGCAGCAATCTAATCTCTGGCCATTCAAATGGTGGTCAGCACTCTCCAGGATGTGTTAAGGGACCTTCTCACTTAACCAAGAGAGGTTCTTATAACATCTAAGCTAACTCACGCATCTTTGTCTTTCATCCTGCAGGAGTACAACATCAGGAGCATGGAGCCTGGTGAACTAGCTCTATGCCCCGTGGCATACAGAGAGCACAGACAATGGTGAAGGGAGCAATGCAAGTGCCTGGCTGCGCAGAGGGAGGAGCAGCACCGCAGGAAAAAGGAGCAGCTGTGGCTCCGCTACATGCCGCTGAAGAGCTACAGTGAGCAGTCGCTGATTGGCGCCTAGCTAGGCCTGGGGTCAACAGACACCGCCTTTCTTTCCTGCAGACGACAGAGAACTAATGTCGCTGAAGACTGCAAATGTCCAGGGAACTGGTCAATCACATCTGCCGCCTGCCATGGGATTTGGCGCCTCGAGGGCATGGAGGGCATCCATCGCCTGTGGCTGTGAAAGTGACTTAGGTGCTCATTTTTTACATCACTGGCTCATTTCAGGGCTCCACAGGTGACCTTTGTGGGATATCACACCCTGGTGGAGAAAACCATCGGGATGCTGAAAATGAGGTTCGTGAGCTGGTCTGGTGGAGCCCTGCAATATAATCCACAGAGTGTCATGCATTGTTGTCACCTGCTACGCCCTTTACAACCTGCTGCAATGGGGAGAGGAGCTGGCTGAGGAGGAGATCGATGTCTCCTTCAATGAGGATCTTGATAGGGATGAGGGCAAGGAGGTCCTTGAAGGAAATGATGACGATAATGAGGCCATCGCACTGGCCAGACGAGGCAGGCGCGCTCGGGAGGTCTTCATAGCTGCTAGATTTGTGGAGCATGATGACGACGACAGTCAGTGAGGAGACACCATAGATCCTCATATTGTATGTGTGAACATTTGACTGCAATCTGGCAATGGCAGCACACATATCCTCTGTGATAAGTCTCCTTATGAGGGCCCTAATAGTCGCTTTATTCCAGGAGGCTGATGACGACATGTAGAGAGGACACTCCACAAATCTTCACATAGCTTCTATGAATGTCTGACTCCTGTCTGTCCAAGGGCAGCTCGCTTGCGCTCTGTGATCAGGATCATATCATGGAGATGCAGCCGTGAAACTTTAAATGCACGTGATCTTTTGTCAGCCTTCAGCACCTGACCCCTTCAGGAGCACAGCATCTCTAGTCACAGATGAAGAGATGGGGGCCAGTCTCATCTCAAAGGTACTGAGAGCACACAGAGAATGACGGAACTCTGTGACGCCTGCCCAAGACATTCTGGCAGCAATGACAAGCACCACTGAGGTGCAGGCATCACTAACGTGTGGAGGGAGTGAGAGGCTGGACCAACACTTTGGTCTGAACTGAAGGCTGCACAAAGCACAGGGAAGAGGCCCTAGACTGAGACACCTGCCTTTACCTTTGCAGGAACCAAGGTTACACATTTGAGTGACATGAACACTGCTCATCAGAACAAGGAGCCATAGGCAGGGAGATATTCTTGGGAGTTTATTTACAATAGCGAACATTATGTATAAGTGATTAACACGCATGCGCAGGCTATGCAACTACATCTTCTTAACCTCTTTAACCCTGCCGCTATGTCTTAGGGTTACACCGGCATCCACAGCGAAGGTGAAGGCAGTCTGCTGACTGTTACGCCCTGCCTGTGATGTCCTTGGCAGGCATCTTCTGGAGGGCCCCGGCCTGCTTTTCTGGTCTTGCTTTGTGGCAGTGGCACCCTCCTCAGCCTGTGGGGCTGGAGCTGCTGGGGTCACAGGAAGAGGGGATTTGGATGGGCCGGACACTCCTGGAGTCAGCTGGGTGAATGGCCCCAGGGTGTGTACTTACTAATCCTCCCCTCTATGGGTGCCCAAGGGCCCCTAGTTGACTCCTTGAGGAGAAGGGGAAGCAGGAGTGAGATCAAGCTCCCCTGCACCCCTCACGCATTGATGCTGTTGGAGGCCAACTATGGCTTCAGCGATGGAGATCAACCCACGCAGCAGTGCAGGAGCAATGTTCTGGATCAAGGTCTCCATGGCAGCTGCCATCCTACCAGTGTTGACCTCAATGTGTTGGCATGCTGGTGCTATCACCTCAGCCTGAAGGCAGACGGACTCCTCCGTCATGCCTTGCAATCTGAGTGCAATGGACATCCCGTTCTGATGTTCCCGAGCTTGCCTTTGCAGATCCAGCAACTGAGGGATGAACCAGTCCAGAGGTTCATCATCTGACTCAGACTCAGCAGGTTTCTGGCCTCCAGCAGTCCTGTGAGTGCCGGAGACCTGAGGAGTCCCTGCTGCCACCTGCTGTGGATTAGACACTGCAATGTGCTTACCAGACTGATTCCGAGGCTTCTCTAAAGCTAGGTCCCACCGAGGTGTGTGTCTCTGCGCTTGTGGAGGGTGTAGGTGAGCTCTGTGACGGGTCTTCAACGAAGGTGCCTTCAGATTCCTGCTCAGAGGCATTTTCGGGGCTTGATTGGAGGCCCTGGGTCGTGGACTCTGTTGGCATTTTCCCAGATGTGCCTGCGAAAGCAAGGAGAGTTTATTAGTGCATGTCAGTGGCCTGTGACACATCACTCACAGCATGTTTGTCTGTTGGATGATGCACTGGTACAGCACTGCCGACCTCGCAATCAGCAAGGAACGGTCCAGACTCTCACCAGTCAGCTGCATGGCTCTATTTTCAAAGTCTGTAAGGACTTTGATTTCAGGCATTCCTCCACCAGTCTGCAACCTCTCCCTCATGTGCCAGCTTGTCCTGCATGAGTAGAGATGGTGGGATTATAAGCACGACGCCTGCCAGACCAGATGATAAGTATGCATGGCATGTGTGGGTGGTGAGTGGTCCCGTGGACAGGATGAGGACAATGAAGATGTGTATGAGTGTGTGAATGGTGATGTCCCTTGAACTGGCAGTGAGTGAGGGCCCTGTGGATATGTGACGGGTTTGAGAGTGTGAGAGTTGAGAGTGATGAGAAGACTGACTTATCCTGGCAATACAGAGATCATTCCTTTCTTGGCACTGAGTGGCTGTCCTCTTTTGCAGGGCACTGGCACAGGCCATCGCCTCCCATGCTGGGTTAGTGACGTTGCTACCCATCCTGCAGCCGGAGCGGGGTAGAGGACATCATGGTGGGCCTCTGCTGTGAGGTAATGGTGTGGTGGGCAAAGAGAGCCTGCCTGCCATCGAAACGGTGTGTTTCCTGGGAATGAATAATTAATGAGGCAGGATTGGGATGAAATGGGGTGAAAAGCTGTCATCGCGGCTGGCAAAACGTCCTTTTTCTCACCCGCTATTATACTTAGTGCAAATCTGGGACTATTCTGCCCGTAGACCAAAAAAGCTGATCTAGCAGCCCAAAACTGGGCATCCATGAGGTGCTTTGGATCATCAGTGACAACAGAATTTTGCTCACCATAATCTGTAACCTCATGACCCCGCATGTCCCACTCTTGAATCATTATCAGCCCTAGAGCACATCTGGCATATCTTTAGAATGATAAAGATATTCCTTTTTTAAAATTCATTCAAGGGATGTGGACTTTGCTGGCTAGGCCAGCATTTATTGCTCATTCCTAATTGCCCTTGAGAAGGTGGTGGTGATCTGCCTTCCTAAACTGCTACAGTCCATATGGTGTAGGTACAACCAGAGTGATGTGAGGAAGAGAGTTCCAGCGACAGTGAAGGAAGAGCGATATTTCCAAGTCAGGATGGTGAGTGGCTTGGAGAGGAACTGGTGTTTCCATGTATCTGCTGCCCTTGTCCTTCTAGATGGTAATGGTCTTGGGTTCGGAAGGTACTGTGTAAGAAGCCTTAGTGAGTTTCTGTAGTGCACGTCATAGATGGTACATGCTCCTACTGTGCGTCGGTGGTGGAGGGAGTGAATGTTTGTGGATGGGGTGCCAAACAAGCGGGCTACTTTGTCTTGGATAGTGTCAGATTTCTTGAGTGTTGTTGGAACTGCACTCATCCAGGCAGGTCATCCTGACTTGTGCCTCGTAGATTGTGGACAGGCTTTTGGGAGTCAGGAGGCGGGTTACTCGCTGCAGGACTCCTAGCCTCTGACCTGCTCTTGTAGCCACAGTATTTATTCGGCTAGTCCAGTTCAGTTTCTGGTCAATGGTAACCTCCCAGGATGTTGATAGTGGGGGATTCAGCGACGGTAATGTCAATGAATGTCAAGGAGCGATGGTTAGATTGTCTCTTGTTGGAGGTGGTCATTGCGTGGCACGAATGTTACTTGCCACTTGTCAGCCCAAGCCTGGATATTGTCCAGGTCTGGATGCTTTTGGATATGGACTGCTTAAGCATCTGAGGAGTTGCAAACGGTACTGAACATTGTGCAATCATCAGCGAACATCCCCACTTTTGACCTTATGATGGAAGGAAGGTCATTGATGAAACAGCTGAAGATGGTTAGGCCAAGAACACAATACTGAGGAACTCCTGCAACGATGTCCTGGAGCTGAGGTGACTGACCTCCAACAACTGCAACCATCTTCCTTTGTGCTAGGTATGACTCTAACCAGCAGAGAGTTTTCCCCCTTATTCCCATTGACTCCTTGCTAGGGCTCCTTGATGCCACACTTAGTCAAATGCTGCCTTGATATTAAGGGCAGTCATTCTCACCTCACCTTGGGAGTTCAGCTCTTTTGTCCATGTTTGAACCAAGGCTGTAATGAGGTCAGGAGCTGAATGGCCCTGGTGGAACCCAAACTCAGTCAGTAAGCAGATTATTCTAAGCAAGTGCTGCTTCATAGCACCATTGACCCTTCCCATCACTTTACCGATGGTCAAGAGTAGACTGTTATGGCAGTAATCGTCCGGGTTGGATTTGTCCTGCTTTTTGTGTACAGGACATACCTGGGCAATTTTCTACATTGCTGGGTAGATGCCAGTGTTGTAGCTTGGCTAGGGGCACAGCCAGTTCTGGAGCACAAATCTTCAGTACTATTGCCAGAATATCGTCAGGGCCCATAGAGTTTGCAGTATCCAATGCCTTCAACCGTTTCTTGAGATCACATGCAGTGAATTAAATTGGCTGAACACTGGTATCTGTGATGCTGGGGACAGCTATGGGGTGCTACAATGAGCAAGCAAAACAAAGCAATCTAATCTTACCACATTCAGTCAAGAATGGCGGTGGACAACAAGGCAATTGACAAAAGAAGGGTACATGAATATTACCATCCAATCGGGAGACATCAGCTCATAACTACAAGAGACAAACTGTTTGATGCAAGTGAGTGAGACAGAGAGAGTCCGCATGTGGATTCACAACATTTGTATGGAAAATTTCTAATAAACAATTGTGCTACCTTTTTGTTCTGATTATTGATTTAATTTTGAACAAGGTTTGGCAGAGGGATGGAGGTACAAATAAATTAGTCAGACCTACTGCTTCTACCCGCTGGAATGTACATATAAACATCAGTTTGGGCCCAGAAATGATCTTTCCATGCTCAACACTAAATAACTGCTCCATAATGTCCTAACATGCAGAATGGGCTGCCAACAGCTTGTGGAACTGTACCCTACAGAAATCTAGAAATAATGGGAAGGATGAAATCAACTTTTGGGGGAGAATACTGCTAAAGCTGTTTATAAAATACTGTACTTGAAACAGAGAGAATTTCAGGTGCACTTTTCTCACCTCTTCAATGAAGGTGTTGATTTCAGGAGCAGCTTTATTTGCTTTCTTTCTCAACTGTCGTTTGGCTTTATTTACATCTTTTTCAACTCTTTTCCAATCCACTTTAATATAGCCACTGTGATTTGCAACCTGCAGGGAGGAATATGCATTAATTAGTAAAGGTATATAAGATCCTCTTCCAGTACCCTAATACTACTAAAAAAATGTTCAATGGAGTTTTCAACTGACTTGCTACAGTGAGAGTGCCAGCACTCATGATGGCAACCTCAATCCTCTGCAATGAGTGATACTAAAGCAGGAAATCATGCTATATGAGGCAAATATAGAAAATTGGAGGGGTTTTTTTTTTGCACAGTTTTAATGGATAATTCAAATTTAGTAGATTTAAATTATGAAAAGTTGCAGTTGGATTTGCACAGTTTATCCTACTTGTCCATAAATGCTTTAAGTTCTAAATAATAAAACAAAGAAACCGAACTTGTGATATATCTATAGCATCAAAAATCATGTTCCTCTGATGTGATGCTGTCCCTTTGACCAATTGGACTGCAGAATCGGAGACTACTGTCCTGCCAACTATATCCAATTGTAGATTTAAATTTTTTAATTTTCTAGATTAGACACAGGACCTCTGACTTTAACTCTGGGCTCCTCCTTATTGTCTGCTTTCTCAAGATATTTGAATCATTACAATTGTTACATAACCAGGCCTATGTAACTTGAAATAAAAGAAGATACTGTCAGGCAGTACCTTTGGAAAGAGAAGCAGTTAAAATTTCTGGTTGGAGCCTTGGTCTCAGAACAGAAAAAATGTTAGAGATGAAACAGGTTTTAAGCAAGTATAGGGGAAGATGAGGGAAAGAACAAAATGGAAGGTTTGTAATAGAGTGGCAGAATGATAAAAGGTGCAAGGCAAAAGGAGATGCTAAGGGGACAAGTAAAGAAACAAAAAGTGGGACCAGAGGAGATATAAAAATCACCACCAGTGGCTGCCATCCAAACAAAAAGGTGGGGGTGGGGGTGGCAAGGTTATGATTTGGAATTGTTGACCTCAGTTTTGAGTCTGGAAGTCTGTGCACCTAATTGAAATGAGTTGCTGTTCATTGAGCTTACATTGACCTTCATTGGAATAGCGTAGGACAGCTGAGGACAGACAGGCCAGATGGAAACAGAATAGAGAATTAAATTAACAGGCGACTGGAAGGTCAAGGTAAATGAGAGTGTCTTGGAAAGTGATCACCCCAACTGTGTTTGATGATCTCAATGCAAAGAAGTAAATTGAAAGCTCTTTCAGTTTGAAACATTATTTGGAGCCCTGGATGATGGAAAGGGGGAAGGTAAAAAATTCAGGTGCTGCAACTCCTATGCTTGCATGGGAAGGTATTGTGTGAAGGGGAGGGGGTTTTGGGGGTGATTAAGGAGTGGACCAGGGTATCATGGAGGATGTGGTCCCTTTGCTATTCTGAAAAGGGAAGAGAGGGGAAGAGGTGTTTGGTGTTGACATCATGCTGGAGCTGGCGGAAATGGTAGGGATGATCCATCAACGAAAAGACTGAGTGTAACGTATCCAACTTTGCTCATGTTACAAAACTAGGTGAGAATGTAAGCTGTGAGGAAGACACAAAGAGGCTACAAAGAGATAGAGACAGGTTAAATAAGTGGGCGACAAGGTGGTTGATGAAGTATAATTCGGGGAAATATGAGGTTATTCACTTCAGTAGTAGGATTAGAAAGGCAGATTTTTTTTTAAAGTGTGAAACTTGTAAATGTTATTGCTCAGTGGGACTTGTCTGAGTACACCCAAGGAACACAAATTTGCATGCAGATACAGCAAGCCTTGGGAAGGCAAATGACATGTCTGCCTTTATGGCAAGGGGAGTGGAGTACACATGAATCTGGAGGCTGGCAGGGTGGAAGATGAAGGGAACCCATTTGTACTACTGGAAGGGAGGGGAAGGGGTAACAGCAGAAGTGACGGAAGTGGAATGGACATGGTCAGGGACCCTGTCAACCACAGTGGAATCGGGAATCTTTGGTTGAGGAAAGAGGATGACACATCGGAAGCACTGGTATGGAAGGTGGCATTGTCAGAACATCGTCAGAGTATTTTCACCATTTTCTGTTTTTATTTCAGATTTCCAGCATCTGCAGTATTTTGCCTTTGTAACTAGAGTTTTCTGTGTCCATTTGTGTGCATGTTTTTGTTACCACTCCAGACTGAAGCCCAGCACTTCTTTTTCCACTTTTTCTTCTACCCATCATCATCATGTCTGTTTTCAGTTCACCCTTCTTGGGTACTCTGCCCTCACAAATTCTTTCCTCAACCCTATAGCACTCCTTGACCTTCCTAGTTTACTGCCACCTTCCCAGGTTTAACTCCCTCTTAGATAAACCTACATCTTCCCTCTGTGCCTCTCTTGGCATTCTGAGCAATGATGGGACTCCAACTTGCTATCTCAATGATCTTTCTGTCCAGTGTGCCCACTAAGGGGTTATCTTGCTAATCTCCTTCCCTTCCTATTCACCACTCCCAGTGCTAATTCCATGGATTCTGCCAACAAATTAACCATCACCATTCCTCTTAGTCTTCCTCCAGAATATCTGTTAATTTGTGAACAAGGTCCATGCCTTCCATGAGCTCACTGTAAATGATTGCACGGACATCATGGCCTTGAAAGGCATCTGGCTGATGGTTGATGACATCTCTTCCCTAAATGAAGGCTCCCCACCTGGTATGCCTTATGTCATTTGCCCTGTCCAGACTGGTGGTGTGGCTCTTAACATCAAATTACACTTTAGTCTGTCCCGGCTACTCTTTTGGCACATTTTTCTTGTGAGCATTTCACATTATCCTACCCTTCCTGTCTCTCATGTCTGCAGAAACTGTTTCCAGGATCTTCCTGGAATTCAAGTATAACCCCCAAACTTATTTTCTCTATTGAATAGTTTCTCAAACCCCTCTCCTCCACCTCCAACTAGTACCAGGTGCTCATGGACTCCATTATTAGCCACTGATGGAAAAAATTTACCATGGCTTTTATCAGCGTATTTGCAAATTTACAGTTGTCCAAATTACAATTGACTTTAAAAACAAATGTATCTAAAGAATTGTGCATAAAATCATGCAATTTTGCTATCTTTAGGATTCCAATAAATATAATTTGTTTGCTGTTACACCTCAAATTATACTGGGACATGAAAAACAGTGTATATGCAACGAATAGTATTAAGTCCAAATAAACATGAATTTTATTAAGAGTCACAAATGAACAGATACAAGGTTTGCAAGTGGTTAGAAAATATATTTTGCATTCTCTTATGTTTTCATTACAATATTTTAACGATTGTTATTATTAAGGCATAAGAGTATAAAACAGTAGGATTAGAAAACTGCCATTAGATCTAAAAGATCTCCCTGTAATGCAACTCAACCCCACTACTGTCATCTCACCATAGGGGCAATTTAATTTCAATCGAAGTGAAGTCACAGACTGTGTGCCTTCTCTTTCTAAAGATTTGCTTCCTGTCTGAGTCACTGGAAGCATTAGATCATGGTTCCCCATATTCCTCAATCCCTTCTCTGTCCAGAGGTACATCACATTAACTCCTGAACTCATTTAAACTGTACAACCCCACTAGCTAATAAAAAAAAATCTTCACTTGGGCAGTTGTGCTGTTACATTTCATTCATACAACAGCTTACACCACAAAATCTACAAAGCTGCAACATTATTGGCAAAATTACTAAGCTATATTACCTAAAGAAAATCAAGTGAATAAAAGAAACCTACAAGTTATTTGGTTCCTTTTGAAATCACCATTTGAAAACATATTATCTACATTTAAATAAATATAATGGAGCCAGCAGGATTCACAATACTGTATCAAGGTGCAGAATTAATCTTGCTTGTGTAAAATTTTCTTTCAAGGTCCTAAACTCCTGAAGGATTTTACTAATGCTGGAGTTACTGCTGGAAGGTGCAAAAGTGATTTGCTCTCCTCCTTCATGTGTTATTTTTGGCACCACACTAATGATATCAGAAACTCTAAGTGCAAGGATTTTTTTTATTCTTTCATGGGATGTGGGTGATCTTTGAAGGACCAACATTTATTGCCCAACCCCAATTGCCCTTGAGAAGGTGGTGGTGAGCCGCTTTCTTGAACTGCAGCAATCCACATTGGTACACTCACAGTTCCAAGTCAGGATGGTGTGTGGCTTGTAGGTGGTGGTGTTCCTGTGCATCTGTGTCCTTGTCTGTCTAGGTGGTAGAGATTGTGGGTTTGGAAGGTGCTGTTGAAGTAGCCTTGGTGAGTTGCTGCATTGCATCTTGTGGATGGTCCACACAGCTGCCACTGTGGTGGTGGAGGGAGTGAATGTTGAAGGTAATGGTTGGGGTGCCAATCAAGCAGGCAGCTTTGTCCTGGATGGTGTCAAGCTTCTTGTGTGTTGTTGGAGCTGCACTCATCCAGGCAAGTGGAGAGTATTCCATCACACTCCTGACTTGTGCCTTGTAGATGGTGGACAGGCTTTGGGAAGTTAGGAGGTGAGTTACTCATCTCAGGATTCCCAGTCCATGACCTGCTTTTGTAGTCACAGTATTTATATGGCTGATCTAGTTCAGTTTCTGGTCAATGGTAACTCCAGGATGTTGAGTGTGGATTGTAGATGTGAACCTGCATGTTACCCTCGTACTGGTTTACCAATGTCACTGAACCACCTACATTTTGCATTTAGCACACAAAAAAATTATTCTACTAAGCTGAATGTCTTCCCTTTCATAAATAGAAACAGAAAATGCTGGAAAAACTCAGGAGGTCTGGCAGCATCTGTGGAGAGAGAAACAGTGAACGTTTTAAGTCCAACACGACTCTTCTTTGTAACCCAGTCATGAAGAACAGTTGTATTGGACTTGATACATCAACTCTGTTGCTCTCTCCACAGATGCTGCCAGACCTGAGTTTTTCCACCATTTTCTGTTTTTATTTCAGATTTTCAGTATCTACAGTATTTTGCTTTTATTTCAGTATTTTCTCTTTCAATCAGGCAAATAAAATTACTTTATATACATAGAAAATTATCTGGAATATTTTAACATGTGAAAATGGCACTTTGCATTGGACAAGTTTTACCTTTTTGTATTAAAATAACCAATTTTGTGACTATAAACTAGAAGCAAATCTGTGGACTTTTCATATAATGAATCCTTTCTTACAAACGAAGGGCTAAAGAATTGCGTTTGTAGAAGCCACTCATAAAAACACGTTGGGGAGAATTTTCTCCCCGTCGGGTGGGCAGGTTGGGAGCAGGCGGGCACGGAGCTGATTGTTGCCTGCGATCGGCTGTGTGCCACCATTTTACATGGGCGGGCCAATTAAGGCCCACCCAGCGTGATGTGCGCACCATAGCTTCAGTGCTACCTGTGTGGACGGGGGGGGAGGATGGAGAGTCGGGGCCTGCGCTCTTTTGCGCATGTGCGTGAAAGAGCACAGAAATCTCCCTCACAGAACTGCCTCAGGGAGATTAAGTTCAGCTATAAAGATGGAAAAAAATAAAATTATTAAGACATGTCCCCTCATGTGACGGTGTCACATGAGCTGGGACATGTTTATGAATTTTCATTAAAAATTTAATTAATAAACCCTTCATGAAACCTCATCCCGCCCATGGATAAGGTTTCATGAAAAATGCGAAGGCCGCCTGGGCTCTTCGCCTGCCCCTCAACCTTAAGGTTGGATGGGAACCTTGACAATTACTTTAATTAGTTTATTAATGGCCTTAGCAGGCCTTTGACAGTTTGGCGGGCATGCAGCTGACTCCGGTGCGCACCTGCCGAACGGAAGATCAAAATGATGTGAAGTGATGTCGGGGCACCATGCCTCATTTTACACATCGGCGTGTAGGGCCCACCAAACTGTCAAAGGCCTGTCGGCCTGCGGGGCTCGCCCCCACATGCCAAACAGAAGATTCTGCCCATTTACTTTGATCTTCCAGATATAAGCTATTTGATTTCAACAGGACTTTTGAGTACATTCATATGAACTTTTGCAGGTAATGGAGGAATACCATAAATAGGGAGGCCCAGTTCCACCCCATAGGAGTGTACAGTCCTGTTCCATGATTACAGAACCTCACTAATAACGTCTATAGAAAGTCTATACCTCTGACTGAATTAAGTATGTGTCGTGAAAGAGGCAGAGTGTGATCTAGAGAAATAGAAAGGCTTATAATCTAATAGGATGGTGATGTCATGTTGAATGATTTTTTTTTTTTTAAAAAGAGTTCAGCGCTTCTAAAAGGTTCTTATAAGTACCATATACCTTACTTCAAACCTGTATACTTCCAAGTTTGTTTCAAAGTCCAATCTCCCTCTGTCCCAATAATTGATGTTAACTGCGAGGTTTGAATTACCACTGGTATTAACAAAATTCACATAAGGATAGGGCTCCTGGCTGATGCAAAGAGATCTGCCAATGCAAACTAGCATCAGACTTAACTTCAATCTCACTAATGCAGACTAACACCCTTGTTTATCTGGATGCCATCTTTGCTACCACTTTTCCCTACTTAACAGAAACAATAAAGCTTGGAAGCAATTGAACATTTGTGGTTCTACAGGTTAATAGAAACTTAGTAAATGCATAATGGATGACTTCCCTCTATGAAAAGGAACTGTTGCCTGGGTAAGCATTAAAACTTTAATAAAATGCTGCAAGTTGGTTACTTTTATAATGTACTCTGGTTTTGCTGCTGTGGTATTCTTCCACAATAGACCACCGTACTACTGCTTTTAAGGCACTCACACAATCGATTTAAATAATACTACTTCCTATTACTGTGAAACCTCTTTGCCAACATTTATGAAAATTAAAATGCTGAATGCTATAAATATTTAAATTAACTTTAACTTACCTGCATCAAAAGGAACCCACCACCAATGGCTGTAGCTGCCAGCTTGCCAATCTTTTGAAATACAAAACCTGCACACCTGAAAGTGAGGACAACAGAACTAAATATTAATTTTAGTTTAGGTTCTCCTTCAAAAACACTTTACTTGGATAAGGAACTTTCCCAATGCTAGATTTCCTGGTCCCTTTCTACATCCACAAACCAACAGTCAAGGCAAATTATTTGTTCAATATCCTGCCAATACTGATTTGTGCCAAATGCCAGCTGTGCCATTGATTTCAATTCTAATTTTCCTTACCCAGGAGGAAGCATCATGAATCAATTTAGTAGCACAGTAGATTTCCAGCTGCAATTGGAATCACACACCTTTTAAATGCATTGCTATTGAGGGCATCATATTTTTGTCAATATCCTGTTTAAAACATCAAACATGAACGGTAGTTCAGCAAGTGTAAATTTCAAGTATTTATCTTAAGTCACTTCAGAAACGTACAACTGCAGTTCAAAGTCAACCAGATGTATGGAATGAGATCCTCCTTTCTTTTTTTTTGGTGATTAGAAAACTGTGTGGGTTTGCAGTACGTATATATTGTGGTCTTGTTCATTGACAGTTATGAAAATCACATCAGTAGAGCATGCTCTTAAAAGGTTGGAGTTGAGATACATTTCTGATCCAGTGTAGAGGGGGCTTTAATCTGTCTACCTTTGTGGGAGTGTATCACAGTAATAGCCAGTGTGAACATAAAGCAGGAAAAATTTTAATTCTCCAGCACTGACATCAATAACATATATATTTGTAAATAGACTAAATGAGAGATTGGAAATTTTAAACATTTCATTAAAAATACAGATCATAAATACTAAATAATAAAATACTAGAGTATTAACTAAGAATTATTTTATGCTACTTAGTGACACAGTAGTTAAAATGAAGCACTGTGTTTAAAAATAGGTAACCTATATGGCATGCATAACTAAACCAATGGAACAAATCTGGCACTAATTATTCATAAGTCAGAACAACAATACACATGAATGCATTCCACCAATGACCCATACCAGCACTCTAGCTATCTCATTTGAGAGGACACTTTAGTGCAAACTGATACCAAGTTAGAGACAGTTTGTGCAACGTACCCAAGAACTGAGTTGATATTACCCGACTTTCAGTAGGTCCTTAAAAGCCAGCAGTCTCAGGATATTTTCATCCCATCAATCTGGGTTCAATTCAAAATGAAATGACAAAGCTAAAAGGACAGAACATTGATCCACTGTGCAACCCCAAAAGCTACAAGCTTGGAACATTAGCATAATTCTACTGGGCACTGCATTTTAAAATTCATGTGATTATAGACCAGATTAAAAAATCTCACTTTTTACTCAATTTATATACTCTAAAGTTTTTGTTTCACAGCTCCTAAGTGTGCCTGTACATTGGGGGAGAGAAAGAGAATTGTAGTAGTACATATATAGCTTTGGCAACATACAGTAGACTACACCACTCACCAGCCAGTTACACCACCCATCATTAATTGAGTAGCTACAGAATATTTCTCTGCAACTGGTCCAGAATTCTGTCCAAAAATACGGCCCCACCACTCATGTCGCCCTGAATATTCCAACAGATCTACGACCTCATAGGAATCATCATCATCACAGTTTTGACCTAAGGAAAGTGAACAGTACAAACAATGGTTTATTTTCCTAATGCATAACAGACAAGCTCTAGTGAGAAATAGGAGGTATGACAAAGAGGAGCTAAAGGTAGGAATATAATATTGATTTCAATTTGGCCAATTTTTTCCATCTCCAATGCTTGTACTGTAATTAAGAGAGAACAAAGATTACACAAAATTATTTTGCCCACTGTCAGGTAAGCACAATCTTAATCATTATGTTACCTTACTTTTCCAAACACTGGCTTCCTTTACTCCAAAATCAAGTTCTGGGGCTTCCTGATGGTTTATTGAGCTTACCATGCTTTGGTTCCGAGCTGCATCAACTGATCTAAGATAGGGCAAGGAGTGCTACAGTTAGTCTTAATGTCTTTGATTAGGGAAGGGAAAAATTTCAGCGTTTCTGCTCCTAAAGCTACTCGCATCTACTGTTCAATAATGTGCAGTGGGAAATGGATCAAGAACAGAATCAGCTTTGCTGATATCCCCTAAAGCTGTGAGACTAACCTCAAGCAAGGAATTGACACCTTCAAACAAGAAATATATTAAAAACAAGACTGGTGAAAAGAGGAATAAACTCAGCTGCTAGTTTCCCATAATTAAATAACCTGTCAACATTCACCAGCAAAGGGCTAACTTATAAATAATAGCCATGTGTACAATATGGCAGCAGGCACCCAACATTCATGTAAATGCACCATAGAGTCAAATCCTTGTGAAAGGGTGGGGTAAGAATTGAAGAGAACATTTTAAAATGTTATGTCCCTAAAGTTTTCTTAATTTAATAACTTAGATAAGAAAATTAAACCTTCTTTTAAGTATGGAAATCATAGTAGTGTCATAGTTTACAATATATGAATATGCAAGGTTAAATACAGCAAACAAATTAAAAGTCATCTTTTTCCACTCCCCAAAATGATATACTGCACAGTAGGTTCACAAAGTATTTTGGTTCCCACCTGTTGTGCAAAAATGAAGGTCAGTATTACAATCCAAAAAAAAAAATCAAAGTTTCTAAATATTTTAAAGGAGAACGCACTGAGCAAACCATTTTCTTTTCAAGTTTCAGCTTAGTACAATGATAGCACTTAAGAGATCATCTTAAGGTTCTGTGTTCCAGCTCCATTAGGTGTACACTTCACTGCAGTATGAAGCAAGTTCTGAGTTAGAAGTGTTATCTTTCAAATGAGATATTAAGCTAAGACCCCATCTTCATGTTCAAGTGAATATAATCCAACAGAACATTCCCCATGCTTCTATATACTCAAGTACAAATGCTGTAGCAGTTTTTGTTACTACTTTTGTTGGCGTGATGTGACCATTTGCCTATAGTCCAGTGCCCCAAGCTTGGTCATTAATGTTGGAACACTTGAGAAAACAATGAGGGGTTCTGCATTTTAATAACAACTCACAGTTACGTAACACCATAATAAAAAGGTCCCAATGCACTTCACAGAACCATTATCAAACAAAATTTGATATGTCACATAAGAGACTAGTAGGGCAGATGACAAAAGCTTAGCCATAGAGGTAAGTTTTAAGGGATGTCTTAAAGGAAGAAAGCAAGACAGAAAGGTTTAGGGAGGGAATCATAGTTTAGGGCCTTGGCAGCTGAAGGTATGGCTGCCAATGGGGACGTGATTAAAAGCAGGAACAGTCAAGAGGCCAGAATTAGAACAGCACAGATATGAAGATTGTAGGGCTGGAGTTGGTTACAGAAATAGGGAGGGGTGAGACCATGGAGGGATTTGAAAACACAACTGAGAATTTTAAAATGAAGGTAGTGTTTAAATGGGAGCCAATGTGGATCAGCAAGTAGAAGGGTGCTGGGTGAATGGAACTTGGTGCAAATTAGGATACAGCAGAGTTTTGGATAACCTCTTTAAAAAAAAATAGAATAACTGCTTACAAACACTGATGTCCTCACTTCCCATTAGGTCTTGTTTCATACACTAGGCTTGCTGTTGACAGCTATGGTGTCAATACTTACAGCTCAGAATTCAGACACAATAATTCAATGATCACTCATTAAAATAAGGTGGTAAAATACATATTTAGTACTTCCAAAACTATCTAATATAAACTGTGGGTTCTACTCTAGAAAGCCAGGTGGTGAGGGATAGACCTGGAGCCAGTTTTCACACAGCATTTATTTACAGAGATACACAATACAAAGATGCACCTTCTTAGCAAACAACCACAGTTTCAGTCTGTTCCTTTTTAGATTTTTTTTTACTGAATTCAAATCCCACCATGTGCCATGGCAGGGTTTGAACCTGGGTCCCCAGAGCATTACCCTGGATTTCTTGATTACTAGACCTGCAACAATACCACTATGCCATCACCTTCCCTTCTCTGTTCCTTTTTAAATTTTTTTTTTAAATTTTGAAGGCTGCAGTCCCCCGACGAGCCAGAAGGTACCTCGGGGGTATTGAGTGTTCCAGAGTTGGGCACCACCTCAAGGGAGGTGCCCTCAGTAAGCCCCGAGGAGCCCTGTTCAGGGGACTGCAGCAGGTTGACGGGGTCTGTTCCTTTTTATAGGGGCATACGTGAATCCCTAGTTAATGCCCACCACCTGCATATAATTACTATATGCCTGATTTTACAGATGGACAGCTTTATGTAGCTTTTACCAGAGTGAGAGATTTTTATTCTGTTAACTCTTTGGTGAAAGAATAACTAGAAATCGTAGAAGTACAATTACAATAAAGTTATTAATTTGACTGCAAATGCTTTGTAGGTCTCTGTGGGTATACAATACTGTGCACCATCCCTCTGCTACCACTGCTCACCCAAGCAAGTCTTCCAATTAAATTCAACTCCAATCGTGTAATATGTGTACTGACAGCAACAAGACATGTTGCTGTGCTATTCAGAAAAGCAACATAAAGGAGAGTGTGCCAATGCCAACATCCATTTCCCTTTGTTATCAAAGATGACTGTTTCTTGCATGCATAGAGTCACCTGTTGTGCGTTCTAACATGGCTGTGGAGCCTGACTGCAGGCCTATTTGGCTTTGCAGGCAAGGATGAATTGTCTGATTTTGTTGGGTCCGCCTGGTTTTTCTAGCTTGCCTTTAGTCCTTAGCTGCCTGTATTCTTTGCTTTTCGAAGGAAACAACAACTCTTGAGATTGCTCCCTAGATAGTTCTTTCTTGTGCATTTTTATCTCAGTCTGTGATGGATATGCCACGTTTCCTGAGGTTCGCCTTCAAGGAGTTCTTGTACCTTAATCTGGGCCTACTTTGCAGGTGGTGTTTAAGTTGTGAATACATTCAGGGATTTTATAATCAGTTACACATACTAGATATTCACTCCATCTGAGCCTAGCTCTGATGATGAATGTTTAAATTCTAGATATTTCTGCTCTTTGAAGTACCTCGGTGTCGGATACTTTGTCCTCCTATTTGGTGCCCATGATGTTCTGAATACATCTCATGTGGAACTGGTCCTTGTTTCAAAGGCATAATAGAGAGTATGCATTACCATAGCTTTGTATACTGCAAGTTTTGTTATAAGTTGGATACTTTGTTTCCTCTAAGTCTCTTGGATAAATGGACAAATGCTGAGCTTGCTCCGGCAATTCTATTTGCCACCTCACTATCAATGCAGACATTTCTGAAGATTATGCTTTTGACATAGATACATAACAAACAAGAATACAATATAAAACTAAAGAACACATTATAAAGATTGCATGAAAGATAGAAAAACTTGTTAATGAACAAAATATGTACATTTTAATCAAAATAGAGCAAAGAAAAACGTTAAAACAGGAATTTTTAAAAATCCACACATTGATCTTTTTAAAACACTGATTCTGCCTCAACTAGGATATTGTGTCCAATTCTGGGGACTGCACTTTCTGAAGGATATGAAGGCATTAAAGAGGGTGCATATAAGGTTTATGACAATGGCTTCAAAGATGAGGGACTTCAGTCACTTGGATATATTAGATAAGCTGAGGCTGTTTTCCTGAGAGAAGGTTGAGAAAATATTTGATAAAGGTGTTCAAAATGATGAAGGGTCCAAGCATCCAGACAGAGTAGACAAGGAGAAATTATTCCAAAACTGTTCCTATTGAGAACCAAAGGACACCAATTTAAGGTGAACGGCAAAAGAAATTAAGAGGTCATGAGCAAAAACTTTTTACGCAGTGAGTGATTAAGATCTGAAATGTACTGCCTGAGAGTGTGGTGGAGGCAGGTTCTCTGGTGGGAAAGGGAACTCGATGATTATCTGGAGAGTAAAATTTGCAAGCTATGGAGAAAAGTCAGGCATATGGGATTTAGCTGAATTGCTCTTGCAAAGATCCAGCACAGACATAATGGGCCAAATGGCATCCTTCTGTGCTGTGATCATTCTACATCAATAGAAACTAAGAAGGGATTAGAAAGAAAATAGCAGCAATCTGAACCAGAGAAAATTAGAATCGACAAAGAATTTTTAAAATAAAGGACAAAATAGGAATTAGGTGAACCAAAACAAAGGAAAAAGTTAATAGAAATTATTTTTAAAGTGTAAGAAAAATTAAAGGGGGACAAAACTTGAGTCCTTTGAATTGAGGCTAATTCAATTCCTTGAAAATTTCTGAAATTCTGAGTTAGGAGTTGAAGTTTGCTGAAATGGTCATAGAAGTACAGAGGAAGCCATTCAGCTCATCAAGTCCATGCTTGCACTCTGTAGAGGCATCTGGTCAGTCCCATTTTCCTGTTCTATCACATAGCCCTACATGTTTATTTCCCTCGAGTGCCTATCCAATTTCCTTTTGCAATCATTAATTGTCTCCGCTTTCACCACCCTCGTAGGCAGTGAATTCCAGGTCAATACCACTTGCTGTGTAAAGTGTTCTTCCTCAAATCCCCGAGGCAAAATAAGAGGTTTAAAAATATGGATAACAGAAACATTAGCTGGACTAAAACACCTTTGCTAGCTATAGTAATGTGGAAGTATGAATGATTAAGATCACACAAATATAGGGTTACTAAGTTAATGCAGACCTGCATAAAATATTGTCACGTCACATGTGGTCTGCCTGAAGGCAGGTCCTTAGCTCATTGCCTAATGATGCTTCATCATGAGTTTTTTTTCTTGGCAGCTTTTGTCAGTGGTGGTTTGCTATTGCCTTCCACTCCCAGGGGCAGGGCGAGAAGGCAATTTCCAAGTCTACTTCAGCCAGAACAGGAATCGAATTCACAATGTTGGCATTATTCTGAACCACACATTAGCCATCTAGTGATCTATGAGCTAACCCTGTCCCCCGTAAGCCATGTTTCAAACTAATGATTACAAAGAAATTTGTTGTTGTTTACTTGTCAGACCTGACGCAGGGTCCATTTTGTACAAAAAGGAAGCACCACCATCACTTGGAGTCCTGATCAGATGCAGCAGTACTTTAAAAAAAATCTTTCATGGGACATGGGCATCATTGGCAAGGCCAGCATTTATTGCCCATCCCTAATTTCCCTTGAGAAGATGCTGGTGAGCCATCTTCTTGAACTGCTGCCTTTTACAATGTTGTAGAGAACAAGTACAGTGAAAATAAACATCCTTCACAGCCTCCTTTATCTCTCCCAAGCAGGTAACAACTTCGGCATCCTGTTCAATCCCAAGATGAGCTTTCAATCCCATACCCTCTCTATCACAAAGACTACCTACTGCTACCCCAAACAATACCTACCTCTGCCTTTGTTGCTGAAATTCCCATCTATGATGCTGTCACATGCAGACTTGACTACTTCAATGCACTCCTGGATGTCTTTCTAACCTCTCAGTTTAAACTCTGCCTGCCTTATCTCATCCTTCATCAAGTCTATCATACAATTACTCTTGCCCTTAATGTTCTGCATCAGCTCCTTGCCCCCAATATAAACTTTTTGTCTTTGTGTTTAAATCCCATCATGGCCTTGTCATTTCCTAGCTCCATAAACTTTTCCAACCAACCCACCAACTGCCATCACCTCCCACCACCCCCAATTTTTCCTTGCGCAAACAACAAATACTTACATCTCTGCAGCACCTTTCATTACCACCAGATGTCCAAAGCACTTTACAGCAACTGAAATACTTCTGAAATGCAGTCACTGTTGTAATGTAGGACAGCGACAGCTAATTTGCGCACAACAAACTACCACATATGTGATAATGCCCAGGATAATCTGTTTGATGTTGATTGAAAGGTAAATCTTGGTTAAGGTACTAAGGAGAACTCACTTGTTCCTCTTCGATATCATGCCATGGGATCTTTTATAACCACCTCAGGAGAAGAAGGCACCTCGGTTTAATGCCTCATTCAAAAGATGACACTTCTAACAGTGCATCACTCCATCAATAATGCACTGGAATGTCAGCCTAGATTGCTGTGTTCACGTCTTGGAATGGGACTTGAACCAACAACCTTCTGACTCAAAGGCATACAATAACTAGTCATGGCAGACATACTGCATAACTTTGCCGCACAACTGGCAGCTATACCTTCAACCACTTGGGCCCCACGCTTTGGAACTTCTGAACATGCCTTCAGGAAATTCCTTAAAAGCCACCTCTGAACAAGGACACCCCAGCTTCCTTCTTTGGTTTAGTATCAATTTTGTCTGATGATGTGTGACTTGTCTTGTGATGTTTCACTAATGGCACTAGCTAATTGTCATCTTTGTGTAACAATCACCAATTTGGTTTAAATTGGTAACACACCTGCCTTAAAATACACATATGTTTAAATGATTGCGAACGGTGTGACTTGTTTTCATTTCTAAGGTTGCTATGTCATTTGTTCACACCTCTAAAACTTATATGATCTATAAAGTTTTTTTAATTATTAAGAACCCAAGATGAACAGCTATTGACCATGATGCAACACAAAGGAAAAATAACAAGATATATTAGGTCGCAGTGATTAGGCTTGGGCTTTAAAAACCCGAAGATTGCAAGAAGAAACAACAACTGAGGGAGTAAAGAGTTTCGAGTTTTGAGGTCCTGAAAAAAACAAGTTCTGCGTACTGTGAGATAGGCTTCACTTCAACACAGAAAAAGATCTAGAGGAGAACGAACAAGGATAACGTATTTGGCACTTGAAATGAAAACGCAGTGGTCACACAAGCTGCTCATGTGATCTCTTTCCTTCAGTGAGCAAACGTTGCATTCAATCAACAACTTTCTGTGCAGATCCTCCAGATTTCTAGTTGTCAGATTTATAATCCACTGGAAATGTCATAGGGGGTCACGCTCAAATGCGAAGATTTCACATCGGGTTAAATTGCTGGCATTTCTATGGTCTGTAACACATTTTAAATCCTGATTTACAACAGAAACTAACTGATGTAATTTTGATACCATGTCTAACAGTGAAGATAAACTTATCGGTTTTTTACGGCCATGGTGAGGGGCTCCGAGATGTGTTTGTCATGAACACAATGGAAATGTCTTTAGAAAGCACAAAGTTGCATATTTAATGCATTATAACTAAAATTAAAACACGCATTAGGATCAGACAGAAACAGACATATTCCTCGCACCATCACCAAATGAGTCCGGTCAAATGCTGCTGACACCCCGCACCTTCTCCACACTCACTCCGACCAGCTCAGCCACTCCACATAAGCCCCTTCACACAAATAAATCTAACCGAATGGAGGAGCTCGCCGATTCCAGCCCAACTTACCTCCACGCTCCGCCATACTGCAGCTGGTTTTAATGTTGATAGATGAATAACTCCAGCTCCTCACCCGGAAACACATCCTGTATGGGGTCAGAATGACGGGCTCCGGCACCATGGTGATGGGGCCTGGCACCAGTTGTACAGGCCAAGCGCATCTTAGCTCGGAAATGTAATATAAAAAAATACATTCCTGTTGGAATATGCGTATCAATTATGATTTTTAAACTCCATGTTTTCAATGGAGCTACTTTTAGACATAGTTCCCGGAATAGGCCAGGTGCGATATTCCACCTTTTAAACGCCTCATTCAAAACTCTGCTGCCAGTCCAGTTCACCCAACACTTCCGTGCTCACTGAGCTACATTGGTTCCTGGGCCAGTAATGCCTTAATTTTTTTTTTAAAATGTGCGTTTTTTTTTCAAATCTGTCCAGCCCACCACGAATTTGATCTCTGCGTAACTCCAATCCGTACCTCGTGTGAATCCCCATTTTAACACCCCGCCATTGTGCTTTGGATATCCCTCCCTCGACCTTTCCTCTCTTTTGGTCCTCTATCTGAACATGCGTTTGGTTCAGTGTCAAATTTAGTTTTATAATAATGCTCCTGTGAATATTTTACTGCGTTAAAAGGTGCTAAATAAGTGCAAGCTGCTGTTACGTGCAGAAAAATAACTGCTTTCCTTTAAGGTTATGTACCGAGGCAGAGCTGTGTGCCTTGCTCTCGTCAGTAGACACTGCTACTCAGAAGTTGTGGACAAATTGACAAGAAATAAATGAATTTAGTAAATCTGATTCATCTGAAATGTTAGATTTATTTTGATTGAACATTTCCTCACTGTCAAAAATATCTAACCTATTCTTAAATGTTCACGTTCTGCTTCATTCACTGTCTCTGGGATTTATAGGATTACTAAAACTACTAGATTATCCTAGAATGGACTGTGAATCTCCCAAGCTCTGCTGCTAGCAGCCTCGTGAACTTCACTTTTTAAATCTATTGCACCACCCCTTTACCCCCCAGTACTACTTCATAACATAGCTGATACTTGGAGATTCAGGGTTTTATGAATATGAGAATCACACATTTCTGCATAAGGAACTATGTTTGCCACAGTGCTTTTCTTAAACATTTTTGAAAATCATATTTCCTTTTTTAATCCTATCAGAACCACTACCTCATTTTTTTTCCTTTCTCTGTACAATTTTCCACTTAAATTATGGCAGAAGATTGGGAGAACTTCCATGGAAATTCCAGTTAACTTGCTGGCTGCTGTTTTAATTTGGGCTTTTAATAATGTATTACGTTTTCTCACTCAAATGAATTGATAGTTTCTGTTGACAGTCTGCATGCCTATGAAATGAAACTCGCATTTATTTTGTTTTCTTACAGAATTAAATCAAATTGATCCTTATTGAATAGAAAGAAAATTATCAAAACATCTAGTTACAAACTCTTAATTCTTTGAAGATAGGGCTGCAATCAGTTGTGATCAAAGCAACATAATGTGCACTGATGCTGAACTGTTTTGAGATTAATCACAATTTAATTCTTTAAAAAGCTCATGGTTTGAAGCCTAAATTTGTTTTAACACTAGTCTGAATATCCCAGGATACCTAAAACTAGCTATTGATAACAATTCTGATGGAAAGATCATTGACCCAAAAATACTCTCTTCACAGATGTTGCCTGTTTCACATTTTCTGCCTTTAGTATAACAATCTAGAAGTCCAATTCATACACAGATTAAGGGAAATTTGGGAGGTTAATGGGCTGTAATTCACACAGGGCAACTCAGAACACACACACCTCTGGATCATAGGTTTTGGGTTGAAGTCCCATTGCAGACTTCACTACACAATCAAGGTTGATGTTTCAGTACAGTACTGGGAAAGTTATTTATTCTTTCATAGGATGCAGGTGTTGCCAGCCAGGCAGGCATTTATTGCCCAACCCTAACTACCCTTGAGAGGATGGTGGTGAGCCACCTTCTTGAACTGCTGCAGTCCACTTTGTATAGGTACACCCAATGCTAGTAGGGAGTTCCAGGATTTTGATCCAACGACAATGAAGGAACAGTAATATAGCTCCAAGTCAGGATGGTGTGTGGCTTGGAGGGGAATGGTGTTGGCGTTCCCATCTGTCTTCTGCCCTTGCCCTTCTTGGTGGTAGAGGTTGTGGGTTTGGAAGGTGCTGTCGAGGGAGAAGTACAGCATTGTTGAAGATGCCACCTTTCAAATGAGACATTAAATGGACAGAGGCCCTGTTTTTTTTTCTCAGGTGCTCATAAAAGATTCTACAGCATTATTTGAAGAAAAGGAAAGTTTTCCTCGTGTTCAAGTCAATGTTTATCCTTAAACCAACACCTCAAAACACAGATCTGATCTTTTATTTCATTGCTGTGTACAAATTACCCAATATATTTCCTATATTACAACACATACTGCAAAAGTACTTAATTGGTTGTAAAGTGCTTTAAGACATCCTGAGGTCATGAAAGGTTCTATAATTTAGATTTCAACAAAGTTAGTGAAATCCATCATAGCTCTGCATTGCCACTCCTTTTAAGTAGACTGTTAAATGTTAAACCCAAATAGTCTGTCTGACACAGCAATGCCGCATTTTGGAGCGGCAATGAGTAACGTCACACTGACAGAAGATTTGGGAATTTTTTCTCACTTATCTCTTGTGGGGAAGTTCCTAAGCAAGAGTTGGGCTGAGAGGGAAAATCACGATAGCTATGACTTGGCTACCGTTGGTTCAAAAATATCATTAGCAGAGATTTGGAAGCTGGTATTATTAGGTCTCGGCTAAAAAATAGATCAGAATGAGAACCTAATGTATCCTCAAAAACATTAATGGTAATAGAGGCATTATGCCAGTTGAGTGGACTCATCTAGCTTGGAATTTACATCGAAACTTCTATTCCTAGGATGTTGCCATTCCCTCATCACCCATTGTGCAAAAAAAAACCTTCAGAGTGCATTTATATATTTATCTTACTAAACTATTTAAATGCAATTTATTATGCTAGAAAGACTAGAGCGCTAGTAACTGCAGTGGACCACAATTAATATTAAAGGATCCTTAAGCAATGCTGTCAAGACTTCAACCAAAAACTTTATATAGTTCACCAACTACAAGCACTGATTGTACTGCTCTTTTATATTTTCTACTAATTGGTAAGCATTACTCAGAGTGAACTAACAACCAACAGTGCAGCCTGATCATCAGACTATTAGAGTTGGGTGGATAAAAGAGAATGGATGGAAGTAGCAATACCAATTGAAAATGGACTAATATCAGGCCCGTGCCACAATTGAGTCAGGGAGTGGAAGTGGACTTTAACATAGATCAAATCACAATAGTGGCGGTGAAAGGGCTGAGGCCCAGCAAAGCAAGGAGCAACGCTGGCCTAGAGTAGTCTAAAGATGAGACAAGACTGTGCAAGGGGAGTGTGTCAAATTGTATCTGACAATGCTCCTATTAAGCTCTTTGGGGCATTTACTACATTAACTTGCACCTTTAATGTTGATTAGAGGGACAGGGTCAAACAGTACTAAGGGGGAAAAGATTAAATATAAAAAGAGACAAATATGGACTGCTTCCTTTCTCTGTAGTACAAAAACATGCCTGGATTAAAAATCCTAGCTTATGTATTAGGATTTACCTCGCAGTATTCAAAAAGTCATGATTTAAGCATATCCATATATTCCAGAAGTCCTGCCTCGCCTCTTTTTGCTCCAGCCACAAGGTTGCCAATTAAGAGGAACTGTGCCCCTTTTGAAAGTGGAATCACCAATAAAAAGCAAAAGCTTTGAAGGAAACTTAATCAAATTAAGATGACAGTTCAAAGGGCAATTATGCACTCCAGCTCCCCTCATGCCCACTGGTTGCAGAAGACCTCAAGCATATTGGCAGGTACCACTTGTTCACTCGCGAGGGACACTGAGGAGAGAAAACCATGAAAGAGGGGCAGGCAGTCAATTGAATGATCCCCTCAGTTGCTCACTGCCTGGACCTGGTTCAGTGGAAGGCCAGAGAGGTAATCTAAATGTTTCTAAAGTCAAAAACGTTCATATCAACAGTGCTTTTCATATTCTCAGGACAGCACATTTCAGCCAATAAAGTAATTTTGAAATGTTCTGATGAAGGGCTATCAACCTCAAATGTTAACTGTTTCTCTCCCTAGATGCTGCCTGACCTGGGTATTTTCAGGATGTTGTTTTTAATTTTGAAGTATAATTGCTGAAATGCAGGGAAATACATCCACCAATATGCACAAACAGCAATGAGAAAAATTACAACATATCTTAGCGGCATTAGTGTAGGTGAAATTCTAGAGAAACATCAGTGAGAACTCTTACTCTTTGAATAATACCACCGTGCACTGGATGGAGCAGATGGCAGAACTTCCAAAAGATAGCACCTGACAGTGCACCTCCAATAGTACAGTACTCCCCAGTATGAATGAAGTGTCAGCCTGGATTATGTGCTCAAGTCTCTGGAACAGAGCTCGATTCCAGAGGCAACCATGCTGTCCCTGGACTCATTCAATTGGATAGGGTCATGGGTGACTTTTATATTTCTCAAATCCTGAGAATTTTGAAGGTGTCATATAGATGGAAATTGGTTTTCTCTAATAGATCTAGATAGAGGGGCAATCCAATGATTTACTGGAAAACGTATTGACATTTTGCATGACAAGGCAATACTGTTTTGTGACACCCAATCTATTACAGAATGTGCAGATTCCCTTTCAGTAAGATTGCTTAATTGTATCCCAGCTTATACCAGTGCCTTCATGGATGCATTGACTGCAAATGCACATCAAAAGTAACTTGCACCAAACAGCACCTTTAAAGGGCTAATAAAGGAAACATCCTAAACCATGGTGCAGCTGAAGGTTTTGCAAGTGAGTAAATGGAAGGGTAATTATATACTAAAAGGCAGGAAGAACAGTAAAACTCCATTAATTCCCAACATTTGTCAAAAAATTTGGTAACAAGTCTGATGTCCTACAAAAACTTGCTTCTAAATTATGTCCGCACGAATCTGGCGGAGTTTAAACCAAACTATCATTCTGAATGGCATATGACGACAGATAAAACGAGGGGAATATTTATCAAGGCATTGAAGCCGATCATGGGAAGCAACACTACAATTAATGGCCGGCAAAACAAAATCCATCGCTGGCCTCCTACCTGGTGAAACGGGAAACAGTTTAAACTACAATTTAAAATATACATCTGCCCATTTCGTTTCGCTTGAAATTAAAACTTGAGAGCTTGAACAGATCTTACTTTCAGGGTACAAGCTAACCTCAATTCTGAGAGAACATTCCCAACTGTCGCGCGCGTTCCGGGTTGGATGGGGTGGGGTGGGGTGGGGGTGGGTGGAAAGAAAGAGAGAAACTATTAAAAAAAATTCTCAAATTTCACGAGGCGACTCCCCATTTATCAAATCCCATTTTGTACGGCGCCATCCCACGCGGTTGGTTTAATGTACACTGCTGGAAACGCGAAAATTTTTTTTTTAAATAAGTCAGCAAATTGCAACACTGATCTACTTTGGAAAGTGTGGGGATGTGACCGCGACGCTTATGGTAGCAGCGAAGCCATTACTGCGATCCCTCCCCCTTACCCCCAAGTTTGTTTCTTAAAAACTCGCAATCGCGGAAACGTTACCGCTGCTGCCACTGTCTATCCAACTGAAAGGAGCAGCAAACAAACCTAAACTTCCCACACATCGTGCTCCCAATCCAACACCCACCAAAACCAAACAAAAATGGAGCAAAACTAAAGTTCTGCGCAGCGAACATTCATTTTATATCCCGACAAACCCTAACCTTGCTGACGTGTTTAGCGATCTCGATGATTGGCAGTCGCACTGCCCAATGGGGGACCGGATAACGCCGGCGCTCGTTCCAAAAGCGTCGAGGCGCTGGGGTACGGGGGCCAATGGGAGCGGGCGGCAACCGGAAGGGGCGGCTCCCCGTGTCAGTTGATCCCGCAGCACGGACTGACGTAAATCAACACAAAGGCACGTGGGGCGGGTTGCTGCTGCCCATTGGTCGGGAGTGGGTTTGCTGTTTGTGCGCTTACGGCGTGGATTCGGTGTGACACAATTACAACTTTCTGCTTTGAAGTTTTTTCTTTTTTTTCCCTTAATACCATTTCAATGCTATTTTAATTCTCCCCCCCAAAAATAAGGACTCCAGCAGCGCATGGTAGAAACGAAGCAAGAGCTTGAAGGATGTGAAAAAACCAAAAAAAAGTCCACGGAAATAATAAAGAATAACAAAAATAAATTGCAAACATTTTTTTTCATCTCTATCTGTAAACCCATGAAATCCTGTGGAGTATCATTCGGTGATGAGGAAAAGAAAATGGCGGCGGGAAAACCGAGTGAAATTGAGGATGACTTTCCAACTCTGACGCCCCAGGAGAGAGACTCTATTGCAACTCTCGATAGGTTAGAAAATTCTGCAAGTTTTGTCTTGTGTTTTTGATTAAGTTTTAGTGTTTGTGCATAAATTAAAACATTTTAACGTATGTCATCTGTCTGTCGCTATCGCACAGCCGACTGTTTGGATTTCTGAAGGTTCATGAAGATGGCGCCAGAACGAAGGCCTTGTTAATAAAGGTAAGAGCTGAGAGATATCAGCTTTAAAAAAAGTCTTGCATTTTTGTCCCTATGTAATAATAACAAACTAATGCGTTAACCGCCCTTCAACAATAAAACAAGGTTTGCGAAAGCCTCTCCACTTTATATAGGGTAGGCTCATTGAGGGTTTTCCTATTATATGTGTACTAACTTGAGAAGCAACGGTGCATATGAGCACAGACGTTTGCAAATATTGACCGTGTAATGTGAACGACATGTCTTTTCATTTTTGCGTGTGGTTGCATTAAATTTAGTTACACTTTCCGCAAGCCCCTCTCTATGCTTTGCCTCCCAAGCTCCAGGCTCTATGCTGTGGGTTTTGTGTTGTGTATGGGTTGAAGTTTTGCTCCGCGTTAAAAATGGCTGCTTCTCTCCAAGATGGCGGGACAGGGAGGAGAGAGAAAAATAGTGAGTGATTGGTAGGGGAGGACAACAAAAAAAAACTCGGGCCAATTTCAGCAGTAACTGATCTGAAATCTGCATTGTGCTTTGTGAAAGAAATTTACTTATTAAAGTGCAGAAAAAAGGCACGTTGACGAGATTGTTTATGCGCTTTTTAGAAAAAATACACAATGTGATTCACTCAACCTGTAGCACCAAGCAGTTAAATGTAAAACATAATGAAATGGCTGCTATACCACAGAATATGTGACATTGCATTAAACATACATATTTTAGATCGCATATGAATGTATTGGTTGCAATTGCTTAGATGATGGGACCACATTTGTTTCAGGAAAACTTTTGTATAAAATGGATATTTGCAGGAGTCTGGTTATCTGCACCGCAGTATACCCGTTTTAAAAAATAATTTTCTTATTTGATAGTTTTTGTATACGTTGTGAAGTTTATTAATGCTGAATATTTTCGAATGTCCGATCTCTCCAGTTTTTGATTACATACTTGAAATGTTTCTTTCCGATTAGAATTGCGTCTGTTTTTGTTTTTGATCGGGTGGTGGAGGTAAAAACCTAGTTTACGTAAGTGTTGTAATACTGTGCCCGGCATGTTCCTATCGAGCTATAATGGCTTCCATTGGTTCGATTTCAGATAAATTGTTTTTTTGTTTGTTTTAAATCTTGTTTTGTCCTAGTACGTTTTTGTAACGTCTTGATTTAATAAGACATCACTCATTTCTTAATGTACATTTATTATTTGAAAAGTAAATTGTCAAGATTTTATTCACTCACTGGATAGTGATGTTAAACCCTTTAGAGTGTCACACTAACACATTGCCTTTGTGAGTCTATAAACAAAAAAAAACACAGTTAACTGCCAATGACAGTTGTAGGTGAAAATTGGCAGGTTTGTAGACTGGACACAGTATTAAGGTCTAGTGGAAAGCATTTAACTATCTTGTGTAATCAAAATGCTTTTTTTATAGAATTCTGTGACACTCTTTTAATATGCATCATCCCATTGTGCCCATACCTGACTAGTCTGTTCTCAGGAAATTAAAGACCTGCCAGTGTGTTGGATGTAAAACTCCCATAATGGTTCTCATTTCTGTTCTGAGTTGGAAAATAGTAATGAAGTTTCCGTGTGATTTAGTGTGCTTGTCTACTCATACAAATAAGCGAGGTTCCAAGTTTGATATTGAATTTGTGCTAAACATGCTGTTAATCATGGCCGAGGTGGTGATGGGGTGCTACAAATGTTCTTAATGAGGAATGATAAAAATAGCCTACATCTGACTGCTATCCAGTGACACTTGTGTTCTTTGGATGTTGGTGAGGATAGAATGGGATTGTATTGTGAAGCTCTTACAGTCATTCAGCTGGTTCAGAGGTTCCCCTCCAAGTCTCACACCTGCCTGCAGGAGTAAGCCATATGGCCTGTCAAATCTGTTCCGCCATTCAATATGATTGTGGCTGATCGTGGACTTCGACTCCATTTCCCTGCCCATTCCCTGAGAGACCAAAAATCTGTCTATCCCAGCCTTAAATGTATTCAACAGTGGACTGTCGACATCCCTCTGGGGGTAATTCCAAAGATTCACAACCCTTTGAGTAAAGCAATTTCTCCTTATTTCAGTCCTAAATGATTGGCCCATTATCCTGGGACTATGCCCCCCGCGTTTTAGATTTCCTGGCCAACGGAAACAATCTCTGTGTCTAACCTATTGAGCCCCTTCAAAATCTTGTATGTTTCAATGAGATTGCCTCTGAACTCCAGAGAAAATGGGCCCAATTTGCTCCACCTCCCATCATAGGACAGCCACTGATCCCCAGGACCAATTTAGTGAAGATTTGCTATACCACTTCCAATGCAAGTGTATCCTTTCTTAAATGCGGAGGCCAAAACTGCGCACATTACTCTAGATGCAGTCTCATTGAAACCATGTAGAACTGTAGCAAGACTTGTTTTTTGTATTCCAATCGTCTTGCAATAAAGGCCAACATGCCATTTGCCTTCTTAATTGCTTGCTGTACCTGTATGTTAACTTTTTGTGTTCCTTGTATGAGCACACCCAAGTCTCTTTAAACATCAACACGTACAAGTTTCTCACCTTTTAAAAAATGTTCAACTCTCCTATTCTTTTGACCACATTGAATAACTTCAAACTTCCCTACATTATAATCTATCAGCCCACTCGCTTCACCTGCCTGTATCTCCTTGCAGCCTCTGTCTTCCTACAGCTTATCTTTCCATCTAGCTTTGTATCATTAGGAAACTTAGATATGTTACTCTGTCTCTTCATCCAAGTCATTAATATGGATTGTTAATAGACGCGGCTCCAACACTGATCCTTGCGGTACTTCACTATTCACTACCTGCCAACTTGAAGAAGTCCCATTTATGCCCACTCTCTGTTTCCTAACTATTAACCAATCTTCTATCCATGCTAATATGTTGCCTCCAACTCCACGTGCATTTATCTTGCCTATTAAACTTTTGTGTGGCACCTTATCAAATGCCTTATAGAAATCCAGGTATACTACATCTACTGGTTCACCTTTATCTACCTTACTAGTTACATCCTTAAAAAAACTTCAATATAGTTATTAAACAGGATTGCCCTTTAGCAAAACCATGTTAACTTGTTCTAATCATGCTATGCTTTTCTTTCTTTGAAATATATTGCTGATGCTTCATTGTCTCTGAGTTAAAATCCTGAAATTCCCTCCCTAACAGCACTGAGAGTGTACCTTCACTACATGGATTGCAGCAGTTCAAGATGACTTGTCATGATCATCTTGAGGACATTTAGGAATAGGCAGTAAATGCTGACCTTGCTAGTTAACGCCCACATCCCATGAATGAATTAAAAGAAAATAACTTTAGATTTACACGTGAAGAATAGCATCAAAATGCAGTGTGCATGGAGTCATACTCCCAACAGGGAGTCAATGTCTAGACAGTTGCTAAGAGGATTTAAAAAAAAAAATTAAATATATTTTCAGAAAAACAGTTTTACATAATCAACCACATGTGAAAAACATAAATTTATTGCAGTTAACACATTGCCTTTGTTGAGAGTCGATGTACAATGTATTGTGTGTGGCCTATACTTCTTGCAAGTGTTGCACTTCTTTCTCTCTGCTTTAACATATCCTTAGCCTAACACTGATCACTACCATAGGCTATTTAGTGGTTTCAAAATATGCTGCCCCCAGTAGACTAGTCAAATCTGTTGGTGAATTGTCCAATATTTGGAACTTAACAGTAAATGTAAAATTCTAATCTTTGTAAGTGACCTATTGTAAATAGATGTGGCATAATTTATTTATCCATGTTGAGTAGTGCTGTTAGTTTTAACATTATAGCAATATAGCCATGTTTTGATTCAACTTGTGTAGAAGAGACAGTCTAAAGTTGTCATTTTTAATCTTAGAGCGGGATTAGATGGATTACTGATGAATACCTATCTGATCTTACCACATATATTTTGTGTTTTTGTAAATTTCAGTTTGTAAAGATTTCAAATACCTTGCAATACTTGCTTGATGCACAATAACATTAATGGCTTTAACAATATTCATTATTTACTTCATACCATTATTTTGAACGCTTTTATGTTTGCTTAGATTAAGTATTTTCTGAATACTGATTTGTTCACTGGCACATTTCTTGTGTACTCGTACTTCAGAAATAGCTCTTGTTCCATGTGCAACTGCCCAATGACGATAAATCTACAACAGCAAAATTCAGATACTCTGATAGGAATGAAGGGAAATGTTCAAATACAACTTTTATTCTAAGTGGTATTTAAATTTTAGTTGAAAATTTGTAGCTCTTTAATTTTGATTATTAACTGAAAATAAAATTTTGCAATTGGGAGCTCAGCTGATTGCACCCATGCCTTTGAATGAGAAGGTTGCGGGTTCAATCCTGCTACAAAGACTTTAGCATGAAAATCTAGGCTGAAACTCTACTGTGGAGGGTGGGCCTTTTAGACATTAAATGAGACGGACGTAAAAGATCCCATGGAAGTATTTTGAAGAGGGGGGTTTGATGGACAATGTTTATCACTGAATTAATTGTTACTATCACATTGCTGTTTGTGGGACCTTAAAGTATGCAAATTGACTCTTTTTATTGGATGTGGGTGTCACTGGCTGGATCAGCGTTTATTGCCCATACCAATTGCCCTTGAGAAGGTGATGGTGAGCTGCCTTCTTGAACCGCTGCAGTCCATGTAGCATAGGTACAGCCACATTGTTGTTTGGATGGGAGTTCCAGGATTTGACCTAGTGACAGTGAAAGAACAGTTATATATTTCCAACTCAGGATGGTGTGCAGCTTGGAGAGGAACTTGCATGTGGTGGTGTTCCCATGCATCAGCTGACCTTGCCCTTCTAGGTAGTAGAGGTCACTGGTTTGGAAGGTGCTGTTGAAGGAGCTTGGTGAGTTGCTGCACTGCACTATGTGTCAGTGGTGGATGGGGTGCCAATCAAGCAGGCTGCTTTGTCCTGGTGGTGTCAGGCTTCTTGAGTGTTGTTGAAGCTGCATTCATCCAGGCAAGTGGAGAATGTTCCATCAGACTCTTAACCTGTGCTTTGTAGATGGTGGACAGTCTTTGGGAGTCAGGAGGTAAGTTACTCACTGCAGAATTCCCAGCCTCTGTCTGACCTGTTCTTGTAGCCACACTATTTATGTGTCCAATCCAGTTCAGTTTCTGGTCAATGGTAGCCCCCCAAGTGTTGATTGGGAGATTCGGCAATGGTAATGCTATTGAATGTCATGGGGAGATGGTTAGTTTCTTTCTTTTGTTGGTGATTGTTATTGCCTGGCATTTGTATGGTGTGAATGTTACTTAACACTTACCAGCCCAAGCCTGAATGTTGTCCTGGCCTTGTTGCATATGGACACCGTCTACTTCAGTATTTGTGGAGTCGCAAATGCTGTTGAACATTGTGTAATCATCAGCGAACATCCCCATTTTTGGTCTAATGATAGAGGGAAGATCATTGATGAAGCAGCTGAAGATAGTTGGGCCTACGACATGAGAAACTCCAGCAGCCATGCTCTGCAACTCATTTACTTGACCTCCAACAACCACAATCATTTTCCTTTGCGCTAGTTTTGGCTCCAACCAGTGAAGAGGATTCCAATTGACTTTAGTTATGGTAGCGCTCCTTGATGCTACACGGTTAAATGCTGTTTTGATGTCTCATCTCGCCTCTTGAATTAAGCTCTTTTGTCCATGGACCAAGGCTGTAATGAGGTCAGGAGCTGTCTCTCTGGCGGAACCCAAACTGACTGTCAGTGAGCATTATTGCTGAGTAAATGCTGCTTGATAGCACTGTCAACCACCTCTTCCATCACTTTGATTGAGAGTAGACTCGTGGGGTGGTAATTGGCTGGGTTGAATTTCTCCTCTTTGTGGACAGGACATAGTTGGGCAATTTTCCATATTGTCAGGTAGATGCCAGTGTTGAGGCTGTACTGGAACAGCTTGGCTGGGGCATGGCACGTTCTAGAGCACAAGTCTTTAGCACTATTGCTGGAATGTTGTTGGGGCCCATAGTGCTTGTATCCAGTGCCTTCAACCATTTTTTGATGTCACATGGAGTGAATCAAATTGGCTGAAGACTGGCATCTGTAATTTAAGAGGAGACTGAGATGGATCACCCAATGGGTGCTTCTGACTGATGATGGTTGCAAATGCTTCAGCCTTGCCTTTTGCACTGATTTGCTGGGCTCCCCCATCATTGAGGATGGAGATATTTGTGGATCTGCCTCCGCCTGTTCATTATTTTAATTGTTCACCATTCACGACTGGACCTGGCTGGACTGCAGGGCTTAGATCTGATCCATTGGTGGTGGGATCACTTAGCACATGCTGCTTCCGCTGTTTGGCATGCAAGTAGGCCTTTGCAGCTTCACCAGGGTGACACCTCATTTTTAGGAATGTCTGGTGCTGCCCCTGGCATGCCCACCTGCACCATTCATTGAACCAGGGTTGAGCCCCCAGCTGGATGGTATTGGCAGAGTGGGGGAATATGCCACAGCATGAGATTACTGATTGTGGTTGAATACAATTCTGCTGCTGATGGCCCACAGCGCCTCATGGATGCACAATTTTGAGTTGCTCGATCTGAGTTGAAATCTATGCCATTTAGCACGGTGGTAGTGTCACACACACAATGGAGGGTATCCTCGATGGGAAGGTGGAACTTTGTCTCCACAAAGACTGCAGTGGTCACTCCTACCAGTACTATCTTGGGCAGATGCATCTACGACCAGTAGACAAGTGAGGATGAGGTCAGGTAGGTTTTCCCCTCTTGTTGGTTCCCTCACCACCTGTTGCCGATCCAGTCTAGCAGCTGTGTCCCTTAGGGCTTGGTAGTAGTGATGCTACTAAGCCTATCTTGGTGATGGAAATTGGAGTCTATCTTGGTGATGGAAATTGGAGTCTATCTTGGTGATGGAAATTGGAGTCTATCTTGGTGATGGAAATTGGAGTCTATCTTGGTGATGGAAATTGGAGTCTATCTTGGTGATGGAAATTGGAGTCTATCTTGGTGATGGAAATTGGAGTCTATCTTGGTGATGGAAATTGGAGTCTATCTTGGTGATGGAAATTGGAGTCTATCTTGGTGATGGAAATTGGAGTCTATCTTGGTGATGGAAATTGGAGTCTATCTTGGTGATGGAAATTGGAGTCTATCTTGGTGATGGAAATTGGAGTCTATCTTGGTGATGGAAATTGGAGTCTATCTTGGTGATGGAAATTGGAGTCTATCTTGGTGATGGAAATTGGAGTCTATCTTGGTGATGGAAATTGGAGTCTATCTTGGTGATGGAAATTGGAGTCTATCTTGGTGATGGAAATTGGAGTCTATCTTGGTGATGGAAATTGGAGTCTATCTTGGTGATGGAAATTGGAGTCTATCTTGGTGATGGAAATTGGAGTCTATCTTGGTGATGGAAATTGGAGTCTATCTTGGTGATGGAAATTGGAGTCTATCTTGGTGATGGAAATTGGAGTCTATCTTGGTGATGGAAATTGGAGTCTATCTTGGTGATGGAAATTGGAGTCTATCTTGGTGATGGAAATTGGAGTCTCTCCCTGGAGCACATCCTGTGCCCTTGTCACCCTGAATGCTTTTTCTAATTGATTTTCAGCAATCAGGTGAGAGGGCGAGTGGGTAGGTAGGGCAGATGGTAGTCGGCAGGCAGTTTCCTTGCCCTTGGTTGATTTGATGCCATGGGTCAATTTTGAGGACTCCCAGGGCAACTCCCTCTGCACTGTGCCGCCGGTGGGCAGGACATACCCGGAGATGATGATGTCTGGGACATGAACTGTAAGGTATTATTTGTGAGTATGACTATATCATGCTGTTGCTTGACTAGTCTGTAGGACAACTCTCCCAATTTTTGCATCAGCCCCCAGATGTCAGTCAGGAGGACTTTGCAGGGCCAGTTTGCTGTTATCGCTTCCGGTGCCTAAATCTATGCCATGCTGTTCATTTCTTTTTCATCGCAATTTGATACAACTGAATGGCTTGCTGGGCCATTTCAGAGTCCAACCACATAACTGTGGATCTGGAGTCCCGTGTAGGCCAGATCAGGTAAGTGTCGATTTTCTTCTCTAAAGGGATATTAGTAAACTAGATATGTTTTTACAATCAATCAACAATGGTTTCATGCTTTTAATTCCAGATTTATTAATTGAATTTAAATTCCAGTTGCCATGGTGGAACTTGAGCCATGTGCCCGGGGCATTAGCCTGGGCCTCTGGATTAGTCCAGTAACATTACCACTCTGCCCTACATTACAGAAGTGACTACACTTCAAAAGTGATTCATTGGCTGTAAAGTGGGTGGGATATCTTGAGATTCTGAAAGGCACTATTTAAATGCAAGCATTCCTTTACATTTTTTAATATGAAAAGCCTCTGGTCCTGTTTCATTAAAATTCTTAATTCATGCTACTGGATAATTCAAATGTTCAAGCAGAATTCAACTTTAAAGAGAAATAAATTGTATATTTTTAAAGCACCAACATTTATTGACAATCCCTAATTGCTTTTGAGAAGGTGGTGGTGATCTGTTGTCTTGAATACAACTGCATGGCTTGCTAGGACATTTGAGGGCATTTAAGAGTCAATCATATTACTGTGCATCTGCAGTCGCATGTTGGGCAGACCAGGTAAGAATGGCAAATTTCCTTCCCTAAAGGATATTCATGAGGCAGATGCGTTTTTACAACAATCTGGGCATTTTACCATCACTGATACTGGTTTTTTTTTATTTTAGATTTAATTAATTAATCCTGTGCCTACTAATGTATCAAAATTTCCAAGGCTCAGATGTTAGATTTGTTCACTGGCTTTATGGCCATGTTTCCTTTGATACAAGTTCATGTAGTTTGGAGGTTTTTTTCATAGTCTTTCATATATGACTTACTGTGTTGCCATCAAGATTCTCTATTCAAAATAGATTCAATATTTTGAAATAACGGAACATTTTTATGGTAGCATTTGCCAGTGACAAATAGAATGATAAACATAAATATAGCACAGAGATGTCTGTGCCATTTTGGAAATGATACTTTTTGATGTTTAATATATTTGTGCATGATAAATGTTTGCTATGTATTTGTTCAGTTTTAGGGAATTACATGTGCTTTGTGTTGCATTTTTTTTATCTAGGGAGCTTAAATGGTGACTATAAATGAAGATTATGTTGAATGACATAATTTTGTTCAAATGACTAACTTCTGGTTATTTAAAGACTTAATTCATAGAGAAAAATTAACCTCACTTGAAGATTGTGATATATCAGTTTCTGCGTAAACAATTTGCTGAACCAATTCTATTAATTTTAAATCTGGCAGATTACAGTGGAATAGAAATTCTTGTTTTAAAATTCTAGGTGATTGTGAAAGTTAGTTTACATCAATGCAATTGAAATAACTGTTTCAATGATGCACAAAATTGCATAAAGCAAATGCACATGTTCCTTGTGGTAAGAGGGGAGGAGACTTTATATTGTTTATATTCTGAAGCTATTTCTATAGCACCTGGATCTATAAAAGTCCAAGCATTGGCTATATTACAGAAGAAGGTTTGATTGGGAAAACTGCTTTACTAGCCTGTACTTGGCAACTTGAAATGCAGTTCAGCTAGCTGCTTGTCTATACTTTGCCCATTTCTGTTTCATGTGGCAGAATGTATGTTGGAACCTGACTTCCTGAAAGCTGTCATGTGTATTGCATGTTGCCTTAAGATTGTAGAAATACAACTTTTATCTCACTCTTCAGAAGTATCATCAGTGAACTTCTAAATATCCTATTTAAAAAACCTGCTGTTTATATCTATAATGGTTCAGATTGCTTGAAAAATGCCCATATGACATTCATAGTGGTTGGTAAGTAACAAGATGCCAACCACTCTAGTTTTGAAAATAAAGGTGTCTGGGCCTTTTATTGTGTTTAAGTATAAAATTGCATGCTTGAATAAAAGTTACATTTAACATTGAAATGCTCCTTTTATTTTCTTGTTTTGAATTTTTATGTTAATACTAGCAATAGAGTACAAGACAAATTTTGTAAAATATCCTCACTTGGGTTTATCTATTGATTTTGTATTTTTCTGGTTAAAGGTTGAGCGGAAAAAATGGTAATCAAATGTCTAATTTCTAATACACGGTAGTGATGATTTGTTAAAATTTTCCTTTGCATCGTTTACTTTGAATTCACTGTCTATATTGTTGATAGATGAAATCTAATGGAGGATTGTGAGCAACAATCTATAGACAGTGACTGGAAATGATTTGACAGCTCTTACCATCAGGTTTTTTTGTCAGCTTTATTTAAATAGTTGATATATGGGCAATACTGTCTGTAGATAATTTTTTTAGAAGTTGAATGAGTGGGTGGCATGAGGAGAGTGGTGTGGGTGGAATGGTATGGAGGGTGGCATGGCTTTGGAGGTTGAGAATGATGACATGGAAAAGATGAAATAAACATAGAACTTAGGAGGAGTAAGTCATTCATGCTTCTCTGCCATTCAGTAAGATCATGGTTCATCTGACTGTGGTCTCAGCTCCACCTTCTTGACTGTCCCCCATAATCCTTTACTCCCTTGTCTATCAGAAATCTACCTAGCTTAGCCTTGAATTTATTCAAATAACCCAGCCCCCATTGCTTTCTGGGGAAGAGAATTCCACAGACTAACAACCCTGAGAGAAACATTTTCCCTAATCTGTCACAAAAGGGAGACTTATTTTTAAACTGTGTCCCCAGTTCTAGTCTCCCCCACAAGAGAAAACATCCTCTCAGTATCCACCCTATCGTGTCCCCTCAGGATCTTATATGATTCAGTAGGATCACCTCTCATTCTTCTAATCTCCAATGGGTATAGGCCTAACCTATTCAACCTTTCTTCATAAGATAAGCCCTTCATCCCTGGGCTTGATTGCAAGGGATGGTGTGGGAGGGGTGGATGTGATGATGGAATTGGTTCAAACACTTGCAGTTAAATTTAGCATATTTGAGGGTTTCTGCTAGTCTTTCATGTTTCTCTCTTCTGTAACAGAAAGGCCAAACTTAACCATTTCTGCCCTGGCAATGGCAGGATGAAACAGCTTGCGTTTTTCTCCCTTGCAGTGTAGTACACTCTTGATGCGCTTCACCCAATTGAGAATGACATTTGTAGCTATATTACATTATATTGAATTAACTGGCACGTAGAACTTGTGACTAATTCATGCTCTTTTCCATGCACTAACTGGTTGTTGCATATATTCTTCACAAGTGGAAAGCTATATGATTGTATTACCATAAAATACAATATGGCATATGATGGAGTTCAGGTATCATAATTCATGGGCTGATATAACTCAGCAACTGAGTGGTACTAGAAATACACTTTATTAATTGACTTCAAATTACATTAATTTACAGTTTGAAGTTCTATTTTGTTTTTTGTTTTGGACACAGTGCAAGCTTAATTTTCAAAATAGTCAGTTTGACATAATGCAAAGTTCGTTAGTAGTAAAAAGGACATGGTATTTGGATGGAATAGGGTCTAGACTGACACAAGTTTTATTGAAAAGCTTTATTTTCATTGTTTAAATTGTAAAAAAAAAAGTTGAGGTAAATCATCTTGGTATAAAAAGATTTTTTGAACCTTTAAGTGGAATGTTTTTCTTTAGTGTTGTAAAACAACTTAAACTCAAAGCAGCAACGTTTTTATTAAAGTAAAAGGAATTTTACAGGAATACCTGTATTTATTTTTTAAATCGAGCAATGGCTTACAGCGTGGTTTCCAAAGTGAGGTGGTGTACAGGAGTAAGATTGCATGCCTTTCAGGAATAGGGACATATCCTGAGTCCTTTGCAGCATCTAAATAATCTGTAAATAATTGCAAATTTAAAAAATATTGATATATAAACCTGGTTTTCAGGGGTTGCAGAAAATATTTTGGATCAAGACTAATTTGATTCTGCTTGCTTTCCTGTATTTCCTGCTGTCTAAATTCTATCAGTGTTTTTGCTTCTTGTACCTTTTTCTTTCATGCAAACGTTGATCTTACTGGTGCTTTTTCTCACTATCTTCTGTTTTGTTCTTCAGAATATTCTCATTTAATTAAATAATTCTTCCATATATACGTTGTGACTATCTCTACATTTGCAAAATAAAATTGGCTGTGAAGTGTGAGATCATAAAATCATGAAAAATGCTATATAAATGCAAGTTCTTCTCTTTTTACTTCAAATAGATCTTTTTCTTTTCAAATTTTTCTTCTCCTATTTTCTTTCTGCATTTAATTCCCCTATTTATATACCTGTAGCTATTTTTTCTTCAATGGTTATTGAAATGTGTAAACTCAGAATTGTGAAAATCTGGAATGCAACTCCTGAAATTGTTGGCGGAAGCTGATTCAATTACTTTTAAAGAGGAAGTTGGACAGTTGCTTGAGGATGAGGAACTTTCAGGGTTGCGGATAAAATATGGGAACGTAGGACTTAGCAGGAATACTCTTATAGTCAGCATAGGCATGATGAACTGAACTGTCCTTGCCTGTGCTGTTAATTTTTATGAGAAACATCAATAAAATAGATTACTCCTCGAGAAGGAGGAAATAGTTTGCCTGTTTTAGTTATTTTGCATTGACTGTTTTTGGAGCTGGATAATTATTACATAGTATTTCTAACACAGATGAGCCACTCGACCCAACAGGTCCAGCATTTATGCTCCACGCGAGGTGCCTCACACCTAAGTTCATCTAGTATTATCAACATGCTCCTTCATTCTTTTTTCCCTCATGTACATTTCTAGCTTCCCCATAAATGCACCTGTGCCGTTTGCCTCAGCTACTCCATGTGCTAGCGAGTTCCACATTCTCACTGCTCTCTAAAGAAAGTTCTCCTGAATTCCTTATTGGATTTATTACATCTGGGTGGTCCTTTTACGTACTGACCAAGATAATGTTAAAATTATGAATCATAACTTTTTTTTAAGTCTTTAGGTTTGGATTTTGGAAATAGATTTAGGGAAGTTTTCTCCTCAGTAAGCACACTGTAACCTCTAGCCTGGAATGCTTGGGGCCAAGGCATTTCTGGATTTTGGAATTTTTTGGATTTTGATATAATGTTAGAATGCCTAACCACAAGTGTGAACTGGATATAAATATGTAATTGAGACGTAAAACAGTGATAAAACGTCAGAAAGCAGTAATAAACATTGTTTAATTCATCCAAAATCTGTACATTGCATGTTCCCAAAGTACTGTGCTCTTTAACATTTGAAAACACATTTATCAATGTGTGCTGATTATGCATTTGTTCTGAAAAATGGTATAGAGGCTTGGATTAGATGCTGTGTGTGGGGGTGGCATATGGAGATTGACAGGGCCTGAGTACCATCCTCAAAAAAAATACATTGAAACATATCTCTTTGACTGCATCAGTATGCTAGAGGCATGCTTGACATAGGCCATTAAAGTAGAGCCTGGAAAAGTTCTGTAAATACAGTCACTATGATTTAAGAACCATGGGGGCCATAATGTCAACTCTGTTGCAGCGCCACAAGTGGCAACTCTTGGGCTTGTGTGTGTGCTCAAAAAAATTCCACACAGGTGTTTCCGAGAGTTCCAGATTTGAGAGTTTGCATTCTATTTGTATATTAATAATAAAAGATGTTAAAGAAAAGTGAGAGGCAGATGCCAATTAGCACCATTGCGAAGGCTGGTTTAGTCATTCCAGCCTCATGCTTTGCAGTATGGATAGCTCTTCTAAAAACTTTTTTTCCCTCCCCCTTCCTTCATATTCTTTTCCGATTTCTCTAAGTCTTTGCCTTTTTTCACTCTCCCTTCTTAGTCTTGATTTGTTTTTACTTTTGAGGAGAAGGCATATCAAGTTAATTTTTTTCCCCCTGGAATGATTACTTGTAAAGGGGCATCAAAATCCTTTAAAATGGAGCCCAAGGAATGAGGGAGTGAGTTGCATTATGAAGTTGAGAATCAGCTGTTTCTTGTGATGTGTATCTGTGTTTATTTTGTTGATTTTGACTTAAGAGCTGATTCTGGAGCATTTATTTCTGTTCTTTAAAATATACTTGACCTTTTTGTGCAGGTCAGTTTGGTTGATAGTTGTATATTGGCTTGAGATAAACAGGAACGGCGAGTTAGGTGACTGTATTATGAGGAATAAGAGCATTTGATGAATCCTAGGTTGTGCATATGATTTTTATGTTGGAGCTTAGGTGGGTTGAGTAGTGGATACAGTCAGTGGCTTGGGTGTTGTCCACTGGTGTGCAAGTATATAATTTAAATTGAAAAGATTGGTGAAGCTGTTGGTTGTGGGGGGAGGAGAAAGAAAGGAAGGAGCAGTTACAAAGCATATGTTTATGGCCAACACAAAGATTGTGTAAACTTCATTTTTTGGAATATACAGTGATTTGGGTGAAGAATGGCATGATGCTGTTGGAGGCAATGGAAAATTGGGCAGCATGTGACATGTTTGGTCATAATAAATGAGAAATGACTATAGAAATGATTGGCCCTGGTTCTGGGAGAGAATTTAAAAAAAAAATAAGTGAGTCTGTTATAAAATAACATGTTTATTCTTGAATCCAAGCTATGAAAATGTATTAAATATTGTTGGTAATTTAGTTTAAATGTTAATCTTTGTAAATTAATTGCTGGCTCATGAGAAAGAGGTGAGAGGCATGATGGGTCACAGAGCACAAGGCTTATTATATGGGCCAGCAGTGCTCAAACTGACTCGTGGACTCTGTTCTGTTTTTATCTGTTTAATGGTGCAATTGCCTCTTAAAATCAAAAGCCTCTCTGATGGCATTGGGCTTGTGGAGATCACTTAACATTTTGAGACTACTGCTGCAATGGTTCCTCTATCAATGACACTGTCAATTTGTTTGGAGTATGAGGATTCGACAAATAATTGCAGCCATCTCAGAGTATTGGCCATTACCAGCATAATTGTGTAGGCCACCAGATAGTTTGCCTAGTTGGTAGGATGCAAAGGCATGATTTATATATTCATCATTGTCACAATGGCCCCATAGATAAAAAGTTGATGGTTTGAAAATGGTTGAGAAGTGCCCAACTATGATGTGGCCTGTTAAATCCTTGGTGGTTGGTGTGGTCAGAGGTGTTAAGATCTATTTCCTCTTCATGCAGTGAGTTGGTAAGGAAAATTCAGAAATATCAGGAAAGGTTTGACAATATTAGGTGTTTTTAAAAGAGCGGTCCTATGAGTTAATAGAAAAAAATCAGTGAATTGGCAACATAATTATGTAACAAATTCTCCTCAACAATGTTGCTACCACAACTGAGTGCCAAAGATGTGGAATTATATTGCAGAGGACAGGTAACCACTGGGGAATAGAGCCTAATGTGCGCTACAGAATGCTTCGTAGCTTGCAGTTGAGTATTCACTAGCTTAGGGTGTGGTGAGTGAACCCAAATGGGAACACTGTATTCAAGAGCAGATGAGTGTTAAGTGGGAGACATTTGCCCTTTAGATAGAATTGGCAAATTTGGTGATTAGGTAGTTTTGATTTTGACTTGCTCAGCTGTTTTCAGTAGATATCTTTTGTAGGCTAGTGACTTTTTGAGGATGATGTCCCAATAAACTGGGTGAGCATCATGTTTGAATTGTTAACCACTTAGCATGGTAGTGAGTTCATGAAAGGCACTAGCATTGCACATGTGAAAAATGGAGGCTATGGTCTTTGGTTTATTTGATTGTAGGGGCAATTTCAATCAGTACTCTGCTAAATAATTAGTGGTCAGCATTTGAATGCCATCAACATTGAATTTCTGCAATCAGGTCACAGACGGATCATTTATGCATAGGTTAAAAATAAGTGCTAGAGTTGATCCCTGATGGAGGTCATTAATCTATTTTCATCTAGTAGATGTGGATGGCTGTGTGTACTTTGAAATATTGTCTGACAACAGTGATTCAACCAAGTAGGTGGCACTCTTAGCAGAACTCTCAGTTTTCACCAGAAGACCGGTATGGCATAGAGAACCAATCTTAATAATACTCTGAAAGCCATTTTCTATGAATGTGGTTAGAGCAAGTACTTGGTCACAAGTGCTGTGACCATGGCAGAAACCAGGTAGGACTGGGTTCAACACAGAAGGGAATTCTGGAGGTATAGGACCAGTTGCTTGAGCCTCTTGTAGCAAAGATTCAAGATATGCAGTAATTTGCTACTAACACTCGATGCAGAAATGTTTATAGATCGAACAGGGGGAAACCACAGGTAAACCTAATGCTGTTGTCTTTCACTGGTCAGACATTCCCTTCAGCAGGAGTTGTGAATAGCCAACACAGCATGTGTCCAATTTTTCTCACCTCTTGAAACCAGCTGTGCTGGGACTAATAGTGTATTCTATTTGAAAATGCAAATTCACCATAAGTATGGGATTAGATCTTCCTATCCTATATAGTTTAGTACTATGCCACATGTACCCACTAGATCCACAGCGAGCTAAGGAACTCATTTTAAATTCTCCAAAACTGCCATTGTAACACTTGATGTGCAGTGTCTTATACTGTATACACTTACACCGTACCAGAAAATTGAAACTCCATGACTTGTGGTTATCTTGGCTGGAATGCCAATAGAGGAACTGTATGTGGCCCCAATGCTTCGGGCTTAGGTAGGAGAAAAATCAACGAGGGTTCTCTAGTCCTAACTATTACCTAGTAACATTTTTTTTTTACAGTTGTGTGAGAGCAGGCTGAAGCTTGACTAATGGCTCCCCATGTTTGGACTACATTATTGACACACTTGGCCTTTTACTGCTTGCATGAAGAATGGCTGCTGGAGTGAGATATTTCGGGGGGGGGGGGTGGGTTGTCAGCACCTGTGGAATTTCAGTGAAAGTATTTACCTTCCATTGAGGTTGGGGGAAAAACCAAGTGTACCAAAACCATTATAAGTGTATTTTAAGTGTCCTCACTTACTACTTATCCCCTTGGTTCTAATTTCTTGATAGTTATATCCACCAAAAAAATTGACTGTTGTAGATGGTAATACAGTTTGGTTGGGCTTCAGGCTTGAGAATGATTTGTACACTTTGGATCAAATCAACACAACTCCAAGAATTGAATTGATGTGGCTGTAATTTTGTCCCATCCTGCACATTAGTAAACTAGCTGCATTGACCGGGACGATACATTCAGTAATGGTGAGCAGGATTACTGATCTGTAAGCCTGGATTGTGAAAGTCAATTTGTGCTGATGAATAATAAAATTGAGTATTTTGCCAACATTCAGATTGAACACTTGTAAATAGATGTAGTTTTTAGCGCTGCTTGTGGGTATAAATTGTAGAGGTGAAAGTTGACTGATATAATTGTTGACTGTGGCTGATCTCCAGCTGCATAAATTGGAATAGTAGACTAGCTACATCACTTCCAGTGCAGCACTCAGCTTTCCTTCATCCAGTGTTGTCTCTTGCTCAACTTGTCCTATGTCACTGTATATGGCTAATTAATATAAGAATACCTTTTGAGAATAAAACTGGAAACTTGATATGAAAGGATAATGCCAAAACATATGAATTGCTTCAGTAATTTGATTGCACTTTAATAAACAATTGGATCCTTGTTACATGAGGGCAGATTTTTTTTAAAAAGGCTTAAATGGAAAATATTGAAATGCATTCAAATAAATTTTCAAGATTAAAATGTAGAAAGATGTACAGTATAGGAGGAGGCCATTTGATTCATTCTGTCTGTATTAGCTGACAAAAGCTTATCCACTTTCCAGCTCTTGGTCTGTAGCCCAGTAAGTTAAAGCACCTTAGGTGCATATCCAGGTGTTTTTGAAATGCGGTGAGAATTTCTGCCTCTACTACCCTTTCAGGCAGTGAGTTCAAGAAACCCACCACTCTGGGCGGGGAAAAAAGAACTCCTCTCCCTTCTAATCCTTCTACCAGCGACTTTAACTTATGCTCCTGGTTATTGACCTCTTTGCTAATAGAAATGGGTCCTTCCCATTCGCTCTGTCTAGGCGCCCACCCCCCCCCTCCATTCGCTCTGTCTAGCCCCCCCCCCCCAATAATTTTGTATATTCCAATTAAATCTCCCCCAGCCTTCTCTGTTCCAAAGGAAACAACCATAGTCTATCCAATCTTTCTTCATCACTACAATTCTCCATTCCTGACAGCATCCTTATTAATCTCTGCATCTAGTCTAATGTGATCCCATCCTTCCTGTGGTGACCAGAACTGGAAGCAGTCCTCTACCTGTGGTCTAGAATGGAAACAACTTTCCAGTCACAAAAGCACCGGTCGGCCATTACCCTTTGCTTCCTGCCACTTTCCCTTGGATCCCATAAACTTTTAATATTATGACCAGTCTGCCATGTGAGATCTTGTCAAAAGCCTTGCTAAAGTCCATGTAAAATATATCAAACAGGCTTCACTCCTCGACTCTCCTTGATACCTCTGTGAAATAAATCAGGTTAGTCAGATCTAACCTGTCCTAAGAAATCTATGGTTGCTGTTCTATGCCTCCCTAAATGTTGCGGTGTTTCCCAGTAATTTGCCCACCACTAAGGCCTATAATTATTCCCTTTTTGAACAATGCTGCAACGTTAACATTCCTTTGGCACTGTGTCTGTAGCCAGGGAGGATTGGAAAATGATGGTCAGAGATTCCACTATTTCATCCCTTGATTCACTTAGCAACCTTGGGATTGCTTTATAAAAAGTAAAAGCATTGAAAAATATCCATATAATTCAGTCGGAGAAAATAGCTGTTTCTAGCATACTTTCTATTATAACTTAGGAATATGTATAACTTCTATTTATATAGAGCTTTCAACAGGAAAATGTTTATTAGTGCTCCATAGTAGCATGAAGGGGAAAATTGGTGTGAAGCAAAACAGTTTTAGGAGAGTTGACTAAATGTTTGGCCAGGGGATCTTAAAGGAGGAGGTGGAGAGGAAAGGCGATTTAGAGCGGGTATTTCGTATATTGGGACACAAGTAGATATGAAGGCACAGCCACCAGTATGTACAAGAAGTTGTTTGAGGAACGGAGTTTGTCTGGATAGAGATCTGACTTAGTGCAAAGCCAAGGAGGAACTTACAGTGACTGTTTTAAACATGAACCACTGGAGGTTGGGTGACAATATAAGCCATTGATGAATTAGGGTTGGTGGGTGAGCAGGACTTACTGTGGGATAGGTTTGGATGATCTGAAAGTTATGGAGGATTGAGGATGGTAGGCTGCTGCTAATGGGAATAGTTTAGTTTGGAGGTGAAAAATACATAGTTGAAACTTTTGGCAACAGATGGTTTGAAGTAAAGGCAGTGTTATATAGTCCAGAAAGCTGGTTGATGAAGTTTGAAACTGGAATCAATCTTGAACATTTATTTAACTCTTGCTCATTACAAGCAAGCACCTCCTTACTAAACAGCCACAGTTTAAGACTATTTATTTAGAACTGTTTTATAAATCCATAACCCCGAGCTTTAATTTATAGGGACGCAAGTGAATCCCCAGTTAATGGCCACCGCCTGCCTGCAATGAATATACAATTAACAGATTTCCTTCTCTCTCTTTAAATAAGAATTAGAGTTTATATTTTCAAAAATTAAAATCAAAAGCCTCTATTTTCTGTGAGCATTACATGGCGAGAGAGCCCTCCTCTGGAACCCCTAACAATTCTTTTATATTTCCTTTTGTAAAGCAGAGTTGGTGATTTACATTGGCACATTTAATTGTAGAGATTTCCTTTCTTTCCAGCATTTGTTTCAGGCCATCAAGGTAAATCTGTAACTTTTACTCTTCATACAGTGTGCATTGTCCCACAATGATTATCTACATAACATTCCATGGGTATATAGTCTTCAGTGTGCTCTGCACAGGATCTCACTTAAAATATTTGACAAATCAAATCCTATAGCCAGGGCTCCTTGGATGACAAAGGAGATGAAACAAACAACAAGGGTTCATGATACATGTCAGGTGAATTGTTCAAGTGAGAACCACACCAAATACGATGATCGGTTGAGAGGGGCAGTGAAGAGCAAAATAAAGACTTGTAAAGAGGGAATATGAGAGTAGAATGGTCTATAAGAGAAGGGAACCCAAAAATCAGATAAATAGTAGACGGTAGTAAGAGGTGGGATGGGCCCTAATAGGGATGAAGAAGGTGACGTACGCCTAGAGGCTACAGGGCATGACTAGAATACTTAATACTTTACATCAGTGTTTGCTAAGGAAGAGGATGCTGACAAAGTAAAGGTAAAAATAGGGATTATGGACGTAATAGGGTGAAAATTGATAGGTAGGATTTAATGAATAGGCTGCATATGCTTGGTGGATAAGCTGCTTGATCCTGATGTCTTGCATCCCCCGGTCACTAAGAAGTAGAGATGGAGATGGTGGAAAATTTCAAAATTTGCGAATGATAACAATTAACTGCAGCAGGACAGAGATGGGCTAGCAAAATAGGCAGCAAGTGACAAATGGGATTTAATACAGGGAACTGTGAAGTGATGTAGAATAGGAAGAGAAGCGATATAGACTTATTGGTACAGTTCTAAAATCTGCGGGGACCTGGGAGTTCAGGTGCATATATCTTTGGCGTCAGAACATATTAAAGTAAATAATAGAGCATATGGAATCTTGGGCTTCATGAATAAGTGTATTGAGTACAAAAGCAGGGAAGTTATGCTGAACCTTTATAAAGCTCAGGTTATGCCATAACTAGAAACTTGTGTCCAGTTCTGGTCACTACACTTCAAAAAGGATGTGAGGGTCCTTGAAAAGGCGCAAATGAGATTTACCAGAATGATTCCAAGCATGAGGGAATTTATCTACAAGGTTAGGTTAGAGAAGTTAGAGTAAAGTTTGCTCCTTGGAGCAAAGGAAGTTGGGAGATGATTTAATAGATGTGTACAAGATTATACAGGCGTAGAAAAATTTGGCAAAGAAAACCTATTCCTGTTAGTTGATGGTACAGAGATTAGGGGGACACATATAAGGTTTTGGGCAAGAGATACAGGTTTTATTAGCATGAGTGGCAATGACCTGGAATTCACTGCCTATGAGGTTGGTGGAAGTAGAGAAGATTAATAATTTCAAAAAGAAATGGGATGGGCATTTGGTGGGATAGAGCGGGAGAATTGGACATACTAGATGCACTACAGAGTGCTGGCATGGTCTCGATGGGCTGAATGGCCTCCTGTGCTATAATGACTTTCACTATTTCCACTGCCTCCACAAGAGCCAGTGTTTCAGCAGCTAAAGTACTTCTAGCAACCTTTTTAAGCTTCCCAAACTAGGGCAACATTTTCCATTTTCACCCATAAGAAGTATTATGACGGCAGCTGCACTAGAATATACGTCATGAAGGTTAGCGTGTGAAGCATCACTAAAAATAACTTTCATGTTCTTTGTGTCAACTAAGGGTGGGAACTGGAATACAGATTTTTAATGTTTATTTGCCCTTAAAACATTCTCTAAATTAACAAACCAATCAAACTTCACAGTTGCTCTGTCTCTTTAAATATAACATTGTACTTATGTGATGACTTAGCATGGTTAAATTGCAGAGATTGACAGATGTCTAAATACCAATGGCATAAAGGGTTATGGAGCTAGTGTGGAGGGAAAAGACATTGAAGTGGATGATCAACCCTAATCGTATTGAATGGTGGAGCAGGCTTGATGGGTTGAATGTCCTATTCCTTTGTTTCTATGTCCCTAAATAGGTTGTTGATTTAAAATTCTTCCAGAGCTACTCTCCTGCATATCTAAACCAACATATGCAAAGCCCACAAGCCTGACTCCCAATTTTAAATTCTGCTCTGCTCATCTTATTTATAATCCATTTCTCAAATTCTGCAGTACCGCCCCATAAAAAACCATGAACATTTATCATGAAGATGCCTTAAAATTTTCCTTTATGATACCAAATAAAACGTTGTGGGATCTGCTTTCAGTTGAATGCAACCAATTTTCAGCAGAACAGATCTTATCAAAAAATACCACGCCCTGAAAGCATCATTCAGGCCATGTACGCCATTCAGTGTCCATTATTTTCTTCCTGTATCTGCTGCCTCTTTGGGCAGTTTCAGAAACCCTTCTTTCTGAAAATTATCATCCTGACGAAATGTGGCTTTTATGTTGATTTGATCTATACTTCCATGATAAAGTGACCAAAAAAATAAACTCCAAACTCCCTCCAACTATCTAATTCCCTTTCTTTTGCTTCTTGTTAATGTATGCTTAAGCTTATTGGCAGCCGCCAGAACATCATGATCATGAGGACTTCAGCTTCTAAACATGTTCCGAGACTTTTCAGTGGCCTTTATTTCATTATGGGATCTATTCAAGTTATGGCCTGTACTGGCACTTGTATTTTTTTTGCGATTACGATAATGAGATCTCCATCTTGCACTATTGGTGACTGTCTCTGATACATTGCTTTCTGATGCAAGAATCACTTCCAGACCGCAATCAGCACTTTCTTACTATCCACTGTTTCACCCTGTTCTGCCAATCCATGGACCTTGCTTCTTTGTCATCATCCTGAACATTCAATCATTATTTAAACTTGCTTGTACCTTTTCCTGCACATCCCGCAGTTGTCGTATCCTTCTATTCACTAGATCCCTCTGGAATATATATCACCCAAGTTTTCATTCTAGATAAAAGCAAAATACTGCAGATGCTGGAAATCTGAAACAAAAACAGAAAATGCTGGAAAAACTCAGCAAGGCTAACAGCATCTGTGGAGAGAAAGACAGAGTTAACGTTTAGAGTTCTTTTAGCTCTGAAGGAGAGTCAAAATGTTAACCCATTCAAGATAATTGGCTTTGGATGCGAAAGCTCTGTCCTCTGTATCATGATCACTTATATTATCACTATCTCTTGATCTGCTGTATTCTGTTCCTCAGGATCTTCATCACAAAAGAAGTGAGCATTTGAGGTAAAAGGTGCTGCTTTTCCTTCAATCAGCTGCTCAGAGTCTGGTGTTTTCTAATTAATTATGATTAATTAGAGAAATGACATTTTAACAGTTTGATTGCCATGTTTTATTAGTATTGTCTTACCATCATGATTTATTCATTTACCAGTGTTTTTCCATTCCCTATAACCCTCTCCTTTTATAATGTACCAAATCTGGATTAAATTCTGTCTCAGATGATCCTTAAAGGATGCCCAGTGCTCTCTGAATTTTTGCTAAGACCTAAGCCTTCATGAAAATCCATCTCCCTACATGTAAAGCATTCAAAAGTTATAAAAGCTAGTTATTGTACTTTATAGAACAGGAGGACTATCGCACAACACATAGGCACTTTGGTTTCGGCCTTAGGTTAATTGATAGTGACTATCCCTTCATCTGAAGTGAATTCTTCGCATGAACCACCGTGCCAGGATAGTTGTCGACTTGTAGTCTGATTGAACAGCTAAAATTTGATGCAGTGATTCATTGATTACTGCCTTCGAGTATTGCTGGAAGGACTTTAAGCTGCAGTACTCATGACCTTGATGTTCATGTTTTCACATGTTTCTGAACTTGTAATTGGCAAATTCCCTTCGATTATCAGTTAGAAACTTTTGCTGGTGTCCCAAGTTCGGTTCCTATCCACTTCTCTATGATGTTATCTATAGTAACCCCTTTATCCTTACTAAGTATTAATTGGAAAGACTAAATCTGGTTGCCAGGTCTACAAAATTTAGAATTAAAATACTTCTGTTTGTGTTCCATAGATTGTAGGTCCATTGCAACTACCTCGTTAAAATCATCTGACAGTGGAAGGCTTACTGTAGGATGTGCCGTTTCCTCTGTTACATTTTACAGATTTCACGCTTCTCACTAACCTCTATTAGCCTTGTATGCTCTTTTTCAACCACACCTGCATCTTTTAGTAGGTTTTAAACCTTTGACCTGTAGGGTGAACAGATTTTGTACGTAGCTTAAGACTATTTGCTTCACCCCCTCCCCTCCCCTCCCCAACCTCTGATTCTTATCTCCTGATACCATTAATACTTGCCTAACAACCTGAGAAATGATAGGTTTTGTTAAGGGATACAGTAATATCCTGACTGGCTAAACTGCAGATGCACTAATTTTCCAAAAATTAATAGCCTGATCTTGCTCCAGGTCATGTTTAATTTGTGGCCTCTTCATAGAATGTTTACTCGACAGCATAGGTATCTGACTAAATAGTGACTATATAATTACTTTAAAAAATGGTTTACTGCAATGGTTTTACATAGAATTGCAAACCTAAGGCAAGTAGTACATTTATATTCCTTAACCTTGCTTGGATCCTCACGACTTAATAAATCGAGGTAACATTTTAACCAGTCTCATCCACAAGCTATTAAAGTACAAGTACTATCTAGCACCCTACAGTTAAAGAAATCCATGAGAACACATTTATCCAAGGGCTAAAACTCCTTGTGAATATCATATCTTAATTTACATTTTGTTTCTGCCATTTTGCACAGTGGCTACTACGGTAGTAGCTTTCAATCTGATTTTCTTTAGCTTCCAACCTTCACCTTTCATGCAACCTTCCTTTGCTACCATGCTGTGGTTCAGAAAGCCAGTTGGCGAAGGACATAACTGGAGCCATCTTGACACACTTTGAGCATTTGCTTACACAGGTACTGATTAAAAGCAAGTACAGTCTAGTCCAGCAATCACAGTTTAAGTCATTTTTTTTTATTTATTCATTTATGGGATGTGGGCTTGGTTGGCTGGGTCAGCATTTATTGCCCATCCCTAATTGCCCTTGAGAAGCTGGTGGTGAGCCTCCTTCTTGGACTCCTGCAGTCCATGTGGTGTAAGTACACCTATAATGCTGTTAGGGAGGGAGTTCCAAGATTTTGACCCAGCCACAGTAAAGGAAAGGCTGGTGACATCCATGTCAGGATGGTGAGTGACTTGGAGAGGAACATCCAGGTGGTGGTGTTCCCATCTATCTGTTGCCGTCGTCCTTCTAGGTGGTAGTGGTCGTGGGTTTGGAAGGTTTGTCTAAGGAGCCTTGGTGAATTCCTGCAGTGCCTCTTGTAGATGGTACACACTGCTGCACTGTGCGTCGGTGGTGGAGGGAGTGAATGTGGTGCCAGTCAAGTGGATTGCTTTGTCCTGGATGGTGTCCAGCTTCTTCAGTGTTGTGGGCATTCATCCAGGCAAGTGGGGAGTATTCCATCATACTCCTGACTTGTGCCTTGTAGATGGTGGACAGGCTTTGGGGAGTCAGCAGGTGAGATTCTTGTTGCACGATTTCTAGCCTCTGACCTGCTCTTGTAGCCCACAGTATTTATATGGCTTGTTCAGTTCAGTTTCTGGCCAATGGTAACTTCCAGGATTTTGATAGTGAATAGTTCAATGATGGTAATGCCATTGAACATCAAGGGGCGATGGTTGGATTCTCTGTTGCTGGAGATGGTCATTGCCTGACACTTATGTGGCGTGAATGTTATTTGCCACTTGTCAGCCCAAACCTGTCAGGCTATTGCTTGACTAGCCTGTGAGACAGCTCTCCCAAATTTGGCACTAGCCCCTAGATGTTAGTAAGGAGGACTTTGCAGGGTTGACAGGGCTGTGATTGCCATTGTCGTTTCTGGTGCCAAGGTTGATGCCAGGTGGTCTGTCTGGTTTCACTTTTTGTGACTTTGTAGTGGTTTGTTACCACTGAGTGGCTTGCTAGGCCATTTCAGAGGGCACTTAAGAGTTAACCACATTGTGGGTTTGGAGTCACATGTAGGCCAGACCAAGGTAAGGACGATAGATTTCCTTCCCTAAAGGATATTAGTGAACCAGACGGGTTTTAACAACAATCGAAAATGGTTTCATGCCCATCATTAATTTTTAAGTCCAGATTTTTTATTGAATTCAAATTCCACCATCGCAGGATTCGAGCTTGGGCCCCCAGAGCATTACCCTGGGTCTCTGGATTACTAGTCCAGCAACAATACCACTATGCCATCGCCTCCTTTCTAGGGTCACAAGTGAATCTCAAGTTAATCTCACCACTTGCCTCCAGTTAAATCAAATCTACAATTAATGGATGTCCTGGAGTGAAGGTAAGCTGTCGCCAATAGAGCTGATGTGCCGACATGGGGTTTGAAGCTCAGATTGGGGTGAAATTCCCTCATCGCTTTTTGTTCATCTACCCTTTAAATCTGCTTTCATCAGCCCTCCTGGAAAACCAATCCTAGACCGCTCTACCCTTGCAGTCTACTGCCCTGTTTCCAAGCTCTCTTTTCTCTCCAAGGTCCATGAACATGTTCATTTCTTCCCAATTCATGCTCATCTATGCTGGAACTCCATTTTTAAATCTCTCTAATCAGGTTTCCATCGCTGCCACAGTACCAAAATGGCTCATATTAAAGTCACAATTAACATCTGTTATGATCCCCGTGGGGAACCATAAACCAAAATAACCAAATTTACTGAATGATCCCCAAATGAAGAAATTACCAACAAGATTACAATTTTTGTAGCTTTTTCTTTAACACAAATCTGAGCCAAATTACACATAAATTAACAGGCAAATGATACTTCAAATATAAAGGTAAATTTAACTTTAAATAGTCAATACAACAAAGATACGCTTTAAGCAACCACGAGTACTCTCATCACTCCCACACAAATGTGACACAGTATTGCTACACAGTTCCACAAGATGCTGTTATTTTTTCGTGCAGGGTAGGTCAGGAGTCCTATCCAAAAACAGCCTTCACCTTCGAGTTTCTGGGTATGTTTATCATCAGCGAGGCACACTTCTTCGAACACGCTCTCCCTCACGTCATTACAGCCCTGATGGTATAGCTTTTCAGAGTTCCTTTTCAACCAACTGACCAATAACATCTTGGTTCATGGATTGAATACTTTTGGCGAAAATATCCAGCCCTTTAGTGTCTGTGAGCTATTCGCAGCTTTCCAAGTTTTAAACCTTTTCAGCTAGCTTGCACAGTACATCCAAGAGCCCTGTCATCTTTTCTGCCAAACAGAAAAACTGACCTCTCCTTGAGAGTGACTTATTTATTCTCCTCACATGAGTTCTCTTTGCCCCGCTTTCTGTCTCTGTCTCCTTTCTCTTAATGTCTGCATCTGTGCACTGTTTTCCTTCACCCTCCAGCTCCTCTGGTTGTAGGTCTCCTTTGTGCCTGACCACACAGCATTCGGTTTTAACTCCCTGTTGGTACTGCTTCCAGGTCAAGGGTCATCAGATCACTTGAACCAGTATCCAAGAAAATTAGTTGACCCCTTTACAGTTGAGTCAAGCTCTTATAAGTCCTTTTTAAACATTCTTTAAAAACAATTACAGATTCCACAGATATTTTAAAGAAATTGCAAATGTTGCTTCCTGTACTGCTTCTCAGTCAAAGGCTATCGCACATCCTATGTGACTGTGACTAAGAAGGAATCTCCCTCCTTTGCCTTCTCAATCTGTCTGTAGGCTTTGACTTGATTGACTGCACCATCCTCCTCCAATGCCTTTCCACTGTTGTCTAACTGGATGGGACTGCGTTCACCTGCTGTTCTTGTCTATCCAGTCATAGCCAGAGAATCACCATTAATTACTACTCTTCCATTTTCCACAGTTACCTCTGGTGCCCACTTAGGAATCATTTTCAACCCCCTCCAACTTATCCTCTACATGCTACCCCTCAGCGACATCATCCAAAACCAGTGTCCACTACCCTTCTCGATTCCTTCACTGTCTCTAAATTATCACATTGCTTGTCTGATTCCCAGCAGTGGATGAGTAGAAATTCCCTACAATTAAATATTAGGAAGACTGAAGCTTTGATCCCTGCCAAGAACTTGTATTACTCTAGAAAGTCAGTTGGTAAAGCATTGAACTGGAGCCAATCTTTACTCAGCCTAACATTGATTTACAGAATGAAACATTACAACATATACCTCCGAACTGAACCACAGCCCAGATTCACTGTCTCTTTTTATATTCTTTTTGTAAAACAAATAAAAATATATATACTAATTGGAAGCCCTTTAAAGGGGCGCTGTATCAAAAAAAAACTTTTAAAGGAACCTTATACAATCAAATTAAAATATGATTTACAGATTCCACAGATATTTTAAAGAAATTGCAAATGTTGCTTCCTGTACTGCTTCTCAGTCAAAGGCCATCGCACATCCTATGTGACTGTGACTAAGAAGGAATGTCCCTCCTTTGCCTTCTCAATCTGTCTGTAGGCTGATGCACTCCAGCCCCCGGCACCCACTGCCTCAAGCGTTCCAGTGGACACCACGTGCTCCCTCTCTAAACATGCAAACGTAGCTGCAGAAGAGAGGCAGGCGGTTGGGTCTAAGAACCTCCTCCATGGCCCGCTGCCTGGACCTGTTAATGGCCACCTTGGCCAGGCCCAGGAGCAGACCCATGAGAGTGTCTCTTTATATCTGCTTATGTGAAACCCCAATTAATGCCCCACCTTCATATAATTAAACACAGGCTGCTCCCTCACCACTGACTCCAATTTCCCTGGCAACTTTGAGGCAGAACCAAATTGTTTGCAACCTCTATTACTTTATTTCTTTATTCTCTATTTCTTACTGCAGTGTTATTTGCCTCTCCCAATCATTTGAGCATCTTGTTTCTCCTTTCTAATGCTGTATCCTGGTTCCCACCCCTGTGCTAAGTTGGTCATCTTTCTTAATATCCCTATGTGGCTTGGAGTAATGACCAGAAAGTTAGATGGTAGTCAGAGAGGATCAAATGCTATGGCTTTGGTATCCCCAGTGTTTAGCTGGAGGAAAGTCTGGTGCATCTGAGACTGTGTATTGAATAAGCAGTCTCTGACTGTGGAGTAGGTGATAATGGTGGATGTGGGAAAGTTAACGTCATGTCTGTGGAGGATGCTACAGAGAAGGATCATGCATAAGAAGAGAAGGTGACCAAAGGTGAATCCTTGGGAGACCTGGAGGTGATGTTGCAGTGGTTGGAATTCATTTGTTAAAGCTGTCTTAAAGAAAATGAACCCATGAATTAGGAGCAGGAATAGGCCACTCGGCCCGTCGAGCCTGCTCCATCATTTAATAAGACCTTGGCTGATCTGAATTGCTTCCAAGGCAAGGGGAACGCGATGTCTGAAAGTCCTTTTCAATAATAACAACTGCCTCAAAGTTTGTACATATAGATCGGTATTTGCATGGTATTTACATAGCGAATGTGCTAATTCCTTCCCATGAAATGATCATCTGAAGAACCATTAGGTTTTCTTTTTCTTTGCATCACTTCTGCATGGTTCAGATATATTCATGAGTTGCTCAACGTGCTCAGCGTCCCTGTCTATGTCTTCAAGTGAGATGAAGACGTTTGACGCATGAGGATTATTTTAATCAGTTCTTCCTGCTGATTTTAAAACGTGGATTTATTTTGGTTTTCAAGTTCTATTTTTAACATCAAACCTGACAATTTTTGGGGAGGAAATTAGTACCAAAAGAAGAACCTTGCGCAAATTTTGCAAAAGTAATTTGTTCCTAGAATCTAAAAAGAAATATACTAGAGTGGGCTATTTCACACTTCAGGCTTGTTCTGACATTCAGCGCGATCATGGCTGATCTGTGACCCAGCTCCATATCAAATACCTTTTGTCTAACAAAAATTCAATCAATCTCCAGTTTAAAATTAACAATTGATCTAGCATTAATTGCTGTTTGCAGAAGAGTTCTAAAGTTCTTCTACTTTTGTGTGTGGAGATTTCCTAATTTCACTTCTGAAAGGCCTGGCTCTTGTTTTTAGGTTATGTCCCTTAGTCCTAGAATTCTCAGTTAGCAGAAATAGTTCCTCCCTATTTCACACCAGTCACCCAAACTTTGATCAAATCTGGCCTTAATATTTTAAATTCCAGGGAATACAACCCTAGTTTGTGTAATCCCGCCTCAGGTATTCCTTAGAGTATAAGTATAATTGCAGTAAATCTACCCTGCATTCCCTCCAAGACCAGTGTATCCTTCCTGGGGTGTAGTGCCCAGAGCTTCTCACAGTGCTCAAGGCTTTAACCATGCTTTTGTACAGCTGTAGCATAACTTCCACACCCTTGTATTCTAATTTTCTTCATATAAAGGCCATTAACCTTATGATTTTATGTACCTGCTCCTGACATTTCAATGATCTACATACATGGACCTCTAAGTCTCTTTGGACCTTAACTGTTTCTAGCTTTATTCCTTGTTCCAATCCTACTCTGGCCCCCTTCCACAACTCTTTCTCCGGTACATCGATGATTACTTCGGTGCTGCTTCATGCTCTCGTTGGGACTTGGAAAAATTTATTAATTTTGCTTCCAGTCTCCACCCCTCCATCATTTTCACGTGGTCCATCTCTGACACTTCCCTTCCCTTCCTTGACCTCTCTGTCTCAATGTCTGGTGATAGACTGTCCACCAATATCCATTACAAGCCTACCGACTCCCACAGCTACCTCGACTACAGTCCTCAGACCCCGCTTCCTGTAAGGACTCCATCCCATTCTCTCAGTTCCTTCGCCTCCGTCGCATCTGTTCCGATGATGCTACCTTCAAAAACAGTTCCTCTGACATGTCCTCCTTCTTCCTTAACCGAGGTTTTCCACCCACGGTCGTTGACAGGGCCCTCAACCATGTCCGGCCCATTTCCCGCGCATCCCCCCCTCATGCCTTCTCCTCCCTCCCAGAAACATGATAGGGTCCCCCTTGTCCTCACTTATCACCCCACCAGCCTCCGCATTCAAAGGATCATCCTCCGCCATTTCCACCAACTCCAGCATGATGCCACCACCAAACACATCTTCCCTTCACCCCCCCTGTCAGCATTCCGTAGGGATCGTTCCCTCCGGGGCACCCTAGTCCACTCCTCCATCACACCCTACTCCTCAACCCCCACCTATGGCACCTCCCCATGCCCACGCAAAAGATGTAACACCTCCCTTTCACTTCCTCTCTCCTCACCGTCCAAGGACCCAAACACTCCTTTCAAGTGAAGCAGCATTTCACTTGCATTTCCCCCAACTTAGTCTACTGTATTCGTTGCTCCCAATGTGGTCTCCTCTACATTGGAGAGACCAAACGTAAACTGGGCGACCGTTTTGCAGGACACCTGCGGTCTGTCCGCAAGAATGACCCAAACCTCCCTGTCGCTTGCCATTTTAACACTCCACCCTGGTCTCTTGCCCACATGTCTGTTTTGGCTTGCTGCATTGTTCCAGTGAAGCCCAACGCAAACTGGAGGAACAGCACCTCATCTTCCGACTAGGCACTTTACAGCCTTCTGGACTGAATATTGAATTCAACCACTTTAGGTCTTGAACTCCCTCCTCCATCCCCACCCCCTTTCTGTTTCTTCCCCCTTCCTTTTGTTTTTTCCAATAAATTACATAGATTTTTCTTTTCCTACCTATTTCCATTATTTTTAAATATTTTTAAATCTTTTATGCTCCTCCCACTAGAGCTATACCTTGAGTGCCCTACCGTCCATTCTTAATTAGCACATTCATTTAGATAATATCACCAACTTCAACACCTCTGTGTTCTTTTGTCTGTGACATCTTTTGATGATCTGCTCCTATCACTGCTTGCTTGTCCCTACAACCACACCACCCCCCTCCACTTTCTCTCCCCCCACCCAACCCCTCCCCCACCTTAAACCAGCTTATATTTCACCCCTTTCCTTGGATTCACCTAGTTCTGTTGAAGGGTCATGAGGACTCGAAACGTCAACTCTTTTCTTCTCTGCCGATGCTGCCAGACCTGCTGAGGTTTTCCAAGTAATTCTGTTTTTGTAAAGAATTCTCTGTTCTATCGCTTTTAGGTCCAATGGATGACCTTACATTTGCTTAGTTGAAATCTATTTTCCACAGTTTTTTGCAGGTTAGCCACTGTCATGCAGACAAAGTATAGTTACTGTGGTTATGTAACTTGGTGATTTTTTTTTGCAAAAATGTACTTTATTCATAAATCTTCAAAAACATTTCGAACATTTTAAATCACCATTACAAAAATACAAACAGGTTCAACTTTTACAAACTGAAACACAAGGTGTATCAGAAAAAAACAATGAATATTTCAATCATTGGCAGACATACATTTTAATCTGTACAGACTGAGGGGTTCTTTACAGTTCCCAGCCCCCCAGTGCACTGTGGCAGAAAGGTCTTAGGCAGCGACCCTTCCCCATTGCGCCTTTGTGGCGGCTGCCCCAAGCTTAACTGTGTCCCTCAGCACGTAGTCCTGGACCTTGGAAAGTGCTAGTCTGCTACACTCGGTCGGGGACAACTCTTTGCGCTGGAAAACCAACAAGTTTCGGACAGACCAAAGAGCGTCTTTCATCGAGTTGATGATCCTCCAGCTGCAGTTGATGTTTGTCTCGGTGTGTGTCCCTGGGAACAGCCCGTAGAGCACAGAGTCCTCTGTCACAGAACTGCTCGGGATGAACCTTGACAGCAACCACTGCATCCCTCTCCAGACCTTCTTTGCAAAGACACAATCTACAAGGAGGTGAACAACGGTCTCTTCCCCACCACAGCCTCCTTGAGGGCAACTTGCAGAGGGGGTGAGACTCCTGGCGTGTAGGAAGGATCTTACAGGGAGGGCCTTTCTCACCACCAGCCAAGCTACATCTTGGTGTTTGTTGGAAAGTTCTGGTGATGAGGCATTCTGCCAAATTACTTTGTCAGTCTGCTCAGGGAACCATCCCACAGGATCCACCCTCTCCTTTTCCCTCAGGGCCTTTAAGATGTTACGTGCCGACCACTGCCTGACGTACTTGTGGTCAAAGGTGTTTCTCTGCATAAATTTTCCCATGAGGGACAGGTGGTACGGCACGGTCCAACTACTTGGAGCGTTCCGCGGCATCGTGGCCAGACCCATCCTTCGCAACACCAGGGACAGGTAGAACCTCAGCATGTAGTGACACTTGGTGTTTGCATACTGAGGGTCTACGCACCGCTTGATGCAACCGCACACAAAGGTGGCCATCAGTATGAGGGCGATGTTGGGCACGTTTTTTCCCCCTTTATCTAGAGGCTTGTACATCGTGTCCCTGCGGACACGATCCATTTTCGACCTGCAGATAAAGCGGAAGATGGCTCGGGTGATCGCCACCACACAGGAGTGTGGAATGGGCCAGACCTGCGCCATGTACAGCAACAGCAAGAGTGCCTCACACCTGATGACCAGGTTCTTACCTGCAATGGAGAGGGAGCGTCGCTCCAACATGCCCAGTTTCCTTTTCACCATAGACACTCGCTCCTTCCAGTTTCTAACGCGTGCCCTGGTCCCTCTGAACCATATCCCCAGCATCTTCAGGCCATCAGCCCTGACAGTGAAGGGGACAAAGGATCGGTCAGCCCAGTTCCCAAAGAACATGACCTCGCTCTTCCCACGATTTACCTTGGCTCCTGAGGCCAGTTCGAACTGGTCGCAGATGTGGATAAGTCTGTGCACCGACAGTGGATCAGAGCAGAAGATGGCGACATCGTCCATGTACAGGGAGACTTTGATCTGAGTGCCTCCACTACCTGGGATCGTCACTCCTCTTATGCCCGGATCCTTCCTGATGGACTCAGCAGGTATGTAACTTGGTGATGTTTTAGTAATATTAGCCTGCTTTTAGCTAATTTGGCTGACCTCTAGAATCTACAGAGCACTCGGGTGCAGCCATGGCATATCAATGTGACGCTTGCCAAAACATTTTGTGTAAAATTAATTCTGTTGTTGAGCAATGTGCAGACCCACAAGATGCCAGTAATTGTCAGTGTTCTCTAAATTATGAATTATAATTTTACTTTGTGCAAGAATTAGATTTCAGGTGACGAAAAATTTTAGGTCAGAATTTGAGATTTTGCTGCAGACATGAAAGCTTATGAGCACAAGGTATAGACATGATACACAACATTGTATCCACTTCAATTCCCCAAACTTATGTCTAATGAGGCTCCATGTTGGCTGCAAAACGTTGCAATTACTTTTGTTTTGTGTACAATTGACTAGGAGTTGCCAAAAAAGGCACTTTAGTTGGAAACATTTGCCTTTCTTGTATAGGATGTAAATTTTGAGCTAAAGCAGCTGTGCTTATTCGGCACTTATCTGGAACTCCATAATGAAAATGACAGTTTGAAAATTTTCACTACTTTTGCCTTGTCCACTTAAAAGTTGCTCCACCTCCTTCAAGTTCACGTTTGTACTTGTTTCCAAACTTGCCCCTTCATTTTATTGTGGTACTTCAGTCCACTTCGTTTCCCTTCAGTGCTCCTTACCTTGTACTGCAGCTGCTTTAAATGGTTGATGTTGTGAGTCTTCCTACTCATTGTACATTTAGTTAAATCAAATGAACAGGATGACGTGGGAATAGCAGCAGAGCTGGGAGCTATGCTGGGTGGGAGAAGAAACCTGGGGCTGTTTTGGAGATACATTCCCAAATGCTATGTGTATATGAGTTACTTTTGTGCCCATTTCCCATGATATTGTCAGTGATTCCAGATTATGCCTCGTGACAACGTGGATTGTTATATCTTAAGGGGATAACATCATGATCGCTGGTTAGTGATTTGAGTAAACCAGTTCCCTTTTTTTATAAATGATTCTATGGAGGTTTTACTGGTGCCACAGATTGGTTTCCACAACTGTTAGTTTGGCTGAAGTTTCAGTTTATCTTTGGGCGCCTTGATAGTTGATGCCAGGGAACTTCTTTAGATGCGAAACGTTAACTGTTTCTCTCTCTACAGATGCTGTCAGACCTCCTGAGTTTTTCCAGCATTTTCTGTTTTTATTTCAGATTTCCAGCAAGTGCAGTATTTTGCTTTTAACTTCACTGGTGGGCTTGGGACATGAAACAAGATATGAGACCTGCCACAACCTCATCCCAGAAAAGCTGAGTACCACATTTTGTGATGAGCAGTTGTTTTCTTTGGGTGGGTGGGGTGGGGGGGGCATGACAGAATGAGACTGTGCCCTCATTTGAATGCACTTCCATTTAAACTAGATCCTGTGCAGAATATCTCAATTGTAGGCACTTTGTAAATGATTACATTGGGAACCTAGGAGCCTAGCTTGTTCAGGTAAGCTTCCTGAGCACGGAGACTAATAAGTTGCTGAGGTTTTTTTGTGCTCAATTATATTTTGTACCGTTCTAAAAGTTGGTTGTATGGAGTAGTTTGCCATTCGATATTATATCTGCCACTACTTTCATTCATTATTCTTGGTCGCTGCTGTCATTCAGTTAACATTGCAATAGTGGGAATGAGAGTTTCTTTGAGCGGTTTCATAGTGTGGGATGATATGTTTTAAATTAGGATGACAAATTTATGGGGAACAGCAAATATAGGAACAACAGCACTGAGGTGTTTAGTCCAATAGCTCAGGTCCTGCATTTATGGAGATTCCAGAGAAGACTTTGATCCATGTTGCTGCTTCATGAAAGGCTGTCACAGAGCAGTATTATCTGTTGCAGGATGGCTGGAGAGTATTTGGAACAGGGAAGACTCTGCAATAAAAATGAAGATTACTTCAACGTGAAGCAAAATATACAGGCCAGGCAGCATCTGTAGAGAGAGAAACAGTTAATGTTTTAGGTTAATGATTTTTCCCTCGAACTTGAAGTTAAGATTAACAAATAAACAAGTACAGAGCTAGGAAAAAAAAGGTGGAGAATCAGGGAAAAGAGCAAAAGGGAAAAGTCTGCAATGGTTTGTAAGACGTGAATAATTAAATGACAAAAGGGATAATGGGTTTAAAGAGATACAGAAATGGGATCATGAAAAAGAAAAGATTGTTCAAGAGGATGTGTAAATGGCAACAGCAGAACCATTACCAGAACCTGCTGCCTGAGAAAATGGAGTGGCTATGATCTGAAATTGTTAAACTCTAAGTTGATGTTAGAAGGTTGTAAAGTGGCTATAAAAAGATTGAGGTACTGTTTCTTGAGCTTATGTTGAGCTTCATTGGCGTGGCACTGGAGGCTAAAGACAGAAAGGTGGGAATTGGCTGATCAAAGTTGCAAATGATTAAAAGCTCAGTGACACTTGTGGACTCACCCAATCTGCGTTTGATCACCTCAAAGTAGAGGAGCCAGATTGTCAGTAGTGAAATCAAAATACTGCGGATGCTGGAAATCTGACATCTGACAGCATCGGTGGAGAGAGAAACAAGAGTTAACGTTTTGAGCTTCTGTGATCCTTGAGAGCACTGAAGAAGGGTCAGACAGACTCGAAACCTTAATTTTGTTTCTTTCTCCACAAATGCTGTCAGACCTGAGTTTTTTCCAGCGTTTTCTGTTTCTATGTCAGTGGTGAATACAGTATACTAAATTGGAAGAAATAGAAGCATTGTAAATTTTTCCTTTGTCTGGTTCTCCCTGTCCCTCTCCAACTTTTCTGTGACTTTGTACTAATAAGTGTTAAATCTCTTAGCTACTTTCAGTTCTGCCATTGACCTGAAATATAAAACTCTGTTTTGCACTCTGTTGATGCTGTCTGACCTGCTGAGTTTTCCAGCATTCTTTATCTTTTTGTATCTGATTTCTAGCACTTGCCGTATTTTTGATTTTGATGAAGCTTTCATGTTAGATCCTTCCAAACCACTACAAGGACTATTTGCTACAGTAGATGGTCTGCAATGCACATACATTGAACAAGTGAGAACTTTTTTTGTTTCCAAATGACAAAACCTTTTCCTGTGCAACGGAACTATCAACTAGGAAGGCTGCAGAGCTTTCATCAAATGGCCAGATTCCATTGAACGTTTGGTGTTGTAGATGGTACTAGTGCGGGTGTAGGGGTCAATCCATGATCTTCGTGAATAGAAAGTTTGGACTTCGTTAATTTGCAAAATGACCACACTTCACTTCAGTAGCCCATATCTGTGCAGCAGCCTTCAATTTGCACAGTTCAGTGATCAAATTTGAAGGGTTGAAAACAAATACTCAGTGGTTGAAGGTGTGGTGTCGGGGTGGGTGGTTGCCAATGAGGTTGAGGAGGGAGAGAGTATAATGGCTATTCTTTTTTTTGTTTACCATAGTGGCCCAGGAGCTTTTAATTCTAAACAAGCACACCACAATATGTTTTCATCTGCAGCATAAGATGTATGCAAGTTAATGGGCGCATGCATTTAAACTTAGTGTATGACCCAGAGGCTTCATATTATGTGTTTATGTGCCCTTCAAAGACACAAGCTTTGATAACCTTACTACAAGAGTTGGATAATAAAACAACATTGGAAACATCCATAGTTAGGTGTGTGAAATATTGTGACAACCAGGCATTAAGGAAATACTGTGACAGTCAATTCCTCCTCTTCATCCATTGTAATAATGCTAGGCTCACTTTACCTATTGCTCTTCTTGTACAACTCCCAATCCTCATTCTATGGAAACTCCAACTGATTTGAAGCTCTACTGTCCGCACCTTATTTCTGTATGAAATTATGTTCTCCTCGCTGAGCTGTCCATGTAAGCATTGATTTCAAATTACTTGTCTACATGTATCTCCAGCCTTCATCTCAGATTGCACCTGCTGTTCCTTTTATTTGCATTCCTAAATATTTCTTATTTCTATCATTAGTGGGAAAGCCCTCGCTCATTGTGCTCCTGCTCCCTAGCATTCTCTCCTTAACCCCTCAGTGTTGCTTCAGCCCTCACCACCTTTGTGAGTCATAATGGCACAAATAGAGGCCAATAGGCCCATCATATCCATGCTGGTTCTCTGTAATGCATTTCAATCAATCCCATTCCACTGCTTTATCCTCATATCCCTGTACATTTATTTTGCTCAAGTGCCTATTCAGGTTCCTTCTGAAATCATTGACTGTCTCTGCTTCCAATGGGGGAGGTGGAAACAAAGTCCAGATCATTAGCACTGTTTATTTTTTTTAAGTTCTTCCTCACATCCCCCTGCATCTTTAGCTGGAAGTTTTAAATTTGTGTCCCGGGGCCTTTGTACTATCAGCTAATGGAAACAGCTGTTATTTGTCTACCTTATCTAATCCTGTTATAATTTTGTACACCTATATCAAATCTCTGCTCAACCTCCTTTGCTCCAGCTTCTCCAACCTAACCTTGTAGCTAAAATTCCTCATCCCTGGAGCCGTTCTGGTAAATTTCTTCACACTTTCAAGGACCGTCACGTACTTCCGAAAGTGTGGTGACCAGAACTAGTCCCAATACACTAGCTGTGGCCTACAAGAATTTTATACAGGTTCAGCATAGCTTTCCTTCTTTTGTACTCGATGCCTCTCTTTATGAACCTCAACATCCCATATGCTTTGCTAACTGCTCTCTCAATATCTCCTGCAAATTTCAAAGATCTGTGGGCAGTTGAACTCCCAGGTCCCCTTGACCCATACACTTTTGTAATATAACTGTGCCATTTAGTCTGCGTTGCATTTCTCTATTCTTTCTGCTGAAGTGCATCACCTCACACATCTTTGTATCACATTTCATCTGCCATTTGTTGCCCATTCTGCTCAGCTGTTGAAATCCTCTTGCAGTCGATTTGTATCACTTTCACCATACTGCCAAGTTTGGAGTTATCAGCAAATATTTAAACTTTAGTAAAAACAGAATTACCTGGAAAAACTCAGCAGGTCTGGCAGCATCGGCGGAGAAGAAAAGAGTTGACGTTTCGAGTCCTCATGACCCTTCGACAGAACTTGCGTTCGAGTCCAAGAAAGAGTTGAAATATAAGCTGGTTTAAGGTGTGTGTGTGGGAGGCGGAGAGATAGAGAGACAAAGAGGTGGAGGGGGGGGGGTGGGGGGGTGGTGTGGTTGTAGGGACAAACAAGCAGTGATAGAAGCAGAGCATCAAAAGATGTCAACGACAATAGTACAATAGAACACATAGGTGTTAAAATTAAAGTTGGTGATATTATCTAAATGAATGTGCTAATTAAGAATGGATGGTAGGGCACTCAAGGTATAGCTCTAGTGGGTTTTTTTTTTATATAATGGAAATAGGTGGGAAAAGGAAAATCTTTATAATTTATTGGAAAAAAAAAGGGGAAGGGGGAAACAGAAAGGGGGTGGGGATGGGGGAGGGAGCTTACGACCTAAAGTTGTTGAATTCAATATTCAGTCCAGAAGGCTGTAAAGTCCCTAGTCGGAAGATGAGGTGTTGTTCCTCCAGTTTGCGTTGGGCTTCACTGGAACAATGCAGCAAGCCAAGGACAGACATGTGGGCAAGAGAACAGGGTGGAGTGTTGAAATGGCAAGCGACAGGGAGGTTTGGGTCATTCTTGCGGACAGACCGCAGGTATTCTGCAAAGCGGTCGCCCAGTTTACGTTTGGTCTCTCCAATGTAGAGGAGACCACATTGGGAGCAACGGATGCAGTAGACTAAGTTGGGGGAAATGCAAGTGAAATGCTGCTTCACTTGAAAGGAGTGTTTGGGTCCTTGGACGGTGAGGAGAGAGGAAGTGAAGGGGCAGGTATTGCATTTTTTGCGTGGGCATGGGGTGGTGCCATAGGAGGGGGTTGAGGAGTAGGGGGTGATGGAGGAGTGGACCAGGGTGTCCCGGAGGGAGCGATCCCTACGGAATGCCGATAAGGGGGGTGAAGGGAAGATGTGTTTGGTGGTGGCATCATGCTGGAGTTGGCGGAAATGGCGGAGGATGATCCTTTGAATGCGGAGGCTGGTGGGGTGATAAGTGAGGACAAGGGGGACCCTATCATGTTTCTGAGAGGGAGGAGAAGGCGGGAGATGGGCCGGACACGGTTGAGGGCCCTGTCAACGACCGTGGGTGGAAAACCTCGGTTAAGGAAGAAGGAGGACATGTCAGAGGAACTGTTTTTGAAGGTAGCATCATCGGAACAGATGCGACGGAGGCGAAGGAACTGAGAGAATGGGATGGAGTCCTTACAGGAAGCAGGGTGTGAGGAGCTGTAGTCGAGATAGCTGTGGGAGTCGGTGGGTTTGTAATGGATATTGGTGGACAGTCTATCACCAGAGATTGAGACAGAGAGGTCAAGGAAGGGAAGGGAAGTGTCAGAGATGGACCACGTGAAAATGATGGAGGGGTGGAGATTGGAAGCAAAATTAATAAATTTTTCCAAGTCCTGACGAGAGCATGAAGCGGCACCGAAGTAATCATCGATGTACCGGAGAAAGAGTTGTGGAAGGGGGCCGGAGTAGGACTGCAACAAGGAATGTTCCACATACCCCATAAAGAGACAGGCATAGCTGGGGCCCATGCGGGTACCCATAGCCACACCTTTTATTTGGAGGAAGTGAGAGGAGTTGAAGGAGAAATTGTTCAGTGTGAGAACAAGTTCAGCCAGACGGAGGAGAGTAGTGGTGGATGGGGATTGTTCGGGCCTCTGTTCGAGGAAGAAGCTAAGGGCCCTCAGACCATCCTGGTGGGGGATGGAGGTGTAGAGGGATTGGACGTCCATGGTGAAGAGTAAGCGGTTGGGGCCAGGGAACTGGAAGTTGTTGATGTGACGTAAGGTGTCAGAGGAATCACGGATGTAGGTGGGAAGGGACTGGACAAGGGGAGAGAGAAGGGAGTCAAGATAACGAGAAATGAGTTCTGTGGGGCAGGAGCAAGCCCCGAACAATCCCCATCCACCACTACTCTCCTCCGTCTGGCTGAACTTGTTCTCACACTGAACAATTTCTCCTTCAACTCCTCTCACTTCCTCCAAATAAAAGGTGTGGCTATGGGTACCCGCATGGGCCCCAGCTATGCCTGTCTCTTTATGGGGTATGTGGAACATTCCTTGTTGCAGTCCTACTCCGGCCCCCTTCCACAACTCTTTCTCCGGTACATCGATGATTACTTCGGTGCCGCTTCATGCTCTCGTCAGGACTTGGAAAAATTTATTAATTTTGCTTCCAATCTCCACCCCTCCATCATTTTCACGTGGTCCATCTCTGACACTTCCCTTCCCTTCCTTGACCTCTCTGTCTCAATCTCTGGTGATAGACTGTCCACCAATATCCATTACAAACCCACCGACTCCCACAGCTATCTCGACTACAGCTCCTCACACCCTGCTTCCTGTAAGGACTCCATCCCATTCTCTCAGTTCCTTTGCCTCCGTCGCATCTGTTCCGATGATGCTACCTTCAAAAACAGTTCCTCTGACATGTCCTCCTTCTTCCTTAACCGAGGTTTTCCGCCCACGGTCGTTGACAGGGCCCTCAACCGTGTCCGGCCCATCTCCCGCCTTCTCCTCCCTCTCAGAAACATGATAGGGTCCCCCTTGTCCTCACTTATCACCCCACCAGCCTCCGCATTCAAAGGATCATCCTCCGCCATTTCCGCCAACTCCAGCATGATGCCACCACCAAACACATCTTCCCTTCACCCCCCTTATCGGCATTCCGTAGGGATCGCTCCCTCCGGGACACCCTGGTCCACTCCTCCATCACCCCCTACTCCTCAACCCCCTCCTATGGCACCACCCCATGCCCACGCAAAAAATGCAATACCTGCCCCTTCACTTCCTCTCTCCTCACCGTCCAAGGACCCAAACACTCCTTTCAAGTGAAGCAGCATTTCACTTGCATTTCCCCCAACTTAGTCTACTGCATCCGTTGCTCCCAATGTGGTCTCCTCTACATTGGAGAGACCAAACGTAAACTGGGCGACCGCTTTGCAGAACACCTGTGGTCTGTCCGCAAGAATGACCCAAACCTCCCTGTCGCTTGCCATTTCAACACTCCACCCTGCTCTCTTGCCCACATGTCTGTCCTTGGCTTGCTGCATTGTTCCAGTGAAGCCCAACGCAAACTGGAGGAACAACACCTCATCTTCCGACTAGGGACTTTACCGCCTTCTGGACTGAATATTGAATTCAACAACTTTAGGTCGTAAGCTCCCTCCCCCATCCCCACCCCCTTTCTGTTTCCCCCTTCCCCTTTTTTTTTTCCAATAAATTATAAAGATTTTCCTTTTCCCACCTATTTCCATTATATAAAAAAAAGCCCACTAGAGCTATACCTTGAGTGCCCTACCATCCATTCTTAATTAGCACATTCGTTTAGATAATATCACCAACTTTTAATTTTAACACCTATGTGTTCTATTGTACTATTGTCGTTGACATCTTTTGATGATCTGCTTCTATCACTGCTTGTTTGTCCCTACAACCACACCCCCCCACTCCCCCTCCACCTCTTTGTCTCTCTATCTCTCCGCCCCCCACACACACACCTTAAACCAGCTTATATTTCAACTCTTTCTTGGACTCGAACGCAAGTTCTGTCGAAGGGTCATGAGGACTCGAAACGTCAACTCTTTTCTTCTCCGCCGATGCTGCCAGACCTGCTGAGTTTTTCCAGGTAATTCTGTTTTTGTTTTGGATTTCCAGCATCCGCAGTTTTTTTGTTTTTATTTAAACTTTAGTGTTGCTGAAAAAGAGAGATGTCAAAGATTTTCGCCTTGTACTCAGGAGGATAATTGGCAAGAATACAATATAAGGAGAGAACAACAATTTACCCTGCATGAGAAGAGAATGCTGATGGGTTGGCCAGTGGACTTTGATTGGTAGAAGCGTTGCCGTGGAGAATGCACCAGTTGTTGGTGACTGACTGTAAATTGGCAGCCATTGTTTGAAATTTAAATCAGGCAGCTTGACCCTGGTCAAGGCATCGCTCTGAGGAATGAGTTAGTGAATGGCTGTCACTTAATTTGTTTAGCTGAAACAAGTGCAATGTGTTTACATGTTCTTTCTGTCTGCAAAGAGCAGGACCTTGTGTATTAATAAACGTAACTTCTAATACATACAAATGTGTCACACTGAGCACAACTGATGATCTTAAATTGGTTGTAGGCGTAATTCTTAGCATACTGAGGGTTATTTAGCAAATGTCCAATTGCGGACTCACATCTGTTGGACACTGTTTTGAGTTTTACAAGCATGGGCTGGTTGGATACTTTCTGTACCTTGCCTGTTGCGGACAGTGGCTGAGACATGCTGTTTGATACAATCCGCCAGACTTTGGGGCATTCCTAGCATCACATTGGCACTGAAATTCATGTACCACATTACTCGTTTGTGTGATAGGCAGAACGTCTGTTTGGCTTGACAGCAGCATCCTCTTAGCGGCGAATACCACTTGTGTTGCTACTTCAAAGTAGCAGCGTGAAACAGTCAGCTTCACCTATTGTTCAAATTTTTGAGATACCTTGCCATTCCAGGGTAATCTGAGGTAGACCGGGTATTTTTCAGGCCTGTTCATGAGTTTACGTGATTTATAGCGCAAGATGATCTGATCAGGGTAGCCATTATTCTGCAGAATGCCTTTGATGTGCCCTATTTCAACATCAAGCTTGCATCGTGAGCAAATGGCTCGGGCCTTATTTACAATTTTGCCAATAAGACCCAATCCTATAGCGTGTGTAACTTAAGAATCCCAATGTGTATATTAACCACTGAAGTTAGGCTTGCGGTAGACCGTGGTAGAGAACCCCCTGGCAGATTTCTCAACTAGTATGTCAAGGAAGGAGACTTCATTTGACTGCTCCATTTCAAAGGTGAATTTGAACATAGCTTGGAGCCCATTAAGACATGTAAGGAAATTATTACATGCAGATGTGGATTTAAATATAATGAACATATTATCCATGTATCAGAAATATGCGAGAGGTGGGAGGTCAGGTGTCATTCCATCGAAGACTTGTTTCTCATGGAACTCAACAAAGCGAGAGCAGAGCCTAGAGGGGATCCCATGGCAACATCATCTGCTTGGTCATGCATGGCGTCATTAAAACTGAACTCAACTGTGTGAGTTGCTGAGTTCACAAGTTCAATGAATACTGATTTGCGCAATACTGACAGGTCTAGATTGCCACAATGGTGGAAGCTACATATATTAGGACAAAGGACTCTGTTCTTTACAGACAGCAGGAACATGTACACACATTACGCCTGTTTCAGCTGAATAAAGTAAGTGACAGCCATTCGCTGACTCATTGGTCATGGTATTGCCCTGAGGAATTAGGGTCAAGCTGCCTGATTTAAATTTCAGACAATGCTTTGCAGTTAACTGTCAGTCACAATCAATTGATGCAATCACCACGGCAACGCCTCTACCAATCAGAGTCCACTTGCCAATGAATCAACACTCTTCTCAGACAGTCTAAATACAGTATAAAATATTCAAGTTCTGTACTACCTGACAACTATTTAAATTTTACTTTTGGCACAGTTGATTAACACCGGCCTCCCAGCCTGAAAAACTACTATTTTGCATGGCATTAACTGAATTTAAATTCTATCGACTTACGTGCTAGAATTTGAATTCGTGTCCCCAAAGCATTAGCATGGGTGTCTGGATAACCAGTCCAATAATATTACTTTTGCACTGTTTCCTTGTCCCTGAACAATATCCTGAAAATCTTTCTCTTGGACCTCGCCTTTAGTTAAGTTCTACACCCCTTCTCCCTGTTTGATGTCTGAACTTTCTCCCCCTCTTATAAAACACATTTTGATATGTAAAAGAAACCATGTTGAGTGCAAGATGTAGCACTTCAATCTGCTGTCCCCAATAACAGGTAATTGTTCTGGTGAGCTTGTGTGCTGGTGACCTATTGATCTTATTGTGTACCTAGCTGGTTGTATCAGTGTGCCTCACAATTTAAAAATAAACTTTACTGGTTCTGTTAAGTGTAGCCTGGCCTTTGCATGGTACTTCATGTTGGCAGATAAGCATGTATGTTGATGTGGATAATTTTGTCCTAAAATAAGGAGCCTCTTATATTTGGGGTATAAATAGCTATGTAGATTTACTTGCGGAGGTTGAAGATGTGGAGTAACTTTTCCATCTGATGGTTTCCTTGAATTGCAAATTTGTTAATTTGAAAAGCAACATTGGAATAAGTTTTCAACATTGAAGCAGATAAAAGCCAAAATGATTTCCCTGTGGGGCAGCAATCCTCACCCTGCTTGTTTTCTCCCTGTTCTACACTCCTGAGATCATGACTCATACCAAGATATAATTCTGAGAGTTTTTATAGCTTCTGGCCCCTTGCTGATTCAGTTTTTCATGTGATAGTTGGTAATAGTAGAGTATTTGATTTTGTTCCTGATGTGAGGTCAGAGGAAAGTTGATCAGAAGTGGTGAGACCAGTCTATTTATTTTTCATTGCGGCTTGGTGAAACAGGCAAATTTTCTCCCTGCTTGACAGTGCAACTTTTGTAGATTGAAAGAAAGAACTTGTATTTATGTGGTGCCTTTCATGACCTTCGGATGCCCCAAATATTGTTTTATTTTATATTGGAAGAAAGCCCTAAAACTTTGTTTGCATCACTTTGTTTGCACGCCGCTACTCTATGACCTTCAACGTTGCTGCTGTTGCTCTGAACACTAGGTATGGGAGCAGCTGGAGTTACCATTTTGTTTCTGACCCACGTGCTGTGGAGGGGTTGGTAAAGGTTTAAGTAGCTGGGTGTTAGACCAATATTAGCTCTCCGTATACGTGGTTGCAAATGACGAACACTAGACTATTTGGCTGAGACCAATGGAAACATGCATTTTTAAAGAATATTGTAAGGGGAGCTAGCAGAAGTAGTTATTAAAGGGAGTGCATTCTGTGCCTTGCTCTAGTTGGCAAAATATCTTCGGTTGCAATTCTGTCTTTATCTGTATAGATTAAAATCATTTAAAACAACGTTGTTTTGGAGAAAGCAAATAATCAAACCGAGATTGACTTCTCTGCAAATGTTGCTCTTAACTGTTGGTGGGTTACATTTTTCTGCATAATTATAATCTGATTGCACAGGTACACTGACTGATAGAATAAGCCTACTCCCATACCGACTTGAGAATGAATAACAGAGATGCTTCAATCCTTTTAAAATAATGCTTTAAGAAGTGTGTTGATTAAACCTCTATGCTACTTTGAGGATCCAAGGAAGTCCTGAGCTAACTACTTTTTTTCAGCAGATGCTTCATAATGTTGAAAAATGCGCTAATAAAACTAGACAGCAGAAATATGTTTTATAGTAATGTAGTTGAATTAAAGTGTTACTAACAACTCTATTCTGTTAAATAACTAAAATATACACCTTACCTGCCATGTCATAACTTCCTCCCTTAATTTTAATTTGTGTCTGTCATTTTTTTCATTTTAGGAATCTTAGTTGAAGTAAATCTTGTGTTGCTATTTGTTTTAACTTAAAACACCAAAGGAAAGATGTTATCCTTTCATGTTCCCTTTGTTATTTTTGGTTAGATTCTAGCTTCTGAAGTTGATTCCTCAGCCATTCACATGTCTGAAAATCTGAAGAGTAATAGTGTGACAATATGAAACCCTGTCAACGATTGAGCATTTCAACGTGAGCCAGGAAGAGTGCTGATTCAAATTACTTGTTTCTCCCTATTTGATGTCATACTTTCATTCCCTCTGCAGGTGTTTCTAGGCCTGACCCTGACCCCTTTGTTGCTTTTCAAGCTGCACTATTCTCTTTTGTACACTTTTTCTGTAGTGGCATGGAACCTGTTCATCTGCTCGTAATCCCCTGTTTGCCCATTAACCATTCTTCTATCCATGGTAACATATTACCCCAACTCCATGAACTCTTGCGTACTAACTTGTTGTATGGCACCTTATCAAACACCTTTTGGAAATCCAAGTATACATGTACTGGTTCCCCTTTATTCACCCTGCTTGTAACATCCTCAAAAAAAACTCTCAAATTTGTCAAACAAAATTTCCCTTTGTAAAATCGTGTTGACTTTGTCTGATTATGATAAAAGTGCAGTATTAAGACTTCCTTAAAAATAAATTCTTGCATTTTCTTGACATCTGATGTCAGGCTAGCTGGCTTGTAGTTCCCTGTTTTCTCTCTCCTTTTTTAAATATCATTGTTACATTTGCTACCTTCCAATCTGCTGGGACCCTTCTAGAACCTAGGGAATTTTGGAAAATCATAACTAGCGCACCCACTATCACTTTTAGAACCTCTTTTAGAACCCTAAGATGCAGGCCATCAGGTTCTGGGGATTTGTTAGATGTTAGTCTCTCTCTACAATATTTTTTTTCTGTGAATATTAATTACCTTAAGTTCTTCACTCCCATTTGTTATCCTCTATTTCTGGTATGTAATTTAAGACCGTGGAATAGAAAAGTTACGGTGCAGAGGCCATTCAGCCCATCATGTCTGTGCCACCTGAAAAAGAAACCAGCAGCTCATTTTAATCCCACTTAGTCCATAGCCTTGCAGGTTACAGCGCTTCAGATGCAGATCCAAGTACCCTTTTAAATGAGATAAAAATAAAAAAACTGCGGATGCTGGAAATCCAAAACAAAAACAGAATTACCTGGAAAAACTCAGCAGGTCTGGCAGCATCTGGCAGCACCAGTTCTGTCGAAGGGTCATGAGGACTTGAAACGTCAACTCTTTTCTTCTCCGCCGATGCTCCCAGACCTGCTGAGTTTTTCCAGGTAATTCTGTTTTTGTTTTACCCTTTTAAATGAGTTGAGCGTTTTGGCCTCGACCATGAATTTAGGCAGTGAATTCCAGATGCCCATCACCCTCTGCATGAAAAAGTTTTTCCTCATGTCCCCTCTAATCCTTCTACCAATCACCTTAAATCCATGCCCCTTGGTAATTGATCCCTCAGTTAGGGGAAACAAGTCTTTACTGTCTACCCTATCCACGCCCCTCATAATTTTGTACACCTTAATTTGGTCACCCCTCAGCTTCCTCTGTTTTAAAGAAAACAACCCTAGCCTTTCCAATCTTTCCTCCTGGCTGCAATTTTCAGCCCTGGTAGCATTCTTGTAGATCTTCTCAGTACTTTTTCCAGAGCAATTATGTCCTTCCGGTAACATGGTGACCAGAACTGTGTACACAATTCCAGTGGCCTAACCAGCATTTTATACGGTTCTATCATTATATCCCTGCTTTTGTATTCAATGCCTTGCCCAATAAAGGAAAGCATTTCGTGTGCTTTCTTTACCACCTCATCCAGCGGTCTTGCCACCTTCAGGGACCTGTGGACATACACTCACGGGTTTCTCACTTCCTCAACCCCTCTCAGTAACCTCCCATTTATGGTGTATTCCGTTGCTTTGTTTGCCCTCCCCAAATGTATTACCTCACACTTTTCCAGATTGAATTCCACTTGCCACTTTTCTGCCAACTCAACCAAACCATTGATGTCATTCTGGGACAACAGCTGTCCTGTTCACTATCAACTACACAGCCAATATTTGTGTCATCTGCAAATTTCCTAATCATACCTCCCATCCAGCACCTGGTCCATAGCCTTGCTGGTTACAGCGCTTCAAATGCAGATCCACTATGTCCAACAAACAGCAAGGGCCCCAACACTGAGCCCTGTGGGACACTACTGGAAACCATTTTCCATCCGCAAAATCATCCATCGACCATTACCCTTTATTTCCTGTTGCTGAGTCAATTTTGGATCCAACTTGTCACCTTCCCCTGTAACCCGTAAGATCTCACTTTGCTGATCAGCTTGCTATGTGGGACCTTGTCAAATATCTTGCTAAAATCCATGTAGACAATATCCTCAATCCTCCTTGTTACTTCCTCAAAAAATTCAATTAATTTAGTAAGACACAATCTTCCCCTAACTAAACCATGCTGACTGTCCCTGATCAACCTGTGCCTTTCGAAGTGACAGTTTATCCTGTCTCTCAGAATTGATTTCAATAATTTGCCCATCACTGAAGTCAGACTGACAGGCCTATAATTTTCTGGCCTATCCCTTGTACCCTTTTAAAATAATTTAATAATAAACATTTGCAGACCTCCAATTCCCTGGTATCTTGCCTGTATCTAGTGAGGATTGGAAAATGATCCCCAGAGCATCTGCTATTTCCTCTCTGACTTCCTTTAACAGCCTGGGATACAATCCATCTGGACCTGGTGACTTATCCACCTCCAAGGATGTCAGTCGCTCCAGTACTTCCTCTCTCACTATGCTTATTGTGTTTCATATTTCACACTCCTCCCTAACTATAATGCCTGCGTCATCCATTCATCCATTTCCTTAGTGAAGATGGAGACAAAGTACTCATTGAGAGAGACAAAGTACTTATTGATCCATTGTAAAGATAGGCAGAAAATATTTGTTCAAGGTCTCTGCTATCACTTCTTTCCCTATGATAATTTCTCCCGTCTCTGCCTCTCAGATCATTTTCCTCTTTTATTCTCCATCCACATTCTCCTTCCCTCCCCCAAACCCACTTCCTTTGTGTTTGTCCCTAGGAAATAAATAACCCCCAAATCACTTATAATTCTACTTTCAATTCCCAACTGCATAGCCTTTCACACTCCATCCACCTTGATGTTTTTGCAGATACTGGCCTACTCAATCACGTCCTCGCCTCTACTTTTGATGCCCTTTTCCTTATTGCACTTTCTTACCCTGCTCCTTTCCCTGATATTGGGCTCAACTCCAGTCCCTTAAACCCAAGAGTTGTAGACTTGAATGTTATGTGGATAACTGATTTAGCCAACCATCATCAGATCTGGTTGGAATACACAAAACATTATCGGGTCCTGCTCTTGCTTGGCAAAACTGCTCTCTACATTCCAGGATGATCATGGAATAGAGATAACAGCTGGCTTCTATTGTTCACTACAAATGATCACCTTAAACTCCTCCACTGCCTCCTCCTCTACTCTAACCTCCAACAAGTGCAGTGGGCTCACGAACATCTTTGTCATTAGCATTGGGACCATGCGTTCAGCTGTCTCTGTGGCCTTCCTCCTTTACCATAAGACATAGGAGCAGGAGTAGATCATGGCTGATCTGATAATCATCAACTCCACTTTCCTGCCTTTTCCCCATAACCCTTGATTCCCTTACTGATTAAAAATCGGTCTATCTCAGCCTTGAATATCATTAATGACTCAGCCTCAACAGCCCTCTGTGATAAAAGAATTCCACAGATTAACAACCCTCAGAGAAGAGATTCCTTCTCATCTCTGTTTTAAATGGGTGATCCCTTACTCTGAGATTATGCCCTCTGGTCCTAGACTCTCCCACAAGGGGAAATAACATCACAGCATCTACCCTGTCAAGCCCCCTAAGAATCTTATGTTTCAATAAGGTCGTCTCTCATTCTTCTAAACTCCAATGAGTACAGGCCTCGACCTCTCCTCATAAGAAAATCCCTTCATACCTGGGATCAACCTTGTGAACCTTCTCTGGACTGCCTCCAATGTCAGCATACCTTTCCTTAGGTAAAGGGACCAAAATTGTACGAAGTGTTCTAGGTGTGGTCTAACTAGTGCCTTGTATAGTTTTAGCAAGACTCCCCTATTTATTATACTCCATTCCCTTTGAAATAGAGGCCAACAGTCCAATTGTCTTCCCTATTACCTGTTGAACTTGTACCTTAGCTTTTTGGGATTTATGCACAGGGGCTCCCAAATCCCTCTGTGCTGCAGCCTTCTGCAGTCTTTCTCAGTTTAAATAATATTTAGCTCCTCTATTCTTCCTGCCAATGTGCGTAACCTCACATTTTTCTACATTATATTCCACCTGCCACTTTTTTTGCCCACTCACTTAACCTGTCTGTATCCGTTTGTAGACTCCTTGTGTCATCCTTACCACTTGCCTTCCCACCTATTTTTGTATCATCTGCAAATTTGGCTATAGTACATTCACTTCCCTCATCTAAGTCATTTATATGTTTTGTAAATAATTGAGGCCCCAGCACTGATCCCTGTGGCACTCCACCAGTTACAGGTTGCCATCCTGAAAATGCTCCCCTTATTCCAACTCTGTCTTCTATTAGTTAGCCAATCTGCCATCCATGCTAATATACTACTCCCAACACCATGGGCTCTTATCTTATTCAGTAGCCTTCCATGCGGTACCTTAACGAACGCTTTTTGGAAATCCAAATATATTACATCTGCTGGTTCCCCTTTATCTATCCTGCTTGTTACCTCCTCAAAGAATTCTAATAAATTTGTCAAGCATGATTTCCCCTTCATGAAGTCATGCTGACTCTGCTTGATTAGATTGTGTATTTCTAAATGCTCTGCTATTACACCTTTTGTGGACTGTAAAATTTTCCCAATGACAGATGTTAAGCTAACTGGCATATAGTTAACTTTTTTTTTGTCTCCCCCCTTTTTGAAAAAGGGTGTTACATTGGCAGTTTTCCAATCCTCTGGGAGTTTTCCAGAATCTAAGGATTCTTGGAAGATTATCACCGGTGCATCCACTATCTGTGTAGCTACTTCCTTTTAATATCCTATCAGGTCCAGGGGACTTATCAGCCTTTAGCCAATAGCTGATAGCCCAGTGGGTCCTTCTGCTCTAGCCTTGAACATTCAGCTTTCTCCAGTTGCCTCCACACTCCTCTCGTCCTTTTCAAGCTCATTATCCACGAGACCCACCTCCTGTTCCTTCTGCTCTATTCCCAACAAATTGCTGACCAACCAACTTCCATTTCTTCTTAATAACAAAAAAACTGCGGATGCTGGAAATCCAAAACAAAAACAGAATTACCTGGAAAAACTCAGCAGGTCTGGCAGCATCGGCGGAGAAGGAAAGAGTTGACGTTTCGAGTCCTCATTACCCTTCGTCAGAACTTGAGTTCGAGTCCAAGAAAGAGTTGAAGTATAAGCTGGTTTAAGGTGTGTGTGTGGGGGGCGGAGAGAGAGAGGTGGAGGTGGGGGGTGTGGTTGTAGGGACAAACAGGCAGTGATAGAAGCAGATCATCAAATGATGTCAACAACAATAGTACAAAAGAACACATAGGTGTTAAAGTTAAAGTTGGTGATATTATCTAAACGAATGTGCTAATTAAGAATGGATGGTAGGGCACTCAAGGTATAGCTCTAGTGGGGGTGGGGGGCGCATAACTATACCTTGAGTGCCCTACCATCCATTCTTAATTAGCACATTCGTTTAGATAATATCACCAACTTTAACACCTATGTGTTCTTTTGTCCTGTTGTTTATGACATCTTTTGATGATCTGCTTCTATCACTGCTTTTGCCTACAACCACACCACCCCCCTCCACTTCTCTCTCCACCCCCCCCCCCCCCAAAAAACACCTTAAACCAGCTTATATTTCAACTCTTCCTTGGACTCGAACTCAAGTTCTGTCGAAGGGTCATGAGGACTCGAAACGTCAACTCTTTTCTTCTCCGCCGATGCTGCCAGACCTGCTGAGTTTTTTCAGGTAATTATGTTTCTGTTTTCCATTTCTTCTTAATGCCTTGCCCTCAAATTTGCTGTGATCAACCCTCTCCTTAAAAAATATCCTCAAACCACCTGTCTTTAATGACTAACAACCCATCTCTAAGCTCCCTTTCCTCCCAAACCCTTGAATGAGTTATATCAAAGTGCTACTGAAAAGTTGTTGATAAAACCCGACCACCCAGCATTGGAAATGGCAACGGGGATCTGATTGAAACTTACAGAATACTGAAAGGCCTGGATAGAGTGGATATGGGGAAGATGTTTCCATTAGTAGGATAGACTAGGACCCGAGGGCACAGCCTCAGAGTAAAGGGAAGACCTTTTAGAGCAGAGATGAGGAGAAGCTTCTTTAGCCAGAGAATGGTGAATCTATGGAATGGATTGCCACAGAAGGCTGTGGAGGCCAGGCCATTGAGTGTATTTAAGACCGAGATAGATAGGTTCTTGATTGGTAAGGGGATCAAAGGTTATGGGGAGAAAGTGGGAGAATGGGGTTGAGAAACTTATCAGCCATGAGTGGATGGTGGAGCAGACTTATGGGCCGAATGGCCTAATTTCTGCTCCCATGTCTTATGGTCTTATGGCATAATGTCAACCCTGCAAAGTTTTCCTTACTAATGCCTGGGGACGATGTCAAAATTGGGAGAGTTACCCTACAGGCTAAAGCAATAGCCTGACACAGTCTCAACAATCATACCTTACATCCAATTTCTCTGAATGTTTCTCCATCCCTGGTTATGTCCTGGCCCACAGGCAGCACAGACCCACTAGAGGTGATGGTATGTGGTATGCAGTCGGAGTGGCCCTGGGAGACCTCAATATTGCCTCTGGATCCCATGAAGTTGAACATTGGCAATGAACCCTCTACCATCTACTGCCCTACTTCAGCTAATGAATTAATAGTCCATGTTGGCTACGACTTGGAAAAGCACTGAGGGTAGCAAGGGCGCAATGTACTCTGGGTGGGGAACTTCAATGTCCGTCTTGAAGAGTGGTTCAGTAGTACCGCAACTACTTGAGCTGGCTGAGTGCTGATGCCAGACAAGATTGGTGGCAGGTGGTGAGAGAACCAACAAGAGGGAAAAACCTACCTGACATCACCTTCACCAGTTACATCTGTCCATGACAATATTGATAGGACTGACCATCTCACAGCCTTTGTGGAGACGATGCCCCATCTCCATTAAGGATACCCCCCAATGTGTTGTGTGGCTGTACTATCACGCTGAATGAGAGGTTCAAAACTGGACGCTCATGAGGCACTGTGGGCCATCAGCAACAGCAGAATTGTATTCGGCCACAATCTGTAACCTCATGGCCTGGCATATCTGTCACTCTACCATTAACTGCCAAGCCAAGGGACCAACCCTGGTTCAATGATGAATGCAGGAGAGCATGCTGGGAGCAGCGCTGTAAAACAGGGAGCCTTCTGGGTTAAGCTATCACACAGCTAAAGCTATGCATGCTGAAAATGAAGCAGCATTCAATAGACACAGAAGTCAGTGGATCAGTTAAAAGCTCTGCAGTCCTGCCACATCCAGTCATGAATGGCAGTGGACAATTAAACAACTAATTGAAAAGCATGTTCCTCAAACATCCCGATCTTCAATGATGGGGGACTCCAGCATACCAGTGCAAAAGATGAGACTAAAACATTTGCGACCATCTTCGGTTAGAAATGCCAACTGGATGGTCCACCTGCACAATATTCTGAAGTCCCAGCATCACAAGTCTTCAGCCAGTTCAGTTCACTTTGCCTGATATCAAGCAATGGATCCTGATAATTTCCCAGCTGTACTCCTGAAGACCTTGCTCTAGAACTAGCTGCACTCCTGGCTAGGCTTTTCCAGTATGACTACAATACAGGCACCTACCTGACAATGTAGAAAATTGTCCAGTCCACAAAAAGCAGGACAGATCTAAACCAGCCAATTACCACCCCATTGCTCTACTCTATCATCAGGAAAGTAATAGAAGGTATAATTGACAGTGCTATTGAGCAGCACTTAGTCAGCAATAACTGCTCATCAGTGTTCAGTTAGGGTCTTGAAAAGGGCACTCAGCTTCAGATCTCATTATAGCCATGGGCCAAACATGGAAAAAAAGAGTTGAATTCAAGAGATGAAGTGAGAATGACTACATAAAACCAATATTTGGCCACGTATAACATCGAGTAGCCGTAGCCAGGTTGAAGTTGTGGAATTGGCAGCAGGGGAAACTCTCTGCTGGTTGGAGTCATACTGAGCACAAAGGAAGATGGTTGTGATTGTTGGAGGCCAATTATCTCAGCCCTGAGACATTGTTGCAGGAGTTCTTCAGGGTAGTATTCTACGCCCTACCTTCAGCTACTTCATCAATGAGCTTCCTTTCAACAGAGGGTCAGAAGTGGGGATGTTTGCTGATGATTGCGCTGTATTCAGTACCATTCATGACTCCTCCAGCTACAGAGGCAGTCCGTGCCCATACGCAGCAAGACCTGGAAAACATCCAGGCCTAGTTGATAAGTGTCAACTAACATTTGTGGCACACGAGTACCAACCAAAACCACCTCCAACAAAAGAGAACCCAAACATCTCCCTTTGATGTTCAACAGCATTACTATTGTTGAATCCCCCCACCATCAACATCCTGGGGTTACCATTCTCCAGAAACTGAACTGGCCCAGCCATATAAATGCTATGACTTCAAGAGCAGGTCAGAAGCTGGGAATTCTTCAGTGAGTAACTCACCTCCTAACTCCTCAAAGCCTGTCCACTATCTAGACAAGGCATGAGTCAGGAGTGTGAAGAGATATTCTCCACTTTCCTGGATAAGTGCAGCTCCAACAACATTCGAAGCTTGACATCAGGACAAAGCAGCCTGCTTGATCACCCCATCCACCACCTAAACACTCATTCCCTTTACGTCTGGTGCGCTGTGGCAGCAGTGCGCACCATTTACAATATGCTGTTCCTTCATTGCTGTTGAGTCAAAATCCTGCAACTCCCTCTCTTAGAGCACCCTGGGTGTACCTATACCATATACACTTCTGCAGTTGAGGAAGATGCCTCACCACCACTTTGATGAGGACCATTCAGAATAGGTAACAAATGTTGGTCTTTCAGTCGTTGGTCTTGCCAGCATTGTTCACATCGCATGAATGGAGAAAAAAGCATCACCTCTTAAAATCTTTGCCCTTCTTTCCTGAAACTCCTGATGCTCGGACTTTACTTCTGTCGCAACACTGAAATGGCCCTTAAAATCACGCATACCATCCTATCCGACTGACAAATCCTGCTTCTTCCTACTCAACATGTCTTCAGCAATACCACTTCTTAGTTGTTGAATTGTGTGGAACTGCCCTCACCTGGTTCCATTGTTATCTGTCTAGCCATAACTAGAGAAACACCTGCGCTGATTACTTTGGGAATCCCCCAGGAGTCAGCTATCCAATTCCTGAGTTAGGGCCTAGGCAGCTGAAGGCAAAGGCATCAATGGTGGAGTGTTTTAAATTGGGTTGCAAAAGAAGTCAGTTGTAGGAACATGGAGATCTCAAAGGCTTGTAGGGCTGGAGGAGGGCACAGAGATAGTGAGGGTTGAGACCAGGGAATAATTTCAAAACTGAGATGAGAATATCAAAGCTAAGGTATTACTGGACTGTAAGCTAGTGGTCATCTCTCTTTTATTATAAATTGATGGATTATTTTGCAGATATTTTAAGAATCGATGCATGTGCAGCTTGTAGTGCTGCATTCCCCACTGCTTACTGTGGGTGTGTTGGTGTCAAAATGATTTGCCTGTTATATGCTGTGGTCACTGTAAACAAGAAATTATACAGAGTGCTTTAGTGTAAAAAAAAAAGTACTTAAATCTATGTGAAAGCATAATCAGGGCCAGGGTCCAAAACCTATTTGGGCATGTGGTGAGAGACAGCTTGCTTAACTGCTGTGAGTCATCCACTGCAAAACCAAGGAATTCTGCAAGTTAGCATGAAGGGCTTGCAGAAACTCTAGCGATTTCACTGAGGAGTGGGTTGGGGGCTGCAGTTGCATGAGTACAAGCTGTTTCAATTACAGTCAGAGGATGAGTTAAATCTGATTTACTTATCAGTCATTGGTTGAACCACTGAGCAGAGATAGTTAATTTGCTAAAGTTCTTAAGTCACTGTGTTTAAAGTGATTAATTGTGCAAAGTACTCTGATAACGCACCAAGACTGGACGAGTTGCCTCTAAGGATACTGAGGGAAGTGTGTGTGGAAATTGTGTAGGCGCTGGCTATAATTTTGCAGTCCCGATCATTGGTAGTGCCAGAGGACCAAAGAATTGCAAATGTTACATCCTTGTTCAAAAAAGGTATGAAGATAAGCCCAACAACTACAGGTCAGTCAGTTTAATCTAGGTGAGTGGAGAATCTTCTAGAAATGATACTTTGGGACAAAATTGATAGTTGGGCAAACGCAGGCTAATTAAGGAAAACCAGCACAGATTTGTTGAGGACAAATCGTGTTTAAGTAGCTTGATTTTTTTGATGAGGTAACAGAGGGGGTTGATAGCTCTTGATGGACTTCCAAAAGGGATTTGATAAAGTGCTGCAGCTCAGATTTGTGAGAAAAGTTTGTAGCTTATGAAATAAAGGGGGGCAGTAGCAACATGAAGACAAAATTAGTTGAATGACAGGAAATAGAGGGTAGTGGTTAATGGACATAACTGGAGTATTGGGTCCAGTTCTAGGCATTATACTTTAGGAAGGTTGTGAAGATGTTAGTGAGTGCAGAAAAGATTTACGAGAACGGCTTGAAGGATGAGGAACTTCAACTACGTAGATAGATTGGAGAAGTTGAAACTGCTATCCTTGGTGAAGAGAAGATTGAAAGGAAATTTCAGAGAGATTCAAAATCACGAGGGGCCTGAAGAAGGTAGATAGGAAGAAACTGTTCCTATTAGTGGAAGGATCGGAACCAGAGCACACAGATTTAAGATAATTGGCAAAAGAAGCAATGGTGACTTAGGGAAAAACTTTTTGATGCAGTGAGTAGTTAGGATCTGGAATGCAGTGTCTGAGTGTGGTGGAGGCAGGTTCAGTCAAGGCATTCAAGAGGGAATTGGATTTTTATCTGAAAAGTAAGAATGTGCAGGGCTACGGGGAGAAGGTGGGGGAATGGCACTAGGTGAATTGCTCCTTCAGAGAACCAGACATTACGGGCCAAATGGTGGCCTCCTGTGCTGGAATCATTGTGATTCTGTGAAGTGATAAGCTTTATGAATCATAATTTCAAGGAACAATTAGGAGGGCTGTACTTAGTTTCTACATATATACAAATTGACTACAGATCAGCATTGAGAGGTAAGTGATGCAGGTGTAGCCCAGGAGGCTAAGAAGGTGATCAAAGTTGGTTTTTTAAAAAAATTACCTGATTTTAACCTCTCTTCGATTACTATGTACTGTTTCAACCCAAGGAAATACAAGATAAGTAAATGCAACTCTTCATAATTTAACACTTAAACCTCTGGTGCATCTGTGCTGCACCCACTTTTTAAAATTCATTTATGTGACGTGGGCATTGCTGGCTAGGCCAGCATTTATTGCCCATCCCTCATCGCCCTTGAGAAGATGGTGGTGAGCTGCTTCCTTAAACTGCAGCAGTCTCTGTGGTGTAGCAACACTCACCGTGCTGTTAGGGAAGGAGTTCCAAGATTTTGACCCGGTGACAGTGAAGGAAGGTGATATACTTCCAAGTATATCCAAGTCAGGATGCTGAGTGGCTTGGAGGGGAACTCCAGGTGGTGGTGTTCCCATGTAGTATATATGGCAAAAAGATTAGGCTGGAATACAGGCCGCTTGGTCCATGTCCTGCCAATTGGAGTGTGTGCATTTTATTCTAAGTCCATGTATCTTAACTTGTAACTAGTTACCTCCAAGACCTTGTAATTTCATTTCCGTTCCAATTTTGTAATGTCACCGTTTTTGTGACACATTCAGTGTAAAAAAAAATCATCTACAATAACTACAGCATTGTTAAATATTGTTATATCATTATTGGTCTGCAATCTAATCAAAGGTTGATGTACTTCATGGTTTAGGCTAAGCCAGTTATTTTACCTAGATAAAACATGAATTTGAAGTGCTGTTTATAGAAAATGAAGCACCTTTATTCTCTTCCATGTATTGGGACACAAGATATGTTTGAAATTGGTGCTAGCATGCTATGTTCATTTGTCTATTAACTGCAAACTCGCGGAGATCCACAAAACATTTGTGGTCAAATTAGTATCTTTATTGCAAAAGTACTTCTTTTAAACATAGGATTTCTAGATATTCTTTCACTAAAGTCTTTAACAAAATCAAAACTTCTCGCTCTGGATGGAGGCGGGGGGGTGGGAATTATATGCAGTTGTCCATGTGTTAAAGAAAAAATACAGGCTTGGAATGTTGTCAAAAATTGTGCCCTTTGACTTGTTCATTGACATTGAACATGAAAACCTAACTTTGAAATGTTGTCTTCGGAGTTGGAAAGGCAGATTTATATCTGTTATGAGTATTATTCAAGGGATAAATAATTCCGCTCAACAAATTTCTTTGTTCACTCTCCTCAACCAATCATTATTTATTATTTTTTCTGTCCACCTAATGCTTTCCATTCTCCTGCAAACCCACATTTCAAAGTTAATTAGTAAGTCAGCCATCGTCTTCTATAATGTTCAAGTCTCACATCCCTCAAGCTCTTAAGTCACATTTTGAGTTTTATTCAGCTTTCCAATTAGCAGTCGTCTCTTCTTACCAAATATGGCCTTTCTCATTTATATTCTTATTCATTTCTTTGCACCTTCCATCTTCAGATATTATGCTTCCTAAGTACTTGAATTCTTGCGCCTTTTTTCCAGTTTTTTCCTTGTATAAATATATTAATATTTCTTGGTGATTTTGAGATATGCATCACTTTGGTTTTGCCGATGTTCACTTTCATTCCAAAATTTAAGCCTGCTATTACTAGCCTATACTAGTTCTAGTAGTCCTCTTTCTTTGCTTGCTATAAGCGCTTTGTCATCTGCAAATCTAACTGATGTTGTCATTCTGCCCCCAATATTAACACCAGATTCTGTCTCTTCAAATCCTTCATAGATCATTGCTTCTGCATTTGAAGAGGATGGGTGATAACAACACCCTTGTTGAAGTCCTCTTCCAGTGAATGACACATGGTTCCAACTCCCCGTTGGCAGCTACTCACTGTTGCTGTCTGTCCAATGTATAGATATTTTTACATGTTGTCTATCTCTCCAGCCTACTCCAATGTCTTTCAGCATTGTCAAGAGTTTGATCAGCCCGATTAAATGTTTTTTTTTCAAAATCTACAAAACAAACGTTTAATTCCTGTACAAACTCTAAACTGCGTTCACTCATTTAATCTTATAATGCCGATTGCTTCTCTTATTCCTCCTCTTCCCTGGAATCCAAACTGGTCGTTTCCAGTGTAGCTCTGCACCCTCCTTCCACTCTGTTACAACTCTGAACACAACTGATGCATGGACAATCAGACTAATTGTACAAAAGTCAGAGCATTGGCATGCCTTTGGCATCTTCCTTAGGGTGATCATTATTGTCTGCATGAAACTTCTGGCCATTCTCCTGATAAGTATCTTTGCACAGCTTAATAAACATGGATATTAAGTTCTTTCTCATGTTTTTAATCAAAACTAGGTATTTCATCTATTCCAGCCACTTTTCCAGTTCTTATCTCATTTATTTCTGCTCTTCTCTCTTTCTCTAGTATTTCTGGTCCACTGGTCAACATTACACATTTTTTGGCTGGACTGTTTCACGTTTTCATTTTTTCCTCCAGATGCACCTTCCATCTTTTTCTTGTTTCATCAGAATTTGTTAATAAACCACCTTCCTTACTCTCTTGCTGCTGTTTTCAAACCTCGATGCTGAGGGCCATGAATTTCCTTTGCTTTTGCACGCATAAGGCCTACCCTTCTGAGTCAATGATTTTTTTTAATATATCACACTGTTCTTTTAACCATTGCTCTCATACCTTTTCTGTTTTACTACTTAACTCATTATTCAAGTGTCTGTATTTCAGCTTACCGCCTTCAGTATTAATATTCTTCCTTTTTTTTTACTTTATTCCATTTTTTGCAACATTGCAGTCGTAACCCATAGTTTCTTGACCCTTTTTCCTCTTAAAAACCCTATGCTGTTTGCCCCTTCTATCTTGGCTTTCTTTAATCTGTTTCCATTGCTCATTCATGTTGGTGGTATCCTTATCTTTTCTAGCTAGCACTTTGTTTACATCATTTACAAATTCTTCATTTACTTATTTCAGCTTCTTGAAGTTCCATTGTTTTCTGCATATTCCACTTTGGATCTTCTTCATTGTTTCCATTTTCACAAGATGGTGGTCTGACTCTGTGTCGGCTCCTGGCTGAGATTTTGAGCTCTTAACACTATTCCTCTATCTTTGTCTTACCATAATTTGGTCCAGTTAATATCTTCCTTGTATTACCAAACATTTTCCATGTATGTTGTCATCGTTTATGAAGCGTTAACCATGTGTTTGTTACCATGAGTCCTGTTCTTCAAAAATGTACTAGTTTTTGACATTTCTCATTTCTTTCTTTGAGATCATATGGTCCTACTTCTTTGTTGTCACTTCCTCCTTCAACAAAACTGTTCCAATCTCCCATAACAGTCACATAGCTCTTTCCACTCCCCTGTTCAATTAGTTTTTCAGTTCTATCATACAGTTCATCAACCTTCTTATCTGGATCTTCACTTGTGGGTGTACATATATTGTGAATGATGATGTTAAAATGATAAATGATAAAATGAATGATGATAAAAGGTTGCCCCTTTTAGTTTTGCTAGCATCAGCCAACCTGAATCACATTTCACTTCATTCACACATTTGGCAGTTTCCTTGTTTAGCATTACTGCAACTCCCTGTTCCTTTTCTTCTCCTTCTGAGTGTGTCATTTATATTTCATCACTCATGGAGTCACCTCCTCCTGTGCACCATACTTCACATAACCCTAGGATGTTGGATTTCTTCTTTTCCATTTCTTATTTTAGGTCCTCTAGCTTTCCATTCCTGTTCAATGTTCATACATTCCACGTTCCTATTCTTTTGATTCTACCAAGCTTGTATATGTGAGGATTTCGCCGGATTGCAACCTGGGAGGTCTTGTTCCCTCCCTTGCCGATGATGACATCTGTCCTTTGACAGGGGCTGATGCCTATGCTGCTGGTGTTTATTTGTGCTGATGCCATTCTGAGCTGTTTTTCTTGGCTATTTTCAGTGGTGACTTGCCGTTGCCTTTCATTGTGGTGTTGGTTTAGTGGTGGACAACTTGACCGTTGTGACAGGTAGTATTGGGCTACAGTGATACCAGTAGCAGACCTCACATCTGACCTGAAAGGGTCTATCATCGTAACATCTTTCACTGAAAAAAATAGCTTCCTAATTACCAATCTTATTTCATTACAAAGTCCTTATTTAGCTTTCAGATTTTGTTGCAACATCATAACTGCTACTTCCTGAGGCTTAAGCTTGTATGCTGGCATGCCCAATGGAAGTTAGTCTGTGTAGAACCTCTAGAGGGTAGAGACTGTTATCTTCATCTATAAAGTTGACACTGGTGTAATTTTTCAATTCATCTGACAGCTTTTCTGAAGCCTTTCAATCAAAGCTACTGAATTGTTATTTTTAGCTTTTGAATAATTAGCCGTATTGAATACACCAATGCTTTCACCAAATAGGAAATCAACACAATTTGACTCTTGGGAGAAAACAATTCTCCAATGTTTCAATTGAATCTCTCAATTTTCCATACTCTGGTTAAAGAAGCCAGCCTGCAAACACTTTTTCATTGGATGTTATACCTGTGTTTTTTTGAAGTTCGAATTTCCACACTTGTGGCCATGTATAGTTAAGTTCTCGCTTTAAGTTGCCCCGTTTTAAGTCATTTCAATCTAATGTCATTTTTAATGGGGCTGGTATTTGCGTTTAGTTGTGTGAATTTGCATTAACGTCGCTTTGCACCGTATATGAAGTAGGATTGTGTGACCCAATCTTTGCCATTTTGGAGCAACCCATTTCACTGACCAGCTTACCTCTACAATCCTGCAACTTGAAGCTGCTGTCACTCTGTAGGTTGCTTCTTGCCCCTCGCTGCTCACCTCCTAAGCCCTTGCTCGCAATGAGTGCTCGGGAGACGAAAGGGGTGAGCAGGAGGGTTGGCCATCAGTAGGATCAGCAGTGAGAGGGTGAGCGACTGAGAGATGTGGCCAGCAGATGGGTGGACAGTGACAGGGAAGGTTACGGAGTGGGAGGGTTGGGGAGCATGATTAGTGGTGAGTCCAGGATTAGGGAGCGAGAGAGGTGGCGAGTGTGAGTTAATTAGAAAGAATGAGCATATTTCTTTTATATTTTTAACTAAATTTTATTTAATTTTCATTTATGAATATAGTAATTGAGCATTGTACAGTATTTAAAATTTCTGGGTACAATTTTTTTTTCTGGCTAGAAAGTCCTATAAAATCTAACTAAAGCTATTACATTGGTTGCAATGGGAAAATATGATTTGCTTAGTGTTCCATTTAAAATTGCATTTTTCAGGAATGCAACTACAAGAGGAGCATTACTATATTTCCTGAGTTAATGCAGCTTCCTACAATCCATTCTCTGTGCTCCAGAAATAACTGGTAGAAGCTGTTGAAAATCGCCTCCCAGCAAAAAAATAATCCCTCCAAATGTAATATCGTTATTTAAATCTTTAAATAATCAGCTGCTAGGAAGCAATATGTTGGCATCATTGGAGCTTCATCCATGTAATAAGCTTGGACTTTCTAATAAGCTCTCTTCTCTAGAATTTGCTTTCAATTTACATGTAGAAGATTTATGAATTGGTATTGAAATTTTAAGAAGTGAACATGGCTGTTCGACCTCTAAACATGCCCCACATGAATGACGCTCACATAACTCAAAGTTTAATCTATTGCAATAAATTGAATTGGGCTAAAAAATTGCTCCAGCCTCCATGTTCCCCACATGTCTCCATGTGTGCTGTAACAGAAACTGTCGAAGCATTTGCAGTCAAAGTCTATTGCAACAGCACTTCTTTAAATACAGGATTTCTAATTCTTTCCACCGAAGACCATAAGACAAGACGTAGAAGCAGAAGTAGGCCATTTGGCCCATCAAGTCTGCTCTGCATTTTAGTGAGATCATGGCTGACCCGATAGACCTCAACTCCAGTTTTCTGCCTCTTCCCCATAATCATTGATTCCCTTACTGATTAAAAATCTGTCTATCACAGCCTTGAATATACTTAACAACCCAGCCTTTACAGCCCTCTATTCACTACCCTGTGAGAAGAAATTCCTCCTTGTCTCTGTGCAGCCCCTTACTCTGAGATTATGCTCTCTGGTCCTAGACTCTCTCACAAGAGGAAACAACCTCTCAGCATCTACCCTGTCAAGCCCCCTAAGAATCTTATATGTTTCAATAACGTCGCCTCTCGTTCTCCTAAACTCCAATGAGTACAAGCCCAATCAACTCAACCTCTCCTCAAGAAAAGCACTCCATACCTGGGATCAACCTCATGAACCTTCACTGGACCGCCTCCAATGTCAGTATACCTTTCCTTAGATAAGGGGACCAAAACTGTTCACGGTATTCTAGGTGTGGTCTAACGAGTGCTTTGTATAGTTTTAGCAAGACTTCCCCAATTTTATTACTTCATTCCGTTTAAAATAAAGGCCCGATTTCCATTTGCCTTCCCTATTACCTGTTGAACTTGTATGTTAGCTTTTTGTGATTCATGCATGAGCACCCCCAAACTCCTCTGTGCTGCAGCTTTCTACAGTCTTTCTCCATTTAAATAATATTCAGCTCCTCTATTCTTCCTGCCAAAGTACATAACCTTACATTTTCCAACATTATATTCCATATACCAATTTGTTGCCCACTCACTTAACCTGTCTTTATTTTTTAATTTATTCACGAGATGTGGGCTTTGTTGGTTGGGCCAGCATTTATTGCCCATCCCTAGTTGTCCTTGAGAAGGTGGTGGTGAGCTGCCTTCTCGAACCGCTGCAGTCTATGCGGTGTCGGTACACCCACAGTGATGTTGCGAAGGGCGTTCCAGGATTTTGACCCAGCGACAGTGAAGGAACAGCGATATATTTCCAAGTCAGGTTGGTGATTGACTTGGAGGGGAACTTCTAGGTGGTGGTGTTCCCATCTATCTGCTGCCCTTGTCCTTCTAGATGGTGGTGGTCACGGGTTTGGAAGGTGCTGTTTAAGGAGCCTTGGTGAATTCCTGCAGTGCATCCTGTAGATGGTACACACTGCTGCTACTGTGCGTTGGCGTGGAAGGGATGGATGTGGTGCCAATCAAGCGGGCTGCTTTGTTGTGGACGGTGTCAAGCTACATGAGTGTTGTGGGAGCTGCACTCATTGAGGCAAGTGGGGAGTATTCCATCACAATCCCGACTTGTACCTTGTAGATGGTGGACAGGCTTTATGGAGTCAGGAGGTGAGTTACTCATCACGTGATTCCTAGCCTCTGACCCGCTCTTGTAGCCACAGTATTTATGTATCTATATAACTCTGTAGACTCTCTGTGGCATCCTCACTGCTTGCCTTCCTACCTATTTTTGTGTCACCTGCAAACTTGGCAATAGTACATTCACTTCCCTCATCTAAGTCACTTATATTAAGTAATTCAGGCCCCAGTACTGATCCTTGTGGCACCCCACTAGTTACAGGTTGCTATCTTGAAAATGCGCCCATCTTATTAAGTAACCTTACGTGCAGTACCTTATCAAACGCCTTTTGGAAATCCAAATATATTTCACCTACTGGTTCCTTTTTGTCTATCCTGCTTGTTACCTCAAAGAATTCTAATAAATTTGTCAGGCATGATTTCCCCTTCATGAAGCCATGCTGACTCTGCTTGATTATATTATGTATTTCAAAATGATCTGCTATTACACCCTTTAAAATAGACTCTAACATTTTCCCAGTGACAGATGGTAAGCTAATTGGCCCAAAGTTACCTGTTTTTTGTCTCCCTCCCTTTTTGAATAAGGGTGTTACATTAACAGAATCAAAACTTCTGACCTAGGAAAATGTTACGTAAAGCTGTGAAGGTGTAAAAACAAAAATACACCCTTATGGAGGACACTCAGATATCTCAACTTCAGTTGAATGCAGTAAACAAAATTGGGTTTTGAAAAAAAGTGCAGTTTTAAAATTACAATTAGCAGCTACTTCACTGAAACAATATTTTTCATCTCCATCAGCTTAACACATTTGTTCTAAAGTAACTCCACAGCGTTTGCACTTAGCTAGACAGTCCACGCCTTCCTTGTAAGATTCTCAGCAGCATGACAAAATATGTAATAAGGTCATTAATCCCATGTAGATTGCATTGTTGCTGTCTTCCCTGAAGACAAAAAAGATTCTCATCTATTCAGCAGCCAAATCTTTGTCTTTTCAAAATTCAAAAGCACCTTATATGGAATTAATTATCTGGTGTAGTTCTGAGACAAATGGTAACTGTTTTGTGCACAGCGCGGTTCCATTTTTAAGAGTTATAAAAATTCCAGTTAGCAGCCACTTCTCTGAAACAACTTGCACAGCAGAGATTAGAAAAGCCTCACCTGGATTTACCCTACTCCAGGTAGTCCTTGTATCAGATGAATCAAAACACTGTTATACTCTGTGCACTCAGTACCTGAATGTCAAAATAAAGTTTTAAAATATCTAACCAACTGTCATCCCACAGGTGCAGGACAACCTCACCAAACATAAAGCACCCTGCAAAACAAAGCCCAAAACCCTGACAGCATTTACCTTTTTTGTTATAGACTCATAAAAGTTTACAGCACAGAAGGAGGCCATTTGGCCCAGCGTGTCCATGCTGGTCAACAAAGATTTGACTAAACTAATGTCATTTTTCAGAGCATGGCCCATAACCCTGGAGGCTGTGGCAATGCAAGTGAATATCTAAATACTACTTAAATGCTTAAGTGAGTCTCCCTCTGCGGATTTGGTGGGAAAGCCCCAGATCAGTTGTGATTCCCTGAAGGATTACTCCTCAAAACCTTTTTGGTGGAGGAAAGGTTGCCCCTGTCAGTGTGTGTGTGGCTATCTTTATGTTGGTTGGAGTGTAGCCCAGTAGGTTGTCCATCCCATATTGGATGAGCAGAAATTCCCTCCAGTTACATAATGGGAAGATCTAAGTCATTGTCTTTAGATTTTGCCACTGACTCTGTCTCCCATGTCACTGTTTGAGGCTGAACCAGACTGTTTGAAACTTTGGTGTTGTATTTGACCCTTAGCTGAGCTCCAGTCTCCATCTCCTGTCCACCACCAACCTGCCCACTTTTTGTGACATTGCCCATCTCTGTTCCTGTCTGTGCTCATCTGCTGAAATCTTCATCCAGGCCTTTGTTACTTCTAGGTTTGTCCATTCCAATGCTATCCTGGCTGACCATACCTTGTACTTTCTAGGAACTTGAACTCATTCAAACTCAGCTACCCGTATCCTATCATGCCATCCTGTTCACCCATCACCCCTATACCTGCTGACCTCCATTGGCTCCTGGTCCAACAAAGCTTTGATTTTAAAATTCCCATTACTGTTTAAGTCCCTCCATGATCTCTCCCCTCTATATCACTGCAACCTCCTGCAGTCCTACAACCCACTGAGGTCCCTACACTTCTCTAACTTTGGCTTCTTAAGCATCCCAGATTTTCATTGTGCCACCATTAGTAGCTGGGCCTTCAACTGCCATGGCCCTAAGCTCTGGGATTTTGTCCATAAACCTCTCAGCTTAGCTGCTTCTCTCCATTTTTAAGTTGATCCTTAAGACATATCTCTTTGGCCAAGCTTTTAGTGATCTCTGGTATCTCTTGTGTCTCTGTGTCCAATTCTGTTTGCCGCTCTGGTGAACCATCTTGGGTCATTTTACAATGTTAAAGGGGCTATTTAAATGCAAGTTTTTGCTTTTTTGTGTACCAGCTCTAGGAAACAACTTTTTTCATAGAAACATAAAGAATAGGAGTAGGTCATTTGCCTCTTCAAGCCTGTTCTGCCATTCAATATGATCATGGCATACTCTGTGCTTTCCCCATATCCCTTGGTGCCTTGAGAGTCTAGATATCTATTTCCTTCTTAAATATATTCAGTGACTTGGCCTCCACAACCTTCTGTGGTAGAGAATTCCATATGTTTATCACCCTCTGAGTGAAGAAGTTTCTTTTCATCTCAGTATTAAATGGACTACCCTGTATCCTGAGATTGTGACCCCTTGTTCTAGACACACACACACACACACACACACACACACACACACACACACACACACAGCCAGAGGAAGCATCATCCTTGCATCCAATCTGTCTATCCCAGTCAGGATTTTATGTTACAATGAAATCTTCTCTCATTCTTCTAAACCCTATTGAATCGAGGCCTAGTCAGCCCAATCTCTCCTCATACAATAATTTTGCCACCCCAAGAATCAGTCTGGTGAACTTTCACTGCACTCCCTGTATGGGAAGTATATCCTTTCTTAGATAAGAGAGACCAAAACTGCACACACTACTCCAGGTGTGGTCTTACCGAGGCCCTGTACAGCTGCAGTAAGACATCCGTGCTCCTGTACTCAAGTCCCCGTGCAATTAAGGCCAACATACCATTTGCTTTCTTAACCGCTTGCTGCACCTGCATGCTTGCTTTCAGCGATTGGTGTACAAGGATATTGAGGTCCCTTTGTACATCAGCATTTCCTAGTCTATCACCATTTAAATAATACTCTGCCATTCAGTTTTTTCTATCAAAGTGGATAACACTTCACAATTATCCACTTTATAGTGCATCTGCCATGTATTTGCCCACTCACTTAACCTGTCTAAATCACTTTGCAGCCTCTTAATATCCTCTTCAATACTCACATTCCCAACAAGTTTTGTGTTGTCAGCACAGTTCCCTCATCCAAATCTTTGATGCATATTGTGAATAACTGAGGCCCAGGCACTGATCCCTGTGATACCCCATGAGTCACTGCTTGCCACCCTGGAAAAAGACCCGTATATTCCTACTCTGTTTCCTGTCTGTTAACCAATTCTCAATCCATGTCAATATATTACTGCCAATCCCATGTGCTTTAATTTTATACACTAACCTCTTATGTGAGACTTTATCAAAAGCTTTCTGAAAATCCAAATACACCACATCCACTGATTCTGCCTTATCTAATCTGCTAGTTATGCCTTCAAAGAACTCCAGTAGGTTTGTCAAACATGATTTCCCTTTCATGAATCCATGTTGTCTTTGTTGAATCCCATTGATATTTTCTAAATGTCCTGTTATCACATCTTTATAATAGAATCTAGCATTTTCCCTACTACTGATGTTAGGTTAACTGGCCTGTAATTCGCTGTTTTCTCTCTCCCTCCTATTTTAAGTAATGGGGTCACATTTATCACCCTCCAATCTGCTGGGACAGTTCCAGATCTACAGAATTTTAGAGGATGACAACCAACGCATCCACCATTTCCATGGCTACCTCCTTTAGTACCCTGGGATGTAGATGATCAGGCCCTGGGGATTTATCGGCTTTCAGTCCCATTAATTTCTCCAGCACTTGTTTTAGTAATGCTAATTTTCTTCTCACTAGACCCTTGGTTCCCTGGCATTTCTGGCAAGTTATTTGTGCCTTCCTCTGTGAAGGCAGAACTAAAGTAGTTGTTTAATTGCTCTGCCATTTCCTTGTTTCCTATTATAAATTCTCCTGTTTTGGACTGAAGGATCTACATTTGTCTTCACTAATCCTTTTTTCTTTTTACACACTATTGAAGCCTTTACGGTCTGCTTTTATGTTCCTTCTAAGTTTACTCTCTTAATTCTATTTTTTTCTTCTTAATCTCTTAGTCCTCCTTTGTTGAATTCTAAACTGTTCCCAATCCTCAGGCTTGCTACTTTTTCTAGCAACTTTATGTAGCTCCTCTTTGAACCTAATGCTATCCTTAATTTATTTTGTTAACCATGGTTGGGCCGCTTTTCCTGTAGTGTTTTTGCACCAGAAAGGAATGTATAACTGCTGCAATGCGTACATTTGTTTCTTAAATATTAACCATTGCCTATCCACCTTTTAATGAAGTTCCCCAATCTATCTTAGCCAACTCATGCCTCATACCTTCATAGTTTCCTTTGTTTAGATTTAGGATCTTAGTTTCAGATTGGACTACTTCACTTTCCATCCTCATGAAGAATTCCATCATGTTATGGACACTAACAAAAACAGAATTACCTGGAAAAACTCAGCAGGTCTGGCAGCATCGGCGGAGAAGAAAAGAGTTGACGTTTCGAGGACACTGTTCCATAAAGGATCCCACACAACCACTTCTCATTGCACAATACCAAACCTAGGATAGCCTGTTCCCTTGTCGGTTCCTCGCCATACTGGTCTAAAAAAAACCATCTCATGTACATTCCAGGAATTCACCTGCCACAGTATTATTGCTAATTTGGTTTGCCCAGTCTTCATGTAGACTAAAGTCACCCATGATTACTGTAGCACCCTTGCTACATGCATCTCTAATTCCCTGTTTAATGTCGCCCTCTGCCTTATCACTGCTGTTTGAAAGCCTGTAGGCAACCCCCACTAATGTTTTCCACCCCTTGTTGCTTCTTAGCTCCACCCAGACTGAATCTACATCTAGATTTTCTGAGCCAATATTCTCTCTCACTATTGCACTGATTTCATCCTTAACTAACAACGTCACCCCATCTCCTTTTCCTGTTTGCCTGTCCTTTCTAAATATTGAGTACCCTTGGATATTCAGTTCCCAGCCTTGGTCACCCTGTAGCCATGTCTCTGTAATTGCAATCACATCGTATCCGTTGACAACGGTTTGCGCTGTTAATTCACCTACCTTATTGTGAATGCTCCGTGCATTCAGATACAGTGCCTTTAGACCTGTCTTTTTAACATTTTTATGCACCTCTTTTTGCACTTTGGCCCTATTTGCTGCTAGCCCTTGTTTCCTCAGCCATTCACTTTTGCTTTCTACCTTTATTTTTCATTCCTGTCTTTGTTTCTCTCGCTTTTGTCTCCCCACTCAGGTTCCCATCCCCCTGCCAATCTAGTTTAAATCCTCTCCCACAGTACTAGCGAGCACCCCCGCAAGGATATTGGTCCCGGTCCTGCTGGGGTGTAACCCATTCAGCTTGTGTAGGTCCCATTTGCCCCAGAATAGGTCCCAATGCCTCAGGAATCTAAATCCTTCCCTCTTAAACCATCCCTCCAGCCACGCATTCATCTGGTCTATTCTCCTATCCCTGACCTTGCTAGCACTTGGCACTGGGAGAAATACTGAGATTACTACCTTTGAGATCCTGTTTTTAATTTATTATTCCCTATATTCCACTTTCAGGACCTTGTCCCTCTCTTTACCTATGTTGTTGGTATCAATATGAGCCATGATGTCTGGCTGTTCACCCTCCCTCTTTAGAATGTCCTGCAGCTGCTCAGTGACATCCTTGACCCTGGCACCAGGGGGACAACGTGGTGTCAATCTGCAGTCGCGGAGACATGTCTGTTCCCCTTGCAATAGAATCCCCCTGCCATCCGCCACCACCAACACCCCTGGTGCAGCTGAGCCACTTGTGGTGCCACAGACTTGGCTCTTGCTGCATTCCCTTAAGAAACCATCTCTCACAATAGTATCCAAAACAGAAAATTTATTAGAGAGGGAGATGGACCCAGGGGACTCCTGCACTACCTGCTTAATGCTTTTACTCTGTCTAGTGGTTATCCATTCTCTTTCTGCCTGTGCATTCTTTACCTGTGGTGTGACCACCTCACTCTGTGTGCTATCCATGAAGATCTCATCCTGTGGGTGCTCCACAGTGACCCCAGCTCCGAAACCCGGATTTTGAGTGTCTGCAGCTGGAGACACTGCTTGTACACATGGCCACTCTGGACATTGGAAGCCTCCCTGGCTTTCCACATTGTACAGGAGGAGCATTCCACTTGGCCGAGCTGCCCTACCATGACTTACCCTTAAATTACTCCCTTTATTTTTACTTCCTCTAGTTTAGCGAATATTAAGGGCAGAAGAACTACTCGCCAGTTCCTGCTTACCAAGATCACCGCTCTTACTGAAGAATGGTAGAAAATGAAAGGAGCCTTCCTTCACCAAACTCCAACTTAAGCACTCTAATGCAGCCCAAAGCATCACTCCAGTGCAGACAAAAGCAACACTGTTGTTGGCTTGCTTTTATGCTGTTTGAATCTCATCTGTCAGTTCAGTACATTACTCTAAAATAATTATAAAGCTTTTGCACTCAGCTGGACAGTCAGCATCTTCCTTATAAGATTGTTGGCTGTATGAGTGGCACTACTCAGGAAATAAATGCACCAACAGATGCACCCCTTAAACTGAGTCAAAACACTCCAAACAGAGAAAAACTGCATATTGTTATCATGGATTGTTAGCCATGAGAGATATCTTTGAATCTTATAACTGACTGCAACTGAATAGGTTTTTGCAGTACTGCAGGCTGCATTTGTGAGTTCATAATGATTTCTTACATCTCTCTCCTGGGTTTATAGATACAAACCAAGATACACATGAAAGAACAGTATGTAATCAAACAAACTTGGGTAAGGCTTATATTGCATCTCTCCCGCCAGTCATACAGAATTTTTCTTCTGAAATACCTTTAAGTGCTTGGATAAGCGTCCTTATAAGGAATTACTTGCACACTTGTTTTTATAGGTAAGCCAAATTATGAATGTTCCAAAATAAGAACTAATCTCTTATATTAAAAATTGTGTGTAGAAACTAGCTTTTTAAGTTACTGTACGTAACACTGAATCTAATGTCACCTGACACATGAAATAGGGATAACCCCCAATTGTTTGGATGTCACAGGGCCACTGAAAAGAAAACAAGCCCTCCCCCATGTAATGAAAGTTTTTAATTAAAAAATTGATAGTCATGCAAAACAGCAAAGATGTAATAGAGGTGCTGAGGTATTCCATTCCCTGATGAGGTTTCCCTCCCACCATCTACTCCTAAAACAAAAAATTAACATTTGGAATTACCCCTAACCTGTCTAAGATTGGGATTTGCTATCACCATCCCAGTGATAATTGTGTAGGATGTTATGCACCTGGCATTGTAGACTCATAGCCTAGAAAATACATGCAGTGGCATCCTTGACTCATCTCTTTCACTTAGGACAGCTGTTTAGCTGTCTCCGGTGAATAGATTTGACACGCACTATTGACATTCTTTTATGCCTGTTTCTTGTGCGATATATCATTGAGGGAGCTGATCTGCAACTGCCACCTTTGTGTTTATGTTGAGCTGCTGTTTCATCCAACAGGGTGGTGGTAGTTGCATGGGTTGTTATCTATCTGACATTGTAAACTCATCATAAGATCTGAGCCTATGAAATCAGGCTTAAATAGCAGACTGGATAGTAGGCTGGCAACATAACAGAGCAGGGGTTAAGGTCGTTACTCAGACTGACTAAAGGCGGTCAGTCATGTTCCACAGGGATCTGTGCTGGGACCACTGCTATTCACCATTTACATGATTTGGATTCAGCAATTGAAAACACAATATCAAAATTGTGGACTACATCCAATTGGGAGCTATGTTTAACAGTGAGGAAGACGGACAGAACTTGCAGAACAGGCATTCGGCAAATAAATTCAATATAGGTAAGTGCAAGGTTGTGCATTTTTTTGATAGGAGGAATAAAGAAGTCAACTACTTCACAAATAGGAGTCTAATTGGGATACAGGGGCAAAGGGATCTAGGGTACAGATTCACAAATCATCAGAAGTAGTAATGCAGGAAACAAAGCCATAAAAATGCACTCAAAGCACTGAGGTTCACTTCTCATGGCATGGAATTGAGAAGAAGAAAAGTTATGGTAAAGTTGCATAGAACTTTGTTTAAATAGATCATACTTTGGAGCACTGTGCTCCATTCTGATCTCCAGGTTACAGAAAGGATAAAGATGTACTAGAGAAGATGCAAAGAAAGGATGGTACTAGAACTGAAGTGTTCTAACTATCAGGAAAGATTGAACAAGCTAGGGTTCTGCTCTCTAGAAGAGGAAAGTCTGGGAGGTGATCTGATGGAAGCCTGCGTAATTACGAAGAGTTTGAGAAGGTAGATGTAGAGAAAGTGCTTCCACTTGGGGTGGAATCCAAAACTAGGGACCACATATAAGACAGTCACCAGTAAATCCAATAGAGAATTCAGGATAAACCTCTTCACATGGAGAATGGTTAGAATGTGGAATTGGCTCTGCGTGGAGTATAGCTGCGGTAAGTAAGTTAGGTAAGAGAAAAGATATATTGATGCAGTTGGATGAAGGAAGGTTGGGCCGAATAGCCTGTTTCTGTACTATATAGGTACTATGTAGGGTTTAAGATTATGAAGTCATTTGTAACAAAAACTCTGACAATGGACTGGCAGTGTTTGGATAGCAGGTACAATTTGAAGATTGCACTTCTGCTCTTAATTAAGAGCATGTGTAGTTGATCTGTACCCAGGTTTCTCCAAATGCTTCTGTTGAACTGGTTAGTAAGATGCAACTAGTACAGATTTGCTTAACTTGTTTTATATTTACTGCCTTGCTTTTTCCTATGGAAGCTACTAACTTCTGTTTGAACAGGCTATCAGTGGGAGAATAAGAGCTAGTTTCCTGTTGTGTGGCATGCTTTATTTGGTTGGCACATTACAGCAGATGTTTGCTGTACCATTCTTGCCTTTACACAGTCACTGACGTAATTTAGAACTACAAATAGCTATTCAAAAGAGCAGATCTGTCTCTGCCTTTCACAAACACTTTGCTTAACGTGATGCTAGTGCAGTTCTAGGAAACCCCAAACCTTCAAGTTAAGATGAGAGACGGGAAATCTAATTGAACAATGCTGGTGTCTTCAAATTTAAATATCCCATTACCTAAGCCTATTTTTTTAACATTATAAAAGAAATGCAGAAATTTTATAAGTTGAACAGGACAACCCCTTTTTGTGACATAGCTAGATCCTGCAGGAGATGATTTCTCAGTGCCATTTATGTGGGATTGACAAGTACCATTGACAGTATTTTGACTGAGTGAAACATTGGTAATAAATCTCTGGCATTCTGTTGCTCCATAGAAGTAGAAATCTCCTGAGAGGGAGCTTTACCTGCACCCATCATGTTCCACACATCACACTTCTTGTGATATCTACATGGTGTTGCAGGAGCCACAAGTGTTGCCTGGCATCAGGCTGTTTTTGGCTTTGGCACAAATTATCTAGTATAGTTTTACTCTGTCTAGTTTCAGTAGCTGTAAGCTTTGAAAATACCTCATGGCCAACTATTCCTCAACTGTATGTTCCCTTTATAGCTGAAGCAGTAATGCCTTCTGAGAAGCTTAACACTCCCTGCTGATATCATATGCAACCCACTGCATCCGCCTTTGAGCTGGCAAGAAATAAAAAAGCTGTATTGTTGTGGATGAAATGTGGCATGGAGTGATGGTGCCGTTAGATGAACTTGAGTCTTGAGGGCAAACGACCCTGAGACCAAGGTCCTTACTTTCTGCTGGTGTCCACCTAAATCCTTTGTTCGGTGATCTGCTGAATCTGCCTTAGCTTGCTAGGGTCATCTGCTCGGGTTCCCTTGGACATTTCCAGGTGGCTTCTTGTTGATTTGAACGCCTGTATTAAAGAACTCTGTCCCCTGGCACTAGACAAACCTGGCAGACTAATCTTTCAGTAAAGCCTCTGCAATTGTGCAGTCTTCTTGATGTCTGATTTTCCAAGCTCAGCATTCTCTCCATTAAGCCGTGGCTACAACTTAATGGCTTTAATCCCTTATTAGCTAATAAACATCTGTAATGGATACTGAAACTCCTGTTTTATTTGCACCTATCCAAATCAAATACTTCACCAGTATTTAAATCAAGAATGAATATGGGAAATCTTGTCTTCGTTATATTAATCACTTTGCATAAAACACAGATGTACCAGTTTAAAAAACTGCACCCAGTATTGTGTCAGCCTTCTATTGGTCATTTTTTGTGATGGGGCATACGTACAGTTTTATGCTGTGCCACCAAGTAGTTTTCAGTCTTCCTGGCTGAACCAAAGGCATTCTTCCAGACTATTCGTTACTTGCTTTGTGCCCCAACTTACTGCTTCTTTATAACATTTAATTTCCTTTGTATTACACCTCTGATTCATTTGACACTTTCACAGGGGGCAGGTTGATCATCCAGGTCAGCCAAGGTAAGGAATTTAACTTCCATACAGCCTGGCTCCTCAGTGCTTAAAATGCCACTAAATGATTAGCTCAGTCAATGAACTCAATGAATTTAATGAATTCAGTCAATGAATATTCAGGTTCCTGAGCTAAAAATGTGATGGAATTTCTTCCAGAAAACTATATAGCAATATTTTACATAACTTTTTTGTAAGACATGAAATTTTACCCATCTAATCACAGTGTTAATATCATCCATTTCTGTGGCGGTTCTCTGTGACTACGATGCAGAGCTTTCGATAAACTTACATTTCTACCTGTAAGCTTCTGGTGTCAAATCATAAACCACAAGCATCACTCATTTTACAACATCATAATCTGCATTGCCCATCAAATCTTTACTACAACTAACTATAGAGAATAGGGGAGATGGTGATGAATGGCAATGTCCTGGACTAGTAATCCAGTGGCCAGGCTAATGTCCTGGGGAAATGGGTTCAAATTCCACCACGGCAGCTGGTGGAATTGAAATGTAATTAATTAACTGAAAGCTAGTCTCAGTAATAGTGACCATTGAAGGAAGGATATCTGCTGCCCCTACCTGTCTGGCATACATGCACCCACAACTATATAGTTGACTCTTGACTGCCTTCTGAAATAGCTCAGCAAACCACTCTTGGCAATTATGGATGGGCAACAAATGCCTGCATCCCATGAAAGAAAAACTTTAGAAAAGATTTTAATGGCATTTTTGTCTAACTTTTATTTCAATTAAGGTGGTTTTCTAATGATCTCAAAGGTCTTAAGAAGGATTTAAAGAATAAAATTAGATCTAGAAAAAAGGAGTAGAAGAGCAGTTGCCTCTGGTTTAGGAATGCAATGGGATCTGAAGTTTTATGAACAGGGGCACAGAGTTGTTTTAAAAAAAGATAATGTATGTAAGCAGAGAATGCTGGAAGCACTCAGCAGGTTGACTCATCTGCAGACAGAGACACGAAGTTAACATTTCAGATGTGTGACCTTTCATCACAACTGGAAAATGGTCTGAAAAATCATACTAAACCTGCATGAATTATTGGCTAGGCTGCAGTTAGAATATTGTTGAGTTTTGGATGCCTAGCTTCAGGAATTATGTCAAGTCCATGTAGAGAATGCAATATAGAAGAAGCTCACTTAGAAGACACATGAAGTGAGAGGCTTTAGTTATGAGGAGAGAAAAACCGGAGCTCTTTTCACAAAAAACATGAAGTGGACACCTGATGATAGCATTAACAATTGAAGAATTTTAATCTAGTAAATAGGAAAAGCTATATCCACTTGTAAGTGAGTTGGTAATTAGAGGTCATAAATTTAAGATCAAATCCCCTTCTCTTCAGCATGAATTTATGTATTTCTTTGCAAGACATGAGATTGACCTTGTAGTTAGAGGAGACAATATTGTCCATTTCTGCTAACTCTTTTTGGCTACAATCTGACCTTTCAGATTTTAAAAAAGGGCAGAGTTCTTGTGACCTGTGCTCAAACTTGTTGCCAGGTTTTCCTACGCTACATCATTTCTGAAAGTACGTAACGACAGTTCACTTTGGCGGGGCAGACATCTGATTGGAGGAGTTTACACCTCGAGGTGGGCTTGGAGTTTGCAAGGATGAAGGGTTCAAGGGTGGGAGTTTTGGGGAAAGAGTGATATTGGCAGTTTTTCAAGGGTGTGGAAGAGGAAACAGTTAACAATGTCAGCTAGCATGGAAGCATTGAATTGAACTGGATAGTCAGTTTTGTAGGAAAAGGGTCACAAGTGTGGAGTTGGGTCCCATTGGTACCTATAAATGCATGTGCAATTGAAGTTCAATACAGATGTGTTAGATGGTACGTTTTGTAGAAAGAATAGGAAGGCCACATACTTGGAAAATAAGCCTTTAAATGGGATAGAGGATCAGAGGAATCTGGGATCACAGCACAAAACATTAAAACTAACAACGCATATTAAGAAAGCTTTTTGAAATAGCAAGCAAAGCACTGGGTGTCACTTCTAGAGGGGTAGAATTAAAAAGCTCTGTTCAATTTGTATGGAACCTTGGTGTATCATGGGATACAGTGGACAGTTATGATCTCCAATTTATAAAAAATACTTTGAAGCACTACAGAAGATTTACTGGGATGACATCAGAACTGAGAAGTCATACCTATCAAGCAAGGTTGAGCATGCTGAGGCTTTTTTCCCTAGGAAGGGGTGACCTGATAAGTCTTTAAGGTTATGAAAGGGTTTGATGGGGTAGATGTACAAAACAACTTGCATTTATATAGTGCCATTAACATAATAAAAAATCCCAGTGCACTTCACAGGAGCGTTATTAAACACAGTTTTACACTTGACCATGTGAGATATTAGGGCAGATGGCTATAAGCCTGGTGGTCAAAGAGGAGTAATGGATAGTATAGAGGAGGAGAAACTTGGGGCTTTGGCAGATGAAGGCATGGCCACGATCGATGGAGAGATTAAAATTGTTGATACTCGAGGCCATAATTAGGAGTGTAAATATTTGAGGGCTGTGGGGCTGGAGGAGATTAGAGGTAGCGAGGGGTGAGGCCATGGAGGGAATCGAAAACAGGGATGAGAATTTTAAATTGGGGTGTTTCTTAAACCAGGAGCAAGTATAGGAATAGGTCAAGGATAGATTTTTTCACTTGTGGGGAAGATCAGAACTTAGGGTCCTAAGTATAAGACAGTGAGATTAATAAATCCAATAAGCAATTCAGGAGAATTTTTTTATTACCCAGATAGTGGTTAGAATGTGGAAACGTGAGTTTTTTTAAATTGCCATGAGGTTTTTAAAAATTACTCTTTCATGAGATGTGGGTGTCGCTGGCAAGGCCAGCATTCGTTGGTCATCCCTAATTGCTCTTGAACTGAATTACTTGATGGGCCATTTCACCAGGCAGTTCAGTCACCCACGTGAATGTGGGTCTGGAGTCACAGGTAGGTCAGACTGGGTAAGGATGGCAGATTTCCTTCCCTAAAAGACATTAGTGAACCAGATGGGTTTTTGCAGAAATCAATGATTGTTTCATAAATCTTTGACCATATTCCAGATTTAGTAATTGAATGACCAGCTACCATGGTGGGATCTGAACCCATGTCCCCAGGACATTAGCATGGGCATCTGGATTACTAATCCAGTGACATGACCACTATGCCACCAGGTCTAGCATGGATACATTTAAGGGGAAGCTGGATAAGCATAAGTGAGAAAGGAATGGCAGGATGTGCTGATGGAGTTAAATAAAGATGGTAAAAGGAGGCTTGTGTGGAACAGAAATGTCAGTGTGGACTTATTGGGCCAAATGTTCTGTTTCTGTGCTGCAATACATATATAATATGTCAAAAGTTGTCTACAAATACCTTGTGGGAGGTATCCTCTTAGCAGCATTCTTTGCACCTCTGCTTCTGCTCCAGGGAGTTGCATTAATGATATAGTTTATTGATGTGTTGGCTCTGTTGGAAAATTGATTTGGTATTTGAAACTGGCTTGGTTATTTACATGGCGGCGCCAGTCTGAAGGAGTTATTATTGGCTGAGTATACAGTAATATGTAGTTGGTACAAGCTTCTAATTTTACGCACTTCAATTGATTCCAACCACTGATCTGGGCTTCTGTTTAGAATTGATGCTAACACATCTGCACTTTGCAGAGGTGGAATGACACCATGGGGATATCTAAAACAACAGGTCATGAGAGGAAAGGGAGGCGAAATCTGTTTTATAAATGAGGATCTCTCCCAAAAAATAGGAGGCCTCAAACTCCCTTTTGAAATCACTTTACATTGCCATTTTCCAAAGCTATTAGCCATCTCACACTATAATGTCCCAAAAGGGAAGAAATTACTTTAACAAATATTAGAATTGATAAACTTCCAATCATCTTGGAAATAGATTCTTGCAGAATATGTATTTTTTTCATAATTGTAAAAGCTATTTCATAGTACATTTTTAATTAACTTAATTAACACTGTCTCAATATAAATATTTCACTTGCAGTAGTGATATCCACATGAACTATTCTTTAATTTTGGCATCAGCTTGAAATATAAAGAACAAGCATCATAAATAGGAAGGGGAAATAATTGAGATTTCACTGGAACCGCTGCAGTCCATATCAGTTTAGTTTCCACCTAAATTTTTTTAAATCATTTTAATTACTCTAATAAGATGTAACGGATATGTGGACAAGTGTAGGATGTAATTGATTAACTGTAATACTGATCATAACTCATTGCTTTGTATGTCCCATTGAGTTCAGTTTACTTCTCATTTTGTCATTTGTGTACAATTTCTAACCTACTCTCAATAAAAATACTTGAAATAAAATCTAAAAAATGTTTTAAAGACTTCAACTAGAAGTAATTGCTATGTTACCTATGATAGAAACTTTTAGATTGAGTAAACCTAGGCATGCAATTACTATAATTGCTCTGAAGTGAGAAGTGAATTAAAATATTTTAAGTACACTGTTTTTAAATGCTCCATTGATTTGGTTATCAAACATCTTCCATAGTGAAGAGATCCTAAATTCTGGAGTTAAATCATTGTCCCTAGCTTCTGTGCCCACATTGACATTTAAATACTGATTTGCTCCTAATTGTTAACCCTCCTGCCCTGAAGGCAGGATAGGTGCAATGATCTTTCATTACTTTGCATTCTCATTTTTCATTCTTGTGTTGTGTTTTATTTAGGCTATTCACTGCTTTGAGTCGGTGATCAAGAAATGTGAGGGAAAAGTTGACCCTGACTTGTTTTGCCAGCTTGGTCATTTCAACCTCTTGTTGGAGGATTATCCAAAAGGTAAGCAACATTTTTTCTTGTATTTACATTTCTGCCCATTTATTTTTTGATGATAAGCTGCGGATCATCCTAAGGAAAATATTTTTCCTTAGGTGATGGGTTTTTCAGGATATTAAAGCTACACGAGTCTAAAGGTGTTGGGCAAAATGTCGAATGTTAAAGGTTGCACTACCATAATGTTTGTGGGTAATTTTGGATCTTGTGCTCATATTATTGGGAATTTTGTCAAAATAAATGGACGAAGGTTGTCTGATTGAAATTAGTTGAAACAGTTTAAAAATGACTACCTGCAGCAGGAATTTGTTTTGTTTTAACAGGGAAATCTTGCACGGGGGGGCCATAAAGAATATAGAATGCGAGAAATGGAAAGGTGAAATGGGAATTGGTGCTAATAGTATGGCACAGGCACATGTACCTAGACAACAAATGTCCTACTACAAGGTGCAGTGTCTGAAAGTAACTGCAGGAAATTTTGCAACTTCTTTCAACCATTGCACATGTCAGTTCTGATTTGGAACAAAAATAAAAATACTTGGAAAAACTCAGCAAGTCTGACAGCATCTGCGGAGAGGAACGCAGTTAACGTTTCGAGTCCATATGACTCGTCAACAGAACTCATACGGACTTGAAACGTAAACTGTGTTCCTCTCCGTAGATGCTGTCAGACCTGTTGAGTTTTTCCAGATATTTTTATTTTGGTTTTTGTTTTAGATTTCCAGCATCTGCAGTTTTTTGCTTTTACCTTAGTTCTGATTTGGATCCTAGGACATTTTCACTGATACCAGTAGGACAGATTGATTTGTGTTTGAAAATTTTGGTTTGGGGTTCATGTAGCCTCTGTAGACGAGGGCAGGGACTGCAGAAAGTATGAGCAAATTGACTACAACATTGTGGTGCAGGGCTCATTCAACTTGGGGGAATGAAAGGGAATCTATTAGTAGTAGGAGACATTATGGTCAATGAGATAGAATTTGCTCTCTGCAGCCAAGCGCATAAGTCCCGAAGGCTGCGTTGTCTGTCTAGAGCCAGGGTTGAGGACATCTCGTGGTGGGAGAGGAACTTGGAGTAGCAGGAGAAGGGTCCAGTTGACATGGTCCATGTATATATTAATGATGTAGTTATGGCTAAAAAAAAGGGCTGCTAAGGGAGTTTGAGCAGATGGGGGCTAAATTAAAAAGCAGAACCACAAAGGTTCCTGGATTACTGCTTGAGCCATGGACAAATAGATATAGGGTAAATAAGTTCAGAGTTAAATGTGTGGCTCACAATTCATGGAGGACTGGCACCAGTGCAGGGGAAAGAGGGAGTTGCTCTGTTGGGACGGCCATCACTTGAACTAAGCTGAGACCAGTGTGTACTGGCAAATCGAATAACTAGGGCTGTAGAGAGGGCCTTAAACTAAATAATGGCTCTGGGACTTTGGTACTGGTGGTGGTGGTGGTGGGTGGGTGGGGGTGGGGGGGTGCAGTTCATGTGAGGGGAAAGTCAGAAAGTTAATGAGAAAGAACAGGGGGTAGTGTAAGGTGGTGATACAGGTAGTGATAACCAGAATGGGACAGGAAGGAACAAAGCATACAAACCTAAATGCGCACCAGCAAATAGTGTCATTGTAGAGAAAAATGGTAAAAAGACAGAATTTATGAGTGAATGAAGCATTCATATTGATAGATGAATTGATAGCATAAACAGAAATCAGTCGATATGACATGACAGCTATTGCAGAGACGTTGTTGCAGTGATCATGACTGGGAACTGAATATTCAAGAGTATTTGACATTTTGGAAGGATAGGAAGACAGGATAAGGAGGTGGGGCAGCTCTGTTCATAAAAGTTGAGAACATTACAGTAGTCTGAAATTATCTTAACTTTTAACTTATTTTCCCATCAAGACGGCAGATAAGAATGGTAGACATATAAGGAGATATTTCTGCAAAAGAGTTCCCCTGTGCTTTATAAGATCCTGAGGGCTCCTTTGCTTTTCCTGGGACCAAACCAAGGTGTGCCACAGCTCTTGGGAGTTCACTTTGATTTTCCTCGGTGTTCCTACTATCCTCCGAGGTATGAGATTTCTTAGGGTCCTTGCACCAGTATCCAGTGAGGCGACCTTCCAACTTGCCTTAAGCACCTCACTGTTGCGGACACCCCAACTCGAGCATGGGCCTCGTTGATTTCTTGCTTAGTGACCCCAAAATCAGAAAATACTGTTGGTTTCTGATGGCCCTTTGCTACTTGTCTGCAGCCCCCTCTCTTGCTTCTCAGAACAGCTCCCAGGCTCCAGCTAACTGCTATAATAAAAACAGCAAATGCTGGAAAAACTCAGCAGGTCTGGCAGCATCTGTGGAGAGAGAAACCCAGAGTTAATGTTTTGAGTCTGTATGACACTTCAGAGCTGAAGAGAGATAGAAGTGTAATGGATTTTATAATGCTTAAGAGTAGGTGGAGCAGAATAGAAGGTTAGGGATAGATGGGGGCTCAGGAGAGATTTGACAAAGATGTCATGGAGACAAGACAAAGGTAAGGTTAAAGACTAAAGAAGGTCCTGATACTGGCATAAAGGTAAAATAGAAGGTGGTAATAGCAGAACAAGGATCAGTGCTCTGAAAGTAAAACATAAGAACATGTGACAGATGGCTCTGTGTGGGGTTGGGGGGGGTGGGGAGTTGGATTAAAAAGGGGGTCAAGATTGAGGAGAGAGTTCATGGCTTGAAGTTGTTGAACTTGATGAAAGTTCAGAAGGGTATAAAGTGCCTTATCGGAAGATGAGGTGCTGTTCTTCCAGTTTGCGTTGAGCTTCACTGCAGCAGGCCAAGGAACGACATGTGGGCCTGAGAGCAAGATGGTGAGTTTAAACAGAAAGCGATAGGAAGTTCTGGGTCATGCTTGCAGACTGTGTGAAGGTGTTCTGCAAAATGGTCACCAAGTCTGCATTTGGTCTCCCCAATGTAGAGGAGGCCACATTAGGAGCAGTGAATACAGTAGATCAAATTAAAAGAGTGCAAGTTTTTTATTATTCATTCGCGGGCTGGGCCAGCCTTTATTGCCCATCCCTAGTTGCCCTTGAGAAGGTGGTGGTGAGCTGCCTTCTTGAACTTCTGCAGTCCATGTGCTGTAGGTACACCCACAGTGCTGTTAGGAAGGGAGTTCCAGGATTTTGACCCATCGACAGTGAAGGAACGACGATATATTTCCAAGTCAGGATGGTGAGTGACTTGGAGAGGAACTTCCAAATGGTGGTGTTCCCATCTATCTGCTGCCCTTGTCTATCTAGGTGGTAGTAGCCGTGGATTTGGAAGGTGCTATTTAAGGGGCCTTGGTGAATTCCTGCAGTGCATCTTGTAGATGGTACACACTGCTGCTACTGTGCAGTTGGGGTGTCTGCAATAGTGCTTCACTTGTTTGGGGTCTTGGATGATGAGGGGGTAAAGGGGCAAGTGCCACATCTCCTGCGATTGCATGGGAAGGTGCCATTGGAAGGGGTTGAGTTGGGGCTGATGGAGGAGTGGACCAAGGTGTCACGGAGAGAATGGTTCCTACAGAATGCTGCCATAGATGGGGGGAACATATGTTTGGTGGTGGCATTATGCTGGAGATGGCAGAGGATGATCCTTTCAATGCGGTGGCTGGTGGGGTGAAAAGTGAGGACAAGGAGGAACTCCATCATGGTTCTGGGTGGGAGGAGAAGGTGTGAGGCCAGATGTGCAGGAGATGGGTCGAACAGAGTTAAGGACTCTGTCAATTACAGTGGGGGGAACTCTGTTCAGGAAAAAGGAAGGCATGTCAGAAGCATCATTTTGGAAGGTACCCTCATCAGAACAGATACACCGGAGGCAGAGGAACTGGGAGAATGGGATGGAGTCCTTACAGGAAGCAGGGTTTGAGGAGCTGCAGTCAAGGTAGCTGTGGAGTCGGTGGGCTTGCAATGAATATTGGTGGACAATCTACCACCAGGAATGGAAACCGACACGTTAAGGAAGGAGAGGGAAGTGTCGGAGATTGACCCTTTGAATGTTAGAGAGGGGTGGAAATTGGAAGCAAAATCAATAAATTTTTCCAGGTCCAGATGAGAGCTTAAAGCTGCACCAACACAGTCATCGCTGTACCAGAACAAGAGTTGTGGGGTGGGGGTGGTGCTGAGTAGGACTGAAACAAGGAATGTTCCACATACCCCACAAAAAGGCAGCCATAACTGGGGCCCATGCGGGTACCCATTGCTACACCTTTTATTCGGAGGAAGTGAGAGCAGTTTGTTCAATGAGAGAACAAGTTCAGCCAGTCAGGAGTGTGGTGGTGGATGGGTTTGGGCCGCTGTTCGAGGAAGAAGTGGAGAGCTCTTAAGTCATCCTGGTGGGGGATGAAGGTGTAGAGGGACTGTGGACGTCCATAGTGAAGAGGAAGTGGCTAGGGCCAGGAAACTGGAAATTGTTGATATGATGTAGGGTGTCAGAGGGATTGCGAATGTAGGTGGGAAGAGACTTGACAAGGGAAGAGAGAATAAAGTCAAGATAGGCAGATATGAGCTTCATGGGGTAGGAACAGGCTGACACGATGGGTTTACCAGGACAGGCCTGTTTGTAGATCCTGGGAAGGAGTTATAAGTGTGAGGTTGGATGCTGCGGAGGGAAGATATCCAGAGGAGGTGAGGTCAGTTACAGTCCTGGAAACAATGGTTTGATGTTCAATGGCAGGGTCATGGTCAGGGGGAGGTAGGAAGAAGTGTCTGAGAGTTGGCGCTCAACCTGTGCGATGTAGAGGTCAGTACACCAGACAACAACAGCACCACCCTTGTCAGCAGGTTTGATAGCGGGGTTAGACCTGAGAGAACGGAATGCAGCAAGTTCAGTAGGAGACAGGTTGGAGTGAGTGAGAGGAGCAGAGAAATGATGATGGCCGATGTCACGCTGACAGCTCTCAGTGATAAGATCAAGAACAGTTAAGAGGCCAGAGGGAAGGGTCCAGGTAGAGGAAGAATACTGGAGACGGTTGAAACGATCCGTTGAATGGCAGGAGGACTCCTGGCCAAAGAAGTGAGCATGGAGACGAAGGCGATGGAAGAAGAGTTCAGCATCCTGCTGGGCCAAAATTCATTTGAGGCAAGTGAGTAAGGGGATGAAACTGAGTCCTTTGCTAAGTACAGGACGTTCAGCATCAGAGAGGGGAAGACCAGAGGGTTTAGTGAATACATGGCACAGGCTGGGATTAGAAGACGGGATGGGGGTCAGAGGGATGGGAAGGATTGGAGGATCCCGGATGAGCATTGATATCAATAAGTTGTTGGAGCTTGCGTTCCTTAACACCTGAAAGGAAGAGAAGAAGTTTCTTGTTAAGGTGCCAGATGAGATGAAGAATGAAATGGAACTGGGGACAAGGACATCTTTGAGATAGGGTGCCTCTGTGCTGCAGGAGACAGAGGCTGAGTGTGTACGTATGGCGGCACAAGGCACTGAGTGTGGATCTCGGGATGTGTCAAGTACAAGCAATCCGATGAATGTTGTATGCCCTGGAGATATCTGTAATCCTGGATGGATTTGAAATGCGAGGGATGGAACTTCAGTTGAAATGTGGGATAAATCGGAGACAGAGACAGTCACTGAGAAAATAAATATGGCTGTGGAAGTGAGTTTTGTTAAATACCTTGTCAAACACCAGGAGGGAAATGGAAAGCAATGAAGGTGAACAGGGTGAAAGAGACAAATAGAAATCATCGGAGAGAAGAGCAGTACTTCTTCAAGGTAAAAACAAAAAAACTGCGGATGCTGGAAATCCAAAACAAAAACAGAATTACCTGGAAAAACTCAGCAGGTCTGGCAGCATCGGCGGAGAAGAAAAGAGTTGACGTTTCGAGTCCTCATGACCCTTCGACAGGGTCATGAGGACTCGAAACGTCAACTCTTTTCTTCTCCGCCGATGCTGCCAGACCTGCTGACCTCTTCCAGAAATGCCTACCTTGAAGAGAAGTGGCAGTGAGTTAAACACTTAAATAAAAGCAAAGTATTGTGGATGCTGGAAATCTGAAATAAAAGCAGAAAATGTGGGAAAAACTCAGGTTTGACAGCGTCTGTGGAGAGAGAAACAGAGTTAACTTTTCGAATCTATATTGCTCTTCAGAGCCGAAGAGAGGTAAAAATGTGATGGAGTATATACTGTTTAAGACGGAGTGGAGCAAAATAGAAGGTCAAGGATAGGTGGGAGCTCAGGAGAGATTTTACAAAGATGTCACGGTTAAGACAAAAGGAGTGTTAATAGAAGTGTTAAAGGTGCTGATAGTGGCATAAAGGTAAGAAAGCACAATGTGTTAACAGCAGAACAAGGGTCAGCGCTCTGTGAAAGCAAAACATAAGAACAAATGACAGATGGCTCTGTGGGGGGAGTGGGGGTGGGAGAATGGAATTTGGGGGGGTGGAAAATGGATGAGAGAGTTCATGGTCTGATGTTGTTGAACTCAGTGTTAAATCTGGAAGGCTGTAAAGTGCCTAATCAGAAGCTGAGGTGCTGTTCCTCCACTTTGCATTGGGCTTCACTGGAACATTGCAGCTGGTCAAGAATGGACATGTGAGCATGAGAGCAGGATGGTGTGCTGAAATGGCAAGCGAGAGGAAGGCCTGAGTCATGCTTGCGAACTGAGCGAAGGTGCACCACAAAGCAGTCATCCAGCTAACTGCTTCTGTTTCAATGTGAAATCAGAGATAAAACCCCCCTGCAATCTATCGCCATGGCAACGTGGCACACCTGAGATGTGCCAGATAGAGATTCAAACTAACCATCTCCAATTTCCAACCCTTCCCTTTGTTCTGATAAACCGCATGACTAATTTGAACCCCTTAGGCAGACATCTGTAGATATTTTGTCTTCACCAAGAAATGGAACGAAGCCACCCATTGAACCCATTGGGTTCCCACTTCCAAATCTGACCTTGTCTGTTTACTAGCATCCCAAACCAGGTGCTTCCATTATCTAATGAATGTAAAATACTGCAGATGCTGGAAATCTGAAATAAAAACAAAAAATGCTGGAAAAACCCAGCAGTCTGGCAGCATCTGTGGAGAGAGAAAAACAGAGTTAATATTTTGAGTCCCTATGACTCCTCTTCTTAGCTAAAGAGAAGTAGAAATGTGATGGATTTTACGCTGTCTAAGAGGGGACAGAGCAGGTGGAGCAAGATAGACTGTCAGGGATAAGGGGGAGCTCAGGAGAGATTGACTTATGTCAAGGACACAAGACAAAGGGAGTGCTAATGGCAGTGGTAAAGACTAAAGGTGCTGTTGCGTAAAGGTAAGAGCAGAATGTGTTAATAGCAGCACAAGGGTCAGTACTCTGAAAGCACAACATAGAAACCAGTGACAGATGGCCTTGTAGTGTGGGGAGGTATGAAGAAATGTTAGGGAAAAGGGATTTTAAAAAAAAATTCATGAATTAAAAATTAAATTTAGAATTGCCACGACCAAACACATCTTCCGCTCACCACCACCCCCCCCCCCCCACCAGCATTCCATCGGGACTGTTCCCTTTGTGACACCCTGGTCCATTCTTCCATCACCCCTAACTCCTCATCTCCTTCTCATGGTACCTTCCCATGCAATCGCAGAAGGTGCGACACCTGCCATTTTGCCTTGTCCCTCCTCACCATCTAAGGCCCCAAACCCTCCTTTCAGGTCAAGCAGCGCTTCACTTGCACCTCCTTCAATTTAGCCTACTGTATATGCTGCTCCCTATGTGGTGGTCTCTACACTGGGGAGATGAAATGCAGACTGGGTGACTGCTTTGCAGAGCACCTTTGCTCAGTCCACAAGCGTGGCTCAGACCTTCCTGTCCCATTCGATTTCAACACATCATCTTGCTGTCATGCTCAGATGTCAGCCCTTGACCTGCTACAATGTTCTAGAAGTCCAATGCAAACTGGAAGAACAGCTCATCTTCAGATTAGGCACTTTATAGCCTTCCGGACTTAACATTGAGTTCAACAACTTCAGACCATGAGCTCTCTCCTCCTTTTTTAAATTCAGCTTTTATTTGATTTTAATTTTTTTAATTGATTTCATTTTTTAAAATCCTTTTTCCCCAACTCCCCATCCCCACAGGGCCATCTGTAACCGGTTTCTGTTGTAAGGAAATAGAGATAGTTTAAGTAAGTTATATGTGTATTTGGGAGTGTTGGAAATAAAGTATATTTTAAGTTTAATGTATATTTTTCTACTTGTGTATTAAAAGGTGACACCTTGGATCATTTTTGAATGGAGACTGCAGGTCTAAAACTCTATTTGTATACCTGCATTTCTAATGAGATTTTTGTGACTCTTGAAGGAGAGTTAAAGCAAACATGAGTAGAAAAAACTGTACCTAGCAAAAGGGGTCTAGAGAGGGTAGTCTGTGTGTCTCCCTCACTTGCATGCACATTCGCATGCGCTCTCACCCGCACACACAATGTAAAAGAAGCAGTTTGAGGTCAGTTGGAAGCATCTGCCAGAGGGACAGGTAGCAAGCCCCAAACTGAAGTTGAAGCCAGGATTCCAGGCAGACTGGATACTGGGAGAGGGAACTGCAGAGAGAGCAGATTTCCCAAAAGAACTGAAAGGCCCTAAGGCCAAAGAGTAAGACAGAAAGGAGGGGTCTCAAGAAGACTTTCTAGTCAGAGGAAGAGCAAGAGTCTGGAAAAGGTGCTGTTCTGTGGAAGTGACAGTAAGGAGCAGCAAGGAAGGTTCCAAGCTTCAGGCTTAAAGGGGAAAGCTACAGGAAGCTGATTTAAAGTGATATATGTGTGCAAGAAGCCTGCAGGTCTATAACTCTTTACTATGGGCATGTGAAACAGTGATGTACTGTTGAAAGCTAAGTCAGTGAGTGAGTGAGTCAGTGAGTGAGTGAGTGCGTAAAAGCTTGAATGCACGTGGTGATCCAAGGGAGAGGAACATTGGAAGAAGAGTTCGAAACCCTTGGTGAACCCCAAGTGGACCCTTGCGGAAGGCTTCTGAGAGAGAGAGCTCTGGTTTGGGAGAAGATTCCAAAGCAATTTCTTGGAAAGGGGGTGGGGATGGAGGAGGGAGTTCAATATCTAAAGTTGTTGAATTCAATATTCAGGCTGGAAGGCTGTAAAGTGCCTAGTCGGAAGATGAGGCGCTGTTCCTCCAGTTTGCGTTGGTCTTCACTGGAACAGTGCAACAAGCCAAGGACAGACATGTGGGCAAGAAAGCAGGGTGGAGTGTTAAAATAGCAAGCGACAGGATGGTTTGGGTTTTTGTTTTTGTCCAGTGGTAATATCAGCTGGAATCATAACACTATGTTGTGCTTTCACAGAGCACTGACCCTTGTTCTGCTATTCACGGGTTGTGCTCTTATCTTTATATCACTATCTGCACCTTCTTTAGTTGTTACCACTACCATAAACATCCCCTTCGTCTTGTGTCCATGACATCTTTGTCAATCTCTCCTTAGCCCCCACCTATTCCTAACCTTGTATCTTGCTGCACCCCCTTTTAAACAGTGTAAAATCCATCACATTTCTACCTCTCTTCAGCTCTGAAAAAGAGTCATACGGATTCGAAGCGTCAACTCTGTTTCTCTCTCCACAGATGCCGCCAGACCTGAGTTTTTCCCCAGCATTTTTTGTTTTTATTTGCTTCCATTATCTTACATTTAAAACTTTAATACCCAAACTAAAAGTTATACTCCTAAAGCATATGAATCATGAAACTGGATATTTGGAAATTCATAATACAATCAAATAGTCAACTTGGTTTCATGAAAGGGGAATTGTGTTTGACTAGCTTTAGTCCTTTGACGATGTAACAAGCAGGATGGATAAAGATAACCAAAAGACATTTGATAAGGTGCAACATAAAAGAATACTATACAAGCTAAGAGCTTCTGCTGTTGGGGTAATAAATTAGCATGGATAGAGGATTGGCTTACTAAAAGGAAACAGTTGGAATAAATGGGTCATTTTCAGATTGCAAACTGTAACTAATGGAGTGCCTTAGGCATCAGTGCTAGGCCTCAACTATTTACCATCTATATGCTGGGGCCTCAACTATTGCAATCTGTATTAATGATCTCGATGAAGGAACCAAGTTTATTGTCAAATTTGCTCAAGACAAAAATAGGTAGGGAACAAGTTGTGAGGAGGATACAAAGAGTCTAAAGTGATATAGATAGGTTAAGTGGGTGGGTGGGCAAAATGTTAGCAGATGGAGTGTAATGTGAAAAAATGTGAGGTTTTCCACTTTAGCAGGAAGAATAGAAATGCAGAATATTATTAAAATGGAGAGACACTCCTAAATGTTGCAGTGGAGGGGGGACCTGGGTGTCCTCATATATGAATGACAAAATGTTAGCATGCAGGTACAGTAATGAATTGGGCAAATGGAATGATGCGAGGAGAATGCTGTATAGAAGGAGGGAAGTCTTGCTACAGTTATACAGTGCATTGATGAGACCCCATCCAGACTACTGCGTACTGCTTTGGTTTTCTTATTTAAGGAGGGATATACTTGCATTGGAGGCAGTTCAAAGAAGGTTCAGTAGGTTGATAACTGGAATGAAAGAGTTGTCTTATGAGGAAAGGTTCAGCAGGTTAGACATGTACTCACTGGAACTTACCAGAAATAGAGGCAATCTTATTGAAACATGTATACCTCTTGAGGGGTGTTGACAAAGTAGATGTTGAGAAGATGTTTCCTCTCATGGAGGAATTTAGAACTAGGGGGCACAGTTTCAGAATAAGGGGGCTCCCATTTAACATGAATATGAGGAGCCATTTCTTCTCTCCGAAGATAGTTAGCCTATGGTATTCTCAACCCTAGAGAGCAGTGGATGCTGTGTCAGTGAATATATTCAAGGCTGATTTAGAGTTTTTTGATCTGCAGGGGAGTCGAAAGTAATTGGGGGGGGGTGGGGGGGTGCAAGTAGGAAAGTGGAGTTGAGACCACAATCAGATGAGCCATGATCCTCATGAATGGTAGTACTGGCTCGAGGGTCTGAGTGGCCTACGCCTGCTCCTTCTCTTTATGTTCTTCTGAGCTTGTTTTTAATGTCACATGACATGTTTAGAAAAATGTAGAAGCTCTTGGCTCCTTTCATAAACTAATTGTCTTTCTGTTTCTTGCCTGCTTGCATGGGCTTCTAACTACCTAAGTTGATAATGCTGTGATTGGCTACCATGGGTAGGAGGTCAAATTGAGCTGCTCCTTTTTCTTGCACTGTCTTCTAGAAGCCTTGCTCCCCAACAATAAACTTGAATACCTGTGAAACTCGACAAATCTAGAAATTCTATTTTGGATTTCAAAAGGTGCAGAAATATATTACATCTTGGGCTCAGGCTCAGGCTCTGTATAAAACCATAACTGTATGTATCCAGGGTTTTGTGCTCCGTGATTGGGTTGTTGAGAGGCTTTGCCTAACCCTTAAGGGCTTGCAAAAATTATAAATGCCCCTTCCGAAACAGGATGTGTTCGCAATATAGACAGATACTGAGAAACCATTTGCTAGAGCTTGGATACTCTCAAATGTAGTGGTTGGTTTTCTTGCATGTTACACATCCATTTGACCAAAAAATAAACAGGCAGAAATGTCATAATGCTTCAACCCACGTGAAAAAGCTGCTAGAAGTTTTGATTCCCGAAAAATGTTTTCAATTGCAGTTGTAATCCTGGAGAAAATTGAAAACCCAAAAAGGTATCTGCTACAACCCCTACCTCATACTGCAGACTCTATTTCCAGACAGCCTGCTCTGAAGTTTATCAATTGCTAGATGAGCTTATAACAAATTTGCATCTTCCACAAATTCCTTACTTACACAGTGTGCTGCCTCTTGCACTGTCAGTTTTATCTGGTGATTATCATATTGCTGTTTGTGGGACCTTGTTTTGCAGAAATTGTGCACAAATTGCTTGCCATGTTTTCCACAATACAATAGTGACTACACTTCAAAAATACTTGATTGACTGTAAAGCACTTTGGAATGTCCTGTGGTTGTGAAATGCAAGTCTTGTTCTTGACCTTCACTATTGTCTACTTTCATTAGAGCCCCATTGCCTCCCTGCCCAAGTCATTTGCTGTAATCCCTTCCTGTTTTGTTCAGTGCTGATCAGTCTATGTAGGGCTGCCTTGTTTCTTGTGTTTCAGCCTCAGGAATATTAGGAACCTTTCTTAGCCTCAGCTTCTCTCCTGATCCTCAAGTTATTATTTCACCTGTGTGTGGCTCCTCAACTACAGATAATTAGACATGGAATGGATCTTTGAATCTATCTCAGTTGCAACAAGATGACTGCAATTTTGAGCGGACATTCATATTCCTGTGTCCTTCCCCGCTTCTTTCCACCTCTAGCCTTGACCCTAAATGTAAATGAGGGAGAGAGATGAGAGGTCGCAAATCAGTCAAGATATAGGAACAGTGAATGTTTCAGAAGCATATCGAGAAATTAGCAAGGGATTAAGAGTTGCACACAATCAGAAATGTTTGCAAAACAGGGGAGAGCTTCACATTTTTGCCATGTAAAATTAAATTTATTTTGCAATATAGACCAAGTAGAGTGTTACATCCCTTATTCAGCTTTAGTTTTGCTTTTCATTTTGTCTCTTCAACCATGGCAGTTCTCAATTTTTGCAGACATTTTGAAGAGATTTGAGAGGATTGGTGCATTTGTGCTAGTGGTACTTTCAAGGATTCATTCAACATTTATTTTCGTGAGCCCAAACAACACAAAAACTGGGACAAATTATGGGATTGTTTTATAATGAGCAGCTGTGTGATCTGTAAGGTGCGGTTATAAAGTATTCAGCAATTACTATTTTAGCTGCTTACTTTCTTGCTAAAATATTCAGTGCTGTGCTTCGTAGATAGATGAGAGCTGCAATAATAAAGACTATGTCACCACTTGAGGACATATTCCCAATGTAATTTCGTGTCTTTTCAATATTTGTTACTTAAATTAATTGTGGGAGTATGCAGTTTTGAATATCCTCCCAACTACCACCTCTGAACCCACATGCTAACAATGCAGTTTTCCACCGGCCCCATCCCCCTTCCTTTCAAAATTACTGTCATTACCTCATAACTCAAATGCCCCTTGATCCTTTCTGTAATAATCCTTTAACCCTTCTGTAATTCCATCTCTAACATATACTTATTTTGGGGATCAGAGTTTGTTATAGCTTCCTCGCTCTGTTCCCATCTCAATGGATTTTCTGTTTCAAATCTCTGGTCTACCTGCCTTTCATATCACTTCGCTGAAACTGTCCTGGCCAAAATTATGAGTGACGTCTTCTGTTGGGATCATGACACGTTGTGTCTCCCAACCTTCCACTATAAGTTGGCATGGCTTATTTTGTTAACTTCTACCACCCCTCGCCTATTTCATTGTACAGTTCCCTTGCGTTTTTCCACTCATCTGTAAACAGCTAGTGTATCTCTAGCAGTGGCTTCTCTTTCCTACTTCATCGGGTCACCTTAGAAGCACCCAAGAACCTGCCCTTCATTCTTCTTTTCCTTTTCAGTTTGCAGTCCCCTAAGAGACATTATCAGGAAACATGGAGAAAGCTTTGTGATGATGTCCACTACTACTCTTTACCCGTTAGCACCTCTGAGCTGTAAGACTGCCATTAGGTCTTGGCTGAGCTGCAACAACTTTCATTCAAAAGTCAAGAAGATCAATGCCATGGATTTTACTACTCTCCACAACTCTGCTTCTTGACCTGACTCCCTCATTTTCCCACCCCTAAAGTCCAACTTCTTGACCACATTTAACAGCCATGACATCAAACACCATGTGTTTGATCCTGAGCCCTGTCTCCCCTGCCATGGAAATCCCTATCCACATTTGTCACCTGCCGTCCGTTCTTCGTCTATGCTCTGTAAATTTCAAGGTCCAAAGCATAGCTACTCGCATCTTGTCCTGAATTAACTCCTGCTTGTCCATTACTTCTCTGCTTATGAACCTACATTAATTCGTCTTCTGGTGTGTTACATTTCAAATTCCCATCTTTGTAAGAATCTGTTCTCTTTAGATTCTGGCTGATCTGTTGAATGTCTCCTATTTTTGTTTCAGGTTTCTGTTATTTTGCTTCTTCTTACTTGTTTCATAAGATTTTCATATAATTCAGGTGTTTTCTCTTTTGTCTTTCAGCATTATCTGCATACCAGAGGTACTACAGTTTACAGTCTGACTACTGGAAGGTTTGTAGCATTTGAAAGATTCTTACTGCAATTTAATTGCTTGACATTTATTGAGTAGTCTTTTGTGTTCAGCATTCTCAAACCACTAAGTAGTTTGTGCTGGTGGCTGAAGATTCCTTTTCTTCTCCCACCCCTTTAACCCCATTATTTGTTCTATTGCACTGCTTTTAGTTGATTTGTTAAATTATAAAGAAGCTGCAGCACAGGAGGAGATTAGCTTTAAGTATTGGGAATTTCTGCATTATCACCATGACACGTATATGGCAGTTTTATCTGGTTTGTCATGCATGGTGAATGCAAATACGTTGTAAACAGTTGTGGTAATCTTTGGACATGAATATTTTATTAATTTTATGATTTGCTGAGTGGGATAAGCTTTCAGTTGCCAAGCCTCAAAGATGTGATTGGTCACTCTTGCTGTATTTTTATACTCAGTTGAGAGACCCAAGTTCCAATCCCAGTCTAAATTTTGGGTGTTGTAGCAGAAAAGAAAATAGTGTATATATTTAATTGTGTTTTAATTGTCTTCTGTTTGTTCAATTTTTAACTCTTGTTGACCGTACGGTCAAGATTACTGCAGTATAAATAAATTAGTGGATCTGAAAGCTCACCACCAATTTCAACAGATGTGTATTTGAAAATTATGTAATTATCCAGATTAATTTATTAGATCCCAATGGCTAAACAATCCACATTATGAGCTCGACTGATTATCTCAAATTGGTTGTTAGTGTAACTATTAGCGCAGTCACGATTGCTCATTTATGCTCGCTAGAAGCGACATACATTCCTACACAGGGACATATTCTCTGTAAATAAAAGAAATATGTGCAAGCCTTGTACCTTTTCTGAATTAACCTGGGAACTTGGGGAGCCTATATTTCCCTATTGATTTTTCCATGGCAGCAAGTTGGCCAATTATAGTCGACTTGCCAACCAGTCAGCACCCTTTTTTCCTGTTGTATGAATTGCGATAGTTTGAAATTTGTCATATTTATGTTTGTCCTGATGTGTGCAAGGTGAAAAGCTTTGGCAACATGTCTCTTTTCAGTAACATCCTACTTTTATATAAAAAAAATAATCAGTTGAGGTTAAATGGATTTGTCATTCTTTATGGTTCAGAGAACTGTCCACTTTTCCATCAAAATTGTATTTACATATTTCTGACTTCTCTGACTTCAATTTTTTCCCATCAGTGGTTCTAGGTTATAGATATATAAATATGGATATAGATGTACAAGGATTGAGCAACTTTGTATATTAAGAATAATGTAGAAATTAGTATAAAATTAAATAACAAGTCACAGCCCAGCAGGATATACATTTTTGACCAAGTTTTCTGACATTAATAGTGGCCTATTGTTTTTTGAGTCTCCAAATAAAGTTGTTGAAAATGTATATACACGTTTTATGTCTATCCAATGTGCAATGTACATGCTCCCTGTTGGGACAGATTCCATTTAGCAAGGATATGTAGGAGTACTGCTGGACTTAACTATCTAAAACTGCACAGTGCACCAGCACAGAGTAATCGGTTTCCAGTCCAGCAAAGTGTATCTTACTAGTTAGACCACTCATTTTCGAAATTATCTGCAGCAAAGTGAGTAAGATACCAGGCTGAGACATGCTCTGCTCCTTAAAATTCCAATGATGATCCACCAGGCTTGTTGGGTCAGTCATGTTCCCTTGATTACTATGGATCAGGTACTGAATTGTTGTAAATGCCACAGAGAATTAATTTGGTTCAGAATTTTCATCTCCAGGTGTATTACCTTGGAGACTTTTTTGATTTAAAAGGAATCCTGCTTGTCCTCCTCTCAAAAGATGGTCATCAGCTGGTCATGTCACAAATGGCAACCATGCTGTTGAGCCTTCCCTTGGTGGACAAAGATACAAGGAGAGATGTGAAGCAACAAAGCTCAAGAAATGAGAGGACATTGCCACCAATCTCCTTGGTCTATACCAAGGACATGCACCATAACCTGTTGAATAATAACTCCACCTATTGGCAACCCAGAATTTCGACAGGAGCCGCTTCCGTCTTTGCCAGCCAAGCCAGGGTGTGTGTGTGTCTGTTTTCATACCAAATTTTCAGGAAATACCCTTGAGCCTTCCATAAAGACATGGCAACCTCTGATGATGAAATAATAAAGGTCTCTTAAGACATTGTAATTAAGGCTGACTACAATCAACTCAATGGAACATTAAATGTGAATTTTTCAATGGAAATAATATATTTGAGTTAGAATTAGAGAGTTTGGCACAAGGTTGCTTTTTGACCTAATGTGAGGGGAGATCCCATTAAGCGTAGCTTACATGTAAATTTAGTTCTTGCAAATGATCAAGAAAACACCAGAAGCATTAAAATACTGTAATTATCAGGGAATCATTATTTTATAATTAAATTTGAGGTGATTTTGTCAGTCTGCATCAGTGAAAACTTGAATGATTTTGAAAAAGGAAATTAAAAGAATAAATGTAAACCTATATAAATTAAATAGGAACTTAAATTATCTTCTCCAGCAAATACTTGTATCAAATATTCAATAACAATTTTGCCACGTCGTAAGTTTGACTGCCTCTTTTGGCTCAAGATGACCATCTACTATTAGCCCTTTCCAACATCATGATACTGAAAGAACTCATAAACTTCCCTTCACTGATGCTTTCTCTTGAATGTACCCCTGCATGTCTAATACATTTAGTGTACCTTAGTTGCCTCAAAGATCAATGGTCTCCTGTAATCTGTCTATCCTAACCCTGAATGACAAATATGAGAAGTTCATGAATTTCTTGGCATTGAATATTAAAACCATCCATGCAGCTGCTTACTCTGCTTCCTGATCCTCATATCCCCTTTTGCAACCTTTCTCCTGTTTTCTGCTCACCTCATCCTCTATCCTCAAATTTTTTGCATTTTGTTCTCTATTTTCACACCCTACCTTCTTCAGTTTCGCCTCCAGAAACCCATCACTTGTTCACTCAATCCCTTCACTACTCAAATACACTTATAATACCTTTAACCATCTTTTCTAGGTCTTGAACAGACATTTATCAATGTCTCCCTTTCTGTGGGCAATATCCCCTTCCTCTTAGTCACAGTTATCACGCAGCTTTTTAAAAATTTAAAAGAAATCTTCTCTCTTCTAATTGTTGCCACACTTCTTCTCTTTTCAAGCTCTTTCACCATCTAGCTCTTTGCCTGTCTCTCAGAACTTCACTTTCATTGCTCTAATCTAGTGTCCACATAAAATTACATAGGATATACAGCACAGAAAAAGACCATTTGACCCAACCAGTCCATACTTCTGTTTATACCCCATTTGATGATTATTTAAATAGAAATAACGTGCAGGGTTAAGGCAGGAGATTGGCACTAAGTTAAAATGTTCAGAGCTGGTGCAGACGCACTGAACCGAATGGCCTCCTCTGCACTGTTACAATTCTGAGATTCTGTGATTTGAGCCTCCTCCTACCCTTCCTCATCCATCAGCATAACCCTCATTCCTTTCTCCCTCATGGTTACCTAGTCTCCCCCTAAGTGCATCCATACTATTCACTTTAATCACTCCCTTTGGGAGAAAATTTCACATCGTCACCGCTTGGGAATTCAAAAGAAATTCCTTTAATGAATTTTGTTTCTTGGTTACTACCTCATTTTGATAGCCTTGACCTTTGCTCTTCTTCACAAGTGGAAACACTGTGTATTCTGTCAAAATCTTTCATAATTTAAAAGTCCTTTATTAGATCACCCTCACCCTTCTCTCTTCAAGAGAAGAGATCCCTTCCTGATATATGTACCCACACGTTTTTGGTATCATCCTTGTAAATCTTCTCTACATCCACTCCAGTGCCTCTATATCCTTTTTATAGTATCGCGATCAGTACTGCTCACAGTACTTTTAAGTATGGCATAATCAAGTTTTGATAGAAGTTTAGCATAACTTCTTTGCTTTTGAATTCTATCCCTCTAGAAATAAACACGAATGCTTGCTTTTTTTTTTGTTTAATGACCTTCTTTAACTTGCATTGCTGCTTTCAGTCATTTGTGTGCTTCTTTCTCAGATTCATTTGCTCCTCTACCCCAATTAGATTCATATGTTCCAAGTAATATGTAATATCTTTATTTTTCTGTCCCAAATGCAATATCTCACACTGGTCTGTGTTGAAATTAATTTGCCAGTTTTATACCTATTCTGTTGTCTTGTATTTTGTTGCAGCCCTCTTCATTGACTATCTCCCCACTCCCCAAAAAAACTTAACATCAGCAAATTTAGAAATTCTGGTTTTGATTCTAAAATCTAAATCATGAATATAAATTGTGGACAGCACTGTACCTTGCAGGACCCTACTTCTCACATTTTGCCATTCCAAATAGCAACCCTTCATCTCTACTTTCTGTTTTCTGTCTTGCAGCCAGGCAGCTGTCCCCTGACTCCACGTGTTCTTACTTTAGTTGCAAGCCTTTTATGTGAGCCTTTCCAAAGACATTTGGAAATTTAGATGAGTTATTTCTATTTAGCGAATGCAAATCCCTGAAGTGAAGCGACAGCCTCCTCACTTGCTGAGTTTAAGGTGATCAATCCACCACCTAATCCGTAGAATGGACATTCCTCAGTAATGTGCAGCATTGTTTGTGTCTCTCCACCTGTGAGGGGTTTGTATTGAGGCCCTGGCGGTGGAGGTTGACTGCACAGGGGCCTTGGCATGCCCTGAACCCGTTCAGCAAGGACCACGCTTTCCTTGGTAGTTCCAAGCCTGCCATTTGACAGATGGGGTTTGTCACAAGGAATTTGTTAGTGATTTTCCCGTGTTTCTATTCCTTAATCCAAGAATGGCTGCTGCTATACCTTGCTCGGGAACATTGCTCCCTGTGGGGTGCAGAGATGGCAGGCAGGCAGTAGGTAGGTTGAAAGGGCCATTATGGAGTGATAAGTGAGGTACAGCATGATGGTTTGAACTAGCTTGTGGGTTTTCATCAGTCAGCGGATGTGTGGGGAGTGACGATTGCAAGTAGAGAAAGCCAGAGGCGGGGTGTTGATTATTGTTGGGTGTTCCAGTTATGATGCGCATTGTGGGTGCTGACATTTACCAGACAGGTGCACAGTGTGAGGCAAGTGCTGAGGCCCGAAGTGTTGTAGCAGTAGCACCCCACATGGACCCAGCAAGTTTGGTTAATAGATTGTTTCTGGTTTTGACCTTTGCTACCGTTTCCTTCAGATGTTCCCAAACGACAAGGCCCTATCTAGTGTTATTCTGAACTATGTTGGGTTGGGATCCTGCTTTAGTCTCTGACCATGCATGTAGATATGCAATTCTTTTTTGGCCTTGGCATGGTGCAGGTGGAACACACTGGATATGGTTTTGGAGAGATTCGTCATGAGATGCCATGTGCTGCAGTATTCCGTTAACTTTCTAATGCCTTGCTAAGGGTCTTGTCCAGAGTTCTGAACGATGGAACTTGTGTGGCACAACAGATGTTATTAGCTTAGATGAATTTGTGGGATGTGATTGTTGGCAGATCATTTGTATACATGTTAAACAGGGTTGGGGCTAGCGCCGAGTCCTGTGGTAGTCTGTTGACCTGTCTTCTCCATGTACTTCTCCCTTGACCAAAGTGGATTCTGAATCGTCTGTTGTGAAGGAGTGTTTTGACAACTGTCATGACCCAAGTTGGAAGCAACCCGGGCAGTTCCAGGAGCAAGCCAGTTTGCCACATTGCATTGTAGGTAGCTGTGAGGTCCAGTAGCACTATGCCTATCTTCAGTTTCTTTTGGAAACCATTTTTTGATGTGGGTGGTGAGTGCTAGTACTTGATCACATGTACTACGGACCTTACAGAAACCAGCTTGATCGACATTAGGAATGGTCTCTATTTCCAGAGATATGCATTGCACATTTGATGTTAGATAAATTGCATCTACTGCATTACACTTGCCCACTTTTTCTGTTACCACTTCAAAGAATTCAGTGAGGTTGGTCAAGCAAGACTTTAATTTCCAAACCCATGCAGACTATTCATATTTTTTAGTTTCCAGATGATTTCTGCCGTTCAAAGCACCAAAGCATCTCTTGGCGTAGTCATGGATGACATTCTCTTAACAGTTGTCATTGTGCTTTATTTGACATGGCCAATTGTACCACTCTCCTTTAGTGCCTCTTCTAAATTTGACACAATTGCCAAGGTGCTTGCCTGACATCAAATCTTGAATAAACTACCACCTTTTCCAGCTTAATATTATTTAAATTGAAGTCATTGCCTTTGTTTGTGTGGCATGCTCTAGTCTCTTGCCACTGACTCAACCCCTTCCTGGTCATTCTCTTGAACCAGACTATCCTTAATCTTGGCATATTAACCTATCTTGAATGATCTTTAAACTGTATATCTTACCATCATCAAGATTGATGACTCCCATTTCCCTCTGCCTCAACCTAAGGTTCTGAAACACTGAAACGTTTGTGTGCGCCTTCATCACTTTCGGTCTTAACTATTTCAGCGCTCTATTTGCTGGTCTCCCATCTCTCTATAAACTCCGACTTTCCCTAAACCCTGCTGCTTTTATGCAGTCCTTCACAAATTTGTTTGTTCATCCCATCTTACTGACCTTTAACGACTCCGTTTAATGTCCTCTCTGTGCTAAATGCTTTGATTCTGGCTTTCTAGTGGCCCCCTGGCCCACAATAGTCAAGTTGATCCTACTTTCTGGGAATTCTCTCTGCCGATGGTTGTCTCTTCTCACCTTTCCTTAAAAAGGAATCCTCAAAAGATTTTCTCCTCTATCTCCAAATCTCATTTCAATACTTGTTCTAACTACCTTGCACTCAAGTACCTTGGGATACTATCCATATTAAGGATTCTACAAAAATTTAACTTTTTCTTCACGCAGTCTGCTTTAATGGCCTTTTCAATAGCTTATTCCACAATTCTATTCCCCTTGTGTTAACAAGATATGATTTTCTTTCTTATCCCTAAATTCCTCATTGTCATTTGTTCTCTGATATTCAGATATTGCAACATGGTGAACATTTTACTTTGATTAATTTTGCCAGTTCCCTGCACCATAAACTTAACCAAGTCTACCTCTTAAGTTTTGTTTTCTCCCCCCAGAAAAATCAGCCCAATTTCCTCTGATTTTTTTCCCCAGTTACCTTGGACCATCTTTGCTTCTGGCTGTGACCCTTTGGGAAGAGGCAAGCCATCATCTTCAATCCCCATTTCAAACTTCGTACGCTTGCAATGAACTCTATTATTTATCTAATTGCTGCTTCCAGACACTACCATTTCAATGCTTCATTGACCAACCTCCCATCCTCATGCTAGTCTAAATCTCCTCTGTTCTGTATCCTAATCTGTATCAGGTCCCTTTCATATATATTGGGAGTACTGAAGTGATAAACAATTGTCTGGTGTCTTTTTAGCAGCTAACCTTTGATGACTTTCAGCTGTTTTGAACTTGATGTTCTTCACTCAGTTGCTTCCTCTTCTAATGTAACCTTGGAAGTTAATCAGGCTGGTATGGTTAGTAAACTGTAGGGGTAACAGTATATTCCATCTCTTGAGTATCCCAATTATCAGAACGCCCCTTGGGCACCAGAACCTTTTGACTTTTTTTCTGATTTGCATCCAAAAAGAAAATTAGAGGAGCCTGAACTGTGACATTGAGAGGGATTTTCTTTCCACCGAGGATAAGATGTTAATGAATCACCTGTTCCGGCACTTGTGTTGCTAAGAACAAATGAAGTCACATATGTGTCCCAATTGTTATTGTTATGACCTGTGCAAGCTTTTATGACTGTCTTTCTTGCTGCGGTGCGTCTAATTTGATTTGGTATAAGTCACTGCCAAAGCATTCATACTGTTAAGCGTCTGTTGTCTCTCAACATTGCACTTGTCTAACTAGGATTCTTCATTTCTACTAGATACGTTTGAGCCCTGAAGTAAAGAGAGAATTCTTTTGCCAGCTATTACCTCCTGAGGCCCCAGTGGGGAATACCTCTATTTTTTGACAAAGAAATCAGGAAGCACCAATAAATCAAATTTATCCTTCTAAGACTGGAGAATCAACCAAAGTTCTACTCCAGGCACTTCCATGGAGCCTTGGGCTTTTTAGCAACCATTACCACCCTCGCCCTGTTCTAGCCTGTTGTGTGATTATGAATCTTGTCATATATATGCCAAGACTTTACACAAGTATTGACAGTGACTTTCATTACTGACCAGTTTACTTGGTGGGTTCTTTGAAATATTTTTGAAATAGCCAAATGTCCCACCTTGGGAATTCCCAGATGGTACATAACATATCAGGCACAAACAGCTTTAGGTGGCTGGATTTAGATTCATACTTCACCTCTTCTAGTTAGCTTGGTTGTACACAATATTGGTTCTTCCACTACAAAATTTATGAATAATACACTTGTCACAACATTGTCTATCTTAGCTCTGAATTATAGAGAAATCAATCTCTGGAACATATACCATATTGCCCCCAGATGTTCAGACAGTTTTAAATGGGCAAGAAGTGTAATGTAACGATCTGAAATTGAGTTCTATCAACTATGGCTGCAGGTATCTTGCAATCCAAATAGACTGCATGTACAAGAATTATACAACACAGAAGGAGGCCATTAGGCCCTTTATGCCTGTGCTACCTCTTTGGTATGCACATTATGCAATTAATCCCATTCTCCCATAGCCCTGTAAATTATTTTTCCTTTAGGTGTTTATGCAGTTGTTTTTTGAATGTTGTTGTTAATAGTGCATTCCAGATCACAACAACTTGCTGTGCTTTTCAAAAAAATAGGTTTCTTGTTCTTCCAGCACTGTGGTTGATAATGTATCATATTGTCCAAGACATAGTTATAAATCAGATTGGCCAAAGCATTCATGAAAGTGCACAACCCAAATAGAAACGCAATGAACAACTTCAATATACTAGTAAGATGTTCAACTCCTTGATGTTGCCCAGTGGTCAGACTCTCTGTTCTTATATATTTGGATTTTGAATGTCATTCACTTGACATCTTGGATATTTGCCTTTGATGGTCACTTTGTTCAGTCTTCTGTAGGTGATGCAAAATCTAACCTTTCTAGATTTTGACTACAGGAAGTGCCTATGGGCCTGAGGATTGCTCAATAATATCTGCTTGCAATTTCTCAACATGTTGGTCTACCATGCATTTATTTTTACAAATTAAATTTACAAATATTAAGGGGTCGTGGCAGTGGGTCACTCCATCCTGGTTTGTCTGAAAACACGTTGAAGCACTCAAATGAATTCTTCATTATTTATTTTACTCTAGTGCATTGCCAGAGGTCCAGAAGGTAATCGAAGTGTTAAACTTTGAGTTGAAGTTATTTCTCCAAATAATTACCTGGCTACCTTATGTTGCATTTCTCATGCCTGTTATGGAGCAACTTCAGCCAAGGGGTTATTTGGTGTTGTCTGTGCTTTGATGGATCTCTTTGAAGGTTTTTATCTGAGGAACTTTCCTTTCTGTGCAAGAAGCCTCCTATTTTATTGAATTGCACCTAGTCCTATGCTCTAACCGGGATTCTTTATGGATTAATTAGATCACATAGTGACACGATAGATGCTGACCAGTTCCCAAGCAAAGATGATCCTTGTTTTTGGAATTATCCCACTAGCTTTAAAATATCATGCCAATTACCCTGCTAAGTCTTATGCTTGTAGGTTCAGCTCTAACGTTGGCAAATACTATGTAAGGTGTTGCATTAAAACCTGGAATATCATATACTGCTGCCTTGGTTGAAAATTTAACATGCCCAAAAAGGACTCTGAATTGCCTCTGAAATATTGTCAATTTTTGTTAAGTCACATTTTCCCCTGAAGGTGGCAAATTTGAATTCTGTTCTCATGGATAGCTATTTTGTATTAACCCCTCTACACAGCAAACTCTTAAAGGGAATCATTGCCTTTTCTAGTTTGGAGCTTCCCTGATTATAGATAACGTATCTGTGGGAGAAAATGCTTTTGAAGAATCAGTGTAGATTTTGAAGGTGGGCACTTGGTAGCATTCCAGCTCATCCCTTGTCAAAGTTGCATATATTTGTTTGCTTGGAGAATGATGCGTAACTACTGATATATATTTATTTCCCATGTACGTTTGGAACCTAACCATTTATTTTTGTATATCATAGATGCTGTAAATGTAGCCTCTAGCTAACCGTGACTCATTTTCTATGCATTTTGCTTCATTCTCCATTGATCTATCGCACTTACCCCTTGGCTTCTCAAAACACTGCTCTGGAGCTCACTTCACTGTTTCCCTACCATTATTGAAACATCTGTTCAACCTTTATATCTCCCTCTTCAGTCCACTTTTTGCCGTAGCATTTAATTGACCACTTTTGTCTCCCATTCACCTACTTACTTGCTAAGTGGGATAGATTTCGAATAGATCGAGCAACTCAAGACTGGGCATCCATGAGGCGCTGTGGGCCATCAGCAGCAGCAGAATTGTACTCGAACACAGTCTGTAACCTTATGGCCTGGCTGATCTCCCACTTTACCATTATCATCGAGCTAGGGGATCAACCCTCGTTCAATGAAGAGTGCAGGAGGGCATGCCAGGAGCAGCACCAGGCATACCTAAAAATAAGATGTCAACCTGGTGAAGCTATAACACAGGACTACTTGCATGCCAAAATACATAAGCAGCAAGTGATAGAGCTAAGCGATCCCACAACCAATGGATCAGACCTGAGTGCTGCAGTCCTGCCACATCTAGTCATGAATGGTGGTGGACAGTAAACCACTCACTGGAAAAGGAGGCTCCACAGATATCCTCATCCTCAATGATGGAGGAGCCCAGCACAGCAGTGCAAAAGATAAGGCTGAAGCTTTCGCAACAACCTGCAGCTGGTAGTGCCGAGTGGATGATCCATCTCAGCCTCTGGAGGTCCCCAGCATCACAGGTGCCAGTCTAGAGCCAATTCGATTCACTCCACGTGATATCAAGAAACGGCTGAAGACACTGGATACTGCAAAGACTATGGGCCCTGACGATATTCCAGCAATAGCACTGAAGACATGCTCCAGAACTTGCCACGCCCCTTGCCAAGCTGTTTCAGTACAGCTGCAACACTGGCATCTACCTGGCAATGTGGAAAATTGCCCAGGTATGCCCTGTACACAAAAAGCAGGACAAATCCAACCTGGCCAATTACTGCCCCATCAGTCTATTCACTCATCAGTAAAGTAATGGAAGGGGTCATCAACAGTGCTATCAAGCGGCACTTGCTTAGCAGTAACCTGCTCACTGATGCCCAGTTTGGGTTCCACCAGGGCCACTCAGCTCCTGACCTCATTACAGCCTTGGTTCAAACATGGACATAACAACTGAACTCCTAAGGTGCGGTGAGAGTGACTGCACTTGACATCAAGGCAGCATTTGACTGAGTGTGACATCAAGGAGCCCTAGCAAAACTGGTGTCAATGGGAATTGGGGAAAACTCTCCGCTGGTTGGCGTAATACCTAGCACAAAGGAAGATGGTTATGGTTGTTGGAAGTCAGTCATCTCAGCTCCAGGACATCACTGCAGGAATTCCTCAGGGTAGTGTCCTAGGTCCAACCATTTTCAGCTGCTTCATCAATGGACTTCCTTTCATCGTAAGGTCAAAAGGGGATGTTCGCTGATTGCACAATGTTCACCATCCGCAACTCCCCAGATTCTGAAGCAGTCCATGTCCAAATGCAGCAAGACCTGGACAATATCCAGGTTCACTGGCATTACCATCACAGAATCCCCCACTATCAACATTCTGGGGGTTACCATTAACCAGAAACTGAACTGGACTAGCCATATAAATACTGTGGCTACAAGAGCAGGTCAGAGGCTAGGAGTCATGCGACGAGTAACTCACTTCCTGACCCCCTGTCCGCCATCTACAAGGCACAGGTCAGGAGTGTAATGGAACACTCCTCACTTGCCTGGATGAGTGCAACTCCCATAACACTGAAGAAGCTGGACACCATTCAGGCCAAAGCAGTCCGCTTGATTGGCACCCAATCCACAAACATTCACTCCCTCCACCAGTGAGACACAGCAGCAGCAGTAGGTACAATCTACAAACTGCACTACAGGAATTCACCAAGGCTCCTTAGAGTGCACCTTCCAAACCCATGACCACTACCACCTAGAAGGACAAAGGCAGCAGGTGGATGGGAACATCACCACCTGGAAATTCCCCTCCAAGTCACTCACCACTCTGTCTTGGAAATATATCGCCATTCCTTCACTGTCGCTGGGTCAAAATCCTGGAACTCCCTCCCAAACAGCACTGTGGGTTTACCTATACCACATGGACTGCAGCTGTTCAAGAAGGCAGCTTACCACCACCTTCTCTGGGGATGGGCAATAAATGTTAGCCCAGTCAGTGAAGCCCACATCCCCTTGAATGAATTAAATTGCAATTTCCTTCTTGAGGTTTGATAGCTAAAGTTAACCTCATCACGACCCAACTTTCACGATGTCGCTTTGTCTGCATTATTTATTCTGATTCACACAATTGTCCCTCTTTTTCTCCCTCAGCTTCAGTACTAAGTGACTCCTTGCATGGTGATTTCAATCTCCATTGCAACTCCCTTTGCCCCTCTTCTCTGATTTCACTGCCTTTGCTGAACCCCCACCCCCAATGTAAATTCTTCCACCAATATTTGCTTCTACCCTCTCAGCTTTGAATATGATGTAACTGCTCTACTCCCAGGTTTTCAATAATGGACAGGGCCATCTCCAATGACTTTCTTGTATCTATCACCACCCACACCCCCATTTCCCTTTGCATCGACTGATGGAAAAAATTACTCACCGAAGTCACTTGGAACTGCATTTGAAATTCCTAACTGCTTATCTTTTGACCTCCCATTGGCCACAATATTTCTGGAGTTGTCAATCTGATCAATCATTGTTTTTTTTTGACTCCAGTAAAATCTTTACCCTCTGCTACTCTTGTCAGTTCAGCTGGTTTGCCTTCATTCTTGTTCATTCAAGTCCAAGTGGGTACTTAGTTGAGCATATCTAGTCTGCACCTGGTTTAGCCATCCGTCACCATTGAATGCCATCGGGTATTACATTCCGTTGCCAAAATTGCTCAATATGCCAAAGATCATCCTAACTACTTATTTCTCTGATGAGCCATCTGCATAAAACCCACCCTTGCCTCAAACACAAAGTTTGAGGAGCTCATGGACTCCTTTATCATAAAGAATGAGATCAGGCCTTGAGCTGCCACTGCTGTATTCCCCCCCGCAATGTCACCTTCGCTATCCTCACTCAGATTATAAATCATTCTCTCGCTCCTCCAGAGGGTCTGTCAGCACCCTCCTTGACTGTATTGCCTCCTAAATCTGTGTCCCTCTTTCCACAACTGCATATTTGAATCTCTCTATTGAGGTTTTGCCATTGTCTTTGACTCTTGACACAAACACTGTACACTGGCCCCTTATTTAATCTCCCTGCCTGACTGCTTTCTCTGCTTATTTTGCAGTCCTGTTTGGCCACAAGCTGAGCTTCTGACTGTATCATTTTTGCCAAAGACTACCTATACTTACTTTGCCCTCCTGTGCCCCTGCTTCAGTTTGTCTGCCACTAAATTTGCTCATTCATGCTTTTGTTATCCTTCAAACTCGATTATTCTAATGCTCTTTATACCCAAAATTGATTCCAATTTTTTAACTGTCATCATGTCCCCCTTATCCATCACACACATCCTGGGTGAGCTACATTGGGTTCTAGTTGTCTAACTTAACATTCTGATTTTGGTTTTGAATCATTTTCTTTTTAACCTCCTCAAGGTCTACAGTCCTCTGACTCTGACTTGTTAAATATCACTTCCTCATTGCTGTTGCATCTTTATCTGCTTGGCCCCTATAATTTGGGTTGTGTCCTGAAACTCCTCTCCTCCACACTTCCTATCATCCTTGAAGGCCTTCTTTAAAACACTTTTTTTAAAAAAAACTTTGTCATCCCTTTTCATATCTCTTTTGGCTTATTTATTTTTGTCTGATTATTGCTGTATGGAGCACTGGGATGATTTTCTATACTAAATGCTACATAATTGCAAGTTGTTTGTGAGTTGTACTAAATATGATCTAGTGCATGATATTACATCTCTGCATTTGCAGTTAATTAGTTTGAAATGCAGTGACTACTGTTATGTAATAACTTTGCACATAGATTCTACGTGGAGCAATGCAATGAATACGTTAATCTATGTATGGTTGTACTGATCTGTTGTGACAAATCATAAAACAAAACTGGAGTTTGGTGACTTCATTACATTGTTAAAATTTAAAAAATTTTTCTCCCCATAGAATGCTGCCTTTTTATATGGCCTTGGTCTTGTCTACTTCCATTATAATGCATTTCAATGGTGAGTAAAATATTTATTCTTCTTTAATTGAAAATAAGCACATACAATAAGAAAATTTGAAAATTAATTAAATTTGTTTATTTGGGGCAATGCATTTGTTTTTGTGTGACATATATCAGTTTCTGATTTGCTGTTGACCTTGGATACATAGCTTGTAAAATTTAGCTAACTGGAATTTCTAATCTGATTTGTAATTCAGGTTGAAAATGTATCTTTTATTGCTTTTTTTTTTCCTTGCCCAATTCTGGCTGAATTGACATGGCATCGCTGCTTTAAGCCCATTAAGATGGGAAACAGTAATTTTCCTATCTTCACTCCCTGATCCTATCACCTTGCACTTTTTAATTACTGGAAATGGTAAATAGGAGGAAGCATTGGATCGGAACCTGTTTTAAAAAAAAAAACCTCCATCCTTCTACCCTTGTCCTCAACTCTCCTTGCCACCCTGTCCTCCTTTGCACACCCTCTACCCACATGCCCTTTTCACACCTCTCTTTCCACCTCATCATCTCTTTCCACCTCCAACAGGCCCACCTTCTGATTCTACTTGAAGTAAACATAACACTTTGTCTTCCAGTGTAACATCACAGGAATCAACTAAAAATAAAAGGTTACTTGTATATAGTATTTTCAGAATAATTGTCAGTTGTGGAATTCAATCCCTAAAGCAGCAGCAGGTATCCTAGAATATCATTACATGAAAACTAAATTTGAATTAATCAGTCACTGTAAATGAATTTGCGATTATCCTCTACATGATACAAACACCTCATTATTGTAACACAGCATGTCCTCCAACTTGTGCAATAACGTAGAAGATCTGGTATATTAATAAAAGTTGTGCAATTTAAATCAAATCCTATAAACTGGAGGAATTGCATGGTATTACCCAGCTATTGAAATATTTAAGGACTTCTCCACCAACTGCAGTCAGTATTGGTTAGAAAAAATTGTTGAATCTGCTTTGTCCAAGTCAGCTAGATTGACAAGGTTGGGGGATGGGTGGTGGAGGTAGGGAAGTTAAAAAGCAATAAAGGATTTCTAATGTTTTGATGTGAAACAAACTAAAATTTCAAGAGTTTCCTTGAATTTTCTAGTAACTAAACAGGAATGTGCTGCGGTCATTAGAAGTGTCGAAAGGGCTAAATTTGAGTTAATTATATTGTATTACTACAAAATGAGAAAATGCTCCAATAACAATTGGCCACTCTGAAGCAGCACAATCTCCATTTTCTGCTATATTTGCAAGATACCCCCACCATAGATACATAATGGAAATAGGCAAATAATTGAGATTCTCGTGTTCTGAATGTAATTATCTATCTCCAATAACTCCTTGCATTTGATGTTTTCATTCTGTGGGAAGTGAGAAAATATGTTTGATTATTTTTTGACATAGTTGAAGGTTAGCATACTGCATTTTACTGTACACTCAATTTCTGACTGACTTTGTCCACTTATTTTGTGAATGTAAGCAGTGTGAATAAAATGTACTATTATTCCAAACCAGGAAAGGTGCTTTAATTTCAGCTGCTTGAGAAGTTGGATATTGACAGATTTCAATAACCTTTATAATTGAAGAACTGTTTGCCCTTGACAGTCATGTAGGCATTTTAGTGGAGGTTGTGGTACAGTGAAACCTTGGAGCGTACATAGATCTAACTTTCCAGAACTGTCAGGGCTGTGGCTTTACTATTTTTTTTTAAACATTGTGTTCTTCAGAATTGAAAGACTTTGTCACACATCCAGTTAGTGCCACACATGCAGTTAGTGCCTCTATTTCCTTTTCTGTGGTTTAGAACCTGTGGTTGTTTTGGTCAAAGCAGAGGCAGTAGTACAAATGGAGCAACCAATAAGATTGTATAGGTTTGGACCTATTTTTGTAAAGTGCTTTCGCTTTTTAAAAAATGAGAACAGTTTCAATTTCTGTATCGAATATCAGCAAGTTGCTTTTCAGATATTGCTAGTTGCCTTATAATGTGGAAGGTTGAAGGATGTTTTCAGATTTGTTTTTTGCTACAGCCCCATATAACCTGTAAAGGCAATATATTGCTGTAGATCAAGTTGATTAGTGATTAAAACATAAATAAACTAAGGGTGGCACAGAATTTTTTTAATAAAAAAGATCAGTAAAATGGACTGTTATTGCACCAAGAGTGAGTTTTGCTTTTAGGTATACCATATTTATTAAACAAAGAAATGAGAAATTTCTATTTCATAGGTAATTTGTTGTCCCTTTGCTATTTTAAAACTGAGGTTATGTTAGAAGTTCTGATAAAATATTTTATATTAATGTGAAAGGGTAAATTGTGATGTCGTTGTAGAGCCAATTATAGTATTAAATTGCTGTGACAACAGCCAGTCTAAAATCTTACAGAACTTTCTGTATGTCCATTAATGTTGCTGTGAACATGGCAGGGTTCAATCGAAATTAACTAAATCTCTAATTAGCACAGTATTTAAGTTGAGCTGTTGACTTCCTTGAGAACTGTGTATTGAAACAGCAGAATTAAGGAACTATCTTCTCCTTTCCAGCGGTCTATTTTGAATCCAGCTGAGATTCATGAGGTGAAAGATGCTTTCCTTATTGATTGTAATGGTCCTGCATGAAATGTTTTTGAAAGATGCTTGCCTTGCATTTTAATGATCACTGACACCCAGTGTCTTTTACCTAGAAGTTGTTGATGCTGATGTAGTGCATACCCAACTAATTTTGTCAGAATACCTATTAATGATGACTCACCTATTAGAGATATTAGCCTGGATTTTTTGGTAGTAATGATAGCAAAATTGCCAGCGTTCATCATCATTATTCCTCTAAAACCAACAGCAACTTCTAGAGCCCAAATGTGCACAGTTAAACGTGGAAATCCATCAGTGATTATACACTTTTCCATGGTGCGCTTTTACAATCTCAGCAGATGGAAATCAAACTGACAAGAACTTTCCCTTTTACACTGTGACATACACCTTGTTAATGAGGTATAACTGAGTTTTAATGATGATCTTAAGTCAACAATGCTGAAGAACCTCACTGGTCCTGGAAAATTAATTTTATATTTGTATAATGTCACTTTTGTCCATTATCATGTCATGGTTTTGTAATTTTACAGAAGTTTGTTTGATATTTCAGCTTCTAATGTGCATGTCCCGATCTTTATTTTGCTCTGTGGTTTAAAAAAAATATAAATAATGAAGGATAATTGGTGAATTTTACTTCCTGATTTGCTATCTGAGAATTCTTCAATGTATTTGGGTGCTTACCCTGCTTGATGACATCACTATTGCTGGATGCCTGGAGATCAAATTAATGTTGGGAAAGGTGAAATTCACACTTCAGAGATCACTGGATCTTTGTGGGCAGCTTTCTTTGAGGTCAGTGGTGAAAGTCGTTGCTTTGCTGCTGACTGCAAAATCTGTAAGCTTGCATCCTATTACACCTTTAGGACAGAAACCAATAGATAATAACCTTTTCAAACATCCAGAAGTTGTTTATGTGCAGTTCAAAAGCTTGCTATGACATTAAAAATTATAGATCCAGGAGGTAAGCAACAGCTTGGGTTCCATTGTGTGTAAAATTATTTTTAAAAAGCTCAATTCCTTGACCTAGCTGATTTCATAATGGAAAAATAGCCATTTATAATAAGAGAAAAATAACATGAAGCAGGGTTGGAGTCCAGTCGGTCACAGTCTACTTTGAATTTGCATAACGCAATGATGATTTTTCAGTCACCACAGCCTATGATCTTTGGAGATGGAAATACCTTATAAAGGGTAAATTTCTAACCAAGGCAAGGGAAAGCATGGAAAGCTGCAAATTGAACTTGTGTTTTGTATATCTGTCTATTTTTCTTTCAGACTCTTCTACCATTCTTCTTCTGAAGGCAATGGTTTATGTTGGAGTGTGGTTCCATATATAATGACTCCCAACGATGAGTGAGCTAGTCAGTTTAACTGAGTCTGTATCGCATCTTCAGTCAGTATCTGTACATGTCTATGTCATCATAGCTCACATGTAAGTTTACATACATACTTTAGGGATTTCCTGGACACTCATCTAGTAGTGGAATCTGACCTATGATTTCTATGTTCAAGGCAGAACAATTGAACTTTTTAATTCAACATTCAAGGTTTTTATCAAGAATTTGGTATCTGGAATTAAAAATATTGTTACTGACATTAGTCTCAGTATTTGCTGAATAGTGTACCTTGAAATTCTGTTGTCTGATTTTGATTGTGTATATTGAGCTAAACAGGCTAGAACATGGCCATTCCCCAACCATGTGTTACCCTGTGTTATTCTCAGCATCACTGCAATGCACCAAAATGTCATTCTAAAAGATGTGGACAGCACTAATTACTAAAGCAAATTAGCTTAACCAAATTAAATAAATTAATTGGTTGCCCCTTGTTTATAATTTGTTCATGTTTTCTTGGGGCTTCCTCAGAATAAGGCATTAGCACAAAATAGAATCCTGGCAACTAAGCCCCTCTAAACTCAAATGAACTAATTGCTCACACCTAGTCAGTTTGAATTGAATTACATGCCCAAAGTAGTCTCGATTTTCTGACCACCACCACCACCAACTATTTGTGTTTATATCGGGCCTTTAATGTAGTTTAAAGAACATTTCATTTCTGCTGGACTATGGATTAAAATTACAATGACTACCTCGTGTCAGCAACAAAGAACTGAAAGGAATTTGGAAGACATTGATCAAAATCAACCCAGCGAATCCTGTACTCTGGAATTGGTGCTATTGAACTGTTTTATTCCATTCTTAAAATCCATGTTTTTGTGTGTCTTATATGTCATGTATGTGTGTGTGTAGGGATTTAAGGAGGGGTAGAGCTTAGGTTATAGAGTTAGAAATTAGTAGTTCATATTTCTTTCTTTTACCACTGTTTTAAGACAATTTGTTCAATAAACAGTTATTATTAAGCGAACAAACCTGGTGCTTGTATTCTGTTAACCTAAGTTAAACAATTAAGTGGGTTGATCAAACTTTTTTCACGTTTGTTGAGGCTTGGGGAGCAGTGGGGTTTGATATTACAGTGCACTATCCTCAATAAGTTATGACGGTAATAAATTGGTCCAAGGCACTTCACAGGAGTGTTGTCCAAGTGTTTGACATGTAAGGAGATATTGGGTGATAAATCTTTCTCTGACCAAGCTTTAAGGGGCATCTTAAAGGAGGAAAGAGCAGTAGGAGGACAAAAGTTTTATGGAGGGAATTCTGGAGTTTAGGATCTTGGCAGTTGAAGACATGGCCACCATTGGTCAAATGATTAAAATTGGGCTTGCACAGGAGGCCAGAATTGAAGGACTACAGTTATCTTGTGAGGGTTGGGGTTGTAGAGCTTGGAGTTGTTACAGAGAAAGGGGTGAGGCCATGGAAGGATTTAAAAACTAGGATCAGAATTTTAAATCAGCAGTGTTGTTCAACTGGGAGCAGGTCAGATAGCACAGGGTGATTGATGATTAGGACTTGGTGTGAGTTAGAATATGGGTAGCAATGGTTTGGATATGTTTGAGTTAAGTATGTTGGATTGCATGCCCCACCAGAATATATTTCTTAACCCTGCTATCCTTTGGATATAACTCTTCAAGAGCAAACTTTTAACGTGGTGGTAACATATACAACAAGTCTTAAGGTTACCCCGTGGCAGTGGGCTTGATTGCTTTATCTTGAAGCACTTTGCATATGCTCAAAAGCATGGAGCTCCCTAGTTAATAGCATTGTGGGCATCTCTCACCACATAAGAGTGTTGTGGTTCAAGGAGAAGGCTTACCACTGCCATTTCAAGGGCAATTAAGGATGGGTAGTAAATGCTGCATTTGCTAGAGGTGTCCAGTCTTGATGGCAAATAATATAGAAAGAACAAATCTTTTTGGAATGAGCATTTCTATAGCCTGGTCACAAAAATTGGTGTGCAAGACCTGGATGCCTTGCATTTTCCAACAGAATGACATGGCTAACCATGGTTTGCTCCTCCCTGTACAATTAAAAAAAGTCCATGACTGTCCTTGAACCATTCAACAGCTGATTAGCTCAGTAATGACTTGGCTAGTCCATTGGTCAGCTTGTTGTGCTGGAGTTATAATATACAATCTTTTGCTGCAATTAAAAGCAGCAACATTAGGGAGTTAAAGACAGGAATAAATTATGGAAGCTTTCAGTAACCCACATGTGATCTCCAAATAGCTCAGCAACAATAATTCCAGGCTTGTGTTTCTTCAGATTGCTCCCAAAGGGATCTGCTTTCCTTTTTCATCTTAATTGTAAGCTACTGGTGAATAAGCAGAACAAAGTGCACAGCATTGCAAATAGAGTATTTGCCAATAACATTAAGTACCTCCCAGCAACAATGATGCTTCTGATTGCAAATTGAATTGGTAAACTGTGCTGTTGGTCTATGGTAGAGTATTGGACAAATAGCCACACTCTCATAAACTGTTCAAACAATGCTTTATTCGCCCACAAATGTAAAATGCTGTCTTTTGAGGGCACAAGACTCCTTTCCTGATTGTGGCATACATCTGCAGTGACCTTGTACTCTCCAAGAATGGATGCAAAAAAAAATCCTCAATACAATGAGACAAAGCCAGTTATTTCTAAAAATGTGTAGCATGTCAGTCACCATCTTTAAAGAAAAAAACATTGGCTATTGCATTCAGTTGAACTGGTAGCTGAAAAATAGGCATTAAAGGAGGGCTGAGGATGGGGAGAAATAGAATATTTCATTTAGTAAGAGAAGTTATTGAGTTAAACGGCTTTTAAACTACTTAAAACGTGATGGATATATAAAAATTATGTGAGACAATAGAAAGTCATTAAAGAAATAAGCGAAAGTGAAAATAGCTATGGGTATGATGGAGCTCACACAAGGAAATGGTGTAAATTTGAGTAAGAAAAATAACCTGCAGGTACAGGAGATCTGAAATGAAAGTTTGTTGAGTGGAACAAAGCCAATGGTTTCAGCCTCTCAATATTTAATAATGGGGATTGGTTAATAATGCATCCTGATTGGGCTGTTAAGCAATACTTACATTTTTTAAAAAAAGATTCTAGCTTGTGCATCTGGGCTAATGGAGAGTCTGCTTGTCAGAGCATGTTTACGCTGTATGGGCTGCTAAGCTACAACTTGACTTGGCATATACAGACGGAGCCATTAAACTGGGGATTCCTCCCTTTTCCTTTGAAAAAAATCTATCATTGCACGAGGTATGTGGAGGGATGAGTACTTTATAAGAAAATTACTGGTGTTTCTTTTTAAAGAACTAAGTATGTGTATACTTACAAGCATCTCTTTTCTGCATGGTGGCACCCATAGTGACCTACATTTAATAGTAGTACCATCAAACATACCTCTTTTGACTGAAGTTCTATTTGACTGACAAAAACAAACTCGATTTTCCTGTTTAGCTTTGTGGTGTATTTCTTCAGTTATGAGCATGAGGTTTTGTCTGGAGGAGGTTAAGATTTTTCTAAAATTAGTAATTGGGTTGCCATGGAGGATAGTGAGAGAACAATATGCTAAGTGTTGAAATGTAGTTTGAATGGTTTGAACTCTTAACATTGCAGGATGAGTAGCTTAGATGCACCCCACAGGGTGCAAGAGGAAATTACAGGACAAAATATTTTACCTCCAATGGTTGCATTTCAAATACAGTCAATTAGCTGCAAATTATTTTAGGATACCTGGAAATGATATATGGTACTATATAAAGGCACAATTGTTTGTTCTCTCAGACCGTGAAGCCCCAGCTTTATTTGCTCCTTGTGTTAAATGATCTCCATTCATGAAGTCATTGGGTTGCTACAACTTGCTTTAATGCCTTTTGAGCTTGAGAGTGTTCCTGCTCCTGATTGTTATCCAGTTGGAGCTTGTGATATTGGAAAGGGACAGAATAAAAATATAATCAGCTATGTGTCCATTGACAAATTGTCTACTAAAACTTTAGACTTGTTCAAGGTACTAGAGTCTCTAGTATAAAATCCACAGACTGAAAAAAAACTATAATAGTGCATTATTTGGTGAAATTGTATATTTGTTTCCCAACCTGAACATCGATGTTGTTTGATTGTGAAGCAATAGGTGACCAAGCCTGGCTATTGGAGGATTCTATGGGAAGTGGGGGGTGGTGTGGGGAAGGGAGATGGGGAGACGATGGGGGAGAGGGGGAGACATGGTGAATGGGAGGGTGGAGGGTGAGGACGAAGGGGAGACATGGGGGATGGTGAATGAGGGGGAAGGGGAGATGGGGCAAAGGGGAAAGGGAGAATGGGATGGGGCAGGGAGAGGGGTGGGAGCAGGAAGAAAGTGGGATGGGGGGAATATGAGACAGGGGATGGGGAGTGGGGGGGTGAGGAAATGGAAGACGAGGGCAAGGTGAAAGGGAGACTCGGTGAGGGGTTGTGGGGCAGAATTGAGGGTAGGGAGGCAAATTAGCAAGTGGACGGGTAGAGGGAAGGTAAGAGGAGGGGGGAGGGAGAGGGGAAATAGCAGGAAAGGGAGGGAAAAGGATAGCAAGCAAAAAGTTGAGTTGAGTTTCAGGAGTGCCATGGATGAGACACAGAAGCTGTGCTACTCGGGGCTTGTTTGGGTGATTTAGTGTTACCAAATTTGAATTTGTATAGTATTTCTATTGTATTCAGTGATTTATTTTATTTTCCAAGCTATTCCAGCTAGGAATGCAGTGCTGCGCATGTGTGGTACAGTATTTCAACTTTGATTTTTCCAGGCAGGAAACGTCTGAAGGATCCTAACTCCGGCTTTCACATTGATTCCTATGGGAATCAATTATTTATTTTAAGTTGTTTCACTTAATGTTGTTATTTTCAGGAATGCAATCACAACTTTTCAGTGTTGGCTTACTTTACACATACTCCGTGTTGATTCCTTTCTGTCCTAGTCAGGTGACCAACTCTTCAGGGACACTTGAACCCATAGATAAAAACAAAAAAACTGCGGATGCTGGAAATCCAAAACAAAAACAGAATTACCTGGAAAAACTCAGCAGGTCTGGCAGCATCGGCGGAGAAGAAAAGAGTTGACGTTTCGAGTCCTCATGACCCTTCATGAGGACTCGAAACGTCAACTCTTTTCTTCTCCGCCGATGCTGCCAGACCTGCTGAGTTTTTCCAGGTAACACTTGAACCCATGTTGGGGAGTGCAGAGACCAAGCCTGAGGGTGCGAAACAATTGGTGGTGGGCGTTCACCTTGAAATGGGTGCTGTCTGGTGCAATCTTTTCCCCTGTTTTTATTGAAAATATATATTCAGTCAAGACTTGAAAAATCTAAAAGATACCATCTTCCCACAGAAATAGTTGGCGATATGATTCAAGGATACCAAAATAATTTTGATTTATGCATCCTGGTTTCATGCACTTACTCCCTGTCAACTTCACCGGTTAATTGAACTTAGACATTGTTTTCCAGTTACCATTTTATGTAAACCAAATTTGGTTACTTTTTCATGTATGCATAATTTGTGTTGCTATATTACTTTATATGATTCATACAATTCATGCCATAGCTGATCTCAAGTGAAGCTTGATGTAAATGTGAAATCTTACATTAAACATTTGACAGTAATAGTTTGGAAATGTATAGTCTCACAGTGAAATTGCTTGTTAAGATACTTTTCTCTTGATGCTACAGCTTTCAGCAGACCACAAATAGATCGTGCAAAGGCTATAAATTCGTTGTATGACATTTGTTTAATTATTTACTTTTTACTTACTTTTCAGCCTTTGAGATCAACATCACACCTATTCCTACATCCACTCTACTTTTGTCCCATCAAAACCAACATCTTGATATGTGTATTTGATAGGGGTGTGCTTAAAGCAAAATGACCCTAGGGTGCACAGGTTTCTCAAATCCTTGCATGTTCTAAATATCTGATTCCATTTCTCTGGAACTGATTTGCCCTGACCAACACCCTTTAACAATGATGCAAGAATACAGTAGTTATCATATAGACCATCAGCCTTGAAGCTGGAAACTTTCCATAAGCTCACCTACCAGTGAGTCAAACTTGAGATCTTCATTCAAGTTCAGAGAAAACAGTGGATTGTTAGTTGTCGGGTCAAGCCACTTTTCAAGCTACAAACTTGTTGCCTAGATGCAAGTAATGAAATTACTTGTTATTTCTTCCCTTTGCTGATCAGGAAGCTGAACCAGTCAACATTGTGTTTGGTCACCAAAGAAACGATATGTTGATTTTTTTTTTTAAGCTGTCATGGGATGTGGACATCATTTATTTTTCATCTCTAATTGCACTTGAGAAGGTGGCGGTGAGCTGCCTTGAACCATTGCAGTCCACGTGGTGTAGGTACAACTATTGTGCTTTTAGGAAGGGCGTTCCAGGATTTTGACCCAGTGACAGTGAAGCAATGGCAATATAGTTCCATGTCAGAATGGTGTGTGGTTTGGAGGGGAACTTGCGGGTGGTATTCCCATGCATCTGATCCCATGCCCTTCTAGGTGGTAGAGGTCGTGGGTTTGGAAGGTGCTGTTGAAGGAACAACCTTGATGAGTTTCTGCAGTGCACCTTGTATCTGGTACACACTGCTGATACTGTGCATTGGTGATGGATGGGGTGCTGGATGGTGTCGAGCTTCTTGTGTTGCTGGAACTGCACTCATCCAAGCAAGTGGAGAGTATTTCATCTCACTCCTGACTTGTACCTCTGGACAGACTTTGGGGAGTCAGGAGGTGAGTTACTCACTGCACAGTTCCTAGCTTCTGACCTGCTTTTGTAGCCACAGTATTTATGTGGCTAGTCCAGTTCAGTTTCTGGTCAATGGTAACCCCCAGGATGTTGATAGTGAAGGATTCAGTGATGGTAATGCCTTTGAATGTCAAGGGGAAATGGTTAGATCCTCTCTTGTTGGCAATGGTCATAGCCTGGTGCTTGTGTGCCATGAATGTTACTTCTGCAGAGCTTACTATGTAATTGCTGAATGACATCATAAAGCTTAGATGTGGATGTTTCCATGGACAGTAACTTTAGGTTGGCCTCTTCAAGCACAGGGTCAAGTTGGCACAGAATAGAAAATAGATATTCTGGCACATTCATTATCACATTATCACCTTCATGATGCTCTTCATTTATCATAAGGAGCTTCTGAAAATGCTGCAAACAATCTGTACTGCTGAAGTATGAGAACAAAGCAAGCCACACTTTCAAAATACCTTTTCAGCCTCTGCAGAATCTTTGGTGGGGAAAAAACTTGGATTCCTTGCCCTCAACTAACAGTCACCCTTATTTTTGCGTTAAGTTGTCCCGCAGCATGCTGTTTCATGTTGCTCAGTCCACCATGACCTGTTGAGAAACTTTTGGAACAGGCAGTACAGTATGCTTCATGCTTGTTTTCAGTGTAGGATTTCAGCCAGCTGTTATAGTCTCGATCCTGAAGCCATTCGTCCCTAAACATGGACTATCTTTTAATTTTTTGTGAAGGGGCAGTGCAATCACATAAAATACAGGTGGTTGGTCACCCTGGTCCTGGCGCCAATGCCAAAATACCTAAATTGTTTTATTAAAATTTGCTGGCGCTAAGTATAGGCCTCCTGTAGAATTGGAAATTTTCTTTTAGCCCTTAATTTTAGGAGGGCTATCATATAGTTGTAACTAGTCAGGTGTAAGGTAAATTGCTGTTTTTCCACGAGGTTGTAAATGCATTCCGGACAGCTCTGTTTTAGAGAAGTGTTGACTGTAGTCATGCCAGCAAGAAACTTCTGTGGGTGAACAGCTCATGTTTGAGAAACTATATTGTGGAAGGGGGAAATTAGTAAACTTTTTTGAAGTCTTAGAATTGGTTTCCAGTGCAGTAGTTCACAGTTGAGCATTCAGTAACATTTCTTCTTTCTTTTGGAGATGGTGTCCACTTATATTCTTTATGTAAAAAAAAATATATATATATATATATATATATTTCTCTGCTGTGCAGGTTCTTGCCACATGGTGTCACTAAATCACGTGTGTGTGTGTGTGTGTGTGTGTGTGTGTGTGTGTGTGTGTGTGTGTGTGTGTGTGTGTGTGTGTGTGTGTGTGTGTGTGTGTGTGTGTGTGTGTGTGTGTGTGTGTGTGTGTGTGTGTGTGTGTGTGTGTGTAAGTGTGTGTGTGTGTAAGTGTGTGTGTGTGTGTAAGTGTGTGTGTGTGTGTAAGTGTGTGTGTGTGTGTAAGTGTGTGTGTGTGTGTGTGTGTGTGTGTGTGTGTGTGTGTGTGTGTGTGTGTGTAAGTGTAAGTTGTTGGAGCTGCACTCTTCCAGACAGGTGGAGAGTATTCTATTGCACGTGCCTTGCAGCTGGTGAGACACACACTTAAGTCCAATTCTGAAAGTTCTCCATGTCTTAACTGCAAGTGGGCATTGTCTGCTTCAGTATCTGAGGAATTCGAATGACACTGAACGCTGCGATCATCAGTGAACATCTGGACTTGTGGCCTTGTGATGGAGGCAAGATCATTGATGAAACAGCTGATAATGGCTGGGCTGAAGACACCGCCCTGAGGAACTCCTGCACTGATGGGATGGAGATAATTGGTCTCCAACAGCAACAACAATCATCCTTTCCACTGGCTAGAAGCATAGGTAGTAGGGAGTTTTCCTCTTGATTCTCATTGACTTCAATTTTACTAGGACTCCTTGATGCCATATTGGATCAAATGCTGCCTTGACCTCATAGGCAGTCAATTGTGCCTCAGCTCTACAATTCAGCTCTTCTGTCTATGTTTGGACCAAGGCTGTAATGAAGTCTGGAGCTGAGTGGCCCTGGCAAATCCCAAACTGAGCTTCAGTGAGCAGATTGTTGAAGAGTAAGTACTGTTTGATATCAGTACTGACATTACCTTGCATCATTTGCAGATGATTGAGAGTAGACTGATGGGACATTAATGGGCTGGATTGGATTTGACCTGGTTTTTGTGGACCAGATATACCTGGGCAGTTTTCCACTTCATCGAGTAGATTCCAGTCTTGTAGTTGTGCTGGAACAGCTTGCCTGAGGGCCCTGTTTTCAGGGCCTGTTGTCTTTGCTGTAACCAGTGTGCAACACTGTTTCTTGATATCACTTGGAGTCAACTGCATTGGGTGAAGACCAGCAGCTGAGATGGTGCAAACCTCGGGAGGAAACGGAAGTTGATAATCCACTTGGCATTTTGGCTGAAGATAGTTGCAAACTCTTCAGCCTGGCCTTGTTCACTATATTGGACGTTGCCATTGTTGAGGATGTTCATGGTGCCCCCGTCCTCCCATTAGTAGTTTGACTCATGACTGAATGTGACAGGGCTGCAGATATTTGATCTGATCTATTGATTGGCATCACTTTTTAAATTCATTTTACGGAATGTGGACTTCGCTGGCTAGGCCAGCATTTATTGTTCATCCCTAATTGCCTTTGAGAAGGCGGTAGTGAGCTGCCTTCTTGAACCACGGCAGTCTACGTGGTGTAGGTACACCACAGTGCTGCTTGGGAGGGAGTTCCAGGATTTTGACCCAGTAACAGTGATATATTTCCAAGCCAGGATGGTGAGTGGCTTGAAGGGGAACTTCCCATGTATCTGCTGCCCTTGTCCTTCCAGATGGTAGCGGTTGTGAGTTTGGAAGGTGCTGCCTAAGGAGCCTTGGTGAGTTCCTGCAATGCATCTTGTGGGTGGTACACACTGCTGCCACTGCGCAGGTGGTGGAGGGAGTAAATGTTTGTGGATGGGGTGCCAGTCAAGTGGGCTGCTTTTTCCTGGATGGTGTCAGCTTCTTTAGTGTTGTTGGAGCTGCACTCATCCAGGCAAGTGGAGAGTATTCCATCACACTCCTGACTTGTGCCTTGTAGATGGTGGGCAGGCTTTGGGGAGTCAGCAGGTGAGTTACTCGCCACAGGATTCCTATTCTCTGACCTGCTTTTGTAGCCACAGTATTTATATGGCTAGTCCAGTTCAGTTTCTGGTCAATGGTAACCTCCAGGATGTTGATAGTGGGGTGATTCAGCGATGGTAATGCCATTGAATGTCAAGGGGCGATGGTTAGATTCTCTCTCATGTTAGAGATGATCATTGCCTGGCACTTGTCTGGCATGTATGTTACTTGCTACTTGTCAGCCTAAGCCTGGATATTGTCCAGGTCTTGATGCATTTGGACATGGACTGTTTTTCAGTATCTCAGGATTTGCAAATGGTGCTGAATATTGTCAATCACCAGCGAACATCCCCACTTCTGACCTTATGATGGAAGGAAGGTCATTGATGAAGCAGCTGAAGATAGTTGGGTTGGCCTGAGGAACCCCTACAGTGATATCCTGAAACTGAGATGATTGATTTCTAACAACTGCAACCATCTTCATTTGTGCTAGGTATGACTCCAACCAGTGATAAATTTTCCCCTGATTCCCATTGACTCCAGTTTTGCTGGGGCTCCTTGATGCCACACTTGGTCAGATGTGGCCTTGATGTCAAGGGCAGTCACTCTTACTACACTTCTGGAGTTCAGCTCTTTGGTCCATGTTTAAACCAAGGCTGTGATGAGATCAGGAGTTATGGCCCTGGTGGAATCCAAACTGAGCGTCAGTGAGCATGTTATTGCTAAACAAGTGCCGCTTGATAGCACTTGATGACCCCTTCCATCACTTTACTGATGATCGAGAGTAGACTGAATTGGCAGTAATTAGCCGGGTTGGATTTGTCCTGCTTTTTGTGTACAGGACATACCTGGGAAATTTTCCACATTGCCGGTTAGATGCCAGCTTTGTTGCTGTACTGGGACAGCTGGGCTAGGAACGTGGCAAGTTCTGGAGCACAAGTGTTCAGTACTGTAGCTGGAATTTTGTCAGGGCCCATAACCGTTGCAGTTTCCAGTGCCTTCAGCCATTTCTTTATATAATGTGGAGTGAACAGAATTGGTTGAAGACTGGCATCTGTGATGCTGGGGATCCCTGGAGGCTTGCCTTTGAACAAATGAATTAGATTATTCAGATGTGATCTACCCATCACAAATCCATACGAAGTCCTTAATCAGCTGATACACGTCCAAGTGCTCAATCACTCCTCTGATAATAGATTCCAGTAACTTCCTCACACCATTTCCTTAATTTCCATTTTCATCTTGCCTAGACTTACCTTTAATGAGCCCACATTCCACTTTTCCACTGAATTATATTCATGTAAAAGAAAACAGCTGTAACCTTAGTTGCTTTGTATCTTTTTGTTTTTTATAGCTCAAAGGTCTTGCCCATGGGCTGGATTTTAGGCTGGCCTTCCAGTGGGTTTGAAGGTAGGGCAAGCTGGTAAAATCCAGCAGGTGACTTCCTCACCTGCCTCTAACCTGTCTGAAGGTTATGGAGGGTTGCATAAGGGCCTCATCCTGCCCCCGCTGGTATTTTACGCGCAGCCTGGGGAGGCCCACAACATGCGGGAAGCCCGGCACCTTTTAGCTGTGTGGGCTGCTATTGGGGCAAGTTGGTGGGCAGGGTGGTGGTGGAGAATCCACCCAGGTCATGCTTCCCCTTTTTTCCCCCAACCCTGGCCTCTCAACCCAGGCTTCCACTCCTGCTCACCAGCGCCATAACCTGCACTCACCCCTGAGTCGGGGCTCCTCTTAAGGACAGGCTGTAGTTCCAGCAGTGGCCACCACGCCCGCCTGCTGCTGCAGAGGCTATTGAGCTGTTGGCCATCTGATTGGCTGGCAGCTCTCTAAGGTGGCACTTCCTCCAATACACGGGTAGAAACCTCGCCATAGAACAACTAACACTGCTCCCAGGGTTAAGTGCTGCAGGGCAGCCGTCAAGATCGTGGGCAGATTCTCCAACTTTTTAGCCAGTAGTGTCGGGCAGTGGGGACCACGGCGCCCTGTAAAAGTCAGCCTCTAGTATTTATGTATCTTTTAGTTCATACCATCTTTGACTGAATTTTGTTGACCAATATGCTAATTACAAAAGTGAACAAGGCTTTTTCCGATGAAAGGTTTGTGTTCTCTTTCGTATTGCACTAAATACTTTAAATAGTTCCCACTGTTGTATGTTTACTAATTAGCCATTCAGTCTGGTTTACTGTGGTCAATTTATTTTTCATCTCTCAAAATATTTGGCATACTTAAAAAAAAAATGATTTGTTCTTCATTCCTGGAACCTAATATCAAATTCTGTCATATTATGGTCTATTTGCAAGATGTTCTCTTACCATTGGTTTGTTAACTAATTCTGGTTTGTCACTGAACACCACCATCTAAAATATCATATTTGTTTTTCACCTTCTAAAACATATTGTCCAAAAACACTAGAGAGGGTACAGAGGAGGTTTATGAGGACATTGCTAGGAATGGAGAATTTTATCTATGAGGAAAGGTTGGAATGGCTGTTGTTGTTTTTCTTGGAACAGAGGAGGCTTATGGGAGATTTAATGGAGGTTTAAAAAATCGAGGGCCTAGATAGAGTGGATAGAAAGGACCTATGCCCCTTAGGAGGGAGATCAATAACCAGGGAACAGATTTAAAATAACTGATGCAATGATTAGAGAAGAGTTGAGAAATGTTTTCAGGTGGGGGTAGAGAACTCACGGCTTAAAAGTTAAGGCAGAACCTCTTATTGCATTTACAAAGTATTTTAACATGCACTTGAAGTGCCATAACTTTGAAGGCCTTGAAGCAAGAGCTGCAAAATGGGATTTGGCTGGATAGCTCTTTTTCAGTTGGCATAGACAAGGTGGGCTGAATAACCTATTCTGCCTTAGATTTTCTATGTCTTTTTGCTTCTAATACACTCTAGAAGTTCACTTTGTGAATTGAACTGTTGAACATTTGAACCGTTCTGCCTTGCCTGGTCTTTATGTATTTTCAGATTGCCTCTTCTAACCACATTGGTTTGCTGCATGCTTCCTTGGTCTCTCTTTAGATGACATCCCCCACCACACCCCCAAAACTACATCACTAATAGAAGAGCTCTGTAGGTAGCTCCTATCAGAGTTTTGTATCCTGTTCTGTTCTTTTACTCTACCCATGGTATTCCTCCTGCCTGTTTGTCCTTACTGAAATTGCTTCTTTTGGCTACTGTAATAGTACTCTTTATTTACACCTATTCCCCTCCTTTCCTAAATGCCAGGCCTTGTCAATCAACCCTTGCTACCCACTTTGCAAAATCTGTACTGTCGTGAGAAGTCACAGCTGCTGTTTTGGCAAAACGCATCCTTGGGGGCCCCAACTTCGAATAAGAAGGGCTTGATTACAGTCATTCTGGTACAGTGAATTGAGCTCAGGCTCTACACAGCATGCCTGCACTTTTGGCATTGTTGACCAGTGCCATTTTCCCTGAGGCTACTGTACAATTGTTCATGAGATGCTTACCAGCAGGTGCATGAAATGAGGTAGCCCACTACATGCCTTCACTTGAAGTTGTTGAAAATGAGCCAAATGGTTGTGAGATTGAGCCAGTCAGGAGAATTGTGTAGAGCAGTGCAGATATCATTGGGCAACAATATGGCCATGGCCTAATACATAAAAGCCATGTTGAGCCTGGAGGAAGGACACTGAATATGACACTCTTCTTGACTTGTGAAAAAGCATTGCATATCTGGCACTGGTGCAGCCAGGGCTCACTAACCCATTTATTACAAACAGATGTAAATGTGATTGCGGACAGTGGAGTTCATTTGTATGTGCACAAGTGAATCTTTCTTAAGCAGACAGTGGACACCTACTACAGTAGGTTTATATGTCATCGTTGTCAGTTTCTAGCACAAACTGCATAAAATTTTGGGACCTCGGGTAGAGTGTTGATCCTCTGGTGGACAAGACTCCTGAAAGCTATTCCCCAACTTTGCTCATCAAATTAGATTGTTATGCGGGCAAATGATAATAGTTATTACTGGATACCAACAGAGGCAGACTTGTTCTTGGACCTGTAACGAGCTGCCCTTACAGGGTTCCATTTATAGATGATCCCTTGACCAAAATAAATAGATGAATTTGGTATGTTGATGGTAGGGCTTCCATATGACTAAAAAGAGACATGCAAGTTTGGAGGGAAATAATTTGGAAGAAATCCGATGTAAAGGGAAACAGTGGAAACTTGATGAGCACAGATAGTCAAATTCCACTCAATAATTTTTATTGCTTCTTCTGCCTCTTCATTTTCTGGCAATGCTGTTACCTCTCCTAACGAACATATCTAATCATACTTTCCCCAGCTGTCAGTGTGCCAGCAATGCTTTATCTGTATCTAAATTGTGGGATCTTACTGTATTCATCATCACTTATTGGAAAGGATGATCAGGTAGCTACATTCTTTTTACCAGTGACATCTGTCCTTTTGATCACACTTGATCAACATTTGATTTTTTGGACAAATTCTCCTCTCCCCTTTAAAGCATTAACTCTGCACAGTCTGGTTTGACAAATATCAGGTGCTATAAAGTACTCACTTCACTTCACTTACTTTTCCAGAACTGCTTTATCCAATTCGGGGTCGCAGGGAGCAGGAGTTTGTCCCGACGGGCAAGGGGCATTAGGACGCCAGTCCATCACAGGGCACACACACACACACACACACACACACACACACACACACACACACACACTCACTCACTCTAAGGGGAAATTTAACTACAGCCAATCCATCTAACCAGCACGTCTTTGGACATTGGGAGGAAACTGGAGCACCTGGAGGAAACCCACAAGGACATGGGGAGAATGTGCAAATTCCACACAGACAGGCACCCGAGGTCAGAATCGAACCCTGGTCCCTGGAACTGTGAGGCAGCAGTGTTAACCACTGCGCAACCATGCTGCCCTGCTGTAAAATACTGTGCCCATATAATCGCCATTCTTGTATGGGTATAGACAGAGATTGACTGCAGATTAGTCAATTATTAGGGGCAGCCAAACCAGAACATGGCCTCCCTGATACTCGGTGAGACATATTGAATGGTTGCAGTCTGTGTGGTGTAAGTACACCCACAGTGCTGTTAAGCAGTTGTGGCGATAAAGAAACTGCGATGTATTTCCAAGTCAGGATGGTGAATGAGCTGGAGGGGAGCTTGCAAGTGGTGGGAGAGCATGTTCTATTCTTATGCCCCTGCTGTGCCCTCCCAGGTACAAACAGTAATCAGGTGCAGAAATTCCCTGTCTAACAACACAGTGGCTGTACCTGCACCACTTTGTCTGTAGTGGTTCAAGAAGGCAGCTCACCACTACCTTCTCAAAGGGAAGTTAAGTATGGGCAATAAATGTTGGCCTAGTCAGCGACACTCACACCCCATGAATGAATAGAAAAAGATTCCTGGTGCATTACCCCCTACTCAACCAATGATTGCCAAAGCCATTTGTAAATCTCTTACACTTGTATTCTAGCAAAGAAAAATCAGCACAGCACAGCCAAAGGATCAGTGCATGTTATGGCACAGCAGATGTTAATTGCTGAGCTGCTCAAATCCCAAAGGGAAACTTGAAACAACTGCCACAACTGTTTTGCAATTTGTTTACATTTTGAGATGCGTGCCTTGAATTCAGTAGTAATAAGACCACCAAGTGTTATAGGTTTCTTACAAAACTAAATTAAACTTTTATTAATAAAAAAATTATTTTAAGCACATTCACATTACAAATAATGTGCATTCAAAGGGGATCACACTTTCTTAACTTCTCCTGGCTAAGTGAAACATTTCACCCCCTCTTTTGAATTCAAGCTAGAATGATTTATTTAAAAGTGCAAATGTTCCCTTTACACCTCACATTCTAAAACTTCACCCATATTTACCTACTTAACATTTGGAACCTAGCTTGTCTTCTAATACATCAAAGCCTTCAGACTAGCTGTCTTTAATTCAATAAAGTTCCACCCCCCCCCACCCAAACACAAACACACACACACACACACACACACACACACACACTTTACAATAAATTCCAATAACATTCTGAAAATTATTCAATCTTCCTGACATCCCCCTTCTTATTAAAAAATAAACTGTCATAATTTAAAAAGATGTCTTCATTTTCTGAACTCATCTTGTGTTACCTCCTATACTTATTACACTATTATATTACCAGATGCATGCAATAACATAATATATATATATATACAAATCCTTGGTATCAGCAGAAATCATTCCAGTCCAGTGACCAGGTTTTAAATGTACATTTTTTCCTTTAAGCTTCAAACTCTTGACAATGAATCTGCAATCAGACTTTCTCATCCTGCCACATGTATAATCTGTAGATTCAGTGATTGCAGTAATAAACTCCATCTGAATAGCCTTGCACTTCTGTTTCGAAATTTGACCAGAAACTTTAAAGGATTGTAGTCTGTATAAACATTTGTTTCTGACTTATCGGTTTCTCAAATTCCAGTGTCGTGATCATGTAACAATATGGCCCCAATACCTATATTGCTTGCATCAATGGCCAACTTAAATTACTTGGCATAAGTGAGTACTGCCAAAATTGGTGGTGTAGTTAATAGTTTTCAAACTGTCAAATACCTTCTGACACTCCTGTGTCCATCGAAGCTTCTTGTTTTTTAATAACTAGTTCAGTCAGAGGAGCAACCATGCTGCTAAAATTTGATACAAAATTCCAATAAAACCCATTCATGCTCAGAAATCTCAAAACTTCTAATTTTGTTGTAGGCATGGGAAGATCGACGATAGCCTTGACTTTCACATCCCTTGGAGCCACTTTACCATGTCCATTGGTATGGCCTAGATGCATAACTTGCACTTTTGCAAATTCACTTTTGGCTAAGTTCATTACCAAATTAGCTTCTTGTAACTGAGTAAATAATTCTCCCAGATGTTGTAAATGTTCTCTCACGTCTGACTGAAAACTATCAAGTCATCAATATAAACAGCACAGTTGCTCAGACCTGCAATTACCTGTCAGTCTTTGAAATGTTGCAAGTACATTTTTCATATCAAATGGCATGACTTTAAACTGATATAGACCATCTGGTGCCACAAAAGCCAATATCTCCTTTGCTCTCTCTGGTAACAGTACTTGCCAATATCCCCTTAGCACATCAATCTTTGTGCTGAATTTTGGTTGTCCTACTTTCTCAATACAACCTTCCAATCGTGGTATAGGATATGAATCCACTTTTGTCATCGCATTCACCTTTCCACAAGAATAGTCCACAAACAGTCTTTGTGTTCCATCTGGTTTTGGTACCAGCACCATAGGCAAACTCCAATTACTGCAACTAGATTCAATGCTATCATTTTTAACCATGAATTCAATTTCTTTCTGTACTTGTAATAACTTTGCCGGATTAAATCTATAAGGATGTTGCCTTATCGAAGCTGAAACTTCTACACATACATCATGTATAGCTAAATCTGTCCTCCCCAACTTATTTCCACAAATAGCTTTGAATGACTGCAATAGCTTCCCCAAATCACTTTGACACTTGTCTGGAAGGTAACTTGATATTACATTAAAATTTTCAGGCACCTCCTCATTATCCAATTTGATTAGAGGAAAATCAATTTCAGAATCCTGCATTTTTACCTCTTTCTCATTATCTACCACCACTGACACCACCTTTTAGTCTTCCCTGTCAAAGAACTTTTTAAGCATATTTACATGACAAACCCTCTTCTATCTGGAGCAGTTAAGTAATTTTAATTTACTTCACTCAATTTCTTTTCAATCCTTTAAGGCCCACTAAACCTTGCCTTTAACGAGTCACCCAGTACTGGTAACAGAACTAACACTTTTCCCCACAGCAACAAAACTACGAGCTGTAGCTTTCCTGTCTGCCCTCACTTTCATCACTTGCTGTGATATCTTCAAATGTTCCCTGGCCAACTCACAAGCTCTGTCTAATCTCTCTCTGAAGTTTGATACATAATCTAGGAGAGTAGTTTCTCAATTTTGACCCACCAATTTCTCATGAATCAATTTCAATCGTCCCCTTACTTCATGATTATAAACTCGCTGAAAAGGATTAAAACCAGTCGATGCATTAGGAGAGTCCCTAATAGCAAATAACAAGAATGGAATTCCCTCATCCCAATCTTGTGGGTAATCCTGACTATATGCCCTCATCATAGTTTTTAAAGTTTGATGCCATTTTTCCAAAGCCCCTTGTGACTCAGGATGGTAAATTGTTGGCTTAAGTTGTTTTATCCCCAGACTGTTCATTACTTCTTTAAACAGCTGTGACATGAAATTTGAACCCTGACCTGATTATATTTCTTTAGGTAAACCATATCTTGTAAAAAGAATTATTTAACACTTCCACAATTTTCTTTGTTGTACTATATGTCAAAGGTATTGCTTCAGGAAACCTTGTAGACACATCCATTATTGTCAATAAATACTGATTTCCACTTTTAGTCTTAGAGAAGGGTCCTACACAATCAATAGTAAAAGGTTCTTCAAATGTTGGAATTGGAATTAAAGGCGCCAGATTAATCACTGCTTGTGGTTCCCCATATCATCTGACATGTGCAACATGTTCTAAAAAATTTGACTACATTCCTCTGCAATCCAGGTCAATAAAAATGTTTTTGTTGTTGCCCGTTTCTAATTCCTAAATGTCCCCCCCATTGGAATTTCAAGAGCTACCCTCCGAATCTCACTTCTATATCCAAATGGCCTTACAACCTAATGCACCTCCCTCCAGCCTTCATTTGCTGAAGCATGTTAAGGCATCCATTTTCTCATTAAGGTAATAACATTCTGGAATACATTCTGCCTCTGTTTCTAAGTAAGCTGACTGATATTACTGTTTTATTTGAGAATCCTTTTTCTGTAACTCCATGAATTGTCTTGAGTTAAACACTTTAGCTGCATTGTCTTCCATTTTTTCTTCCTGAACAACCTTATCAAACATACTGCCAACTAATTGGACTTCCACACCTTCTCTCTGCCTTTGAACTTCCTGTTCTTCTTGTTTCAACCTATCAGCCTGTGATCTTGTTAGCGAACAGTCCAGGATGCTCTCTCTGCAACACTTCTGTTGAAAACACAGGCTGCTCAACTACCATAGGTATTACCCACATCTGGGACCCAGCTATGTCATTACCCAAAATAAATTGAACTCCTGCAATGGGTAATTTTCCCACTACTCCAACAATCACCTCACCTGTTTCCTCTTATTCTTTAAATTTACCTTCCACAATGGAATAGGATTAGCATCTCCATGAGCCGCACTCATTATCAATTGTTCCGGCGAATCCTGCGCACTCTTGGGTAAATAGCGAACACATTCCCACTTCTTTACCTGTCACTGATTCTTCCTGTTTTATCTGTACGCAAGCCACTGGTTTTTCCTGTGCCTGAACCTCAGAACCCACAGTACTTGTACTTCCAGAGCTCCAATAATTCCAACAGATTTTCCCTGCAATTTCCAACACACTGACTTTGTGTGTCCAACTTTATTACAAGGCAACACCTCAAATTTCGAATGTCACTTTTACCCTCAGCTGCTTCCTCTTTATTCTGAGAAAAAACTTGCTGCAAATTTCCACCTATTCCTCTTCCCTGACTACCCACCTTCCTTTCACCTTCCCACTTTCTATTCTTCTCTGATTTGAGTGACAAGAAAAAGCTTTAGCTCTATGAACTAATTCATAATCATTAGCTATCTCTGCTGCTTGTCTTACAGTTTCAACCCTCTGTTCCTCCACTTGAGTTCTTACTACTGAAGGAATTAAATCTTTAAATTCTGCCAAAAGAATTACCTCTCTAAGAGTTGCATATGTTGTCTCTATCTTTAAATGCCCGTTTCCACTGGTCAAAGTTACTTTGTTTTACTCTCTCAAAATATGTTTTCCCAGGCTGTTTTTCTCATATTCCTAAATTTCTGCCTGTATGCCTCAAGAACCAACTCATATGCACTGAAAATAGCCTTTTTACCACATCATAGTTCACTGACATTTCTTCTTACAATGAAGCATAAACCTCAAGTGCTCTACCCACCAAACTAGATTATAACAGCAATGTCCAGTTTTCCTGTGGCCATTTCATCTGTTTAGCAGTCTTCTCAAATGAAATAAAGAATGCTTCAACATCTTTTTCCACAAACTTTGGAAGAGCTTGTACAAGTTTAAACATCTCCCCATTGGGTTCAGATTTGGAAATCTTCAGTTGTTTCTTTTTTAACTGCCAGCAGTTTAAGCTGGAGTTTTTTCTCTTTTTCTTTCCTCCTTTTGAAACTCGGCATTTCTAACTCACTTTTCTGTTTTCTTTCTCTCTCCTACCTTTCTGCCTGTTCCCTTTGGGAAAGTCCTTTCTCTTTTCCTTTTCTTTTTCTTTGCCCTCTTTTTGCTGCCTCTAGTTTCAATTTTTTTCATTCGCAGCTGAATTTGGGCAAATTCCAGTGATCCATCAGTTGGAGAACTCGCTTTCCCAGGTATTCCTTCCTATTTCAAATGCTGTGTTATACCTCCAGTTATATCTGATTTCCTTACCCCTGCAGGTAATTCTAAGTGTAACTTATCTGCCAATTCCGTTAACTTTACTTACCTTTTGTAAACCAGCCAAAGTTATAACTTCAACTCCCAGGCAAGCCTTAGCAACTGCCAAAAATATATTGCAGTCTCGCCAGTTCAAGAAATACCTCACACCAACTCCCGAATTCAAAGGCTTCCCATACTCGTAACCTTAAGATTCACCAACTCCAAACCAATCAAGGTATTTCAAATATATCCTGCAAAGAGCCCCCAATTTTGTTATGGCACAGTGATGGTAAATGCTGAGCTGCTCAAATCCCAAAGGGAAACTTGAAACAATTGCCACAACTGTTTTGCAATTTGTATATATTTCGAGATGCTTGCCTTGAATTCAATTGTAATAAGACCACCAAGTCTTATAGGTTTCTTACAAAACTAAATTAAACCTTTATTAATAAAAAAATGATTTTAAGCACATACACAGATTTACAAATTGCTACTGTAATAACTTCTAGCTCCCTTGATTAATCTAACCCCCAATTACACCTCCGTTAAGGCAACAGCAAGACACATAGATTTTAAAAGGCCCAGGCAAAGTAAGGTGATACCCTAAACAGTCAAATTCAAAGTGAGTTTTTCTCAGCTTTGGATCCTTGTTGACGGCAGCTTGAGGCTTAGATGCTGAAGGCTTTTCACATGTGTTAGATCTTAGAATTCCTTCTCTTACACACAGTCTTCTCTCCTTTATGCATATTTACCCCTTTGAATGCAATTTCCCATTGTTACACTATGTCTTTGTTATTATGAGAGAGGTAAAGTTCAATCTACCATAGTGCTAATTTTACCAGTAATCTTTGGGAAAAATAAACACATTTTCATAACTTCTCCTGGCTATGTGAAACATTTCACCCCCTCTTTTGAATTCAAGCTAGAATGGTTTATTTAAAAGTGCAAATGTTCCCTTTACACCTCACATTCTAAAACTTCACCCATATTTACCTACTTAACATTTGAAACCTAGCTTGTCTTCTAATACATCAAAGCCTTCAGACCAGTTGTTTTTAATTCAATAAAGTTCCACCCACCCACACACACACGCACTCCCACTTTACAATAAATTCCAATAACATTATGAAAATTATTATATCTTCCTGACAGTGCAGGTATTTTCCTTGCCTTTGCAGCTCACTTTTAAAACCTTAACCATCTGAGCACGTGGTGGAACTGGATGTTCAATTCAGAATGCATTGCTCTTGCCTAGGTTGGTTCATGCTGACCCGAGCCAAGAAGATGGCAAGTGACTTTCACTCTTGCTGCTTTGAATTTCTCTGTTACTTGTGCTCTATGGAGATGTGCCTGATTTCTGCTCTGTAGTTGTGGGAATATTTTTCATTTCCTCCAATTCTGTTAATTGGCGATTGAGGTGGGAAATGCTGAGTGAAATGTACTGATGTGGATATAATCTCACGTGATTGAGTACTTGAAATATTTTGGCTTTAATATTGTGTACCCTTATTCTTCTTCCTGATTTCCTCTGAAACAAATTATTAATTTTTTGATCTAATCTGAAACAGCTTTGATACAGCAATGAGTACCTGTGGCTTTTCTTTTTGGTTTTACTGTTAGGCAGAGATGATGTTAAGCAGATGTGAGGTTGACTGCAGGAGGGGAGCCAGCAGGTATTTATTTTGAAATCATGCGGCCTGTATAGCAGCCGGAAGCCGTGTTGTGTGTATATCATGTTGGGGAGGAAGAAGTTACAACATGGGTGTTGAGATGCATAATTTAGAAGCGTTTCAATGAACAGCAGGTACAGCGTTATGTTAACGTGGGCTTGAAACAAGGTTTATTCTCCAACTTCTGTAATATCAGTATAGCTGAAATGGTACAGCTGGGCAAAGAAAAATCTTGAAGAGGTTAATGCATGTGTGCAGTCCTTATCACTTGCACTGTCTCTACTCTATTGAGCAAATGGGGCTGGCTAACCATTTTTTATTACTAGGTGTGCAAAATTGTCACTTAAACCATTTTAAACACCAACTATTTCAGGTAGTTCATGCAGCAGATTGTACCTGCCATTAAGTATTGTCAGGTAGCCACTGACTTATTCTCTAGAACTCCTGCAACTGCTGCTCACAAATAAGTAACAATGATGATAGACACCTTATGTGAAAACCTATTGAAACTTGAATAGTGTTTATCTGCTGTAGTAGTGAAACTGACCAGACTGCTGCATACTTCATCCCAAAGTTGAATTAGGTGAAAAGCTCCCACAATACATATCTTGTCTATAGACAGGAACACTACAATTATAATTAAAAGTAGAGAAGGAAAGAAGCTCAAAGTGACTTGATGTTCCTAATTAGGATGTGTGCATGTGATTCTTTGGGGCATAGTGTATGAGGTTAAAGCCTGTGTTTTTTAAAAAGCATACAGCAGACACTAATATAAATGTTTTATGTATTTCTGTGAGAAAACAGTAATATTTAATTGCCTCGTTTTACAGTGGCTGGGAGCAAGAGAAAAATGGAGACACAAAGCTCCATCTTCCACTACTGCATATAGTGGGCAAATAATATTTGCACAAATGCATCCCCTATAAATGGTGGGGACTGTATTTCTAAATATGTATTAAGTATTATGGTTTAGGAAATTTAATGTTAACCAGAAGCCCGGTGTTTCACTTCCATGTTCAAAGTTTTTTCTCTTGAATTTGTTTGGAGCTTTCTAGAAAATATATACTTTAGATGCTTCAATGAGCTTTAACTGTTATTGTTAGGAATTTATGTTGGAAGAAAAAACTTTTGTTATCTTATTATTAATGGAAGACAAAGCTATGAAAGAAATGGCTCCTTTTAATAAATCTAAGACAAAGAATACTAAGTTATTTTTGTTCTATTTTCAGGGCAATTAAAGCATTTCAAGAGGTGCTTTATATTGATCCCAGCTTCTCTCGGGCCAATGAGATTCACTTGCGTCTTGGGTTGATGTTTAAAGTGAACACGGACTATGAGTCTAGTCTTAAGGTAAGTAAAGAATACAATGTAATTGCAGAATGTTATTTCAGATTAAACCATGAGAACACTTTCACCAAAGTTCCTGTAAAATGGCAAAGTTTTGAATTTTGCGGATATTTACTAGTCCTTTATATATTAGAAAGCTCAGACACTGATACCGGGTTCGTACTAAATCTTCAGTCTTGCAGGAAGCCCCCTTTTTTTCCCCTGTCTTTTGTCATCCCCGGCCAAGACTTGTTTTGTAACATTTTACTAAATACGTTGTGCCACTTCCCCAGTTCTAATTGGAATTTATATATGACAGGCAGCTTGTACAGTGGAATTAGACTGTAGGTGGAATGGTACTTTAAACATATATCCCAACATTTATAATTATTTCACATTAAAGAGAGCATTAAAATGTTCATTCCAATAGAGTATTTTCATAACATTGTTAACTGGGGAAATGAAATTTAAAAATGTACTAGCCATATTCTTCTAAATTAATTTCTCGTATCTGTGCTATCAATTTCTTAAGTATAAATAACGGCTCATGGCAATTAACATTGCTTATGATTTAGGTAACTGCATCAGAACCCTTTCAAGCTTGTATGTCTGCAGAGAAAGCTGTGTATGCTTTTGGAAGAAAATCTAAATTGTTTCATTTTAGGCAATTAAATCAGGTTTTGTTTTAAATTTGGTTTTCTTCTCAATTATTGACCAACACTGGTACCTTCAATTGTTCGTTTCAATATTGAACTCTTGGGTGCAATATATAGAAACTAATACAAAGTAAAATATTGTGTTATTGCAGTTCTGAGTGTGATGAAGGTAGTGGCTTTAATATATTAAAGGATATATTTTCATTTTTTTTCTGCGGAGGTGAAATTAGAAAATCAAAATTAATTGCATTATTATTGATCTGGAGTATTACACTGTTTATTGAAGATTACTTCAATGGTAGACATAATGCTGTTCGTATTTGCTCCCTCTTGTGTGTCCTTTGATTAAGCTACAAGCTGTAACAGGGTAGCCATGAGATTAGATTTTATTTCACAGAATAAAATAGTTTTATGTATATTCTTGGAACAAAACTAGTTGAAAGAAAAATACTGCAATCTGATTTCTGGGGATAAACAATATATTGAATATAAAAGTTGTAAATGTGTTTGTAGATATTATTAGCAATTTCAGAGACTTTGGGTTTCAAAGTCTGAGAGATTTAAAGATGTGACAATGTGCATCGAATGTTGCAGCTGGTTAAAACAAAAGTCACTCAAGCTGTTTCTCTAATTTCTGGAATTGAAATCGATGAGTAATTTACCAATGTCGCGTCTTCAGAATTCTGTTTAATGTCACATTTTTGACAACTGGCAGGTAACACTCTCACCACATGGCCATCTCAAACCAAAACAAAGCCCAGCTATCTCGTTATCTCTGAGTGCTCCATATTCAACATACTTGAGGGTGGAGAGGGGGTTGGTCACTGTTGGCTAGAAACTGAAAAGGGCCAGCCACATCAACACTGACTACAAGAGCAGAACAGAGGCTGGGTACCTCCAGCTCACCTTCTGAGCCCTCAACCTCCTCGCCATCCACAAGTCTGAAGTCAAGAGTGTGATGGAATGTTTACTGCTGGCTTGGATAGCTGCAGTGCAGTAACACTTTGGAAGCTCAACACTATCCAAAAATAGAGAAGTTTGTCTGATTTATGCATCTGCCACTGGACTCTGTATCTCTACCCCTTACATCGCTAGTTCAGTGTGCCTGCAATATGACTTCCAGAATGTACTGCACTAACTCAATAACCTTGACAACACCCCATCCCCTGCCAACTCTAGATCTGGGGATGATGAAGGCAACAGTATTGTAGGAGCATCACCTCCAATTTTCTGCAGTTGCAAGTGTCTTGTTCAATAAGAATAGTTATTGAACCATCAGAAGAAGGTTCCAGGCTAACATAGGTGAGGCTATTAAATATCTCTTTTAAAATATTTTTGAGGGGCTCATCCAAGATTAATCCTCACACCTGAATTAGTTGGGATAGTGAGGTGCTATAATTGGCCTCAAAGTCTTCAGTAAGAGAGGAGAAAATTGCCCAAGACTCTTGCTCCTCATAACAGCCCAGATTCTTCAAGTTAAAACGTGGGGCTGGATTGAACTTCATTGTGATGTTCCTTGTACCCATGCAATTGTCTCTACCAAAGGGTTGACCTCAAGACTGGAAGTATTTTTTTTCATGTTCTCTCTTGAAAAGGTGCTAGCGAGTTGCTAAAAACTGATAAAGACGTGTATGGGTTTCCAGGCAAAAGTTCTTGAGATTAGGTCTAGCTGTTGATAATTTATTGACTGAACAGTAATTTATCGGACCAATTTGGTAATAATTCAGATATTGTGATTACTGATTTGTGCCCTGGGCTAAATCTTTATTCCAGCTCAAACCCTAACCTTGGAAAAGGAGATATTTAAGAGAGAATGTTGAGATCCTGAAAGCTGGCCCATATTACAATAGACCCTTTCTAGTGTTGTACATTGAGGATGGCACTTGAGCTGCCTGCCATGAACATACAATTTCCAGGAATGTGCAGTCTACCCAAGATTTGGGAAGATGGGATGATGTTACCTTGTACTTTAGTTGAGTTATAAGTCCAAAGGAATTTTCATTATACATTGTTGGATGTTCAGGTGAACTTTGAACTCTAGTAGATTAGAATTGTACTGTTGCATGAGAACAGAAAAAAAACACGCTTGATCTTACATCATGCTCCAACTGCCAGTGCTTTGCTCTCTGTGCATTGACTCCTAATTTAACAAATTTAGAAATTTTCCATGGCTTGAATGATATATCTTCCTTTAATGATGGAGGATTCAACCTGAGTGATTCATCTGTATTCCTGAATTGATGACCATTGCTCTTAGGTATCACGAAGGATGTTCTAATAAATCAGTTTCCTGAAGTAATTTATTCCTGGTATGGAAAATTTGAGGTTGCGCATGCACAAAAAACAAACATAAGCTCAGACTACTTTTTAACCTGTGTCTGCCTCATTGTGTTCATAAAATACATCGGTTGTGCTTACATCTGCAGCTGCTGCCTTTGTCCTTATTTAGAAAATTGGTTTATTGCCGTGCTTTTGGATGAAAATCCACATTTCCATTTTTCTATTTTTAAATCAATGACATGAACTGTCAATTGGAGTCAAAGCACCAGTTGAGATTTCTGGCCTGGTTTTGGCAATTCTGAAAATTTTCTGCTGATCGTCAAATTAGTTTCTCTCACTTGTAGAATTATGGTACATTTGTTCTAGGGGGATATATAAACCTCTGCTGAACATGTCTTACAAAGGCAGCTGTTTTCTAATGCTTAAAATCTTTGGATATCTGCTAGGGTTGTCAATGAATTGCAATTAACATTGAAGATTAATGTATTAATTTTTTAAGAGAAACGTTTTTCATGTTACTGATCTTTGATATTACTTGAATACATATATAGGAATAAGTTTTTACTTACCAACAGCCCAGCACTTTAGGCTACTGAACTATTACCTCCTCTTCTGCTGGTGGCACTGTCAACTAAACAAGATGGGTTTTCCTCCACTTCGTGCGCTACCAAATTTTTGTTTGTAATAATGAGGAAAGAAAGTGAGTGTACAAAATGCACATGGGGAAATTGCTTGTTGCAGGAAATTTGAAACTTATATCCAACACATGGATTATTTCCAGAACTTGGAATACTTGGTTTCTGCAGTTAAGTTTTTACTATGGTAGTTTGAACTCATGATGAATGGGTTATGCCAATTCTAAGTGTAAAGGTTAAGATTTAAGTTAAATGGGGAAAAAACTTGCAGATTTGTGTTGAAACTAATAGCAAGCAGCAATAGTTTAGAGGCCCTTTTCAAATAGTTGCTCAACTTGTGTTTCAGGCCGAGGCAGTGTTTCAGTTTAGCCTGGCTTGGAGTTTGGATTTTGTGATGAAAATATGTTCCTTTCTCCAATCACTTTAATGTACTAAGTTTCTAGTAATATTGCATGAATTTAGTAATTTTTTAATCTGCATTTTAAAAATGTGTTGAAAACAAACTTGTAAGAAGTGGGTTCCGTAACTGTATCAATTACTCATGTGATTAAAACCAAGATTAATGGGTTAATTTTAGTTGCAGTTAATATTCCTGAACGCTTGTCAGCCCTAGTAACTACCATATCCCGTCAATAAGAATAGATGATATTGATTATCTTTGGATCTGGAACAAAATGATCTTTCAGGTTTTAAGGTATCGTCTTATTGGTGACGCTTACCAGACAAGGATTAATTCTTGTACAGCTTGTCAATATTTGTGAGCCCAATAATTGTGACAATGATATTATTAATGGAAAAACTGTTCCCCCATACCTTGAGATCATACTGATTTAAGCATTGTGATTAACCAATAAGCATTGTGATTAACCAATTTGTTGGCTAGTGATGCACCAAAATACAAGTAAATGTGCTCAGGAGTGACAGAAATACTTTCCAAGACTTGAGTTATAAAAAGGTAAATTATATCTATGCTGGCTAACAACCTAGTTCTATATTATCTAAGGGTAAAAGACAGGCTGACATGGATGTTTAACAATCTGTTATGCATTCTGCCATGTCTTATTTCAAGAGTGCTATAAAGATTAGAGTTAGATAGTTCTGATAATTGCATGTTCTCTCGGGTCTTGAAAATTTGAGTTTTGAATATTGCTGATCCTATCTCGCGTTTGTAGAAGTTTATTTGTCATCCAGTAAAAAAATGAGAAACCTATTGCTCTGTTAACTCTATGATTGAAGAAGGCTTTCTAAAGTAGAAAACTCCTATGCTGTGTTTAGAATTACACAAGAATGTTAGATTCTTGTACTAATTTCTTGGCTCTGTTTATGCCATACTGAGATCTTTTCTCTTATTCGTAGCTTCGTATAGTTTGCACAAACAGATGGAGTTTCTTAGAACTGAAACTTGTGTCTTTATCCTTTGCTTTACAGTTTAGCACCAAGGTTTAACAACTAATCCTGAATTATAGTGTTATGATCCCAGCTGATGTTACTACTGGACAAGCCTGACCTAGCTTGATAGATCTTAAATTTTATTTTTTTGTTTAGATACGCGGAGAGTGGCCACTGAACAGAGTCACAGGAGTCAGCTGATGAACTTTTAACAAAAGAATAAAACATTTATTAAATGGGAAAGAATGAACTATATTACAATACTCCTTCACCCACAACCATACCTTTACATATATATACAGATTCGTAAGGATAACATAAGTTACACAAGCTTTCTTGTGCTCTAATGTTCACAGTAAGTATACAGTCCATGTAAACCAATAAGCAACCTGTGATTAGACTAACCACACTCTGAAACCAAATGACAGATGCCACCCCAAACAGATGCTATAGATCTCCCCTCAACTCCCTCCAGATGCTTGTCACATCGTGAGTGAACTGGTCTCACTAAACTCCGCCTTTCACACAGGGTTTCTAGTCTCCACTTTAGAAGAACTGGAATCTTCTCCCAAACAATGCTTTCTCTCAGACACCTTTCACAAGGTCCCACCTCCAGAGTTTCAAACTCTCCTTCCAATGTCCCTCTCTCCTGGATCACCACGTGTATTCAAGCTTTGCCTTCTATCCACTCTTAAATGCTCAGCAATGCCAACAGAACACCACTGCTTCACATGCCCATAATAAAGAGTTCAGCTGTCTACTTGGATCTTATGGCTTCTCGCAAGCCGATATTGCTTTAAATTTGAGTCCTGCAGCTTCGCCCTTGGAGCTTGGACTCTTTCTCTGATCCACGCTCTTAACTTCACTTAACAGGACCTTTTCCAGATTCCTGTTCATTCCCTTTGACTAGAAGGTCTTCTCGGGACCCCTCTTCTTCTGTTCTTTAGGGAAACCTGCATTCTGGAGCTCCCTCCTGTCCAGCTTCTCCTGGTAGCTGGTTTCAACTTTAGTTTGGGACTTGCTGCCTGTCTCTCTCCTATACTGCTTCTACTGGCAACTCTTTCAACTTCAGAGCACATTGACCAAGTGAATTCGAACTGCTTTTCGGTTTCTCTGTCCGTGTGTGGGTGCGGGACCTCCCTCTCTGGATCCCTGTTGCTAGGCAACGTAGTTTTTTTTCTACTTTGTTTTAACTTCCCTAAACCACTACCCCACTTGATAACACAGCTCTCCACTTCAAGGGTCATGAAACTCACAAAAAATGCAGGCATTTTTTAAAGCAAAACTAAATTTCAGGTTTCATCCTTTTTAACCCACAAATACAGAAATATAAATACAATAGTAATTTGATTAGGGTGTAAAAATGCAATATTCACCATGTTCTTTTGTCTTAGGAGATAGAAATCTGAAACGTCACTGGTCATATAGATTAAGCTGCTTGGCTGAGACCCACCAGCTGAATAGTTTGCGAGTGGAGTTCCTTGGCCAATGAAAGGGAGTTCAAGCACCCTTTGATCCTGCAGCGACCACACGAGACTCGAGCTCCTTTCACCGGTTTTATTCAAGCATGCAGGGGAGACTGTATCCATACAAGATGGGTACAAGCTCCCTGAATGGTTACATTTCCTTGCCGTTATACTTTTCCTTTATCTTACTCTATTTGCCTGCACCAATGATCAATGTCTACATGTTTTAACCTCGTTACAGGACCCAATCATTTACACACATAATCAGTTCGTTAGTTCTATTATCTTTGAGACACTCATACATGATTATATTATCCATTCCTAGTCAATGTATACACACAGACCTTGACTCTTTTCTGGCCCAGACTATGACTTGTGGTTTATCAAAAGTCACCTCTTTATCCATTGTATTTGGTTTTTAACTCTTTCATCTCCCCCTTTTGCCTTAGCAAAAGCCCAAGATGGCCAATTACCAGCCTTGAGAATTCCTTCTTTGTCCTTCGGATGGCCAGTCGTCCAGACTTCTTGAAGAATCCTAAACTGCCGCGCTATATAAACTGACCTTTCTTCTAGTCCCTTTAACCCCTTTCCCCATGCGTGCAGTGGACGCTGGAGCATGTCTTTGGAATATTACATGGTAGTCCTTTAAAATTCTCTGCTGATAGGAACACAGGTAAATGGTCCAAACCAATACCACTAGGCTGAAAATCGTCATTGCCATTTGGAGGATCTCCCGCCAATTGATCAAGCGCATTGAGGTAGCATAAGCGGAGGCAGACCCAGCTAACTTAGTTGTGGATTTAATGACCAGGTCCACCTGGACACGTTTCCTCCTATCTTGGTCCTTTGATGTGCGAGTTTATTGATGTGCTAATTTTGTTTCCTGTAACACGGCCAATCGTGCTATCTTGCCCAGGGTCTCGTCAGTAAATTCTGTATCATTCCACCAGGAACTAAATACGTATTCTGTCATTTGTCCTGGTAGGCGGAAATCTCCTCATGTGAGGGAAGCAGTGATTTGTATACAAAAACTGGAGTTCACTGAACACAGTCCTCCAAAAACCATCTTGTCTTCACTGGTCATAAAACACCATTGTGTCGGGGACATTTGGACTGCTTTGAAGGCTTCCTGAATGGGAGACATCTTGAGGATAATTCTGCTGTTGTTAGTCAGGGGCTCTAGGGTATGGCAAGTACACACAACATAACTTTGTGATTCCATACAACAGTCCTTGGTACACTCCAAATTGAGGAGTTAACGTAAGCGAGGTACCCAACAGCCCCTCCCCTTGTATACTAATAGCTGTTAAAGCATATTCTGTCCCATATGCGTTATAACGCAGTCCGTTGGCTGCTTCGGTAGCTGTTTGAGATGCATAATTTATTTAGTTCATAAAACTGAGCAGTTTACCACTGAATTCGCACTTCCAAAGAGACCACCTATTTCCCACAACAGGCTACTTATCCATCTTCCCTGATTTCTTGCCCCTGGGGTAATTCGAGCATTGTAATCCCCAATGATCTGTTCTAACCAATATTTAGCCTGCTTAATCGAGCTTCAGTGATTTCTATATGGTCCCTGTAAGACCGTTGCTAAACCTGTGAGGTTATACTTCACCTGCAGGGATACCATAGTGACATCATGCAACAGGAGTTTGGCCTTCCCAATCCTGACTATTCCGTTTGGAGGGGGGTTTGTCGTCTTAGGGCAGCAGGTTGGTTTTTGATATCCACAAGTACTCAGTTTAAAACATTTGTATCATAATAGTCATGCCTATCTATTACATATTTACATGTTTCTTGACAGCGTTGTCCCTCAGGACCGGGTTCCCAAACAAAGAGAGGTAGGTCTGTCCATCTGGCGATCATATTAATTAATCTCCTGAAACATCCAAATGCTTATTGGCGAAAAATTAGTAGAGGGCGCATACATTCTATATCCCCATACCACCAACCCAGTCCAGTCATGTTGTCATAAATCCCAGTTATTGTTATTCTGCTGATCGTGTCTGTGCTTATGCTTAGCGAGATATTACTGGGCAAGTGAATTGCACTAGGGTGTATCCTCGAGTGCATTTGCTATTTTATCATTGTCCTTGCCCCTGGGTAGGTACCATCACCCTGTGAAGTTCCCCCTGGTACATTTGAGTGGTGTTAGCTTGACTGGCTGCCCTGGTGCTGATAAACATAAATGACTCTTACAACCTTTTGTCTTGTCGCACGTGGGGTCTGGTTTCCAATTGTTTGTTTGTTATGTTCATGTAGTGACTTGATCTGTAATCCAGGTGTTGGGCTTCCTTATCCGTTCCCCAATTCCTCCTTGGGGGAGTAGTACGTATTGTCCAGGGTGGAGGCAGATGCCATTGTCGACCTTGACTTTCGCTGCCTCCCATGCTAGTACTGACACAGCCACAACCAGGATCGTAGACCTTTGGAAACATTAACATCGGCTCCCGTTGTCCGGGTTGCTGCTTGGTGATTCATCATATATCTTTAACTGTGTGTAATGCCTCCATTTACTGCCCATTTTCATGTCTACAAGTGCACACGTATCACCTGTCATAATTACCTCGTATGGTCCATGCCACCTAGGGGCAAACCCTATTTGCTCTGGGTTCACCTTGACCGTCACCTTATTCCCCACTTGGGGGGGATCCGATGCTGCTCTTTTGATTTGCCTGTTTCCATATCCTTAATCACGTGTCGGTCTCTGACTTCCTTCCTTAACTCACGCAATTGCTTACTCATTTCCCTCACATAGTCTCGTATCCTTCCTTGTGGTGGTCCTACATCTCCCCCTCCTACTATGATTCTCTCAGGTAACTGCATTGCTCTCCTTGCCATTAGTTCAAATGGGGTGAACCCGGCGGTCCTGCTTGGGGTAGTCCTAAGGCGCATCAGAATATTGGGCAACACTGTTGCCCAGTTTATTCCCTGTCTCTTGAATTGCTTTTGCTATTGATGTTTTTTAAGTTGGTTCATCCTTTCCACCATCCCCGAGCTCTGTGGGTGGTAGGGAACATGGGATTTCTGTTTAATCCCCATAAGTTTACACATTTCTTTAATAACACTTCCTGTGAAATGAGCTCCCTGATCTGAATCCATCTGGGTAGGCAAACCACCACCCCCCCTGCCAAACTCCTTCTACTCCACTATCCCCTGCTGCTGTCCCATGTTAGACCTCAATTCCTTAAGCTATATACACAACATATACAATGCACCTTCTTATCCTATCTTTCAATGGCTCAGTATCTTCATTTCCAGTGGCGGTTCTCTCTGGGAGCTGCTTAACTCTGCCTGTCATCATGGTGTTAATCCTGTGGTCTTACTTTTTGTAGCTCGCAAGTACATTAATATAATCAGTAATACATCTATTTAGTCTTTTTCCAGCTTTCCCTTTACCCGTATCCCTCTTGTGGTGAATTGTTAAGTATTATTTCTCCTTACCCTTCAATTGCCCTCAACTACAGATTCCACATAGTTTCACCTCTAAGGTTTTTTTTTCCCTGACCATGATCATCCTAAGATTCTCTTGAGGTTATTTTCTCTCTTTTCTTGACTGTTTAAAATGTTTCCTTACTCTTGATTAACTATTCCATATTTACTACATATTAACTATTCCATATCAGTGAGGATCTCTGTCTCTAGATCTTTGCTTATCTCCCCCTGTGCGGTTCTAATGTCTCAGTTGGTGGCCAGATTATCAAATTCAGTTCCCTTAAAACAGCTTGTACATTGTCTCCTCTTTCCTTAACTCTTTCTCCTACCCTTAACCCTTTTCTCATACTATTTTACACATGCAGTAGCTACCATATTGTTCGGGTAGCCTGGAGAGACTTTACAGTCCAATAAAGTATTCTCATAACAGTTTTAAAACAGAAATCAGGCATTGACATGTTTTGTTTCCTTATCTTCTCAAATAACATTTTATTGTCTCAAAAGTAACCCACTAAATTTTGTCTGACTTTTTTAGAATTATCCCAGATTCATTAACTTGGCCAAATATTGGATTTCTGCCAAACTTTGTCAAGGTCTTGAGCTTAACTTTATATTTTGGGAACAGACTTACAAATACAAAAGCTTGCAGCATTTGAATTTGTGTCAATTGTTATCAAAACTTTTAAAATAAAAATTCCCTTTTGAGGACTTTATTGGAAACCAAACTGCAAATTTTTTTACAAACTTTGAGAACTGTAATTTACACTATCAAAATTAAAACTATCTCTTTCTCATGTGTTTTGATTTGTATCCAGATTAAAAGTCCCATATGTTTATCGATACATTCTTTATCTTGGATAGCATCCTAGTTATTCAAAAGTTACCTTCTAAATTACACTGCACTTTACATCTCAAGATTGTCCCAAATTCAAATAACAGTGCTATTGGGATGTAGATTTCCTTTCATGTTTAATATATCTCTTCAAAAGAAACCCCTTTTTATCCATTGGAACCACCTAGACCTTGTACGTATGTATTTTGGTTTTCCTAGAATCCTTTTGAATTTCAGGTAATTTTTTTTCCCCCTCAGAATTTTAGAATACCAACTCGTATGAGCTAATGTAACTTGTATGTATCAATCCCAATCAGCTTGGAAGTTGGTGATAAGGGTTACCCTCTACTAGCCTGCAAGGGGGTGGTACAAAGGTTGGTTTATCTCAAACAAAGGCAAACCCTGTTTTATCTTTACAATATCTTCAAATTGTGATTTTTGCCAGAAATCTCAACTCAAACCTTATACTCAAAACTTTGGAATGTTTGAGTATACTTTTCCTTTAATCTAATATGGGGATTTCGACTCTAAAGTGCTGAACTGCACACCCAAATGACAATTTAAGGAAGAAAACACGTTAAAACTCACATACAAATGCTTCCTTGCATACAAACAAACACACACAAAGGTATATATTTATATTCCTATAACATTGAACTTAGTGACTTAAAACTCTCATACTCTAAATGAAACTTCAAGTAGCAGTGGGGGGAATAAAGGGAACTTGGAGGCTCCACCTATAGGGACAGTCAAACTGACTGAAGCTCTCATTTCCTCCGCCCCTGCCTGTCACTGCTCATAATCTCTTGCTCTTGCTCTCTCACTCTCCCCTCGCTCCCTTCAGTACAAACAGCTCATGTAACTTAGATCAATTCCTTTTTTTTTAAGTTACAAAAAATTCAGCAGGGGACCTTTTGGGTCCCAATCATCCTTCTCATTCTCTGTTGTTGGCCCCGGGAGAAATTGATCTGCCGCTGTGACCGGTGCAACTCGACCAAGATATTTCCATATTAGTTTAGCTTGTTGCAGATACAGTCTCAAAATAAGTACTGTAGCTTTGTTGGTTTTATCCCTGTCTGAGCTTTCCACCACTCCATAGAACATTGTGGTGAATCGCTCGGCTGCCAACCTTGTTTTTTTTTTTATTTTGCTGATCAGCCTTTTATGCTTCTGGGCAAGGTGAAGGGACATGGCTCCCTCACCTCCCCTTTCCAAAATGAACTTGAGTTCAGTTTTCTCGGCCATAATCGCACACCTTCCAGGGATCCAGTCGTCCCCCAGGACTCAATTGTCCCACTTTACTCATGCTCCTGGGGACCCAATTGTCCCCATCCACTTGGATCTCTGGTCTAAAGTTCGGATCTGCCCTATTAGACATCCGCTCTAGTCTGACGCGAACAACCGGAGAGTATTTTTCAAATGAAATATACTAACTAGATCATTGTTCCACCTTCATAGAGGTCTGGGTGGACCCTGCCAACTATACCAGTGAGAGGGAGTTCAAGCACCCTCCGATCCCGCAACGACCACACGAGACTCTACCTTCTTTCGCCAGTTTTATTCAAACATGCAGGGGAGACTTGTATCCATACAAGATGGGTAGAAGCTCCCCGAATGGTTACGTTTCCTTGCAGTTATACTTTACCCTTATCTTACTCTATTTGCATGCACCAGTAATCAATGTCTGTGTTTTAACCTTGTTACAGGACCCAATTATTTACATACATAATAGGAAAGAACTAATTATCTTTGAGACACTGGTATGTGATTATATTATCCACTCCTATTCAATGTATACACACAGACCTTGACTCTTATCCGGTCTAGACTATGACTTGTAATTTATCATAAGCCACCTCTTTATCTATTGTCAAAGCAAAAAACTGCAGATGCTGGAAATCCAAAACAAAAATAAAAATACCTGGAAAAACTCAGCAGGTCAGACAGCATCTGCGGAGAGGAACACAGTTAACATTTCGAGTCTATATGACTTTTCCACAGAACTAAGGAAAAATAGAAAAGTGGTGAAATATAAGCAGGTTTAAGGGGGTGGGACAAGCAGAGCTGGATAGAGGGCCAGTGATAGGTGGAGATAGCCAAAAGATGTCATAGACAAAAGGACAAAGAGGTGTTGAAGAATATCCTTAGATATTATCTAAGGAAGTGCTAATAGGTGACATTAACGGTAGAAAGCAGGACGAGGAAGGTACAGATAGCCCTAGTGGGGCTGGGGTGGGGGGGAAGGGATCGAAATAGGCTAAAAGGGACAGATAAAACAATGGATGGAAATACATTTAAAAATAATGGAAATAGGTGGGAAAAGAAAAATCTATATAAATTATTGGAAAAAAGGGGGATTGGAAAGGGGATGGGGATGGAGGAGAGAGTTCATGATCTAAAATTGTTGAACTCAGGATTCAGTCCAGAATGCTGTAAAGTGCCTCGTCGGAAGATGAGGTGCTGTTCTTCCAGTGTGCATTGAGCTTCATTGGAACAATGCAGCAGGCCAAGGACAGACATGTGGGCATAAGAGCAGGGCGGAGTGTTGAAATGGCAAGAGACAGGGAGGTCTGAGTCATGCTTGTGGACAGACCGAAGATGTTCCGCAAAGCGGTCACCCAGTCTGCGTTTGGTCTCTCCAACGTAGAGGAAACCGCATTGGGAGCAACGAATGCAGTAGACTAAATTGAGGGAAGTGCAAGTGAAATGCTGCTTCACTTGAATGGAGTGTTTGGCCCCTTGGCCGGGGAGGAGAGGGGAAGTAAAGGGGCAGGTGTTGCACCTTCTGCGGTTGCATGGGAAGGTGCCTTGGGAGGGGGTTGAAGTGTAGGGGGTGATGGAGGAGTGGACCAGGGTGTCCCAGAGGGAATGATCCCTGCGGAATGCTGCCGGAGGGGTGAAGGGAAGATGTGTTTGGTGGTGGCATCGTGCTGGAGTTGGTGGAAATGGCAGAGGGGGACCCTATCACGGTTCTGGGAGGGAGAGGAAGGTGTAAGGGCAGATGCGCGGGAGATGTGCCAGAAACGGTTGAGGGCCTGTCAACCACCGTGGGTGGAAAACCTTGGTTAAGGAAGAAGGAAGACATGTCAGAGGAACTGTTTTTGAAAGTGACATCATCAGAACAGATGCGATGGAGGTGAAGTAACTGAGAGAATGTGATGGACTCCTTACAGGAAGCGGGGTGTGAGGAGCTGTAGCTGAGGTAGCTGTGGGAGTCGGTAGGCTTGTAATGAATATTGGTGGACAGTCTATCACCAGAAATTGAGACAACGTGGTCAAGGAAGGGAAGGGAAGTGTCAGAGATGGACCATGTGAAAATGATGGAGGGGTGGAAATTGGAAGCAAAATTAATAAATTTTTCCAGGTCCAGACGAGAGTATGAAGTAGCACCGAAGCAATCATTGATGTACTGGAGAAAGAGTTGTGGGAGGGGGCCTGACTAGGACTGGAACAAGGAATGTTCTGCATACCCCATAAAGAGACAGGCATAAGTGGGGCCCATGCGGGTACCCATAGCCACACCTTTTATTTGGAGGAAGTGAGAGGAGTTTAAGGAGAAATTGTTCAGTGAGAGAACAAGTTCAGCCAGACGGAGAAGAGTGGTGATGGATGGGGATTGTTCGGGCCTCTGTTCGAGGAAGAAGCGGAGAGCCATCAGACCACCCTGGTGGGGGATGGAGGTATGAAGGGATTGGACGTCCAAGGTGAAGAGGAGGTGGTCTTTTGCCTCCGTCGCATCTGTTCTGATGATGCCACTTTCAAAAACAGTTCCTCTGACATGACTTCCTTCTTCCTTAGCCGTGGTTTTCCACCCACAGTGGTTGACAGCCTCTCAACCGTTTCCGGCACATCTCCCCTGCATCCACCCTTACACCTTCCCTTCCCTCCCAGAGCCGTGTTAGGGTCCCCCTTGTCCTCACTTATCACCCCACCAGCCTCCGCATTCAAAGGATCATCCACTGCCATTTCCGCCAACTCCATGATGCCACCACCAAACACATCTTCCCTTCACCCCCCCAGCAGCATTCCTCAGGGATCGTTCCCACCCTGGTCCACTCCTCCATCACCCCCTACACCTCAACACCCTCCCACGGCACCTTCCCATGCAACCGCAGAAGGTGCAACACCTGCCCCTTTACTTCCCCTCTCACCATCCAAGGGCCCAACACTCCTTTCAAGTGAAGCAGCATTTCACTTGCACTTCCCTCAATTTAGTCTACTGCATTTGCTGCTCCTGATGCGGTTTCCTGTACAATGGAGAGACCAAACGCAGACTGGGTGACCGCTTTGCGGGACACCTTCAGTCTGTCCGCAAGCATGACCCAGACCTCCCTGTCTCTTGCCATTTCAACACTCCACCCTGCTCTCATGCCCACATGTCCGCCTTGGCCTGCTGCATTGTTCCAGTGAAGCTCAACACAAACTGGAGGAACAGCACCTCATCTTCCAACTAGGCACTTTACAGCCTTCTGGATTAAATATTGAATTCAACAATTTTAGATCATGAACTCTCTCCTCCATCCCCACCCCCTTTCTGATCCCCCTTTTTTCCAGTAATTTATATAGATTTTTCTTTTCCCACCTATTTCCATTATTTTTAAATGTATTTCTTTCCATTGTTTTATCTCTCCCTTTTCGCCTATTTTGTTCCCTTCCCCTCCATCCCACCTCCACTAGGGCTATCTGTACTTTGTTTGTCCTGCTTTCTACCATAATGTCACCTATTAGCACATTCCTTAGATAATATCACCACCTTCAACACCTCTTTGTCCTTTTGTCTATGACATCTTTTGGCTATCTCCACCTATCTCTGGCCCTCTATCCAGCTCTACCTGTGTCGTGTCCCCCCCCCCCCCCCCCCCAAACCAGCTTATATTTTACCTCTTTTCCATTTTTCCTTAGTTCTGTTGAAGAGTCATACGGACTCGAAACATTAACTGTGTTCCTCTCTACAGATGCTATCAGACCTGCTGAGTGTTTCCAGGTATTTTTAGTTTTTTCTTTGTCCATTGTATTTGGTTTTTAACTCTTTCACCTCCCCCTTCAGCCAGTAAGTATTCATGTGGGTGTCAAACCTAGATGTCACATACTATAAAAATATGACAACCCTTTACTCCAATAGTTTCACTTGCCAAGTCACCTTTGTTTTTATTCTCTTTGCTGCTGCATAGGCACTGATCAGAAAATCAAACTTGTTATATTGAAGTCCATGAAGAAGCATTTTCTATGTACATCAAGTCACATTTGTAGAGATCTCCCCTTCCTACTTCTTGCTCCTGGAGAAGTCTTCCAGTTGGGGAAAAGGCAGGAGACTTGGATAAAGGGAATAACTGAGTGCTGACACAGGCATGATAGGTCTCATGAATTCTTTCTGAACTGTATAATTCTGAGTTATTTCCGAAAGATGATTACAACCCTCTTTGAAATGACCACTATTAATGGTGAGCCTAGCTGATGTTTTGGAAGGCTATTCCTTCGTGAGCACATCAGAACCAAGCTTCACGATGCAAATACATTCAATAGCTTGAGTAACTTAATAGCTGTGGGAACAGTGGCTAAAGCTTTCCATCAAATAAAATGGGCTATATTGGTGTTAAGAGGCTGCTCATACTGCAGTATTTAAAGTGGAGTTTACCCACAGGTCACAGCCCTTTTCCATGTAACATTTCCACTTGCCTCCCTCCTACCCTTTCACACTGCCAAGTTGTACAGATGTTGGTTTTGACTTTGTTTGTTCAGAAAATCTTCATTCTTGTTATAGCCCTTGAAAATTAAGACCAAATGATGAAGGAAAAGCCAAAATTCATTGATGATACTAGTGGAAGAAATGCAAATTACATTTTCCAGCCCGCATGGCACTTGCTTCTCTAATAAAATGGAGTACAACCCCTCCCAGTTATTTAGCTGTGCTGGCCTACAACTTGCTTTGCCCCTTCCTCACCATCCTGCATCTAAGTTTCACTCTTCTCCCAAAGCCTTTGGCTACAAATTTTAGGAAATTACTTCTTTCTTACAAATAACCAGATATCAAATAACCAGATATAAAAACATTGAAACAAAATAATGGCTAATAATTCCTGCAGTTACCACTCGGAAGGAATCCCAGTCTAACAACATGAAGCAGTAGTACAAACTAACAAATCAAAAAAAAACAGAAGGGGCACTGGTGCAGTACAAGAATCAGTATTTGGTTTTGCAGTATGATGTTGGGATTGTTGAATACTTTTCACTTCCAAAGTTGTTAACTTGAGCTATCTTAAATTAACCAAGTAAGAGGAATAAATAAAATATTTTATTGGTGTGCAAACATTGTAACTACAGTAAATGCATTGTGGATGTTGAAACTATATTAGTGCATAATATAACCATAATGCAGGATAGACTACAATTAAGACTGCAACGATTGCATGTAAAATGCTGCTTTGTAAATAAACTAAGGTTTTGCATTTGTGTGGCTGGAGACTTTGCATTTCCTAATGATCACGTGAAGTGAGTGGCTCTTACTGAGGCCTGTTTCTTGAAAGACAAACTAATCTTGATTTGTGAGGACCCAGGAGAGCTTAATAATGAGACAATTCTGCTGTATGTGCTGCACGTCCACCCCCCCCCCCCCCCCCCCCCCCCCCCCCCGCCCTCTCTCCCTCTTGCTTGCTCCCTTTCTCTACACTAAATGCCGCTTGGCTGATTTCCAGCAGTGTAAATATGAATAGCTTTCTGTGTTCTAGTTATTTTTACAAAGAGTAATCTTGAGCTAAAAAGGAGTATCACTCTACAACCGAATATGCAGTAATTGCTTTCTCTAGTGACAGATTCAGCTTCCTCCTCCACTGGTAAGTTCAAATAAACATTCTGTGCCATTCTGGTTGGAGCAAGCATTTGTCTCTGTTCATTTGACAAAGCATTCTTTTATTTTTTAGGCAGATGCATGGGTGTTCACAATCAAATCTGAAGTAACCTGTGTAGTGAAATGATCATTAGAAAATGATTTTTGGATTTGTTTTATGGGTTTGACACCATAGAAAAATGATACATCTGTAAGTGGAATGAAAATTTATTGATCTGTTATTTGTGGATCAGTCAGATTATTTATTCATAATATCAATAATTTTTAACATTGCTGCAATTTTTTATTATACTATGCTGTAAAAGATTGGTATCATTTTTCTGTAATGTTCAGTGGCAGAGAAAAACCTTGTTTTATAGGTAGGAATTGCAGATTTTGAAGACCTGCTTTGTGAATGTGGCAGAAAATGCTTCAATGAGGACTGTCCACAGTTTGTACAAGGAAAGCTGCTGAATCAAATGGTTTAATGTACATTTGCTAAGTGATATACAGTTACATTTCTGTTATCTGGCTTGCTTCGGGAATGGGAGGTGCCAGTTAATCAAAAATGCCGGTTAACTAAGATGTAAGATGAGTTCCGATCCAATCAGAGAGCTCCTGGGTGATCTTGCAAAGATGTGAATGCAGAGGTCTCGTCAGAGGTGCAAAAACATGCGAATCGACTGAGCGGCAAACATAACCACTCAGCAAACAGTGTTAACACCAGACATTGCTGTCAAAAAAACATTCCGTCTACTAGAGCATGCCAGTTGGTACAGTGCCGGATAACAGAAATTTTATTGTAATTGGAATCCTTAAGCTTCACACAACTCTTCCTTCCTATTTTATGGTGATATTTTAACAAACACTTTTCATTTTTTGCAGCTGTGCCGTACAGGTAAAGGCTCGTGCAAATTTGCACTGTATATCACGCAATCTCATGAGTGGGTCTAAGGCAGTCACTTTTGGCCCTGATAAGTGCCCAGTCTACCTCAGATTACCCTGGAAGGGCAAGGTATCTAAAAAATTTGAACAGGTGAAGCTGACTGTTTCACGCTGCTACTATGAAGTAGCAACATGAGTGGTATTCGCCACTAACAGGATGCTGCCATCAAGCCAAAATGACGCTCTGCCTATCACTTAAATGAGTAATGTGCTATATGAATTTCAGTGCCAGTGTGATGCTAGGTATGTAGGCTGCACATCCCAAAGACTGGCAGATCGTATCAAACGGCATGCCCCGGCTGCTGTTTGCAACGAGCAAGGTACAGACCGCACCCAACCAGCCTTTACTTGTCAAACTCAAAACACAGTGTCCACCATTAGATGTGATTCTGTGATTGGACAGCGTTTGCTAAATAATCCTCAGTGTGCTAAGAATTACACTGACAACTAATTGAAGATTGTCAGTTGGGCTCACAGTGTGGTGCATCTGCATGTACTGGAAGCTACATATATTGATACACAGGACCCTGATCTTTGCAGACAGAAAGAACATGTACTCACATTACACTTGTTTCAGCTAAACAAATTGACAGCATTCGCTGACTCATTCTTCAGGGCAATGCCTTGACCAATTAGGATCCAGTTGCCTGGTTTAAACGCCAAACAGTGCTTGGCATTTAACTGTCAGTCACCATCAATTGGTGCATTCTCCATGGCAACGCCTCTACCAGTCACACTCCACTTGCCAACCAATCAGCACTCTCTTCTCATACAGTATTACTTGTTTTCCCCTTATATTGTTATTCTTGTGAAGTGTCCTGATGGCTGAAAGAGTAATTGCTTTGACATGTCTTTCTTTTCAGCAATACTCAAGTTCTGTACTACCAAACGACTAATTGCAATTGTCGTCTTTCTTGATGTGTTTTTGAGAAATCCAAAGGCAGCTCCCTGACAGAAATAACTTTGTGTATATGGCTGTTGGATAGTTGGTCTCCATGTGGTGTAACGGCTGTCTGTTTGCAAGTGAAAAATGAACTGTTGATCTAGTAATCTACAACGTAAAGTTCTTTCTTTATGTTGCCTCATCGTGCAAAATAATTGTATCTGTTTGGCAATTGCACTCCGATAATCTGCATTTAAAGAGTACACAATCAGCTTTATTTACCTATATAGATATTTATAGACATGAGTAATTGTCGCTATTTTTATTTGTTCAATGATTTAAAAGCCAAATATAGGATGAGTATCATTTGAGTCTCTGTCTCTTCTCTCCCACAACCTTTTTGCCCCGCAGCATGATCTATCCGCAGTAGAATGAAAATAATTCAACACTGGTCATGTGTTGTAACTGCAAGTTAGAGACAATTACTAATAGTGATTCCCAATGTTCCCTCTTAAGATGTGAGCGGCCAGGCAGCAATTTCGGATGTACCACACATTGAAATAACAGGCTGTTCAAAACTTCACAGTTGGTCGGGAGAACTTCCGAGCTTAATGTAGATCATGTAAATTGTCCATGGACAAAAAAGCATTGCTCAGAGGAGTTTGTAGCCCACCCAGTACAATAAAAAATAGAGGGAACATTGGTGATAGCCCTGCATTTTTGTACCTTTAAAAGTCTGACCTGTTGAATACTCCTCTGAACTACTGGACCTGATTTCAAAAACCAGTGGAGGAATGCAGTTGCTGTAGGGTTTTTTTAATGGTATGTGGCTGTCAGGAATATCAGGCATTATAAGAATGACTTCTATAATTTCAGACATTTCAGTCTCCTCAAATATAGTTTTGCTTGAAAGACATCAAAACCCGAGTAGTGGAAGGTAGGATTACTCCTATGCACCTTTCCCTTTCACTCAAGTTTTTGAATTCCCAGTCTGTATTACTGAATGTAAAGTGCTGTTTGGGCACTTTTTAATCCAGGGTATGTTCATTGGCTGCGTTTTCTGTGCCACAACACTAGGGGAGCACTTCCTTCATATGTGCAGATACAGTGTCAATCACAGTGAATTATTCTGTGACTTTACTAATTGTAACTAGAAAGACACACTAAATTAAGTTCTGAGGTGCAAACTGAAACCTGCATTATAGAGTAAATTAAAACAAAATCATGTTAGGATTGATTGTTCCCCAAAATTGTCGGTTCATTTGTCGTCATTATGATTAAAATTCACAACAGAAATACATTGGAGTATTGCTTTTTTAACAGAATTTTTTGCAGATGCTATCAACATCTATTTTCCATAAATTAATGTATTCTTCAGTAAATAAATAAATAATGTTAAGTAAAAAATTATCGCCCAATGTGGGGTTCAAGACCATGACCCTGGGCTTAAGAGCCCCATTAATTATCTACTGAGCTAGCTGGGAATTGCTTCCATAAAGCCTTTCTAACTTGCTTCAGAAGACTGTTACTTAAATCTACATTTTGTATATCTGTGGTGCATTGCAAATTGCAAAGTCTACCCCCAATAATAAAGCAAAAATCTGAAGTGGGATTTGATGCCCTGTGCGAAGCTGCTGATGCTCCTGCTGCCAAATGGAAAGGCATCAGGATCAGTTGTGCATGCACTGGCAGCTGCAGTACGGGCTAAGTGCGCATGTGCAATCATTTTTGATGCCTTTCCGATCAGCAAGAGTTACTGATGTTCACTTGAAGGCTGCTCCTGCATGCTTTGAAGAAGTATTTATGGATGATCAGTGCTGTGAAGATACCCACTTGGGCAAGAGTTGAAAATTTTGTGAATATTACCCTCTCTGTCAAGGATGGACAGAGTGCCAAGTGATATACCAACTTCTTCTCATTCAGTTTTGGTCATTGTTCACAGACTGAATGGAAGTTCTGTTTTGATTGTGCATATACTGGCTAATCTTGATGTCGTTTCTTATATAGGCTGTGTATCTACACCATAGAATTACCCATAGTAGCTTATTAATTGGCAATGTTTGTCAATTTAAGTAAGGTCTGGTAGGTCATGTGTGAAGTGAAAATCTTAGAAGAGATGTCATTTTTAAAAAAATGAATTTTTGAGAGTGTACAAAGATTCAGGGGAGATGCTAGTTTTGAAAATGATAAAGTACAGGTTAGTATTTAAACTGTTTAACCTGCACTAGAGAACATCACACATCCACAAGTCTTGAGCAAGCTTGATTAAGGAAAATATGCTTCCTCCTCCTAATGATTGTAGGCATGTGTAACAGACCCTAGAGAAAATAATCAAAAAGCAGAATACTGCGGATGCTGGAAATCTGAAATAAAACCAGAAAATGCTGGAAAAAGACTTAGGTTAGATAGCACCTGTGTAGAGAGAGAAACAGAGTTAATGTTTTAGGTTTGTGACCTTTCATCAGAAAATAATTGCTTTAAGATCAGTTGTATGAGTCTCCCCACGCTCAGGTCCTTGATGTACAGCTGCAGGCTGCCACCAAAAAGGCAAATTTGTACTGGATTAAAATTACTGACCTGACTGTAAAACTGGAAGCAGTAGGAGTGCTCCTCCTGATTCCACAAACTGCTGCCAGCCACACCAGCCCCACTCCAACCTGTCTCGATATCCAAGTTGCCACCTCTCCCTCCCAATCACCTTTCTCTTTAAGCACTTACTGGGACCTGCTGTCAGCCACTGCTCTTCACCACACCTCCACCCCCCCACCCCCTCTCTTTTCTGACCACTGCCTCAAGAACTCAGTTCGATATCCTAGTCACCATCCCTTTCCTGATTGGACCCTCTCCCATTCACTGCCTCTCTTGATTTCCTTCCCCTTTATGCACTTATTTGAGAACCATTTTTTATGAAGCAGTGGCCTGACAGTCGAAGCCTTGTTGATGGCCTGCTGCCTGGCAACACCCAGTAGGTGCTCATTGGTAATTAGCCTCATTTAAATGAGATCAGAAGCCCAATATCTGATGCAACTCAGACCAGGCTCTTCAGGGTGCAGGGTGTGTTCCTCTGCTCTAAATCAACTAGTCTAAAATTTTGAACAGAATGTCATCTTGATTTATTGATCATAAAGTGGCTTTTATAATCTTCACAGGTCAGGTGCATATATTGCTTACTAGCTGATCTCCTGTAGCATTGCTCACAGACTGAAGCCTAAAGCACTGATGCTGACATTAGCTGTTAACCTATCCCGATGACTGATTAGGTACTAAATATGGGGGAAGAACCTTAAAAATGATACTTTAAGGTCAGTTAAAGGTTGTCCTGTTGATTGAAGTCACTGGAATGGCAGGTACTTGGTTCCTCTCACTGGGAAGAGATAAAAGTATCCAATTGTTTAAAAAGCAAAGTAGTAGGCGGTTATTTGTTTTTTTTTTAAATATCCTTTTAAAGTTGTACAAATTTGCATGCATGACAGGTGTATACGTGAAATATGATAGTCGAAAATATCTTAATCCTGTTTCATTACATATTACTAAGTCTAAAATAGCCTGATCCTTGTTTGGTTCCAAATCATATTGTTCTAAGGACTGTTCCGAATATCCTTTCTGAACCATCTTCCTGGCTACCTTTGCCAGTTTGAATTGTCCAATCTATACAGAGATTAAAATCGCCCATAATTATTGTAGCAACTTTTTCACAAGCCCCCGTTGTTTCTTGATTTATACCGTGTCCTAGAGTGTAGTTACTGTTATGGAACCTATAAACTACTCCCACCAGTGACTTTTTTCTTTTGATATTTCTTATCTCCACCCAAACTGATTCTACATCTTTGCCTTAGCTTTGCGTTTCCAGTAACTCAGTTCACACAGCATAGAATCTCCTATACAAAAACAGAATTACTTGGAAAAACTCAGCAGGTCTGGCAGCATCGGCGGAGAAGAAAAGAGTTGACGTTTCGAGTCCTCATGACCCTTCGACAGAACTTGAGTTCGAGTCCAAGAAAGAGTTGAAATATAAGTTGGTTTAAGGTGTGTGTGTGGGGGGCGGAGAGATAGAGAGACAGAGAGGTGGAGGGGGGTGTGGTTGTAGGGACAAGCAAGCAGTGATAGAAGCAGATCATCAAAAGATGTCAACGACAATAGTACAATAGAACACATAGGTGTTAAAGTTAGTGATATTATCTAAACGAATGTGCTAATTAAGAATGGATGGTAGGGCACTCAAGGTATAGCTCTAGTGGGGTTTTTTTTATTTTTTTATAATGGAAGTAGGTGGGAAAAGGAAAATCTTTATAATTTATTGGAAAAAAAAAGGGAAGGGGGAAACAGAAAGGGGGTGGGGATGGGGGAGGGAGCTCACGACCTAAAGTTGTTGAATTCAATATTCAGTCCGGATGGCTGTAAAGTGCCTAGTCGGAAGATGAGGTGTTGTTCCTCCAGTTTGCGTTGGGCTTCACTGGAACAATGCAGCAAGCCAAGGACAGACATGTGGGCAAGAGAGCAGGGTGGAGTGTTAAAATGGCAAGCGACAGGGAGGTTTGGGTCATTCTTGCGGACAGACCGCAGGTGTTCTGCAAAGCGGTCACCCAGTTTACGTTTGGTCTCTCCAATGTAGAGGAGACCACATTGGGAGCAACGAATGCAGTAGACTATGTTGGGGGAAATGCAAGTGAAATGCTGCTTCACTTGAAAGGAGTGTTTGGGTCCTTGGACGGTGAGGAGAGAGGAAGTGAAGGGGCAGGTGTTGCATCTTTTGCGTGGGCATGGAGTGATGCCATAGGAGGGGGTTGAGGAGTAGGGGGTGATGGAGGAGTGGACCAGGGTGTCCCGGAGGGAGCGATCCCTACGGAATGCCGATAAGGGGGGTGAAGGGAAGATGTGTTTGGTGGTGGCATCATGCTGGAGTTGGCGGAAATGGCGGAGGATGATCCTTTGAATGCGGAGGCTGGTGGGGTGATAAGTGAGGACAAGGGGGACCCTATCATGTTTCTGGGAGGGAGGAGAAGGAGTGAGGGAGGATGCGCGGGAGATGGGCCGGACATGGTTGAGGGCCCCCCCCTCCACACCCACAACCACACCCCCCCTTCCACCTCTCTGTCTTTCTATCTCTCCGCCCCCCCCACACACACACCTTAAACCAGCTTATATTTCAACTCTTTCTTGGACTCGAACTCAAGTTCTGTCGAAGGGTCATGAGGACTCGAAACGGCAACTCTTTTCTTCTCCGCCGATGCTGCCAGACCTGCTGAGTTTTTCCAGGTAATTCTGTTTTTGTTTTGGATTTCCAGCATCCGCAGTTTCTTTGTTTTTATAGAATCTCCTATGCTGTAACCATTTCTAATTCTCCACATCCCAAATTGCTGTTAAGTTTAGCCATTTCACCCAAATTTCAGATCAAAGTATTCCATAAAAATATGACATACTGTGTGACTTAATGGGAATTAAAACACCTTTTAGTGCCCTGGCACATATTCCCTGTTGGTTAACCTGTACCTGATAAACTACATTTGGTCTAGACTCTCTGCAGTGCTCTGGAAGGTTTTTTTTAAAAAATTCTCGATGTGGTCATCACTGGTTTGGTTGCCATTCATTGCATTTCCTTAATTGCCCTGAAAGGGTGATGTTGGGCCACAACTTTGAGATGTTGTAGTCCATTTGGTGAGGGTGCTTCTACAGTGGAGCAAGTACTAGAATCTTGACCTATGAGCATCTTGAACATTGAGCACAATGTTCAGTCAGGGTGGTATATGACTTGGGGGAAAGTTGGAGGTGATGTTTTCTCATGTATCTACTACCTTTGTCCTAGGTGGTGGAAGTCAGGAGGTACTGCTGAAGAAGCTTTGAGAAATTACTTCTGTAGATAGTAAATGGTGCAGCCACAGTGCACAGAATGAATTGTGCATATGTATGTGTGATGTCTGTAAATGTATGTATTTATGTGAGTGCGCCTATATCAATTTTCAATGCTCGTTAAGCTGTATTCACAGGACTGGCTATCTTTCAGATTCATAAAATAATTTAGAATAATCTAAAATAAAATAATCTATGAACAGATATTCAGGCTCCTGTCTCAAGTGGTGGCTTTTGTTTCTTTTCCTGAGCATGACACATTGGAATGTAACACTATGGTACATGGGAAATGCAAGCGGGGCATATTGTTTATCCATATCTCATTGCACGTAGAGAATTGAGCTATACAGAGTTGGAAAGTACTTGCTGAACCCATAGAATGGGATTACAATTCCCTTTGTAAAAAATAAAGAAGCTGCTGCTACAGTAACATAAAGATCAAATAAAATGTATGAACTGGGTAATTTGGAGCAACATTTTTGATACTTCTACAATTACAGGAAAACTTCTACAGAACTCACCCAAAAGCCACCTGCAGCATGACTTGTTGACATCAACAAAAGGATCACCAATGCGACACAGCTAAGTGGGCACTGTAGAATTAATAAATAAATAGAGCAGCGGAAGTCAATAAATTAAGGTGATGAATTCAACTAAGGAAATGGAACAGGTGCCACCAATGAACTCTGGTTGTATAAACCAGGGCACAAGGCAATAAAGTAACAAAGCAGTGGGCACACGTCAAATGAATAACTGGAGCAACAGAAATTGATGAATTAACAGCAAATTCTTATGGTAATTGCAGTCTGACCAAATCCCAAAGTGAAACTTAGCCAAGCTATCACAATGATTTGCAATTTGTATTTTTATTACAAGAAGGTATGTGCACTGAAGTCGGAAGTAAAGATTCTGCTACCACTTTTGGAGATCTTAAAATATTAATTTAAAACATTTATTAACAAAAAACTTAAACACACAAGATTACAGTTACATAGTTAAATTTAGAATTATAACATCTCCCAAAAGATTTCTACCCAGCTAGACTCCCAAATAAACACCCTTCTCCAGGTAACAGTTCAAATAGACTTTTAATCTATAAAACATCCAGTAATATTACAACAAGGCACCCACTATTGCCATAACGGAGGTATTTCACAGCTTCTCTCTCCCTCGACAATGGAATTCCAAGGCTTTTAATAAAATTTTGTTTTCTGGAACAAGCAAACATTTCTATGGGGTGGCTAGAGGCTACTGTTCACCAGTTTGACTTCACACAGACTACCTTTCAAGATCTCACATGGCCACTCACCTCATACAGCTTTCAGTCTTTCTTTAAATATATTTCCACCGCCCCCCCCCCCACCGCCCCCATCCTTAAATTCATTGTTCTAAACTTTCTTTGGAAGTTACCTTTCCCAGAATATAAAAAGCTTTCATATTGCCATCAGGGCCAGCACTTTTGGGAAAAATAACTTTGCCTTATTTATTTATGATTTTGCCAGTTGTATAATTTCCTGTTATGCCTCTTTTAAAATTCAAACAGCTAACAATTCACTCCTCACTTATCTCCTAATGCAAATTCCCATTCTGTATCGACTGAGATCTCATCCCAGCTTGCCCATGTTCATTTCAAAATGCCTGTTTTTACACCTAACCCCTTTGATGATTTAAACCTTGCAATTTGTTTTCAGTTTAATTAAATTAGCCTCTCACACAACGCACACAAACCTGCTTCAGTATCCTACAGTAATATTAGGAAAGGTGATATTCTCTTCACAAAATATATGAGTAGTAGTGAATGAATAAACTAATGGAGCAGCAGGTACCAGATCAATTTTTTTCTATTCGTTCATTGGGTGTGGGCATCCCTGGCTAGGCCAGCATTTATTGCCCAACCCAAATTGGCCTTATTCAGAGGGCATTTAAGAGTCAGCCACATTGCTGTGGGTTAGGAGTCACATATAGGCCAGACCAGACGAAGACAGCGAATTTCCTTCCTTAAAGCACATTAGTTAACCAGATGGGTTTTTATGACAATCGGCAGTTGTTTCCTGGTTATTATCAGACTTCTAATTCCAGAGTTTTATTGAATTCAAACTCTGATTTGAACCTGGGACCCCAGAGCATTACTCTGGGTTACTAGTCTAGTGACAATACCACTAGACCACCACCTCCCCAGTAAATGTGGGGCATTAGTAAGTGGGATAGGGGATATACTGTAAAACAATAAATTTACGGAGCAGCAGATACAAGTAGAGAGGCGAATGTAACTACCCTTAATATCAAGGCTGCATTTAACTGAGTATGACACAAGTATGAATACTAGCAAAGCTGAATTAGCTGGGATGCTAGGATTAGCCTTCCAATGTCCAGTTTCTTCAACCCTTGGATATAGGTTCGCATCCCTGGTGTAATTGTCTTTAGCTGCTTCCTGAGGGGAGAGATTATGCATAGACAATTTAATTCGTGTTCAGCTCAATATTTAGTTCCTCTGATGATAAAGCAGTCTACACCATGCCTCAGCAGGACCTGGACTGCAAAGCCTCCATCTTCTCATCCTTTATTAACGTAAATATGAAATGTAATTAACATAGCCAAGCGACCAGTGGTGCTGGTGACAACTAACCGTGATGGAAAGTCTACCTGGAATATGATTTCTCTTTATAAAATATCTGCTCCTGTTTCATATATATAACATTTAGCACACCTAGAAATGTTACATGCTTTGTATAGAATTAATTATATTGCATATACTTCTGTTGTATGGTTGAAAATGAATCCTTTATTTAAAAAGCAATCCAGCATTACTTGAGTTTATCCTGTTTTTGAATCCTGTTAAAGATTTGTATCATTAATGCACACTTATTCAATTTATGATAATTAGAGGTAAACTGGAGCCAAGCTTCCAATTTTCAGGAGGAAGATTCACCTCTTTAGGTTCATGGTACATGAAAGCAGCAGCCAAGTGACTGAGTGGAGATTTGGCAATATGAGATGTTATGCTTGTTGAAATTGGGCACTGCATATCATAAGTGGATTCAACATACATTTGACTCTCAATCAATTTTTATAAGTTCTTGACTGGAACAAAGCAAGTTTCAAAATGATTAAACAGGAATTAACTTAGACAAAAAAATTGGTAGTTAAGAAAGTGAGCAAATAGAGAAATGCAAACAGGTCATCTGGCCCAACCATGGGAAATGTTCAAATAGGAAATGGTAACAGTATAAATAACACCTATTCTTAGAAGAAATAGAGGGTGATGTAAATGCTGGAGTTTCTTGAATGCATAGAGAAATTAAACTAAAAGATTTAAAAGGAAGTAAATGGGATTTGCTCAGCTTTTGGCCTTGCACTCAGCAGGACAGAATCATAAGAACACCCAATCTCAAAGAGAACAACATTTTATAACTGCATGAGAGTTGGACAACACTTACTGAACATTTAAGATTTAAAAGGAAGTAAATGGAGTTGTAGAGACAAGAGGAAAGAAAATCAAGGCAAATGTTGAGGAAGGTTGGGGAGGAAATAGCAGATGACCACAATCTATCTCTTTATATTAAATATTCTTGCTTATGGGGGTCCCTATTATCTGTTGTTTTTTATTCATTCACGGGATGTAGGCTTTGTTGGCTGAGCCAGCATTTATTGTGCATCCCTACTTGCCCTTGAGAAGGTGGTGGACTGCCTTCTTGAACCCCTGCAGTCCATGTAGTGTAGGTACACCCACAGTGCTGTTAGGAAGGGAGTTCCAGGACTTTGACCCAGCGACAGTGAAGGAATGGCGATATATTTCCAAGTCAGGATGGTGAGTGGCTTGGAGGGTAACTTCCGGGTGATGGTATTCCCAACTATCTGCTGCCCTTGTCCTTCTAGGTGGTAGTAGTCGTGGGTTTGGAAGGTGATGTCTAAGGAGCCTTGGTGAATCCCTGCAGTGCATCTTGTCGATGGTACACACTGCTGCTACCATGCGTCGTTGGTGGAGGGAGTGAATGTTTGTGGATGTGGTGCCAATCAAGCAGGCTGCTTTGTCCTGTACGGTGTCCAGCTTCTTCAGGGTTGTATGAGCTGCATTCATCCAGGCAAGTGGGGAGTATTCCATCACACTCCTAACTTGTGTCTTGTAGATGGTGGACAGGTTTTGGGGAGTCAGGAGGTGAGTTATTTGTCACATGATTCCCAGCCTCTAACCTGCTCTGGTAGCCACAGTATTTATATGGCTAGTCCAGTTCAGTTTCTGGTCAATGGTAACTGCCAGGATGTTGATAGTGGGGGCTTCAATGATGGTAGGGCCATTGAACATCAAGGGGCGATGGTTGGATTCTCTGTTGTTGGGATGGTCATTGCCTGACACTTGTGTGGCGTGAATGTTATTCGCCACTTGTTAGGCCCAAGCCTGGATATTGTCCAGGTCTCGCTGCATTTGGACATGGACTGCTTCAGTATCTGAGGAGTTGCGAATGGTGAACATTGTGCAATCAGCGAACATCCCCACTTCTGACCTTATGATGGAAGGAAAGCCATTGATGACGCTGCTCAAGATGGTTGGGCCTAGGTCACTACCCTGAGGAACTCCTGCAGTGATGTGCTGGAGCTGAGATGACTGACCTCCAACAACCACAAACACCTTCCTTTGTGCTAGGTATGGCTCCAACCAGTGGAAAGTTTTCCCCCTGATTCCCATTGACACCAGTTTTGCTAGGCTCCTTGATGTCACACACAGTCAAATGCTGCCTTGATGTCAAGGGCAGTCACTCTCACCTCACTTCTGGAGTTCAGCTCTTTTGTCCATGTTGAACCAAGGCTGTAATGAGGTCAGGAGCTGAGTGGCCCTGGCAGAACCCAAACTGGGCATCAGTGAGCAGGTTATTGCTAAGCAAGTGCCGCTTAATAGCACTGTTGATGACCCCTTCCATTACTTAACTGATGATGGAGAGTAGACTGATGGGGCAGTAATTGGCCAGGTTGGATTTGTCCTGCTTTTTGTGTGCAGACATACCTGGGCAATTTTCCACATAGCCCGATTGATGCCAGTGTTGTAGCTGTACTGGAACAGCTTGGCTAGGGACGCCGCAAGTTTTGGAGCACAAGTCTTTGGTACTATTGCCGGAATGTTGTCAGGGCCCATAGACTTTGCTGTGTCTAGTGCCTTCAGCCGTTTCATAATATCATGTGCAGTGAATCGAATTGGCTGAAGTCTTGTATATGTGATGCTGGGGACCTCCGGAGGAGGCTGAGATGGATCATCCACTCGGCACTTCTGGCTGAAGATTGTTGCAAATACTTAAGCCTTAACTCTTGCACTGCTATGCTGGGTTCCTCTATCATTGAGGATGGAGATATTTGTGGAGCCACCTCCTCCAGTGAGTTTTAATTGTCCACCACCATTCACGACTGGACGTGGCAGGACTGCAGAGCTTAGATCTGATCTGTTGGTTGTTGGATCGCTTAGCTCTGTCTATAATTTGCTGCTTATGCTGTTTGGCACACAAGTAGACCTGTGTTTAATCTCACCAGGCTGATTCCTCAATTTTAGGTATGCCTGATGCGGCTCCTGGAATGCCCTCCTGCACTCGTCATTGAACCACAGTTGATATCCTGTCTTGATGGTAATGGTAGAGTGGGGGATATGCCGGGTCATGAGGTTACAGATTGCATTCGAGTACAGTTCTGCTGCTGCTGCTGTTGGCCCATAACGCCTTATGGATGCCCAGTCTTGAGTTGCTAGATCTGTTCGAAATCTATCTCATTTAGCATGGTGGTAGTACCACACACCATGATGGAGGTTATCCTCAATGTGAAGGCGGGACTTCGTCTCCAATGTGCGGTTGTCACTCCTACCGATACTGTAATGGACAGATGCATCTGCGGCAAGCAGGTTGGTGAGGTCTGTTTTTCCCTCTTGTTGGTTCCCACACTACCTGCCGCAGACCCAGTCCAGCAGCTATGTCATTTAGGATTCAGCCAACTCAGTCAGTAGTTGTGCTACCGAGCCACTCTTGGTGATGATCATTGAAGTTCCCCACCCAGAGAACATTCTGGGCTGTTGCCACCCTCAGTGCTTCCTCCAAGTGATGTTCAGTATGGAGGAGCTGAGGGAGGACGGTACGTAGTAATCAGCAGGAGACTTCATGGGGTCCAGAGTCGAGGACTCCTAGGACAACCCCCTCCCAGCTGTATACCACTGTGCCGCCACCTCTGCTGCGTCTATCCTGCCGGGTGGACAGGACATACCCAGGGATGGTGATGTTGGGGTCTGGGACATTATCTGTAAGGAATGATTCCGTGAGGAAGACAATATCAGGCTGTTGCTTGACTTGTCTGTGAGACAACTCTCCCAATTTTGGCACTAGCCCCCAGATGTTAGTAAGGAGGACTTTGCAGGGTCCACAGGGCTGTGATTGCTGTTGTCGATGCTGGGTGGTCAGTCCGATTTCATTCCTCTTTTGTGTCTTTGTAGCAGTTTGTTACAACTGAGTGGCTTGCTAGGCCATTTCAGAGGGCATTTAAGAGTCAAGCGCATTGCTGTGGGCCTGGAGTCACATGTCGGCCAGACCAGAAAAGGACGACAGATTTCCTTCCCTAAAGGACATTAGTAAACCAGATGGGTTTTTACAACAATCAAAAGTGGATTCATGGTCATCAGTAGACTTTTCATTCCAGATTTTTATTGAATTCAAATTCTACCATCTGCTGTGGCCGAGTCCCCAGAGCATTACCCTGGGTCTCTGGATTACTAGTCCAGCGACAATACCACTATGCCATCGCCTCCCCATTCCTATTAATGCAGAATCCTATTGGAGAGAGAAGCCAAAAATGGGTAAATTTCTAGAGGCCATGATGCTCACTTAGAAAAACATAAGTTAATTAAGGACAGCTAGCAAGGATTTTTAAAAGCTGTTTTAGGCAGATTTTCTTTTGAGTTTTTTGAGGAAATGATAGATAAAGGAACTGCAGTATGAGGTTTCAAAATTTTTGTCTGGGTATATTTTTCTCTCTGGATGGTTAATGTCTCTAATTCATACTTTCCAACATAGTTTGAGCTTTCGCAAATATTTTGCTCTGAAATCCCTGTTTCATGAAATTTACCCTTTAACTGACATTGAAACAGACTGTTGCTGAAAAAAGACATGGTGTCGAAACTTTTCATCCTGCACTCATCCAGACAGAATCGTAAGAATACCAAATCTGAAAGGGAACAACATTTTATACTGCATGAGAGTTGACAAAACTTGGAAAAATAATATCCAACATTAGATGTCATTCCACAATTGGACAACACTTACTGAACATTCTCAAGTATGCTAAAAATTACACTAATCACCTAGTTAAGGTTATCAGTCGGGCTCACAATAGAAGGTTTACTAGATTAATACCTGAAATGGGTGGATTGTCTTATAAGGGAAGACTGGACATTGTATGCGTCCGCTGGAGTTTAGAAGAGTAAGAGGCGACTTGATTGAAAGATACAAGATCCTGAGGGAACTTCACAGGATGAACGTGGAAAGGATGTTTCCTCTTGTGGGAGAATCTAGAACTCGGGGTCACTGTTTCAAAATAAGGGGTCGCCCATTTAGAACAAAGATAGGGGAAATTTTACTGAGGGTTGTGGAATTCTCTTCCTCAAAAGATGATTGAGGTAGAGTCCTTGAAGATCTTTAAGGCAGAGGCAGTTAGATTCTTGAAAAGCAAGGGGACAAAAGGTTATTGGGGCAAAGTAGGAATGTGAGGTTAAAACTAGATATGCCTTGATCTTATTGAATGGTGTAGCAGGCTCAAGGGGCTAAGTGGCCTACTCCTCCTAATTTGTATGTTTATGGTTGTTAGAAACTACATATATTCACACACTGCCCTATCCTTTGCAAACGGAACATGTCCATGCATTGTGCATTTTTCAACTAAACAGAATGTTGGGGGACAGCCATGCCCTGGTCCATTCCCCATGGCGATACCTTAACCAATTGGAGTCAACTTATCTGGCTTGAATTTAAATAAAAGCTTGGAAGCTAACTGTTCCCTGTTGCACTTTCCATGGCAATGCCTCTACCAATCAGAATCCAACCGATCAGCGCACTCTTCAAATTCCTTATTATTTTTGTTCCCTTTGCGATTCTGTCCTGATGAGTCCAAGATGAAAAGTTTCAACAGTGTTTCTCTTTTTCAGAAATACTCAAGTTCTGAAACATACTGTTGTTTTTTTACTGGAACGTGTTGAGCTGACCAGGTGATACTGATGTTTGTGGGGGAAAAATAATGCCAGGCTTTTGAAAGAGGTCTTCAAGTAAAAATATTAGCATAGCTACTCAAAGATGCAAAATATAATTTTCTATTTTAACTATGTTACCATAAAACTGTAATTAAAAAGATTACTTTCAAAACTTTATTTTAAGGCTCTTGTTGCTAGGCTGCCTGAAAATGGTGGGCAAAATCATTTCTGGAAAGCTTTGAGCAATTTATTTGGTTTGTCTATTTTCAAGGAACTTGCATATGACAATGATCATTTAAAAAATTATGTATTTGCAGAATAGCCACTTCGATGGAAAAAACTGGGAGAGAGATGGGGTGGGTCTGAACTGAGACACATTTACATTAGATAATGTACGGTGAGCGCTAAGTATGACATGGCAATTATGTGCTAGCTGTTGTTATACTGATGGATTGCCAGTGAATTTCCTGTGGCACTGCTCATAATAAGTGGAGGATGTTTGGTTTTATAAGGACAGAAGCATTTCATGTTCAACGCTATTTTCATGCTTAGTGGGGGTTTTTTTTAGGCCATAGTTAAATTGCTTTAAACTGACATTTTCCAAGGTCAGTTAGAAACTAAAATGTTTGGGAGATTGCATGTTTACCTTACCAGTGATATAAATTCAAGCCTTTTTTGTCATGAAAATATAATTTTCTTCATATTATTGTGATTTATTGTATAGGTAGGCTAATAGTGGGGTTCGGATTAGTTTCTCTGTGTGAGGGGGGTTTTTATTGAATTGCAGACAGCTAGTCTGGAGCTTTTGAGTTATCAAAAGAGAAGCTAAGTTTGAAATGCTAAATATGTAAACATGGCTGAAGTTTTAGAATGCAAGGTGTGAAGAATATATGCATTTTTAGATAAACCAGAGCTGTGAATTTCAAAGAGACGATAACAGAGCCCAAGCCAAACTGTTTATTTTTCCCAAAGATTACTGATGATATGATTTTTATTGTGGAAAAAATAAAGTTGCTAAGACATATTTGGACAATGGAATTTACATTGAAAATGGTGAAACATGTATAAAAGAGCTGAGGTTATGTGTAAGCAGAAGGCATTCTAAGATCTAACGTGTGAAAAACCTCCAGCTTCTGTGCATCGAGCTGCTGTCTGCAGGAACCAAAGCTAAGAAAACTCATTGTGAGTATCCCTGTCCAGGGTATTGTGTGCTTTGCCTGAGTCTGTTGAAACCTGTTGATTTATTGTTGCCTTAATGGAGGTGTAACTGGGAGCTAGATTAATTAGGAGTTAGTATAGTAGTAATTTGTAGACCTATGTATGTGCTTAAAAATCTTTTTCTTCTATTAATAAATGTTTTAATTTAAAAAAAAGTATTGGTGGGCTCATTACTACTGAATTCAAGGCATGCATCTCGAAATAAAGTACAAATTGCAAGTAATTGTGGCAGTTGTTTCAAGTTTCCCTCTGGGATTTGAGCAGCACAGCACTTACCATCTGCTGTGCCATAACATTTTTGAATTATAAAGAGAGCTTTTAAGCTATATTTATTCATATGTTCTGTTGTGGGTTTCTTTTAGTGTTCTGACACACAAATCAAATGCAGCTATGATATAAGCTTTGCATTGGATACTCAGGTGCAATTCTTTCAAGTGTGACAGATGGCAATTGACTCAAAACGCTTAAAGACATAAGGATCTTTTAGGCTGTAATTCCCCACCCCCTTACCCCACTGCCCCACACCCTATCCAAAGTTTTTAGTGGCTTGCTTACTGATACAGTTGATCACTTTTCTAATTGAGGTCAAGGAATATTTGGGCACGAAAGTTAGATTTGCCAGTGAAAAAGAAAATTGGGCAGAATTTAATCAGTAACCACTTTTGCAAGTGTATGTGTGGGCTTGAGAAGACCGAATTGGCTTTTGGTATTGTTTAACTTCCACCTCCCCTGCCCATAGTCAAATAGCCTTCCCCTACTCAATGCCTAAACTCATAGGAACATTAGAACAGGAGTATACTATTTGGCCCTTCAAGCCTCAAGTAATCTGCCATAGCTTCCTATCCCTCGATACCTTCCCTGGCATAATGTATTGATGTTACTCTTGATAGCTATGATCGCCTGAGCATCCACAACCTTTTGAGGGAGATTTTACAATCTATGTATGAATAATGACCGATTTATATATGGAATACTTCACCAATGACAGTTACTACCTTTGGGAACAGCAAAATGGGTAAATAAATTACTATGTACAGCACTCTCCACTCAAGATTTATGAATTTTTTGCAAACTGAGGTAAGACTTCTCACTCACTGGCTGTGATTACTGCATCAGATTATTTTTGCTCAATAGCCACTTTGGTTCCCAGAAAGACCAGCTCCATGGGTTACTGTGGCAACAGACTTGTTTACATAGAGAACCCAAGGGCTTGTTATTTGGCTGTTTAAGAATGCCACTTAAGCCTTGCAATTGGGAAAGGTAAAAATGCTTGGGATTCATTCGTTTTATATACTCTTCGGAATATCTTATGGCTGGATAAAGTTCTCATACTGAAGAAAACATCTGGAGCAACAGGAATAACTTACATTTAAATATTGCCTTAACATAGAAGATCTTGCCAAGGTGCTTCATATAGGTGTATTGGATAAAAATGCATGCCAGGCCAAAAGATGGAGATACCTGAAGGGGTGACTCAAAGATTTTTTGAAGAAAAAGTCAGTGAATGAGGTATAAAAATTTGCGGCGTAATTTCTGAGTTTTGGGTCGAGACAGCTGAAGCATGGTCACCAAGGGTAGGATAAAGGGAGTTAATTGGTGGGGGGGTGGTGGTGCACAAGAGTTTGAGGCCGGCAACATTGACAAAGAGTTGTAGGGCTCGAGGAAAAACAAGGCTATTAAGTAATCTAACCAAGGATGCAAATTTTAAATTTGAAGCTTTGTGGGCAGGAGCTAATTTTGATCAGAGCCCAGAGTTGATAGAAGAACTAATTATCTGACAGACTATGTGCAGAACTCCCAGTTAAAGTGGAGTTCTTAAGTTGGCTTACTAGAGTATCATGTCTTATATATCCAGTGCTCTGGTGCTGGAACTCCTTGACTCTGCTTTTATACCTTGTCACTGCCAGTAAGTCCAATGCAAATCCTTCAGCTTCAACACTGAGTTATGGTTTTTTTCTTTGCCAAATAATAGTGAACAATATTGCAATGCAACTTTGCTTAACATGGGGTATTGCTTTAACTACTGAATAACATTCTATGCGTTTTTTTTCTCACTCTCTCGTTCAACTTTTGAGTCAGTTCTACCTTAAAAATGCATATCTCCTATTTGTAATGGGCACCACCTATGAAAAATTGTCACCATGAAATTACATACTTAGCTGCTATGTGGCACTATGTTATCCTTTTACCACAACTCTCATTCTTTGAGAATTTCTCTCGTGCAAGTTTCTTACTTAGTAACTGATACCTCTAATGTCCAGAATAAAGATTTAAACAAAACAGTTTTAAAATATTTCACAGTAATATAATTTAATTTATCAATTGAATTTTTTCTCACTGGCTATATAGAAGGCCTCTGCTTCTCACTTAAGACTGGATTTAGAATTGGTTTCTTTCTTCACAGCTATGACCCTGGACATTGAATTTTGTTTGTGTAGCCTGAACATGTGCAGTTAGTGGGATAGGGGGTGATGCGACTGAAGTGCTGGTAGAAGGACTGGACTTATGGCATGATGAGGTGGGGAGGCTTGCAGGAGAGGAGTCACTGAGGAGTACATTTGCTCTCAATTTCCACTCCAGGCACAATCTGCAGCTGTTAGCTGCTTTTCCACTTGCTACCTTCCACCTCAATGGAGAGAAAAAAAAGAGGATGAAACATGTTCAAAACAGCTTGAGAAGCGGGGCGAGAACAAGAGACACAGCTGTGGAAGAGGAAATATAAAAGTGGCAACATAACAGTGTGATAAATAACATAAAAGCAAAATAATATATTTCAAAAGGGTGATCTATGTCAATTTGGGGTTTTAGTTGCACTTACATCCCCTGGTCTAGGTAATTCCCATTCTCTAATACTGCTTCACCTGAAGATCGCACTTCACCACCATTCCACCCACAGCCTTCCTCCTAACAGGAAAGCAAAGTGGTTGCTTTGTGGATTATCAGCAATACAATGGTTGAAATAATGTATCAATTTTTGTTGGAGCAAGGCATCTTATGATTTGCCCATGTTTTTTTTCTGCACTCTTCAGCTGGAAGAATTTTTTGCGACATAATTTGCTGGAAATTTGAGCTGATAATGAACTAAAGCAATGAGATATCTGGGACCTTCATGAACGTCAGGATCACCAGAGCATCTCCAATTATCAGATGAGATTCAAGGGTCGAGAAAGAAACTGAAGAGCAACAGAGAAGGAAATAGGTTGAATGAGAGTCAAATGAGATACAGAAAGGAGGAATAGAGAGAGGAAAAAGATAAAGATTAATTGCATTAACAATTATTAAAAGGGCAGTTGTGCTATTCATTGAGCCCCAACTTTCTGCAGCTGGCTTATGGGCAATAAATGTGAAAATTCAATAAGTTCTTAAAAATAATAAGGTAAAATAGGTGAGCTGCTGTTTGAATGACGTAAACAGTTGGGGTGGTGCAAACTGACCGCAAAGTTCTGGATGTTCACAATTTGTCTCACTTCAATAATGACTGCCCGCCTCATTAATACACCATTTTTTTTTCTGGAAGTTTTGAATCTATATTTATTAATTAGCAAATCACTTGCATGGGACCAAAATTGTTTGCAGTTCTATAAAATTGAAAATTAATTGATCATCAAATTTTCACATTTTAAATGGTTTTCATATAACGTGCTGTCTAGATATGTGCTTCCAGTTGCTTGATTTCTACCAGGGATGAAAAATTTCCACCTTTTGGTAGAAATCCGACTTTTTGACTCTGGAATTCCACGCTTTAAATTCCTTCTCCAAGCTCCGTCTTCACAGAGGTGTATTTGAAGTATATTGTGCTTTAAACATTTTTTAAAAATGCAATGCAGCTCAGCTTCTGAACACAACAACAGAATGAGAATAGACTTGCTATTGAGTCTGGCAGAGAGGGATGTGTGTGTGTGGTATGCCTACACCTGGTCATCTGTGCAATGTATTGTCATATAGCTTTGTCAGATGCACTGCAGTGCGAGCTGCCGGGTGAGGAGAGATTGTACACGGTTTGTGAACATCAGAAATCATGGATTCCAGAGACACTTCTGAGATTGAATGTGGGCTGGAGCACGAGGCAGCAAGGTGGGACATCCCTGAGTGTGGCTGCTGACTGGGAGGAAAAGCAGGCGGCTGGCATCCGACTTCGAGTTGTAGAGGTACAACTGTGCAGCTTTTCCTTCCCCATTCCCCCTGCTTATGACACCTGCTTTCCAAGTCATACCTGCCCATGAGGCCAGAATTTAAGAAGTGCAAATACTTGGGAGGGTTGTTGGACTGATGAAGGTAATAGAGATAAGGAGGGGTTTGAAACGAAAGATGAGAATTTTAAAATGGAGTGTTAGGAACTAGAGAGTGCTTTAAGTAAGTGTATGTGTATTTGTCTGTGTAAGGAGTAAGTTATAGCTTTAAGTTTAATTTATTTTTTGTATGCTTGCTAAGAGAGGGTAAAACCTGGGTCTACTTTCATTTGGAGATTTCTCTATGAGATGGGGTCAGCAAGTCTGAAGCTCTGTTTGTGTACCTGCATTTTAATAAGGCTTTATGACCCTTGAAATTGCTTTGGGAAGTTAAAACAGAAGGGGAAACTGCTGTTGCCTAGCAACATGGGGCCCACAGAGATAGAAACAGAAAGTTTGAGTTCAGTTGATGATTATGATCTTAAGGTGAAGGGAGCAGTTTAAGACTCTCGCTGCACATACTAGCAGATTGCTGAGGAAAATCAGTCTAAGAATCTTAGATGAGTTGCTCTAAAGTTAAAGTAACACTGAATGTCGTGTGAGTTCTGGATCTCAATGGAGGTACCAAGTTGTCAGTAGTCAACTGGGAGAGGGAACTGCAGGAAGCAGACCCTGAAGGAAAAGGAGAAAGGTCCCAAGGAAACCTTTAAATTAAGTCAAAGAATAAGCACAGGAACCTGAAACAAGATCCCATTCAGTGAAGCTGAAGTAAGGAACGGAGGAAAAGGCTCCAAATTAAAGATGCAAGCTGCGGGGAGCGGAATTAATGCAGAGTGGGCTTGCGAGAAGCCACAAGATCTGAGGAGACAGCCAAAGGTTGGTGACTCCTTACTACAGGGCTGTAAATCAGTAGTGTTCTGTTGGCATGGCTGAGTTTCAGAGAGTGCACTGAAGGTGAAGCTTGAATGCATGAGGCGATCCAGGAGAGAGGAACATCGGTGGGAGAGATCAAAGCCCTGGAGGTGAATTCTTGTTGAAGACGCCCAAGAGAAAGGGTCACTTGGAAGAAGATTCCAAGGCAAGTTCTTCGAGTGGAGATTGCAAACTCCTGTATGAAAGACTGAGTTTCCATGAGACTGATTGGCTCGTAGTGTGATGAAAATCTGGGGGGTGTTGATGAGAGATCCATAGCATCTGCTTTTGATAAAATCTGAGACTTGATCTTGGTTCTTGATCTTATGTGTCTGACCATAGGTCACCTATTGGTTTGCATAGACTGTATACTTACTGTGAACATTAGAGTATAAGAGAGATTTTATAACTTGTGTTATCCTTATGAATTTGCCTATGCCTGTAAAGGCATGGTTGTGGGTGAAGGAGTAGTGTTATATGTTTCATCTTTCCTTGTTTAACAAAAGAATAAAACATTTTTAAAGATATAGACTCTGTGACACCATGTTTCTAAACAAAAAAATAAGGTTAGGACCTTTCAAGCCAGGTTCCACCCTGGGATCTGACTTGTCCAGTAGTAACATCAGCTGGGATCATAACAGGAGGCATTGTTTAGCCAGGAGCCAATGGTAGGTCAGTGAGCCAGGGGTAATAGGGTTTGATTTGATTAAGAAAATGGGCTGCAGAGTCTTGGATGACCTCTGGTTTACAGAGGATAGCATGTATGGATGCCACCAAGAGTACGTTAGAATAGTTAAATCTAGAGGTAACAGAGACATGGATGAGGGTTTCAGCAGCAGATAAGCTGAGGCACGGGTGGAGATGGACAATGATACAGAGGGGGAAATTGGCAATTTTAGTGATGGCGCAGTTATGTGGTTAGAAGTTCATCATGGAGTCAGAACAGTTAGGTTCAGCCTGAATCTAAGTGGGATAGAGAAGCAGAGGGATCGGGTAAAGATGCACAAATCACTAGAAGTAGCAGTGAGGCTTTATTTTTTTTTAAAGAAATCACTGGAATTCATTTCCAGAAGGATGAGGGTTAAAGATTGGTGGGAAGGAAACGAATTTGTCATGGGACCGAAGGCAACAACTTTAATCTTCCCAATATTTAATTCAAAAAAGTTTCTGCTTGTCCAATAGTGGATGTCGATCGAACAAGCAGTCTGTGAATTTACAGACAGTGGAAGGGATGACTAAAAGCTCATTTGAAGCTTGTGATTTACAAATCTGCCTTTGGAACTGGAAGTATATTCAACTGTCTAAGCTGGGCCATGAAGTAAATCAAATTCAGTGCTAGATTGTAGCCTGGAGTTTCGTCCATTGACACAATTGGGACATTGGATCCAAAAATGCCCTCATTGTTGGTGCACGTTTTGCCAATGTCAAGTTACTCCGAAGTATCCTGTCAATCTCATTCGACTATACCAAAATTTAAAATAAACATAAATCAGGTTAACCAATCAGAGGCCAACAAAAGCACTAAAACCATACCATGTATTTCTTTTTTAATTATGGACGTTTAAGTTTCAACTACTTTAACCATCATTCATGCACAAGATGGACAGATAGAAATAAATCATGTTCTAGTGTTAGTATTTATCCTGTATTACATGTATTGACTGCCCTAAACACTGAAATGTTGAAAAGCATAGGTCATTTTGGTGATTTGATACAAATGCATTGGTCCACAGTCGTGACTATAATTGAAGGTAAACAAAGGGAAAACTAATGTTTTACCCACTTGAAGTCTAATAATTCCACCCATTTGAAGTGGCCTAGAAGCATTTGCATTTCGCTACAGATCATAAAAAGTACTGTAATTACATGATTCCTTGTTAGAAAAGATTTTCAGACCTTTGAAATTTCGACCGCTCTTACCTGATTCTACCAAATGCAGCAGACTTCAATGCACGTGAATATTGTATCTGACTTCTGTCATATTTGTAGCTCTTTCTTAAATGCTAAGAAACAAATTGTTGCTTTGATATTTTCACATAATCTGGCTCAATTAGTTAGGGACTGCTATACACATTGTAACTGTCAATTTTTTTAAGCTTTCAGTGGAATAAGGTTGCTTACCCACATTATTTTCACATCAAGATGTTATTCTCTTGATTATTCAACAGAAGAGGAGAGGCATTGCTCACCCTTTTTTCATTTCCTTCCCACAAAACTTGCAATTCTTCAGGAATTCATGTTGCAAATTGCATTTCAATTGTTATAGAAATTTTCGTGCTTAATAAGTTCTTAAAACAACTTAAAAATTGAGTCAATATTTGATCATTTACTTAGTCAAACATTGTGTAAACTTATTGTGGCTCTACCTGTATTCTTTCTTACTTATAATCAAATTTGTATTAGGTGGATTTGAATTCCAACTTTATAGACTCATGACCACAACTTTTTCAGTTGCCCGATTGCACCAAAATTCTAAGTTGTAGGCATTAGTATACATCAAATTTCAATTCGTTAAAACAATTCCATGGTAAGGCTGTCAGTTCGCAAAGGTTTGCAACCAGGAGCAAGGTGCTGAGCTGAAGGAACAATGGGGATTTAACGTTTCAATGTGCAGCAATAGTCCAATCAACTACAGTCAACAAGCCAGGAGTTGAAAAAGAGCGTGCGAGAAGCCGGGAGTTGAAAAAGAGCACACTGAGAGTGGACCTGCATGAGAAGGGCAATGGCAGCAGGAAATACAGAAGTATTTGGGTGTTCTTGTGCATGAAACCCAAAAAAATGTTAGCATGCAGGTGCAGCAAGTAATTAAGAAGGCAAATGGAATTTTGACCTGTAATGCTAGGGGGTTGGAGTTCAAAAATGGAGAAGTCTTGTGACAACTGTACAGGGTGTTGGTGAGGCGGCACCTGGAGATCTGTGTACAGTTTTGGTCCCCTTATTTAAGGAAGGATATGGTGACATTGGAGGCAGTTCAAAAGAGATTCACTAGGCTGATTCCTGGGATGAAGGGTTGACTTATCAAGAACGGCTAACCAGGTTAGGCCTTTATTCATGAGTTTAGAAGAATGAGGGGTGATCTTATTAATACGTACAAGATTCTGAGGGGGCTTGATAATGTAGATGCTGAGAAGATGTTTCCACGATTGGGGAATCTTAAGCTAGGGGACATAATTACAGAATAAGGGGACACTCATTTAAAACTGAGATGCGAAGAAATTTCTTCTCTGAGGGTAGTGAATGTCTGGAATTCTCTACCCCAGGGAGTTGTGGAGGTTAGATCACTGAACGTATTTAAAGAGGAGGTAGATTTTTGAAATATTGGAGTTGAGGGCTGTGGGGAGCTGGCACGAAAGAGGAATTGAGGCCAGGGGTAGATCAACCATGATCTTTTTGAATGGTAGGCCAAATGGCCTACTCCTATTTCTCATGTTCTTATGTACTAAGTTGGGCCATGTCCATCCTTATTATTGGAACATGGATATTTGTTGTGTAAAAGATGTCCACAATATTTGTTCACACCATGTCATTCCCCTTAGAAAATAAGAATTTTAAGGGGTAGGGGAGCAGAAGGATTGGGGAAACATACACAAATCACTGGAAGTAGCAGTGCAGATTTTTTTAAAAATGGGATTCATTTCTAGAAGGATAGAATTGAAGAGCAGAGACTTTGTTAAACATTTATGGAACCTCGGCTAGACTACACTTGGAATATTGTGAACCGTTCGCCTCCATAAAAACAATATTCAGGTACTGGAGAATGTGCAAAAATGCTTTATTAGAATGATATCAGAACCGAGAAGTTATTCCTATCACATAATATAGAGCATGCTTAGGCCTCTCTCTAAGTTAGAGGTCTTTAAGATTATAAAATGTTTGTTAGGATAGTCTTAGAGATGTTGTTTCCATTTGTGGGGGACACCAGAACTTAGGGCCATAAATATAAGCTAGTCGCTAATAAATCCAACTTGGTAGTTCAGTAGAAACTTTACCCAGAGGGTGGTACCACAAGGAGTATTTCAAGGTTGGAGGAAGCCTGTGGAGCACCAGCATGGACCTGTTGGATGGAATGGCCTATTTGTACTGTGAGTGCTATGTAATTTAGTATGTACATGTTTTTTATACCCCTTTTGAGTGATTTTTGGAAAAATTAGTTTGCAATTTATACATTCTAGAGTGAGAAAATCAATTGTATAGTCACAAATCTGTCTTGAATATGGATGGAATGGTGAATGTAATGTCAGGATTTTATTATGCTTTATATAATAAAAATTAAACATTTTAAAAATTGATTTTTAAAAATTTATGTCAGTATTTTGGGGTAAATTTTTCCTCTTGATTTTTTTGCAGGTTTGACCTTGAAAATAGAACTTAAAAACACCTTTTTAATGGTCTTTTTTTAACTTTAAGCTTAAAACGATTTTCATGTGTATATAGAAGACTAAAAGTATTTCTAAGATTAAAACCATTCTAGTAGGTTGTAGAACAGCTTTACTGTTAATATGGAGGTCAGAAGATGTTCACTTTGGAAATAGAGTTTAATGCAGAACTGAGCTGTTATGTATTGTGAAAGTTCTAGATTTACTGAGTGAGTTGATCTCAGCCAGGACAATAATAGCATTGTTTCAGTTATCCTTGGTACCTCTTGAGTTAGAGGGATAGAAGATCTAGATTCCTTTGCCGATCAGTGTTCAGTAAGGCTTGCGTGCAGGAAAAGAATGGCTCAGACTCTGTTCTGATATCAGTTGAGGTTCTGTCAGTGCTTGTTACAAAGAATAATTGCTTGGGCAAGTAACTAGGGGGATGCCTTGTATCTGTAGATTTGAAGATTATTTGTGCCTTTTTAAAAATTGAAAGAAAACAAACTAGTAAGGAAAAAGATGGTCCAAACCAATTTGTCAAAATCCAAGTTACCTCTAAATGCACCTCATTAGCTGCATAACAAACAGTGAGAGAGACTGTACTAAAAACTGCCAATCTGTTATGAATTATATTGTACAGAGAACTGAAGAAGCTCTTTTAGAACACTATTTGAATGCAACTTCCTTGTACCCACTGTATATTGTCTCCAGGAATTTAATTACCGCTAAAAGCATTTCCGCTGCCATCTTTTATTTGCACCCACATTGAGTTTCTTGGATTTTTTCCTACTGGTAAAGTGGTTGTATATGGGATTCCCAACCAAGTCTAATCAGATTGCCTTGGCATGGCAGACAAGGAAAGTAAAAGCAAATGCATTGATGATGCTTTGTGTGATTTGTGGGTGCTGCATTGAGTTTACGCACTAACAGTAAACCCATGAAGTATAATTTTAATCTGTTCCATTGAATACTGTTAAATTGTATTCTTTTGAGGTATTTTAAATACAGCTTTAGTAAAAGCTGCAGTCATGTATTTTGTACTGTGCACAATTCAGCATTTGCTTTTCTTTCGTTCCTGGCAGTCACGAATTATAGAAAATTTATGGTCTCTTTTAGGGTTTTTTTTTCCTAGTTTCCTTCATTTGTTCAGTTCTGTTTGACTTTTTGTACTAAGTTTGTATTGATAGTGTTTCTTTTCTTTTTTTCTACAGCATTTTCAGTTGGCATTGATTGATTCCAACCCTTGCACTCTGTCCAAAGCGGAAAGTAAGTAGTTATATTTTTGACAAACTTGGGAGGTGGGGAATGGATTCTGTAAAAATGTTCATGTTCAAAACTAACGCAGAACTAGGGATTATTTAATTCCTGTAGTGACAGAATCACAGAATCTTAATGGCACAGAAGGAGGCCATTCGGCTCATCTTGTCTGCACTGGCTCTCCAAATGAGCATTATGACCTAGTGTCATTGCCCAGCGATTTCCCTGTAACCCTGCACATTGCTTCTATTTAAATAATCATCTAATGCCCTCTTGAATGCCTCGATTGTACCTGCCTCCACCACACTTCCAGGCAGTGCATTCCAGACCCGAACTGCTCGTTGTGTGAAAGTTTTTTTTCTCACATCACAGTTCCTCCTTTTGCAAATCACTTTAAACCTGTGCCCCCCTCGTTCTTGATCCTTTTATGAGCGGGAACAGCTTCTCCCTATCTACTATGCCCCCTCATGATTTTTGAACATCTGAATCCAATCCCCTCTTAGCCGCGTTCTCTCCAAGGAGAACAGTCCCAACCTCCCGAATCTATCCTCGTAGCTGAAGTTTTTCATCCCCGGAACCATTCTTGTAAACCTCTTCTACATTCTCTCCAATGCACTCACATCCTTCCCATAATGTGGCACTCAGAACTGTACACACTACTCCAGCTGAGGTCTAACGAGTGTCTTATATAAATTCAGGATCGACTCCCTGCTCTTGTATTCTATGCCCCTATTATTAAAGCCCAGGATACTATATGCTTTATGAACTGCTGTCTCCACCTGTCCCTGCCACTTTCAATGATCTATGCACATAAACACCCAGGTCTTTCTGCTCCTGCACTCCCTTCAAAATTTCATCCCTTGTTTTATATTGTCTGTCCATGTTCTTCTTACCAAAATGCATCACCTCTCACTTCTCCACATTGAACTTCATCTGCCACCAATCTGCCCACTCCACCAAGTTGCCTATGTCCCCTTGAAGTCCCACACTGTCCTCCTAGCAGTTCATAACACTCCAAAGCTTTGTATCATCCCCAAAATTTTTGAAATTGTCCCCTGCACACCAAGATCTAGATCATTCATATATATCCAGAAAAGCAAGGGTCCCATTAACGGCCCCTGGGAACTTGACTACAAACCTTCCTTCAGTCCAAAAAATATCCATTGATCATTGCTCTCTGCTTCCTATTTTCAGCCAATTTTGTATCCAAGTTGCTACTGTCCCTTTATTCCATGAGCTATAACTTTTCTCACAAGTCTGTTGTGTGGTACTGTATCAAATGCCTTTTGAAAGTCCATGTACACCACATCAACAGCATTACCCTCATCGAACTTTTCTGTTACCACTTCAAAAAACTCCAGGTTAGTTAAACACGATTTCCCCTTTAGAAATCCATGTTAGCTCTTCCTTATCAACCCATATTTTTCCATGTGGCTACTAATTCTATTCCAAATAATTGTTTCTAGAATCTTGCCCACCAGTGAAGATAAACAGATTGGTCTATAATTGCTGGGCTTGATTTTATAACTTTTTTTGAAAAAGTCCTCTAGCACCACCCCTGAATCTAGGGAAGACGGAAAGATTATGGCCAATGCCCCTGCAAATTCTACTCTCACTCCCTTCAGTACCCTTGGATGCATCTCATCTGGTCCCTGTGCCTTGACGACTTTTAAGTACCGACAGTCTATTCGGTACTTCATCCTTATCAGTTTTGAACCCTTCTAGTGACAAGAGTTTCCTCATCTGTCACTATGGCCTAGGGTGCATCTACCTCCTTGGTAAAGATGGATACAAAGTATTCATTTAATACCTCAGCCATGTCCCCTTCACCCAAGTGTGAGTTCCCTTTTAGGTCCCTAATCAGCCCTCCCTTTATTTTGTTGGCTGCCAGCTTTTCTTATAATCCCTCTTCGCTTCTCTAATATGCTTTTTCATCTCCCTTCTGAATCTTCTGTATTCCTTTTGGTTCTCAATTGTATTTTCTACGTGACACCTGTCATAAGTACACTATTTTTTCTTTATCTTAACTTCAATCCCCTTTTTCATCCATGGAGCTCTGGATTTGTTTGTCCTACCTTTCTCTTTCCCTTTCAATGGAATATACCTTGACTGTGCCCGAACCAGTTCTTTTTTGAAGGTAGCCCATCGTTCAGCTAGTTTTTCCTGCCAATCTTTCATTATCTGGCCAGCTACATTCTTGTCCCATCGAAGTTGGCTTTTGTTCAGTTAATTATTCTTACTCTGGATTGCCTATCGTCCTTTTCTATCATCATCCTAAAACGTACAATACAATGATCACTGTTCCCTAAATGTTCCCCAATCATTCCTTGCGTTTAAATGCCAGTTCAATGTAAACAAAGTTTGTGCACATCATTTTGTGTTCAAATTGTCAGTTTCTCAATTAACGTATAAAGAGTGCAATGTAAGTTTTTGTGCATTATGCTTTCATCCCAAAAAATTAAGCAGTGATGTGTATGCTAATTCGATCCAAGCGGCTTGGGAATCATTGGTTTGTTCACTGCTAGGTGCAACAGCTTTAACATGCACATTATTCTCTAAGATTCGTTGCTAATTATTTTGTTTATTCTTGATGGAAGGCATTTCAATTAATCCAGAATAAGAGAATGCTTAGTGATAAGCAAAGCATTGCTACCAACATTACATTCCTGATCTAATCCACTGTTGGGTTGCGTAAATTCATTTAAGGATGCACTCTGCTGAGCACTTACAGGAAGTATTACTGTAAATGATGGAGTCAATTTGAATATGTGACAGTTCTGCTCACCAGGCATTTCGGCATCAAACTTTTAATTCCCAATAGCACTGATGGAAATCAGTTTTCTGGCAGTGATACACTTGTAAAACATGTCAAATGTCAATAGATTAGATCCATGTTTACACAGTCCAGTTTAAAAATGATGCCTCAACACTGTTCTGAAGACGTCATCTGGACTCGAAACATTAACTCTTTCTCTCCACAGATGCTGTCAGACCTGCTGAGTTTTTCCAGCAATTTTTGTTTTTGTTTCAGATTTCCAGCATCCACAGTATTTTGCTTTTGTGTCTCAGCACTGGTTTAGTATGATCAATTAAAACTATTGTTCCGACCCACCTTCAGGTGAGGTTCCTCAAAGTTGTTGACCCAGGTGAGACCCCTCAATTTGTCACCATCTAGCTGGGACACCCTCAAATTGTTATGCCCCGGGTGAGGAGGGATGAACTGGCTCCCTGCCTTTATTCAGCCCCTCTGTTGGTCACAACAATATTTAATCCAAAAAGGGTACCCTTCGTGGATATCTTTTTCCCAGACCCAATTGTTCTGATTTTGAAGGAGCCAATTTGATCAGACTTTCTTCAGTTAAAGGTAAGAGTAAGTTTATTAACTTACCAAAGGGGAGAAAGGATAAAACATGCATAAAAACAAAAAACTGCGGATGTTGGAAATCCAAAACAAAAACAGAATTACCTGCAGGTCTGGCAGCATCAGCGGAGAAGAAAAGAATTGACGTTTCAAGTCCTCGTGACCCTTCAACAGAACTGAGTGAATCTTAGGAAAGGGGTGAAATATAAGCTGGTTTAAGGAGCTGGTGGGGGGGGGAGAGAGAGAGAAGTGGGTTGGGGGGGGGGGCTGGGGGCTGGGGGCTGGTGTGGTGTAATCTTTTGATTATCTGCTCCTATCGCTGCTTGCTTGTCCCTACAACCACACCACCCCCCCACTTCTCTCTCTCTCTCTCTCTCTCTCTCTCTCCCCCGCCCCGCCCCCCCCCCCTTAAACCAGCTTATATTTCACCCCTTTCCTAAGATTCACTCAGTTCTGTTGAAGGGTCATGAGGACTCGAAACGTCAACTCTTTTCTTCTCCGCCGATGCTGCCAGACCTGAGTTTTTCCAGGTAATTCTGTTAAAACATGCATAGGCGGTCATAAAGGTTAAAAGTAGGAACTTAGCTTGAAGTAAGTGAATATATATATGTATATAAAACAAAAAAGGTATACGGAACAGTCTCTCACTTGTGGAGAGCTGGTGATTGAGCGTTGCGATTCTAGTAGAGTTGACTCTGGTTGCCGAATAGTCGGTTTTGGGGTTCCACACCTGTAGGGTTGAATTCGGCCAAGAGGGAGCGAGATCGAGATTGAAGTAACTGCAAAATGGCGATTTACAAGGGTGCTGTGTGTGGCTGTTTATTCTGAGTCAAACTTCCAGCACTTGCTCTCTCTCTCAGAGCAGCCCACCAACAGACAGGCACCAGGGCAGCTTTTCAGCTCACTTTTAACCCCTTCTTTGTATATGCCAAGTGGGAAACAAATTCACAATTCTGTCTGGGCATTGTTCACAGGATTTCTTGATGAGATGATACTCATCTCCCTTTATGTCCCTTACCTGCTCTTGATCTTTTCATTGAGAACTTACGGCGTGACATCAGTTGTCTCAATTTCTCTGCTCCTCTCATCCACTCTAACCTGTCTCTTTCTGAACTTGCTGCACTCCATTCTCTCAGGTCCAACCCTGACTTTGTCATCAAACCTGCTGACAAGGGTGGTGCTGTTGTTGTCTGGCGTACTGACCTCTACCTCGCAGAGGCTGAGCGTCAACTTGCAGACACTTCCCCCTACCTCCCCCTTGACCATGACCCCACCACTGAACATCAAGCCATTGTTTCCAGGACTGTCACTGACCTCATCTCCTCTGGAGATCTTCCCTCCACAGCTCCCAATCTCATAGTCCCCCAACCCCATTTCTACCTCCTATCCAAAATCCACAAACAGGACTGTCCCGGCAGACCGATCATGTCAGCCTGTATTTATGACCTGTCTGCTTGTTGCAGAGAAATTACAAGGGGTTAAATTTTGTGTGGCAGGCATGGAGAATTGTGCGGGAGGCCACACGGAAGGTGCTGTCTAAGGGGCCTTGGTGAGTTCCTGCAGTGCATTTTGTAGATGATACACTTTGCTGCCACTGTTCATTGATGGTAGAAGGAGTGATTGCTTGTGGATGGGGTGCCACTCAAGCAGGCTGCTTTTTCCTGGATGGTGTTGAGTGTCTTGAGTGTTATTGGAGCTGCACTCATCCAGGCAAGTGGAGAGTATTCCATCACAATCCTTGTAGATTTGTGCCTTGTAGATGGTGGACAATAATTGGAGAGTCGAAGTGAGTTAACTCGCCGCTGTTTTCCTAGCCTCTGACCTATAATACCATAAGATGTAGGAGCAGAAGTAAACCATTCAGCCCATTGAGTCTGCTCCGCCATTCAATGAGATCACGGTTGATCTGATAATCCTGCACTTCACTTTCCTGCCTTTTCCCCGTAACCCTTGATTCCCTGACTGATTAAAACCTGTCTATCTCAACCTTGAATATTCTTAACAATCCAGCCTCTACAGCCCTCTGCGGTAAAGAATTCCACAGATTGACTGCCCTCTGAGAGAAGAAATTCCTCCTCACCTCTGTTTTAAATCGGTGCCCCCTTACTTTGAGATTATGCCCTCTGGTCCTAGACTCTCCCACAGGGGGAAACAGCCTCTCAGCGTCTACACTGTCAAGTCCCTGAAGAATCTTGTATGTTTCAATAAGATTGCCGCTCATTCTTCTAAACTCCAATGAGTGCAGACTCAACCTACTCGACCTCTCATAAGAAAATCCCTCCATACCCGGGATCAACCTGGTGAACCTTCTCTGGACTGCTTCCAATGCCATTATATCTTTCCTTAGATAAGGGGCCCAAAATTGTTCACAGTATTCTAGGTGTGGCGTAACGAGTGCCTTGTAAAGTTTTAGCAAGACTTCCCTATTTTTCTACTCCATTGCCTTTGAAGTAAAGGCCAACATCCCATTTGTCTTCCCTGTTACCTGTTGAACTTCTATATTAGTTTCTTGGGATTCATGCACAAGGACTCCCAAATCCTTCTGTGCTGCAACCTTCTGCAGTCATTCTCCACTTAAATAATATCCAGCTCCTCTTCTTCCTGCCAAAATGATTTGCTCTTGTAACCACAGTATTTATATGGCTCTTCCAGTTCAGTTTCGTTTTCATTACTTCAGAGTATCTCAGTGCAGAAGAGGCTCTTCAGCCCATCGAGTCTGCACCGACACATGATAAGCACCTGACCTACCTACCTACCTACCTATCCCCATTTACCAGCACTTGGCCCATAGCTTTGAATGTTATGACATGCCAAGTGCTCATCCAGGTACTTTTTAAAGGATGTGAGGCAACCTACCTCCACCACCCTCCCAGGCAGCGTATTCCAGACCGTCATCACCCTCTGGGTAAAAAAGTTTTCCTCACATCCCCCCTAAACCCCCTGCCCCTCACCTTGAACTTATGTCCCCTCGTGACTGACCCTTCAACTAAGGGGAACAACTGGTCCCTATCCACCCTGTTCATGCCCCTCATAATCTTGTACACCTTGATCAGGTCGCGCCTCAGTCTTCTCTGCTCCAACGAAAACAACCCAAGTCTATCCAACCTCTCTTTCATAGCTTAAATGTTTCATCCCAGGCAACATCCTGGTGAATCTCCTCTGCACCCCCTCCAGTGCAATCACATCCTTCCTATATTTGTGGACTATAAGTAGCATCCTTACACAGTTCGAACCTAATGGTGATTTTTGCTTTTAACTTGATTACGATTTTAAAGAATGCCACCATGATCCCTTTTCCAAGCAAGTGAGGCATATTCCCAATTGCACTTGCAAATCAAAAAAAAAGAAAAATCTTTTGTTGGAGAGACTTGAATTTATGTAATGCCTTGTGATGTCTCAAGTGACTGCATGTGCAATAGTTTAGTTGGAAGATTAGTGACTAGTGTAATGTAGGCAAGCACAGTAGCTAATTTACACAAAATCCACAAAAGAGAGTTGAGGAAAAGGAGTTCAGTCCGACCTTGGAGTGGAAAAGCTTTAGGAATACGAACATACAATTCGGGAGCTGAGTTACTCACCATAGAACCACAACCAATGATTTGCTCTTATAACCACTGTATTTACTAAGCAGCTGAAAATGGTTGAACCAAGTACACTGCCCTGAGGAACTCGAGAATAAGATGATTGGCTTCCAACAACTGGACTAGCCAAATAAATACAGTGGCTACAAGAGCAGGTTAGAGGCCAGGAATCGTGCAATGAGTAACTCACCTCCTGACTCCCCAAAGCCTGTCCACCATCTACAAGGCAGAAGTTAGGAGTGTGATGGAATACTCTCCACTTGCCTGGATGAGTAGCTCCCACAACACTCAAGAAACTCAACACCATCCAGGACAAAGCAGCCTGCTTGATTGGCACCACATCCATAAACGTTCACTCTCTCCACCACTGACGCACAGCAGCAGCAGTGTGTACCATCTGTAAAATGCATTGCATGAATTCACCAAGGCTCCTTCAGTAGAACCTTCCAAACCCATGATCACCACCATCTAGAAGGACAAGGGCAACAGATAGATGGGAACATCACCGCCTGGAAGTTCCCCTCCCATCCACTCACCATCCTGACTTGGAAATATATTGCCATTTCTTCACTGTCACTGGGTCAAAATCCTGGGACACCCTTCCTACCAGCACTATGGGCGTACCTGCAGTACATGGACTGCAGTGGTTCAAGGAGGCAGCTCACCACCACCTTCTCAAGGGCAACTAGGGATGGGCAATAAATGCTGGCCCAGCCAGAGAAGCCCACATTCCGTGAATGAATTAAAAAAAAAACACTTTCTTTGTGCTATCTATGACTTCAGCCAATAGAGAATTTTGTCCTTGATTCCCACTGATTTCAGTTTTACCTGGGCTCCATGTTTGCACTCGATCGGTTGTTGTCTTGATGTCAAGGGCAGTCATTCTCATGTCAGCTCTGGAATTTTGCTTTTGTCCGTGTTTGGACCAAGGATGCAATGAGGTTCATGGCCGAGTAGTCCAGGTAGAACCCAAACTGAGCATTGGTGATCAGGTTATTGCTTAGAAAGAAGTGTTGTTTAATAACATGTTGACAGCACCTTCCATCACTTTGCTGCTGATTGAAAGTAGATTGATGGGCTAGTAATTGACTGGTTTAGATTTGTCCTGTGTTTTGAGGACAGGACATACCTGGGCAATTTTCCACTTTGTTGACTAGCTGCCAGTTTTAAAGTTGTACTGGATCATCTTGACTGGAAGTATCGCTAGCTCTGGAACACAAGTCTCTGCACCATAGTTGGAATGTTATCAGAGCCATTAGTCTTTGCTGCATCTAGTATGGTGGAGATCTCAGGAGGATGCTTACATGGATCATCCACTCAGCACCTCTGGCTGAAGGTGGTTGAAAATGTTTCCATCTAGTCTTTTGCATTGACATGCTTGGTTCTACCACCATTCAGGATGGGGATGTTCAGAATGGGGATCTTCCACCTCCTTAGTTGTTCAGTTGCTCAACTCCATTAATGACACGATGTGTCAGGATTGTAGACTTTTTGATCTGAACTGTTGATTGCTTAGCTGTCTATAGTGTGCTCTTCCACTGTTTGACATATGTGCATAGTTCTGTTTGTAACTTCATCTAGCTTTCACATAGCTGTTTGAAAGAAAAATAATTACAATCTGTTGTGGTCACTTTGACAAACGGACCATAGGAGTCTCAGGTACAGGTCACGATCATTTATTCGAGCAATTGTAAGGGGAGAACCATCTCAATGCAGCTTGAGATAGCGCTCTGCTAAACTACAAGTATTCAACATATTTATACATTATTGGTCATGTACACGAACAGTTTCCAGATTCTGATCGCATCAACATATAGGTTTACATTAAGCAGACATCTCTGGTAACAAGTACATGCACGGTATGTCCCTATTTGTTTTCACCCAGGCAGAGGCCTTCCTTCTGACCTAAATTAGGACCATCTGTTCTTCCCCTATCTGTTGAAGAGCATACTTAATCTTAGTTGTTATTGCCATCCTCTGACTACAGTCCGTCTCAAAGGCCTTTCTGTTGTTTGCAGGCCCTTAAGGCTGTGCAAAGTTCATCTGGTAACCTTTAACTGCCAATATGCTTGGAGATTTTAAGTAATTCATTCCCTTTCACTAAGTTCTTACTGTACCCCTATATTCCCCCTAATAATTACTGTATCCCTTTATTTCCCCCTAACACTATCTAATACTGATCTGTTTTGAGAATAATTTTATATATATATTTATTGTATTTTTCATTGCTGATTCTTGTGTTCTTTTGACAATTCCAATTGAACTCCCAAGATTCAAATTTTTTCAGATCTTTAATTTTCCTGGAGCCAGCCTGAGTTTCGAATACCTGTAATCAGATTGAAAAAAGCTGACTCGTACCTATAACTGAACAGCTACTGACTTCTGTCAGCCTAAAGCTGGCCACCTTCTTTCCTTGGTTATGGAAATTGGTTATGGTTGTGAGTATATTGCTTCCTACCAAAAAGGTTGAAACCAGGTAATGAGTCAGCTGAACATTGGGAATGGATAAGTTTCCAGAGGCCTTAATACAGAAAAAAATTAATACTGGCTTAAAAAGACTAGAATTAACTAATAACAAGCACAGATCTGTAAAAGTCAAATTGCGTTTAACAAATTTCATAGAGTTCTTATGGCAATAATTTCAGGAAATGCAATGAATATTGTGTGTGTGAATTTTCAAAAGCCCTTTGGTAAGGTATCACTGAGGAATCCTTTTTTTTTAAAATAAGGCATGTCATTTTAAAGGAAATGTGGCTTTTAGAAATGATAATCCAGGGAATAAAAAGCAGCCACTTAAACATACGAATAAGGAGCAGGAGTAGGCTATTCAGCTCCTCGAGTCTGCTGCACCATTCAATAAGATCATGCCTGTTCTGATTGTGACCACCGCTCCACTTTCCTTCTCTTATATTCTTAGATTCTTGTTTGACAAGAGTGTCAATCTGCCTCTGCCTTAAAAATATTCAATGACTCTGTCTCCACCTCTATCTGAGGAAGAGAGTTCTACAGACTCATCACACTCTTGAGAGAAGATAATTCTCTTCACCATCTTAAATGAAGTGACCCCTTATTTTTAAACTTAGTCTCCTAGTTCTAGTCTCTCCCACAAGGGGAAACATCCTTTCAGCATCCATCCTGTCAAGTCCCCTCAGGATTTTATATGTTCAGTAGTTTAGCCTCTCATTCTTGTAAACTCCAATAGATACAGGCCCAACCTATCCAACCTTTCCCCATAGGATAACCCCCTCATTCCAGGATTCAGTCAAATGAACCTTCCCTGATCTGCTAATGCAATTATGTTCTTCCTTAAATAAAGGGACCAAAACCGTGCATACTCTAGGTATACTCTTGAACAAACATAGATTAAGCACAGATTTGTGAAAGGAAAATCGTGTTTAACCAGCTTGAGTTTTTTGATGAGGTAGCTGAGAGAGTTGATGTGGTCTGTGTGGACTTCCAAAAGATGTTTGATAAATTGCCACATAATAGGCATGCCAGCAAAATTAAAGCCTATGGAATAAAGGGAACCGAATGGATACGAAGTTGGCTGAGTGACAGGAAATACAGTAGTAGTGAACAGTTGTTTTTCAGACTGGAGGAATGTATCCATTGCAGTTCACCTAGGGTTAGTAAAAGGACCACTATTTTTATTGATGTATATTAATGACCTAGACTTGGGTGCACAAGGCACAATTTCAAAATTTGCAGGTGATATAAAACTTGGAAGTGTTGTGAAATGGGAGGCAGATGGTGATAGACTTCAAGAGGGCAGATGGAATTGGTGAACACGTGGCAGATTAAACCTAATGCAGAATAGTGTGCGGTGATACATTTTGGTAGGAAGAATGAGTACGGGCAGTATAAACTGAAGGGTTCAATTCTAAAGGGGGTGCAGGAACAGGGGTATATGTGCACAGATCTTTGGAGGTAGCAGGGCAGGTTGAGAAAATGGTTAATAAGGGACTGGGACTTCTTAATAGGGCATAGAGAGTAAAGCGGGCAAGTTATGCGCAAGTGGTTAGTACTTGAAATGCAGTGCCTGAGAGAGTGGTGGAAGCAAATGCAATTGTGGTTTTCAAAAGGGAATTGGTAAAGCACCTGAAGAGAGAAAATTTGCAGGGTTTCGGGGAAAAGTGGGGGAGTAGGACTAGCTAAATTATTCTTGCAGAGAGCAAGCATAGACTCAATGTGCTGAATGGTCTCCTTCTGTGCTTTAACCATTCTATAATTCTATTATTCTATGAATGTGTTGGTAAGTCACAAATTTTCAAAATCTGATAGCCTTTTGGGCCTTCTAAGATAAAGGAACCTCTGCTGTTGGCTGCAATGCTATTAACTATATTGGTCGTTAATAGCTATAAACCAAACATACAAGGAAGGTGTTGAAACTGCATAAGTTCATTGCAGAGATCATAATAACTTACCAAAAACAAAAAATGTTTGCTTTAATTAACTTACATTACGAATTTATAATTGACTTTTCCATTCAGTTTTTTTTAAAGGGGGAATTGGGTAATCGGGAGTGCAGCGAAGGTTGACTAGGCTGATACCGGGGATGGCAGGACAGTTGTATGAGGGGAGATTGATTTGACTGTATTCACCAGAGTTTAGAAGAATGAGAGTGGATCTGATTGAAACATATAAAATTCTAACAGGGCTAGACAAACTAGATGCAGGGAGCATGTTTCCCATGGTTGATGAGTCTAGAACCAGGGGCCACAGTCTCAGGATTCGGGACAGGCCATTTAGGGCTGAGATAAGGAAAAATGTCTTCACTCAGAGGGTGGTCAACCTGTGGAATTCTCTACCATAGAAGACTGTGGAGGCCGGGTCACTGAGTATATCCAAAAAAAGAATTGATAAATTTTTGGATATTAGGGGCTTCAAAGGATATGGAGAGAAAGTGGGAATATGGCGTTGAGATAGAGGATCAGCCATAATCATAACGAATGGCGGAGCAGCTCAAAGGGCCAAATGGCCTCCTCCTGCTCCTAGTTTCTATGTAAGGCATTTTTGTGGAACTCATGATCATGTCAACCAGGGACCCACGTTTGAGTGCACCTTGGGCAAATGGATGAAAATGTGTTTTCTGTGACTCCTTGGCTTCTAGATGAAATGGGCATGGACCCGTGTATATCACAACCCCATTTTGCAGCCAAAATGTAGCTAAACCATATTATTTGGGCTGATTATCATACTTATGGGGTTTACTTCATCAGCCTAAAGTAACAGGATTAATCTTAGAAACAGTCTGGGTCAAAATGAATTGGCATTTGGAGGCATATGTGCTAATAAATAAAAGCATGGATTTGTTAAAGGCAAATTGTATTTGACTAATTTGATAGAGTTCCTTTAAAGTTATGTTGATGAGGGTACTGTGATTGATTTTGTGTATATGGATTTTCAAAACATGTTAAATTAAGTATCACATAATATACTTGTTAGCAGAAATAAAGCCCATGCATAGAACTAAAAGTCAGTGGCAGCCTGGATACAAAATTGGCAAAGGGACAGAAAGTGGAGAGTCATGATGTATGGTTGTATGATGAACCTTGCACTTTTGTGGAAAAGTCTGCATTTTCTTCTTGTGAAGGTCCCTTTAATTCCAAAGTGAAACTAAGTTCTGGGAATGGAATCAATAATGTGAAATTACTAACTTGAAATTGCATTTTGGAAATACACGTGACCCAGGTTGCCATGGAAGTGAGAGTTAACTAAAGCAAAAGGTAAATAGACAAGTAATTGAGTGTCGAGATACAGCTGGTATTCTGCTACAGCTGGGCAGGAAAAGGACATTCTCGCACAGAATCACTTGGTAGCAGAAGAAGCGGTGTCTTACGGTGGAGAACAGATTTATCAAGCCAACCGGACTGATTAATGGAACTTGATATTCAAGAGGTCAGAAAAAGTATTCTGGGATTGAGGCGACTGGAGGGAAAGAGGGTGTGTTGCTGGTGACCATATCTGGAAAGTTGGACGAAGTGGAGCAATTGGCCAAGACCCTTGGCTGGCTCGACTTGGCGTGGCAATGAGTGGTGAAACTCTGCTGGAAAGCTGGGTGAAAATTTGGGAATACCCTTGATGCAATATGCATGCCAGTACCCTTTGTGATATCAGTTTAAAGTTAAATTTACTTCGCTGTTTGAAGTCATTTGCCTGTTACTTAATGTTTGAGTTATTTTTATTTTGGTTTTTTTGTTACAGTAAAAGTTTTAAAAAGTGAAATCTTCATCAGTTTCTTCTGTTGAATCATTTGAGGAACTCATTTATTTATTAAAGATATCAGTCTCTGGGGATCATAACGGTTCTGTTTTGGATGTTGTGGGATGGGGGTGGTGTTGGGTGAGTGGCGGAAGGAAGTGCAGGATGGAAGGCTGTTCAGTGGTGTTCCCCAGGGATCAGTATTGAGACCGCTGCTGCTCTTGAAATACATTAATGACTTGGGCTTGGTTATACAAGCAGGGCACAATTTCAGTGTTTGCAGATGGCACTCAACTCAGTGATAAACAATAAGAAGGATAATAACATACTTCAGTAGGGTATAGACAGACTGGTGAAATGTGTAAACACATGGCAGATGAAATGTAATAGAGAATTGTGTAGTGATGCATTTTTATAGGAAGATTGAGGAGAGGGTGGCAGGAACAAAGGTACCTGGACATTTATGTACACAAATCTTTGAAGGTGGACAGACAAGATAGAAGGCAGTTTAAAAAAGCAAATGGAGTCCTTGATTTATTAATGGATGGTTAAAATACAAAATCAAGAAAATTATAAAACGCTGCTTAGGTGTCAGTTGGAGAATTGTGTTCAATTCTGGACACAGCACTTTAATGGAAACACAGCACAGGAGGCCATTTGGCCCATTGTGTCTAAGCTAGCTCCTTAAAGAGCAATTGTATTTAGCCCCACGTTCCTGCTTTTTGTTTGTAATTCCTAAGTGCTTCATCCTCAATATGTAACCATATCCCTTCAAAATTATTTATGGAATCAACTTCCATTGCAGGGTCCCCGATCACGACAAAAAAAATCCTACCTTCCCTCTGGATCTTTTGCCAATGATTTTGAACTTATGACCAAGTTTTTTGATTCACTTTACAGCAGGAATAGTTTTCTCTATCGGAACCCATCATTATCTTGATAACCTCCTTTAGGTCATCTCTTTCCTTCTTCCAAGAAGAGCAGTCACAGCTTTTCCAACCTCTCCCATAACAGAAGTCCCTTATTCCTGGTAAGCATCCTCCATAACCTTTCTAAGGCTTTTATATCTTCCCTGAATTGCATTTCTCAAAATTGTCCACAGTACTCCAACTGAGGTCTAACCAGTGATTTATAAAGTTTTAGCACGATCTCTCTGCTTTTACGTTATCAATTTGCCCTGCCACCTTGAAGGATTTGTTTGCCTGAATGCCAAGGTACCTCTCCTCATCAACATTTTTCAAATCGTGCCATCTGCATATCTCGGGAAATATAGAGGACTTTAAACTAAGCAAGAGGGGTAGGGATCGAGCTTGGTTAGAGGTAGCAAATCAAGGGGTAGAGTCAAGGCAGGAGAGCAAAATAGTAATATGGGAAATGAGGGTCAGAGAATGGCAGGAAGGGACAAAGAGAAAACACCTAAGAATACACCAACTGTAAAGACTAGATGTTGCGAAGACAACAAGTAGACAAACTAAAGGCTCTATATCTGCCTGTAGCATTCTTAAAGTAAATGAATTGATAGCGCACATTGAAGTAAATAAATATGACCTGATAGCCATTATGGAGACATGGCTGCAGGATGACAAGGCTTGGGTCCTGAATATTGAGGGGTATATGACATTCAAGAAGAATAGGAAGCTAGGTGGAGGGGTAGCATTGTTAATCCAGAATGGCATTTGTGCAATATTTAGAGATGACCTTGGCTCAGGAGGTCAGGATTTGGGTGGAGATGAGGAATACTAGGAGAAAGAAGTCACGAGTGGGAATAGTCTACAGGCCCACAAACAGTAACCAAAATGTAGGACACAGAATACAAGAGGAAATATTGGATGCTTGTGAAGTTTGTATGGTATACCATAAAATGGCTTATATGGTCATTATCTCTCTGTTGTGGGACCTTTCTGTGTGCACATTGGTTGTACTGTCTGTTTACAGTGCGACAGTTACTGCACTTTTTGAAAGCAATTCATTGAGTGTTTTTCATTCAAACATGTGGTGCTGATATATAAAGGATAAAGAACACAGAAGGAAATTATTTTCCAGCACAATTGTATCATTATATCAATACTGTTTGGACAGGGGTTATTGTGCAGCTCTGCTGTCCATGAATAAACAGTTTTGTGCAGATGTAAACTAATTTAAGTAATCATAGGATAATTTAAAATTTTGGTACTATTAGGGTCAAATGTATTGTGGGTTGCAGTTTCTTTGTCATTTTTTTGAATATGGAGGAAATGGATATTAACCTAGTTGGTGTACAATTGATTTAAATCCTGACTCGGCGGTATAGCTGTGTAATAATGTACTGCTTATTTGCAGACTCCAAGTAACCATCTACAGCATCCTGTAAATTTTCCTTGACAATTGTGAAAGTGTGAATTTTACATCACTGTTCAGTAACAAGAACTTACTGCTACAATAGAATAAAATAACAATTGCTCTCCAAGTAAAATGTACCATTCTCACTTATTTAACTAGTATGTATTTCATACTTTTTCTGTTTTAATACCTAAAAAAAAATCCAGTGTTGTCTGTTTCTCACCTTATAGAAGAATGTTCATTTTATTTTAAAGTATTTTTGAATGCATTGTTCATGCAGAAAACTACATTATTAGAGTTATGTCAGTTATGGTATTGGGGCTTGCAGACATACAAATTGACCCACAGTGTTTATTCACACTTTTTAAAAATAATATAAACCAAGAAACTAAGATATTTCCTTTCTGAGAATAGTTATAATATTAAATACTTAAATAATTTATTCCAGAATTGCTGCAAGATATTTTTTATTTGTTTGCCGTTTACTTAAACATATTCTTGTTGGCTAATTTGGGATTGTTGAAAGCTTTGCATTCTTGGTGTCAATGAAGTGGCCTTATCCTGTTCTGCACTGTCACCTTGCCACACTGTCTCGGTGATCTTTTTACTCCCCCACACAGCAAAAGCAGCTTTCTGTGCCATGACTAGGCATAACCATTGTCCTTTAAATTATTTCAGTGCAGATGGAAAAATTCATTTTTGCTGATGGCTGTAAATACAGGGGTGGGATTTCCCTAAAGGCTTCCTCCCATGCTGGTCTGGACAAATCAGTGTTGCTTAAAGCACAAACACCTTTTATATTGTAGCTGTTAACTGAAGTATTAATTCTTTGCTCTGCCCTCACCTCCCACCATCATTCACCTCACTTCCATTTCACCCTGAATACAACACGAATTTCTTCCCCTCACTAGCTTCACCCACTCCTATGATTCTACTGGACCATGAACATTTTGAGTTGTTGCTAGTCTTGAGGTTTTTTTTTACAGTTTGTTAACTTAATGCACGTAATGTACTCTTAGGTTATTTTTCTGCTCAACCACCTTCTCTGTCTATCCCTTCCACCCTTCCCCCATTCTAATTTGCTTCTGAGAAAGCCACTGTGACTGCATTCAAGATTGTCTTTGAAAATACTTTTGTTATTGAAAGTACTTGCTTTTACTAAGAAAGTAAAAGTACAGTATTGACTTCAAACTTACAGCCAGTTCCCTCGTGGCTGCCCTGCTTTTTTTCAATGGCACTCTGCAGTACTTCTATTTCTGTTAACACCAAATTTCCATTTCCCTTCCTTTCCATTACTCCTACAAAATCTTTCCAACACCAGCAAAGCATAACCCCTCACCCACCTGTAGACATTTGCAACATCTTCCCTTACATTTTCTCTGGATTGTGATGTTTTCATAAGATAAACATAGGAATAAAATTCAGTACATACATCTGGAATGCAGCTAAACAAAAGCAGGTTTACAATTTCTACAAAAATGTAAATATAACTTGGACCTACGGTTGCATAATACTTTAAAACAATATTATTTCACTTGAATGCCAGTGAATTATGGTGACTAGATAATTTTGCATTGCCCAGTAATATTCTCTCTGATTCTTATTGAGCAATACCTTGGGAAATTCATTGGGATATTTGGAAATTCACAAGGGATGTTTCTATACCAGCATTTAATATCTTTGGTGCTTGAATGAGTTCCACAGTCTTATCTGGAAATTATTTTCCTTGTGCTGTTGCTACATTTTTAGATAATCTTGGTTTGACATTGTTCTTGTACTGTCAATTGAATATCTTGCTAATTGAATATATAGTAAAATTACAATGTAAATTATAACATATTTAAAAAATGAAATTGTTTACAATGTCCACTACTAAAATTAATCCCTCTTTTGTTGCAGTTCAGTTCCATGTTGCTCACTTGTATGAAATCCAGGTAAGCGATCCTCATATCTATCAAACTGACTCTCTTTAATGGCTTCTTCGGTTATATTCAGGGAGAATCTGCACATACTATCTTCACAGGATGTGTAAATGAGGTTGTTTAGGGAGGATGAGTTAGTGAGGTGGTGGGAGGCTTTGCGGAGCTGGGGTCTGTCTCGGAAATTAATTGGTGCTTTGTGTACAAAGCCGTGCAAATCAAAATTCATCCAAAAAGATTTAAATAAATACTATACACTCAAGAGATGTAAAATCGGGCATGATAGCAGATCTAACTTTAATTTGCATGTTTATGCAATTCATAATACTTCATTGTCTTCAAATGCAGATTATGTCATGTTGATGAAGTAGAATTTTCTTAATGGAGCTATTTTATGATGGCCAATTTTTTTTTCAAATTTTATTTAAGCAAATTAATCTATGAAGAATAATTTGGTGCCTGAAGAGCTGTTGCTTTGCAAATGGAATGATGTGGCAGAGCATTGTTTACATCTTTTGGTCAAGTTTCTAAGATCTTTACAAGGCAGCTGACAGTTAGCTGGAATTTATTTGATTTGTTTGTATTTTTCAAGACATTGTTAACTTAATCAGGAAATGGTAACATTTTAAGGTTTACATTGGGAATTTCAATCACTGGAGAAACTGATTTTCAAAATGGTTAGCTGGCAAATCTAGGATTTGCACAAATGTGTAATAAAAAGCAGGCGTCTTAAAAGTTCTTTTTGAGAGTGACTTTTTCTTTTTTTAAAATGGCCTGAAAATGACCATGCCATACTGAAGTTGTTGGCAAGATTAGTATTTGCCACAAAGTACAATTGGTATAACAGTAAAGATTACTTGTACACAATTTTCTCTTAAGCTTTCAAATGGATGTCTAATTGTGATTTGTAACCAAATTCACTTGAGTGCCATGTTTGTGTTGATTGAAACTCCCATTTTTATCAGGAAACAACATTTACTAGCACCCATGGGGAAAAGTATAGGGGCCATCATTGTAACAGGCAGAGCAACTTTATGGCATTTGCATATCTTCCTCATTACACTGTCTAGCTCTGAGTGCATAATGGTGCTGCGTTAGGCAATAAAGTCTGGAAATGAGTGCTGACCAGCATTCTTCCTTTGATAATCTAATCATTCTGAAAGTCTAATAAGTTTCCAATAGAAACAAAGTAATGATTGATTAAAACACAATTACCTGGTTTTGAATATTTTGTTCACTATTTCTCATGGAATGACCCCAGTTTTAGTTATTGATGCATTCTGTTTTATTCAGATCACCAATTAGATTAAAAACTTACATTACAACAGCCTCTAACATTTAAGTTAGTTTGCAGGATCACACAACGGTCAAACTTTTAAAAAAAAATTGTTGCATTGTTTTCATGCTCAACCCAACAGGTCAACACAAACACTGCCAGAATTGTACTTAATTTTCCAGATGTGTTAATATCTATTTTTTTGAATGGAATAGGAAGGAATAGAACTGTGAACTTTCAGTGAACATGTTTCACATACAAGGGTTTTATACTTTTGGTATATCAGATATAAAGCATTGTACCTGTAATAGAAAATATAATTCACAGGATAAAGCACACTGGTAATTTGGGGTTGTATTACAAATAGGAATTACAACTGTCTAAATAGCATTGAAAATATTATTGCATGCTTGATTACTCTAGAATACAACCTCTATAATTTTGCTATTATACCTGATGCCCTAGTTCTGCCAATTTTTTCCTCGTCCCCTCAAAAATTTGACTTCCTGCTGGTGTGCAATTCCACAAGTGCCAGCATTCTTGTAGTAGTTTGGTCAAGTGGTCATTATGTATGTGAACTTAGAATATGAGTAACAACAGGCTATATGTCCCCGGGGAAAGGCATCGTGCCTTTACCCAATTTCTTTGTGTGAGCACTTAGGTTGTTGGTTAGCAATCAAAGTTGGAAGCCTGATGGATTTCTTTTCCCCACACTCAGATTAATTATAGCATTGCACCACCTAAAGCTTAGCATCCTCTCACCACAAGCCTCCGACTATGCCTGACCTCAGGCTTGCCACTTTCCCCCCTTTTATAGCACTGAGTGCATGTCAGTTGGGGCCTCAATTACTTCCCACTGTGCAGTTGCTTCCTCTAAGCTGCTGTGTTCCTGATGCATGTGATTCATCTGCCATTGGAAAATAGGCATTGCAGGCACAAAATCTCTCAATTTCCTCCTTAAGCACTTTAATTGCCTTCCTGCCACTGATGTGTGGGTTGCCAACAAGATACCCGACCCACCCCTGGGAATGACGGAAGGAGGTGGGATGACTTCAGGATGCTAGCTCAAAGCTTTATTCCCAATGTTTCGGCACCCTCTCCCCCCCCACAGCGCCAACAGCTTGGGAAAATTTCCTGTATTAGGTGGAAATGAAATATGGCTTCCACTGTTGATTGATCATTAATGGTTGCTCGGGATTCAGTAGGATGAATGAAAGGACACTTCTGGGCACAGAAAGCAGAGTCTGTTACTGACACATGGTGCCTTTCTGGATATTTTCCTGTATATGGTGAGATAATTATACCATCACTAATGTCCTTTAGTGAATGAAATTTTTTGTTGACTCTTAATAACCCCCTGAAATGGACTCGCAAGCCGCCCAGCTATATCAAACCAGCCCAAAAAAATTTAATAAAAATAAAACTGGACAGACCACCTGGCATCGACCTATCACCAGACATGACGAAGAGAAACCCAGCCCTGTCGAACCTACAAAGCCCTTTCATTAACGTCTTGGGACTTGTGCCAAAATTGGGAGAGCTGTCCCACAGGCTTAAGAAGCTGACTGTCAGTAATACTCTCAGCATCATACCTTTCAACCAGTGCTCCTCCATCACCATGTCCTGTCCACGTGGCATGACAGATTGACCAGAGGTGGTGGCACAGTATAGAGCCAGGTGTGGCCCTGGGAGTCCTCAGTGTTGTCTCTAGACCTCTTGAAGTCTCATGGAATCAGGGCAAACATTGTTAAGGAATGCTCTGATTGGTTACCATCCACTGCCCTCCCTCAAATGAAGAATAAGTACCCCTCCAGGTTGAACACTTAAAAGAAGCACAGAGGGTTGCAATGTACTCTGGTTAGATGATTCAGTTTCTGCACCAAGCGTGGCTTGGTAGCACCACTACTGACCGAGCTAACCAAGGACATATCTGCTAGACTTGGCCTGCGTCAGATGGTGAAAGAACCAACAAAAGGGAAAACCTGCTTGGCCTTGTCCTCGCCAATCTATTTGCTGCAGATATGTCTATCATTGCCAGTATTGTTAGGAGTGACCACCACACAGTCCTTGTGGTGACGAAATCCCATCTCCTCGCTAAGTATTGCATGGGACTACCACCCTGCTAAATGGAATAGATTCAGACCTGATCTGGCAGCTCAAAATTGGGCATCCATAATGCACTATGGGGCATGAACGCTGTGTGTAACCTCAGGACCCAGCATCCATCACACTACCATTATCATTAAGCCAAGGGATCAACCCTGGTTTAGTGAGGAGTGTAGGAGATCATGTTAGGAACAGCACCAGGTGCTGGTTAAGCTACAAAGTAGACTTACATGCATACTTAACAGCGGAGGCAACATGCTATAGGAATGCTGAGCAATCCAGCAATCAATGGATCAGATCAAAGCCCTGCAGTTCTACCACACCCAGATGTGAATGGTTATGGACAATTAAATTACATCGGGGGAGGCTCCATGAACATTGTCATCCTCAATGATGGAACCCAGCATGGCTGTGTAAAAGCCAAGGCTGAAGCTTTTCCAACCATCTCTGGCCAGAAGTGCCTCTGTGGATGGTCTTTGTTGAGCTTCACAGATGCCATTCTCCAGCTCATTCAGTTCACTCCATGGCATATCAAGAAACAGCTGAGTGCACGGGCTACAACAATAACGTTCCGGCTATAGTGCTGAAGTCTTAGCTATGTCTCTAGCCAAGCTGTTTCTGCAACACTGATATTTACCCCACAAAGTGGAAATTGCCAGTTATGCCCAGTCCACAAAAAGCAGGACAAATCCAATCTGGCCAATTACTGCCCTTCATTCTACTGTCAGCCATCAAAGTGATGGACATGTCATCAACAATGCAATCAAGTGACACTTGCTCACCAATAAATTGTTTACTGATGCTCAGTTTGGATTCCGCCTGAACCACTTGCTTCCAGACTTCATTTTAGCATTAATCCAAATATAGACAAAAGAGCTGAATTCCAGAGGTGATGTGAGACTGACTGTCCTTGACTTCAAAGCCACAATAGACTGAGAATGGCATCAAGGAGTCCTACTGAAATTTAATTCAGTGGGGATGGGGAAAAGCGCTTCATTGGTTGGAGTCATAGCTATCATAAAGGAATATGGTTGTGGTTATTGGAGGCCTCAGCCTCGAGACACTGCTGCTGGAGTTCCTCAGGATGGTATCTTAACCATCTTCAGCTGTTTCATCAATAAGCTTCCTTCCATCATAAGACGAGAAGTGGGGATGTTTGCTGTTGATTGCGCAATATTCAATTCCATTTGCAACTCCTCAGATAATGAAACTGTCTTTGCCTGCATGTAGAGACAACCTTCAGGCTAAGACTGATAAGTAACATTCACACCAGGCAATGACCATCTCCAATAAAAGAGAATTACTTGCTGTTCAGTGACATTGCCGCTGTTAATCAGAAACTTACCTAGACCAGCTATGTAAAACAAATATGGCCACAAGAGCTGGTCAGAGGTGTGAAAACCTGCTGTGACCAACTCTCCTCTTGACTCCTTGGAACCTTTTCAACATAAAAGGTACAAGGCATAGCTATTATTTCTTAAAAGGTATTTGGTTGCTGTATTGGAACTTTCTAATGCTGAACTGTTTTTGTTTATTATAGTGACTATAAAATAATTCACAATTCATGGAATTTTCAAAGCTGGTCATTTATAAAAAGCAGTTCTGTACAGTGGAGAAACATGTAGATATTGAAAGCAATGCAGGAATTTATCTGCATTTAAAACAGAATGAGAACAGAGTGACACTTACAGATTTTTGTCTGGGCTGCACTCTAAAACTTTATTTTGGATTCTTACCTGACAAGTTTTTAGTATAGTAAGATACTACTTCCCTATAGTTTGTAGAAATAATTCATGAACTCCGCAGTTCCCATTGAATTTGAAGCATGTTTGTTTATGGATTTGCTATTTTTAAGGAAATGTTCATTTGGTGGTTTATGACTTTCATTTTTAAATGGGGAGTCAAGGGTTATAGGGGGCAGCTGACAAAGTGGAGTTGAGACGCAACCAGGTCAACCATGGTCTTATTGAATGGTGGAGCAGGCTCGAAGGGCTGAATGGACTATCCTGCTCCGAAGTCATTATGTTCCTGTGTAGCCTGCAATCATTAGTATCGAGCTATTATTTTAGCCTCATTCTTCCTGTTTTAGAAGAAAGTACCTTCTGTCTGGCATTAGCTTGCGAAAGGCCCCCTAAATCTATTGCCGGAAAAAACCTGCAGCTCCTGTGTTCCATCACTCTATTACAGACCATATTAGTGGGCCAGCAATAGTGCTATTAAGTTGTAGGAACTGTGATCTTATATTGTTTGTCTCTCATTGAAAAGTTTCTGTTGAAAATGTTCAATTAAATGATCAGAGGAGAAGCTTGACTATTGTGTTCTCATTTTACTTAGACAAGAACTGTACGCATCTACTTTTTCCAACTTTGTTTATCTGTTAACTACTGGCTTAAATCCCATCTTGAGTTACATGCAGAACGCAATTGACCCTAAATATGTTGTGAAATCCTGTTTTGCCCACAAGAGTCCCCTCCCCCTTAATCCATGTTTTCTGTTGGACCTGGTTTTCTAGTCTGCAATTGTCATTTCCTTGGTCTCTTTGTGACAGCAGTGTTCAGAAAGCATCTTTCACTCCTGTTTGTGTGGTTCCAGCTCCAAGAACAAAAGCTGTAAATGTTTTAGTTGCCAAGAGCTTTAGGGTTGTTTCAACTGAAAATTGCTTTAGACAGTTTCTTTTTTCTCCCCCTGCCCCCACAACTGCAGAGAAAGTATCGTGCTGCAAAGGAAGCCTATGAACAACTTTTGCAAACGGAGAATCTTTCCGCACAAGTGAAAGCAAATATTCTACAGCAGCTCGGTAAGTGTCTCAGGCACTTTTTTCAATTTCCTTTTATAATCGCAAATTATCGAATTTTTGTTACGTTCTAAATAGGAAGAAGGCATTGAAATTGTCAGAGTTGACAGTAATGTGTTTCAATCCCGAGGCAAATGTTCAAAACTAATTTGCATTGAAGCTTAAGAAATTTTCAATATGACTTATTGCAATAGAATTTACATTTTAATATTATTTTAGTTATTAACATCTGAGATTTTTATTTATTGTCTAGTCGATAGTAGGACCCATTATATTTAAATGGCTGATTTTTCTCATTTTTTAAAAGGGTTAAAAATATGATCTATGAATGCGTATCAGTCAAAATGAATGCAGTGTTGAGTTGTAGTAATATACATTTCTCTCTTCTGAGAGATCTGTGCCATCAGAACCATTTTGCAACCCTTTCCCTGGGCCTCTATATGACTATATCTGTCCTGTTCCACAGCCTGAAATTACAATGAAGTGATTTACAACCTGATCCAGCTAAGCCAAATCTCCCCTTTAAATATAGTTTAGGAGGAACAAAATGAAATGTTTATTTTTCAGACAGTTAAACTTTCCTTCATTCTAAATTAGTGTTTTTGAATATAAACAACTTTATGCTTTATTTCAAAGTTGACTATGCTTCAGAATTCAAAATCCATAGTTTGAAACTGTTAACCTCTGAAAAGAATCTATGCATGTGGGTTGAAAATCCTTTGCTTTACTGTGATGCTAATCCTCTGCTAGCCATTTCTATATGATCCAGATAATGTTTGCTTCAAATGCGTATTGTTGATTTATACCTTGGATGACTTCATTTGGCATTACTGCACCCAAATGTTGGGATTCTTAGTTCATTGTAAGCTTATCCATAAGTTTTCTACCTTTACTTTGACATGCAGTATTATTAAAAAATTGGCTATGTGGGTGCTCAATACCTGGTAGTAATTTTAAAACAGTTTTTCAGTTATGGAAAGGAAATGCATGCCATTTACATGAGCTTTAAAATATCTGTACACCTCTATTTCTTGAATATCAAGGATATGGCCATCTTTTCGTAAGATGTGTGGTGATATGTTTACACTAACATTTGTTCCAGGACCATATTCTGGGAACATTTGGTTTTGTTTTATGCTGTTCACTGTTCATTTGGTATAATTTTATGTTTTGGCCTTTTTTGTACTGTTGTATTAGCAGGAACCATGAAATCACATTTTTGTGAAGAATAAATAACCCAGAATATAACTTCACTAATGTTGGTCTTATAATAAGTATGATAAATGTTTAGATTCCTTTAGCTTCAGTACTAGACAAATGGTTTTAATTTATAATTTAACTTACTTACTGCAATTTGCATTGGCATGTGCTTTCAAATTGCCTCACACTGAAAGTAAATTCTAATGTAACTTTATTTTAAAAGTCCCCCCAGACACGCTTAGCTCTTTGGGCACAAGTTGGGGATTGATTGCAGTTTCCATTAGCTGAGAACTAATCACACCAGAGTGGTGTCCTGTCATAAATCTATTCACATTGCCTTTAGAGCTGTTTTGCTGACCATCTCTGCCATGTTGCTATGGCAATTCCATTGTTGACTTCTAACCACAGGTGCTTAAAATACTGGCTTCTTATTGAAACAGTATCTTCCAAAGGAACTTGGGAAACATTTTATGTCTGGTTGCTGCCTCTGTTCTCTATCCACTGTGTTTTTATGTCTGGTTCACAAGTTAGGTTGTTTATGTTAAAGTGATGGCTTTAATCAGGCTAATCTTTATACAACCAACTGCGAATATACGGCCTTGTATTGATATTCTTCCATTTAGTTTTACTTCTGTAAGATTAAATAATTTTTTCATCTTCATAGGCTTTTTACCTTTTTAATTGTCTAAGGTTACTTCTAGCTCTGCTGAAAAACTGTAGCTGTGAATTAGATCCTTGCTGTGAAGTGCACTTTTTCCATGTAGTATGCATGCCATGTGTTTACTTTTTCTATTCAATAAATGCAATAAGAATTAAAGTTCTAGATTGACAGGTTTCATCATCTGCTTAGAAAGTGACTACATTTCAGTGCGCATTATATTGTAAAAGTTCAATATCCAAAGACTTCTGAGATTCATAGATGATATCATTTGAAAGTCCAAATCAAGTGTTACATTTTCATTACTGGTTTCTTATAGGTGATATATTGGTGTGATGTACATCCCAGTTTTTACTGAAATGGCTGTTGTATGATTTTCATGCCAATATTATTGATTAGGGTAAATATCTTTTTATCTCAATCCCTTATAAAAGTAACCTTAATTTAGTTCAAATTCCAAAGGAAAGATGGTCAGCGCTAGGTCCCAAAATGCCTCTGCAGTCATTCCATCCTTTCTGCCCTCATGCCCTTTGCCCATGGGCAAAATTGCCATAAACTGTATTCTTAAGCTCCGTATGTGTTTTGATCCTTGAATTGCATGTCAAATAAATGGAAAATCATGTGTGAAGCTGAAAGAGTTGTAATCTTGAGGATTGGGAGGGTGTTTCAAACTGGAAGATGATCCATTTTCTCTCCCTCACATAGAGCAAGACAAAGAAGCAGCCTGGAAATTTTAGGAAATGTGCCTCCATCAATACCTGAAAAGATGAAGGCTTAGACACTTTAAACGTATGCAGAGATAAGGATGAAATTTAACGAGAAAGTATAGAACAGCTTACCAGTTCAATATGCCACTAAGCTTTCCACTACTTGTCCAGCTAGAATCTGTCTACCCCTTAGGGTAGTGAGGTGAAAAGGCACACAGCCTGAATGATTTACTGAGTCAATCAGGTTTCAGGGAGACAGAATGTCTCCATTATTGTTGCTCTTGCATAGAGCAAACATGGACATGCCAGCCAAATGGCCTCTTTTTGTGTTGCAACCATTCTATGATTTTATTAAATGTCTTAGAATACTGCAGATTATCCATTGACATAATCATTCCTTTGGAATTTGAACTAAATTTGAATGTTACTTCTATAAGGGATTGAGATAAAAAGGTTTTGGTAACTGATTCCTGTTTGCCATAGAAGATTGACTTAGTTTCAAACTTCTATCATGTGGTCAAATGGAACCACTTTGACTGCGGAGAGATATTACTTACCTCTTATCCCCATTCCCCCTTCAGAAGCTTTGTTAGTACTTGTGTCTTGTCATTGCCACCTGTCTTTTCCATTTGAGGGTGAAGTCAACTTGTCGTCACGAGTTTCTGCCATGGGTGGCCTTGTAATTGAACAGACCAGTTATCGACCTGCATATCTTTGGGCACATGGGGCACGTTGTCCCATAAAGTAGTGAAAAGGGCACTAGCGTTTGTTCCATTGAATAGAGACATTGCTGATGGAATTTCTCTAGCAGTGCAAGGCATTGGAATAAAAGGGACAATAGTAATGTGGATGCAAAATTTGGGCTTTCCAATTGGAGAGAGTGTAGAAGAGGTTTACAAGAATAGTTCCAGGGAATCAAGGCCATTGAGTTATAATGAGGCCATTCAGTTGTAAGGAAACATTGGAGAAGTTGGGACTGTTTTGGAGAGGAGAAGGCTAAGAGGAGACTTGATAGAAGTTTTCAAAATCATGAGGGATCTGAGCAGAGCCAATAAGGAGAAACTGTTCCCGCTCGTAAACAGATTGAGAACCAGAGGGCACAGTTTTAAAGTGTTTTGCAAAAGAAGCAAATGTGAGGTGAGAAAATACTTTTTCACACAGCAAGTAGTTAGGGTTTGGAATGCACTGCCTGGAAGTGTGGTGGAGACAGATTCAATTGAGGCATTCAAGAGGGCATTGGATGATTATTTAAATAGAAACAATGTGCGTGCTTACAGCGAAAAGGCACGAGATTGGCACGAAGTTAAAATGCTCAGAGGACTGGTGCAGACATGATGGGCCAAATGGCCTCCTCCTACACCATAATGATTCTGTGATTCTGCCTTGGTACTAGATGATTGAACAAGTCGATCATCTGTCCAACAGGCATCAGTTGCCACATGGATCAAATGATGCAGACATCACTTAGATCTTTGACCCGAACATTGACATAATCTAGGAGGTGCCAGTGCTTTGATCTAGGATGCATCCATGTGGTTTTTTATTTGTCCTTCTGGTGGAAGAAGGTGTTTGTTATGACGATGCCATGCTGAGCACACTGTCAGCAGCAGGATATCATTTGCATTGGCTTTGCCCACCCCATTTTTTACCAGTCATTCTGCTCAAGACATCTGAGTCACTGCCAATCCTGGCATTAAAATACCCCAGAAGGATGATCGTTTCTTTTTTGGAGGCAGCAGGACATCTTCTCTAGCCCCTCCCCATTTGGGCTGAGCTGAGGGTATCCTGAAGAGGCTGCGCAGCCACAAACGCTGGCATCCAAAAATACCTCTGTCCCAACACAGTCACTTGTGAGCAGATTTTTGACGAGAGACTAGGTTCACTGTCCCTGTTGCCAATTCCCCAGCACCACAGGACTTTGCAAATGGACTGTGGTAGAAGCCTGCTCATGACTTTGTTTAGGAGGGGACTGTGGAGCACTGTCATTATCCACATAAGCTTGATGAGTTGCCGATTAGATTTCAGTAAAGCGTCTAACCACGATGACCGGGGCCACTTTGCCACTGCAGCCTCCTGCCTTCACAGCCAGTGAGACACATGGTCTTTCTTCACTTGTTCTGCTGTTGAGGATTTTTTTGATCTGCACTTTGTTAAGTACTTCTGCCCTGATCCTGACCTTGCCACTATGGGTGACCCTACCAGGAGCAAGGAGCATTACTCATGGGATTGTTGGAATGCACAAGCCTCTCCCATCAGGTCAAGGTGACAATCCATGGAGAAAATAGTTGTGCATTAGTCAGTTAGCATGCATGGGCTTGAAACCCTGGTGGGGAGCTTCAGTAGCAACAGCATTTATAAGCTGGTAGGTACCAAGCCTTGGAAGATCTTTGCAAATCAAGTCATGCCTTCAGGTCCAACCCAATCAACCAAACAACAGAGGTCTGTCTTTAGCATAGGGGAATAACTTGCACAGGGCAGCTAGTGGCGTGCTAGTCATTTTGATTCTGTTCATCTTTAGGCCCATGTTTATCCATCACCAAATCTTTAATACAGGTCCTCTTGTGAAGTGTTTTGCAAACAGACATAACCATGTAAGCCTGATTTGCCCCCCCCCCCCTTTCCCCCCTGCACCCCTCCCAGGATACCCTTCTGACCAATTAATGTAGACAAAATCCATGATTGATCTGTCCTTGAAACCATTTATCCTTTTTTGCCAAAAAATCCACCTCACAACTTGGTCATGTGTCTCAGTATGGGCTGGAGGAGGCGCTTTTCTTGTATTTCTTGAAATTCTGCAAAATAAAGGAGAACTGTTTAGATGCTTTTATACACCACAAGCTTAACTTGAAATAAAAATGGAAAATACTAGAAATACGCAGCAGGTGACTCAACATCTGCAAAGAAAGAAACAAGTTATAATTCATTATAACGAAAACAATGGGTAAAAAGAGGCAAAACCAAAGAACTTGATACCAATGTGGCTCTGAAGGCCGTTCAGGATCTCCAGGTACTGATGTGCATCACCAATTGGAAGAGACCTCTGTATCTTGTAGTCAATGCCATGAAGTTGCCTCTTGAGCCATACAATACCAGAGTATGATATTTGGGAGCACCAACCATAGAAGGCACCAGATATCTCCTGAAAAGTTGTGTTACAATAATTTCAGAAAAATTCACCACTTAAGATGCTATCCAACACATCAGTTCATTAGTTGCATCAATGAATATAAATGAATAACCTTATTTCACACTTGTTTTGACAGAGGGCTTCAGTCAGTTGATCATACAAACAAAGAGCAGGAGTAGGCCATTCAGCCCCTTGAGCCTGCTCCACCACTTAATAAGATCACGGCTGATCTGGTAGTAACCTGAAATCTGCATCCCACCTACTCGCGATAACCTATAATCCCTTTGCTTACCAAGAATCTATCCACCTCTGCCTTAAAAATATTCAAAGACTCTACTTCCGCCATCTTTTCAGGAAGAGAGTTCCAACGACTCAACTCTGAGTGAAAAATTTCACATCATCTGTTTTAAATGAGTGACCTCCTATTTTTAAACAGGAACCCCTAGTTCTAGATTCTCCCACATCCTCTCCACATCCACCCTGTCAAGACCCCACAGGATCTTGTATGTTTCAATCAAGTTGTCTCTTACTCTTCTAAACTCCAGCGTCTTACTAACACAGCAAATTGTCTGGCCCCTCCCACTCTCTGTAATTTCCTTTAGTCCTCAGAAATATCTGTACTGCTTTAAATCTGACCTCATGTGCATCCCCAATTTTAATCGCCCCACCACTAGTGGCCGGGCCTCCAACTGCCAAGTCCTAAGTTATGGAATTCCCTCCTAAACTTTTCCACCTCTCTGCCTCGTTTTCTTCCTTTTAAGACGAACCTCAAAACTTCTCTCTTTGACCAAGCTTTTTGATTATCAGAACTAATATCTCCTATGTGGCTCGATGTTGTATTTGTTTTTTTTTAAGATCCCTGTGAAGCACCTTGGAATGTTTTGTTACATTAAAGTTGTTAAATAAATACAAGTTATTGGGTCAAACATCAATTTAATATGGTGCTCCCTCCACATCCAAGAGGCATCCTCACAGGTTTTAGAGCTCTGGTCTTAACTGTTGGCAGTAATCCAGAGGAACCTTTCAGTTCACAATGGACAACAGATTTCAAGCAGTGGCAAAATGTCATTTTGAGGCATTCCAGCATGCCATCGAAGATGGAATAGATGAAGAGGAGGGGACATGGAAAGGAGGCCAAAATCTGAGGTGTGTAGGATGGTACTGGCAGTTAAGGTTAGAGAAAATTAGAGTTAGGCAGAAGTGAGAATGTGGAAATGGGGGTAAGGGTTTTCTCTCTATGTTCATAAAATCAGTTTTCACTTCTATGTTTCCCACGTTTTTTTTTCTCAGTTTCAATACGCTATTTAAATGAGCAAACAGAAATGAAAACCTTGTTGAACTATTAAGCCATTTGCTTAAGCTATTTGTCTCAAATAATTTCAGGGTTACTTCCAAGTGAATGTTTATATGCAAATACATTATCACCTTCTAAATGTATAGTTGAACTGATTCTTTCCCTAAATACTTACAGACAACCCTAGAATATTTCTTAGTTGTAAGTGACTAAGTTAATTAAATAGTTTGTTTTTATTCTAATACGCATTTGATTTTAGATTTCCTGCTGGAGTGAATTCAAAATACTATTACATTTATATAACAGCTTTAAGAAAGAAAAACATCCTCTTTCACTAATGCAGCACACCTTCACAGAAGGAAACATTAGTAAGTGGCACTGAGATTGCTGAAGGAGGTGACTTTTAAGCAGGCTCTTAAAAGCAGAGAGAAGTGGAGAGGTTTAGTGAGGGCATTCCAGACTCTAGGGCCTCGATAGCTTCAGAAATGATCACCAATGCCAGATTAAGAAGAGTACTAAGTTCTCCAAAGATTGTAGGGCTGGAGGAGGTTGCAGAAATGGACACGGAGACATGAAGCCAAGAAGGCATTTAAACACAAGGATGAGAGTTTTAAATTTGAAGGTTTGGAAGATTCGTGCCAATATAAGACTATTAAACTAATTGAAAAAAGGGTGTGGAGGAAGAAACTTTTAGCTGAGAAATATTTTGTTATTGTCATGGATAACAATGCTAATGGTACTATTCTAACTTTTGTGAAATGGTATTTTTATTTAGCTCATCTGTAGTTGTTGGTTCAGTAATACTTCCAGCAAAGGAAGCGCTGCTGTCTTCATGCCTTCTAGAACTGTGGTGGAGCTTACATACTGATGTTCAATTTAAAATGGCCTTTGGTTAAGATTTAATTAAGCTGCTAAAATTTAAAATGTTGCTTCTTGACTACTGTAAATCACAAATGTTTTTTTCATGTATAAACTTTACTTTTTTGACTTTTTAAATTTTGGTGAAATTATTTATACAACCTAAATTTTTTGGTATCCAAATCCCATTTCCTGTGTTAATCAGCCATGCAATGGAGAGGATGGGTGGATGAGTTCTTTTTCCAACCTCAGACAGTGTTGTTTTAAAATAGTTGCTTGTAAACTTTTGTGGGTGGTTACTCTTTTTTTAGAAAAACATTGGGCCTTGACTTTGTACCTTCATACAGATCTCTGAATTAGCAATATGTGGGTTCAAACTTTTGTCCCTCATGCATTGCAGAATATCAGATGATCATGTAGTGCCTTAAGGGAATTAACTTTAGCATTTGTGTTACACTTCCATTGAATTTAAATCTTTCAATGTAAAGCTGGCATGGTAGCTGAAATGAACGAGTGTCTGAATCTAAACCAAGGGGTTGTGCATTTGAATTGTAGCGATTTTGGCCATTTAGACTTGATCGCTTCACTCAGGTGTCCTTCAGCTATTCCATCAATTTTTCAGTGAAGACTGCACAAGCAGGATAGTTTCATTCTGTAAGAAAAAATTAAAATCCTCTAGTTTATGAAGTGGAATTTTGTATAACTCGTATGAATAACGTGCAAGGGAAGGAGATAAATCAGTACTAGAGTATGGAAATACATTCCAAGATTCATTGATGCAGCTCAGAAGCTGTATTGTACACCCTCAATTGTTCTTAGCTTCTGCATAATTTGAAGACAGTGCCATTTTCCAGACATAAACTTAGTTGATTAAATCTTCCCAGATTTTGCCATTCCATGTGCACATAGACAATAATTTAATATTTAAAAAAATATGGTAGGGGCTCAACATTCCAGACAGACTGAAACTGAACGTAGCCCTGAAATGTTGATGAATATAATGATTATTGTGCACTACAATAAAGCTTAAGAGCAGGGGAAGGCCTTCATGGCAGTGACATTCCATTGCCTAGTCCCCTAACTTTACTGTAGGTATGAATTTTGAATATATTTTCATTAACTTACAAAGTGTACCATATTAAACTGCATTTGTAGCTATCCTCTTTTAACTAATTTTTAAAAATTAATTTACAGTAAGTGGGTACCGTTGGCTAGGCCAGCATTTATTGCCCATCCATAATTAGCCTTGAGAAGGTGTCTTGAATTGTTGCAGTCCCTGTGGCAGCTCATACAAGTTTCAAGGTGCCTAGTTCAACTCAAGTCTGTGGCTTTGTTATTGTTCCTTCTATACTCCTTTCAAAATTATTTTCCCTTGCAAGAGGAAAATTGGTATATAAAACAAATAGAACAATTGTGTGGGCAGCAAGTTGAAACATTTTATCCACCAAAAAATTGTCTTGCATTGAAAGCAGTTTTAACACTGTTGGACATATGGGTCAAAACGTGTTAGTACAGAAGTAGGGATATAGTTAACTAATTAATGTTCCTGTATTGCAGGCTGGATGCATCACACAGTGGAGCCAATAGGAGACAAAACAACTAAGGAAGGTCTTGCTATTCAGTGTCTCCAGAAATCTCTAGAGGCAGATCCTAACTCTGGCCAATCCTGGTACTTCCTTGGCAGGTAGAAATGAAGTTACTTGATATAATGCTGATCTTTGAATCAATTATTTAAAAAAAAATGTTTGGCATCCTTAATCTAATTATTTATCTGAAAACTAAAACAAAAATCTGAAAATCTGAAACCCAGTACTGATGAAGTTTTATAATCTTTCCCTTTCAGATGCTCATTGACCTGCTGTGTATTTCCAATATTTTCTGTTTTTATATTGGTATTTATCTGTCATTTGTGTTTCAAATTCCTTACTGTTGCTTGCACTTGCCTTCAGCTGAGATGCTAGTAGGTGCCAAGAAATCCATTCCTTGTTCTTGAATTTATGGTGATCTGAAGTTCATTTGACTGCATGTCTCTGGCTTATGCCATTCTAGAGTGTTAAGTGCAGTACTGGAGAAATGTTAACAAAACTGTCAGTACAGTACAAAATCATGACTGGAATAAAATCATACTGTCATTTATACCATGATAAATTGCTTCAGTTTATAAATCTGCATTGATCCTATTTTCTGTGAAATACCAACATCTTTTACTACTTTTCATGCCTATGAAACACTCTTTGGACACAATTGTTATCCAAAAAGTGTCTCTTTATATAACTTCAGCAGCAGTAGCTGCTGACAGTCAGAGCTACGGGGATTCTTGTTTTACCCACGTTTATTAGAATTTCCTAAAACAAATTGACTATGCAAAATTTCTAACCTTAATCTCTACTAGCCTGATTTGGATGTAGCCTTACAGCAGGAACTGAATGAGGCACCTCAGAGATTAACAATCTCCACTCAGACTTAATTGATCTTAAAATAAGAATTGAGGCAAATAGGATTTCCAAAAAGGTTGGGTAGAATTGATATGAGTTTGAAGAGTTTCTAAAGATAATGATAAAAGTACTCATGCACAACTGAGAGATGGTAGGTTTTGCCAAAAACCAGGAGGTTTGTAAAATGTTTTTATAGAAGTGCATAAAATATACAGCACAAAAATAAGCCATTCAAGCCCATCCAGTCCATGCCAGCATTAATGCTCCACCCAAGTCTCCTCTCTGTTGGGTTATTGCAGGGCTAAAATTGTTTTGTGTTGATATTGGGGAAACAGCTGATTAAACAACCACTCAATCTTTGACTTGTGGTGAATTACAGCTGTACCTCAGTGGATGACCAGCTCCAGGAGATTTAAAACTACCTCTTGGCACTGGTGGCGCACCTCATGAGCGACTTCAATCCTGAATATGTTGCCAACTCGAATATTCAAGGAGGCTTCATCCCATGAGCGCTTCCCTTCAAGCACCCACACTACTGCTGTTGGGTTTCTCAAGATGCATTACCTCCCACGCCAATTAGAAAGCAAATAGGCTCTTTTTTTACCTGATTGGGCGATCCCTGTCGGTTGAACAGGTCTTTTTTTCCTCATTCCTAGTATTTTATTAGCTAATAAGCTAAAATGTTCAAGGAAAATGGAAAGCATCATTTTTTTCATGCCCCTAAGATATTTCTCAGAGATTGTTAGCAGCAGTGCCCTAGAGATTTATCTTCAATGCATGGAGACTGCAAGAAAATGTTGGATGGCTGGCAACCCTACTCCTGAATTACATTACATATTTTGTTGGGGTTTCTGCTTTTCGTTAAGAAGACTGTATTTTAAGAAATCAATTAAGATAAGTTCAAATTCATTTACCTTGTATTATGACCACAAAAATTCCAGTATGCACACTATCTGCAAGGCAGCTGCTTGAAATAATCTTCATGCTTTATAAAATGTGATTAAGGCATTGATTTGACTGTTAAGAATTGTACCTCAACGTGAAGCCAAAGTGCCCACCTCTCTTGTACCACTACTTGGTGTACTACACTCTTATGTGAAACCTGAATGGGTAAAAATATTAATTTACCTATGTTTGGTGTTACCTTTCTCATTCTTTTAGATGCATTTTAACCTCCATATATGAAGCTGCCTTCCTGTCACTTCACCCGGTGCAATTTGGAGGTTCCCTTTTGTGCATCTTATTTTATTGTATCACTTGTGCTTTCCTTGTGTACCCTTAACTGAAGGTTGCTCTCCCCTTGTGTACTCTTAAGAACTGAAGGTTGCCTCCAAACTATATGCATGCATACATATCAGGCTATGGCTGGGGAGAAGACTGTCCAGTGGAGCACATAAAATTTAAATCAAGCTATTCTTATTCCTCTGTGTCTAATTGCCCTCCCGCTTTGAGCAGGGGCACAGCAGTGTAATGTTATGCAGCTGGGCTAATAATCCAGAGGGCTGGATTAGTTTAACTATAATATATCAGTTTAAAACTGTTCAGATCCCGGTATGGTAGTTTGAGAATTTTGATTCATTTTTTAAAATCTGTCAAAGTAACCATGAAACTGGATTGTCATAAAAACTCAATGAGTCCATCCTTGGTGTCAGCAGTGGATTGGTGGTAGCACTCATGCCTCTGAGTCAAGGCTATGGGTTCAGGTGACCATCCATAGACTTGGGCACATAATTTAGATTGACACTTTAGTACTGAGAGAGTGCTGCATTGTTGGAGGTGCTGTCTTTCGATGAGACATTGAACTGAGAAGGTCTGCCCCTCTGGTGGATGTAAAAGATCCCATGACATGATTTGAAGAAGAGAAAGGGAGTTCTCTCATGTCTCCTGGCTGACAATTGCTATTGTTCAGCCAACATTACTAAATTTGACTAGTTGGTTATTACCACATATTTGCTGTGTGCAAGTTGGCTGCCACAGTAACTACACTTCAAAAGTGTACAGTCCTTTACGAGGTCCTGAGGCCTTTAAAGGTGTCATGTAAGTATAAATCTTTCTTACCCAGTCTGACCTCCTATGTGACTCCAGTCCCACACCCAATATAGTTGGCTCTTAATTGCCACTGAAGTGACCTAGTAAGCCACTAGGTTATTTTATCAAACCGTTACAAGATGAAGATCTATCACCTTGTGAAGATGGGTAATAATTGCTGACCTTACCAGCAATGGTCACACCCCCAAGAATCAATTTTTAAAAAATGTTTGACCAGGCATTTTCATTTGTGAAAAAGATGGAGTCATTCAAAAAAATGAAGGTCATATCTAAAGTAAGTCATGTTTTGTGTATCAATTAGTAGCTATACACTGTGTACCACAATGCCTTTGTATTTTCCTATATATACACACACAGGTAAAATGTTTTAAATAACAGTTTCAGTGGAGTTCGCTTAAGGTAAGTTGCAAATGCCTTGGGTGAATTTTTTATAACGCCATTATTATCTAAAGTACATGGAGACTTGAATTGGCAAAATAACATCTGATTTGAATGCATGTATATTGAATTGTAAGTGTTATGTTTTTTACAGGTGCTATTCAAGCATTGGCAAAGTTCAGGATGCCTTCTTATCATACAGGCATTCCATTGATAAGTCAGAAGCAAGTGCTGATACATGGTGTTCAATAGGGTAAGAAGTGGCAGATACTTAAAGCTAGATGGAAAGATAGAAACACAGGAATGTTCTGATAATTTTAGTTTGTCATTTCATTATCTGCATCTATTCAGTCCTGTTTGCTGTTTTGTTTACTGTTTTAGGGTGTTGTATCAGCAACAGAACCAGCCAATGGATGCTTTACAGGCCTATATCTGTGCTGTTCAGCTGGACCATGGACATGCTGCAGCCTGGATGGACCTGGGAACACTCTATGAATCCTGCAATCAACCTCAGGATGCAATTAAATGTTACATAAATGCAACTAGGAGCAAAAATTGTAGTAATACTTCTGCACTCACAGCAAGGATAAAGTACTTACAGGTAAACTGGTTTGGGGTGTGGTATCTAAATGCATATTATTCATCTCAAAAATTAAATGGATTATTTCTATTGGATTTAAAGGATTTACATCATTGGATTAGACAGAAAACTTCTGTAGGGTTTATTATTGACTAGCTACATTGCACAGAATTAGAAAGATATTTCTAAAGCAATAATTTTTAGTTTAACCAGATACCATCCAAGGAATATAATTTGAATGGGCAACTTAAGCATTGTAAGAAGTTAATTATAACAGATGTCTTGTGCTTTAATTGTGTTTTTAAAATAGAAGTTACGGTTCACAAATTTGTAATCAAATTAGCTTTATGCAGTACCGCATAGCAGGTTATATGAATCACATTGTTAAAATTGTGTTCAACTTAGAACTTGGAGATCTGAAGAAAGCAGTCAGTTGCTTTTCACTGCTTCAGGCCTAATCAGGGAAAATTGCTGAATGTCCCATTATTTTTTTTTGCCCAAATTGCCTGCTATATGGTATCTTAAGTGCAAAGCTATTCTTTTCTTTAAGTCCTACCTGCATACACAGTATTTCTACATAAGCCATTGTTAATGCAAGTGACATTGAATTCTTCTGTTAAAGCTGCAGTATCTTTCTTTGTTTGACTTCATAATCTGAGGATACTTTTCAGATCCATTTGATAAAATTTTCACATGGCCTAAAAGGTAAAGGTATGCTTGGTGTAGTATTAGGCCACAGGAATCTTCCAAATTACATTCCTAGTCTGTGTTGAGATAAGTGCTGACAACCAGGATTTTAATTGGAGATCTCAGAGCCAGCCAGTGTTTCACACTGGATTGCAATTCAGTAACCACTGCCAGAAATTTCTTGGATGCCAGGTGAGGATAAGTTTCAGCTTAGGTGTAATGACCTCTGTGCAAATGACACACCAAACTCATTTTCAAGCTCACATTTGAAGAATAGTAACTTTGCAACTCTGCTGAAGGGCTGCTGGCACTTGCGGAACCATATCTCAAGAATCAGCACCTTCAGGAGGGAGGGAGGAAAGTTGAGGATGGGAAAGATAAATTATTTTACAGTTCACATTCTGTGGTTTATGGGTCTCAGCTACTCCAAAACTCATGCCTCAAAATGCTGTTACCAATCCTGTCAGTTGATCAATATTCTGGTCTGGCCAAGTGTGATTTTGGACAGTATCGGTAAGCCTTTCGTGGGTTGGGGCAGGGGAGGTGTGGTGAGGTAGGAATACCAGATGTGGCAGATACCAGTTCTCATCTAAAATCTATATGTACTTTCCCGTGAAGGGTCATTGGATAGTAATGGGGAACAAAAGTCCTGGCTGGGTTTTTTGCCCATTTTCTCCTTTACCTGGTCACTTAAGACTACTTGTAGTGTTTGTACTGTTGTCCTTTCTGAGCTCAGCTAACTCAGCACAGACCAGAGGTTAAACTTGGGACCTTCTAGCCTGTATGGCACAGTAAAACACCAAACAGTGCTTTTACCCATGGAGCCATCAGGTGCTCACAGTGTGTGACATTACTCTTACACCAAATAATTGTAATTGATATCTTTAATACAGCTTGATTTGTTTTTCTGTATAACACCGATATCTCATTCTCTGTACAAGCACTAATATTAAAGGTTGCTTGTTTTGAAGCAAAAGAATCATAAAGGTTTATAGCCTGGAGAAAAGCTATTTGACTCACTGCATCTATGTTGGCACCTTATCAGAGCAAAGCAAAATTAATACATGTCCTGCTGTTTCTTTCCTGTCATCTTGTATCTTCATCTGCTTCAGATGTTTGTCTCCCCTTAAAAGATCTAATGTCTGTGTCAGCTATGTCAAAGTATTTCATGCTGTATGGCTATGTGTAAAGAATTTATTCCTAACCCCATATTCTGTAACTATTTAACTTCCCAATTAGAGGAAATATTCTTTCTTTATTCAGCTTGATCTCCTTTTGGCCTTCTCTGCTCCACTGGAAATAATATCTCAAGTCTCTCTTATTGAAATTGTAGTTTTATGTCCCTGTATTTTCTATGAAGTTAATGTTCTATCTATAATCTGTAAACAAAAGGCTAAGTTCTCAGATTGAGTTTAAAAATTTGTTACAAATTATTACTATTAAAGGTATAAAAGATGTTATAATCTATAAAAATTCCTGGAACACACAAATAGTTTGTGGGCGAGAAGCAAACAACACAATTCTGTACTTCTGAAAAGAATTCCCTTGTTGCAAATTTAATTTTGGCCCTTATTAAAATCATTTATTTTCTATCACCATTTATATTAATACTATTTTTAATCCATATCCTGTTGTTGTACTTCTTATTTCAATTCCTCTTTTAGCTTTTTTCTCTGCACTCTCATCCAAACTATTTGAATCTATTCAGTGTTTTTTAGCCTGAGTTTGCAGCATGGGTCCTTGACTTGTCTGCAGTTGAGCCATTGTAATTTCCCTTTGAAAAGCATGAATAAATGAGAAAAATAGTAGTAGAGAAAAATATATAAGAACAATAGTAATGGGATTTTTACTTTTATCAATGCTTGCTTGACTGTCCTTTTCTGGATAGGTGGAAGTGCTTTACATTCTTTTAAGCATTTTAAGTAGTTTGGTGCTTACAAAAAAAAATGAAGTTTACTTTTTATATATAATATATATATGAGTCAACTAAAAGGAAACTGCAGCTTTTAAAGACTTTAATTGAACATTTAGTTTAATTTTGAATTGAAGTAGAATAGCAAAGGAGGATATGGCAAAGATATAAATAACACCATCTATCCCTGGGAGATTTAATCACTATGATGTACCATATTACTTGGAGAAAGTTATTGCATTTTAAATTCAAAATCATATATTTTTATAAAAATATATTGTATAAAGTTAACATTAGTTGTTTTTCTGATTTTGATTTTTTTTCACCGCACACAATGCAAAATTAACAAATTAAAACATGGGCAAGTTGCTCAAACTTCACACAAATGTATTCTATCACAAGTTTAACTGAAATTTTAGTGTGATCATAAAGCCACAAGTGTTACATGATTGTTGAGCAATTAGGTGGTTTGTATGACTGATCAGTTAGCTTTCATTTACATAATCGCATCACATACTTTTTACAGGCCCAGTTGTGCAACCTTCCACAAGGTAGCCTACAAAGTAAAACCAAAATGCTTCCCAGTATTGAGGAGGCATGGAGCCTACCAATCCCAGCAGAACTTACCTCCAGGCAGGGTGCCATGAATTCAGCTCAGCAGGTGAAAATTATTTGTACCTCAATTGTACTTAAGCATTTTAGCTTTATAGTTTTAAAGGTACTTTTTAGTGGCTAATACATTTACACACACACACACACATACACACACACACACACAAAACAGTAACTGCACAATACCTCATCAATGGTAGGATTTGAAGAAATATGTTCATGAGATTGCAACTATTTGGGGCTATGAGATTACCAAAATATTTTTAAAGGTTCTAGAGCTGTTGAGATCAAAATTGGTGATTTCTCAAGCTGTTGGAAAGTAAATGTTGAACCATCCAATTGTATGCAATACTTTGCACTATTCATACATAAAGCTGTACTTGTAGATAACTACACCAACTATTGCCCAGAACTGCTCAGATTTTTTTTCCTTGGTACTCAACTCTGAATAAATAAAAAATAAATAAAAATAAAAAAATAGTCTAAACAACACTTAGTCACTGTTCAGCTGGTGAAAAATATATTCTGTGATTACTACTGCACAAGTGCACGACAACGGGGAATCAAAAGCAGAAAGAAAGATATCTTGAAAGTACATGGAAATGTTACCTAAAGATTTTATTTCCAATGCTCTTCTTTTATGTGTAGGCTTGTAAACCTCACCATCACAGTAATGAACCATTAGTAGGCCTCAGTCAGCAGCCACAGCAGTCCTTACCACTACACATGGTTCCTTCTAACCAAGTAGATGACCTATCCAGTCCTGCTAAAAGGAAAAGGATGTCCAGTCCTAATAAGGTAGTAATTCCAGTTGATTGGTTCTATTTTAGTCCTTTTGAGGACTGCAAGATGATTTTAGCATTCAAATGAAAAGTGGACTGGAGGAAAATGGACCTTGTTAAAGAAACGCTTCTAGGAGGTTTAAAATGGCCTGTGATGACATGCATCTCATTTGTAATGCACTCTATTCAACATAAATTTACACTAATTTTTGTGGATGTCCTGTAAAGGAGGACATATATATCTTTTCAACATTTTAATAATGGTTCAGTATTCTACACTAAATGGATGTGAAAATTATTTTTTTTTAAAGAATTGGCAAAATAGACTCAATTATAACATGATCTTGCACTCTCCAGTTAAGGCAGTTAATTTAAAATGAAATGCAGCAAGTTTATGATCGGTTTGTTGGTATAATGCATGCTGATGTACAACAACTTTCATTTCTATAGTGCCTTAAACATTGTAAAATGTCTCAAAGCACTTCACAAAAACATAATTGGACACAAATTGATTGCAAGCCAAAGAGAGAGTCTAGAAAAGCTAACCAAAAACTTGGCCAACGAGGTTAGTTTTAAGGAAGTTTCCAAGGCTGAGAAAAGTTGAGGGAGACAACATGTTCAAGAACTTCGGAGAGAAAAATGTTGTTATTTGAAATACAATGGAGTTTTGCAAGGATAGAGGGGCCAAAGTTGGGTTTTCTGAGGTGTGGGTGATGATAGATTTGGAAGGGAGGGGGACAGTAATTGAGAGGGAACAGTTTATTGTTATCAAAGCGGCGAGGAAGGTAAGATGGATGGTTGGCAGCTTAGTAGGAACAAGATCAAGAGGTGGATCTCATGGACAAAATGAGTTTGGAGAGGATAAATGGGTGAGAAACTAGAGTAAGATATGGCTTCAGCGCTATGGGAGGTAGGAACCTTGGAAGTTTGATTTGGTGGGCTGGAGGAAGGGAAGACTGTCGGAGACAGCTGGGTGGATAGATTCAGTCTCGATGACAGTCTGTGAGCTCGTTGTGTTTGGTGGATAAGGCAGGGGCGGGTGGGCGGGGGAGAGAGAGAATGTGTAAAGAGGTTGCTGGTAATGAAGAAACTGGGGTTACGTTTGGGTTTGAGGATGATCCTGGAACAGTAAGCAGAGGAGAGCATGGTCTGATGGTACATGATATGGTTCAGCCAGGCCTGGGCTTAAACCAGTTATGCATCAGATATTTGAACCTGCAAACCTAAGATTTAAGGACGTGAATATGAGGTACGTACCAAGGGTATTAACCAGGGAGGGAAGGAGTAAGGATTTAACTAGTGGCATAGGCATCAAAAGAGATGAGGGTGTGTTTGAGCAGAACAGTAGCTGCAGAAGTATTGTGACAAGTAAAAGGCCAAAGTTGGGAATTAGTAAGTGACTTGAGTTTTTTTCAATGATATGTTACAAGGTGATGTACCACATTTTTTAGCAAATCTACATAGGTACTGTATCGAACAATTAGCGCAGTGTAGTCTTCAAAGATTTTGCAGTGTTCCCAAAATATGTCTCATTGTAGTGTATGTCTTTAAATTTCTGTTGAGGTACACTCTTATTTGCTCATTCATTTTCTGCACTTAGCTTTTACCGATGCTCTGCTCAGAGATGGTACAGAAATGCTACTCAATTTAATTGGAAATAAGAAGTGATTCGGTTTAGGTAGTTTCTAGATGTTCATTCTTTTTTCTATTTTCAGCTAAATGCTCCAGATGTCTGGTCAGGTGGCCACACACCACACCATCCAGTACAACAGCAGGTTCCATCATGGTACCTGACCCCTCAAAAATTACAGGTGTGTGGCTTCATTATAATATTTTGGTTGTACGGTAATTCTGAAATACTGAGCATTATTTTTACTAAACTTACCAATACTATACAACCAGTACACAGTCTGTGTCCATTAGGACCGCTCAGCTCTAGATTTTGTTCCAGCTTTAGTCCAAGCACGGACAAAAGAGTTGAATTCCAGAGTAACATGGTATAAAAGCAGCATATGACTGTACTTTTATTCATTCATGGAAGTTGTGGGCATCACCTGTGAGTCATCCCTAATTGCCATTGTGCTGTAGTTTTGAATACCTCTGAGTGGCTTGCTAGGCCACTTCAGAGGACAGTTAAGAATCAACCACATTGTGATCAGGAGTCACATATAGGCAGCATTTCCTTCACTATAGGATATTAGTGAACCAGACGGATTTTTATGGCAATCAGATACTTTCAGGGTCACTGTTACTAACACTAAGTAAAAACCTGATTAATTTAAATTCCCCATACTTTCTTATAGAAGGAATATTTTTGTCTCTATTTCTGTTGGTATTTGTCACTTTACTTTTGGTTTCCATTAAAATGAACGTTTTTTGCAACAGTGTGTTTAAATGTAAAAAATGAGCACCCCTTGAGCCTGCTCTACCATTTAGTCAGATCATAACTGATCCTCAACCTCAGCTCCACTTTCTTGACTGTGGTCCCTGTATCTCTTGATTCCTTTAGAGTCAAAAATTCTATTAGTCTCAGCCTTGAACATGCTGAACAACTGAGCAACCACAGCCTTCTTGGGTAAAGAAGGTACTTTGAGGTTGTAAAAGAAATACTCAACCCCCGGTGAAAAAATTCTTCCTCAAGTCAGTCCTAAATGGTCGACCCCGTATCCTGAGACTATGACCCTTAGTTCTAGATTCACCAACTTTGGGAAACAGGCTCTCAGCACTTATCCTGTCAAGCCCTCTCAGAATATTATGTTTCCTGAGATCACACCTCATTCTTTTCAACTTTAGAGCATATAGGCCCGTTCTGTTTGACCTTTCTCATAGGACAACCCTGTCTCCCTGGGAATCAATCTAGTGAGCCTTTGTTGCACACCTGCTAAGGCAATTATATCCTTACTTAGGTATGGAGACCAGAACTGTGCACTGGGGTGGTCTTACCACAGCATTGTACAACTACAGCGAGGCTCCCTTACGCTGGTACTCCAATCTCCTTGTAATAAAAGCAACATGCCATTTACCTTCCTAATTGGTTTTGGTACCTGCATGTTAACTTGGTGTTTCTTGAACAAAGACCCAAATCCCTCTGAACACCAATATTTAATAGTTTTTCACCATTTAAAAAAGAAAAATGTTTTCTTATTCTTCCTAGTTGAGCAAAGAGGGGGTATGAAAAAACATTGGAGGGTAAAATAGAGGAAATACAAACGCATTTTATAATTATTTTAGGGGCAAGAGGGTAACCAGGGAAGAGAAGGGCCCATTAGAGACCATAGTGGCAATCTTTGTGAGGAGCCCAGAAGACAGAGGTGTGGTTTCAAATGACATTCAATCAAATTTGTTAGACGTGATCTACCCATGACAAAGCCATGCTGACTATCCAAGATTAACCCTTGCCCCTCCAAGGAGATTAATTCTGTCCTTCATAATTTTTCCCAAATGCTTCCCTACCTCTGAAGTTAGACTCACTGGCCAATAGTTCTCTGGTTTATCCCTACCACCCTTCTTGAATAATGGTACCAACATTAGTTGTCCTCCAGTCCTCTGGCACCTCTCTGGTGGCCAGAGGGGATTTGAATCAGTATTCGCTATAGAGAAGGATGGTGTAGGTATAGAAATCAGAGAGGGGGGCTGTAATATACTTGAACAAATTAGCATTGAGAGGAAGGAGGTATTAGTGGTTTTAGCAGGCTTAAAAGTGGATAAATTCCCAGGCTCAGGTGAGATGTATCCCAGGCTGCTGTGGGAAGCAAGGGAGGAGATTGCCGTGGCCCTGACACTAATTTTCAAATCCTCTTGGGCCACAGAAGAGGTGCTGGAGGACTGGAGGACAACTAATGTTGGTACCATTATTCAAGAAGGGTGGTAGGGATAAACCAGAGAACTATTGGCCAGTGAGTCTAACATCAGTGGTAGAGAAACATTTGGAAAAAATTATGAAGGACAGAATTAATCTCCTTGGAGGGGCAAGGGTTAATCTTGGATAGTCAGCATGGCTTTGTCGGGGGTAGATTACATCTAACAAATTTGATTGAATTTTTCGAGGAGATGACTAGGTGTGTGTAGATGAGGGTAGTGCAGTTGATGTACTACATGGACTTCAGTAAGGTTTTTGACAAAGTCTAGCATGGGAGACTGGTCAAGAAGGTAAGAGCCCATGGGATCCAGAGCAATTTAGCAAATTGGATCTAAAATTGGCTCAGTTGGCGGAGGCAGAGGGTGATGGTCGAAGGTTGTTTTTGTGACTGAAAACCTGTGTCCAGTGGTGTACACAGGGTTCAGTGCTGGGTCCCTTGCTGTTTGTAGTGTACATTAATGATCTAGACATGAATGTAAGAGGTATGGATCAGTAAGTCCGCAGATGAGACAAAAATTGGTGGTGTGATAAATAGCGAGGAGGAAAGCCTTAGACTACAGAACGATGTGGACGGGCTGGTCAGTTGGGCAGAATAGTGGCAAACGGAATTTAATCCTGAAAAGTGTGAGATGCATTTTTAGAGGACTAACAAGGCAAGGGAGTATACAATGAATGGTAGGGCTCTAGGAAGTACAGAGGATCATAGGGACCTTGGTGTGCGTGTCCATAGATCCTTGAAGGCAGCAGGACAGGCAGATAAGGTTGTTAAGAAGGCATATGGGATGCTTGTCTTTATTAGTCAAGGCATTGCGTACAAGTGCAGGGAGGTTATGATGGAGCTGTGTAAAATGTTAGTTATGCCACATCTGGAGTACTATGTGCAGCTCTGGTCGTCACACTATAGGAAGGATATGATTGCACTAGAGAGGGTGCAGAGGAGATTCGCCAAGATGTAGCCTGGGTTGGGGCGTTTTAGCTATGAAGAGAGACTAGATAGGCTGGGGTTGTTTTCCTTAGAGCAGAGAAGGCTGAGGGGGGACCTGATTGAAGTCTACAAGATTATGAGGGGCATAGATAGGGTAGATAGGAAGAAACTTTTCCCCTTAGTGGTAGGGTCAATAACCAGGGGGCATAGATTTAAGGTAAGGGGTAGGAGGCTTAGAGGGGATTTAAGGAAAATTCTTTTCACACACAGGATGGGGTTATCTGGAAGTCACTGCCTGAAAGAGTGATAAAGGTGGGAACCCTCACAAATTTTAAGAAGCATTTAGATAAATACTTGAAATGCTATAGCATACAAGACTACAGGCCAAGTGCTGGAAAATGGGATTAGAGTAGATAGGGGCTTGATAACCAGCATGGACAAGTAGGGCCTCTTTCCATGCTGTAAAACTGAGAAACTCTATGTTCTATCAAAGTGAATAACCTTCCATTTCCTCTTATTACCCTCCATTTGTCACCTTGCCCACTCATTTAACCTGTCTGTATCACTTTGCAGACAGTGTGCCCTTCTCACAACTTACCTTCTCACCTAGCTTTGTATCATCAGCAAACTTGAACACGTTATGCTAGGTCCCTTCATCTAACTCAAGAATATACATTGTAAATAGCTGAGGCCAAGGCACTGATCCTTGTGGAAGTCCACTAGTAACACCCTATCAACCTGAAAATGATCTGTCTATTCCCACTCTGTTTCCTGAATTTTGACCAATTCCTTCTCTATGCTGATGTATCCCAGCTCCTCTTGAGTTGCCCAAAAACCTTTTGTGCGGCATCTTATTGAATGCCTTTTGAAAATCCAAATATACTCCATCCACTGGTTCTCCTTGCTGCTAGTTACATCCTCAACAAATTCTAATAGATTTGCCAAACACAATTTCCCTTTCATAAAACCATGTTGACTGTGTATAATCATGTTATGTTTTTTCTAGGTGCCCTGTTACTACTTGCTTACTAATGGATTATAGCATTTTCCTATGACTGTCAGGCTAACTGACCAGTGGTTCCCTTTCTTGAATAGCAGTGCCCCATTTGCTAACTTCCAATCATTTGATTCAAAATCTAGGGAATTTTGGAGATTTTCTTAATGACTTGTAGATTGGTTGAGAATTATGAAATGTTTCTTTATATATTTGCCATTGTTCATACACTGTCGTGCCTTTTAATCTAATTTCCCTATCTCCTTTGGTAACTTGCTGTTCGTACCTATGTAATTGCTTTGAGTTCAATACTCTAATTTCAGACTTATGTACATCACCCGCAAACTCCATATGAAATTCAGCATGTCTTCCCCAGAGGACCCCTTACTCATTGCTAATTAACCCTGTCTTGTGACAAAACTCTTCCCTGGCCTGTTCCATGATATGTTCTAGGAAACTGTCTCAAGTATATTACACAAACTCCAAACTACTTTTGCTAATTTATTTTATTTTCTAATGTGTGATGATTAACCTTTGTTTTGTTTGTTAGACATTTCATAATTCTCAACCAATCTACAAGCTGTTAAAGAAAGTTCCAAAATTCCCCAAATTCTGAACCCTAACCCTAACCTTATATTTGTTGAATAAGGTTAAAGGCCCAGGCTCCTCCAGCACTGCATCTGGAGGGTCCATTTACCTGTGACTTGCATTCACAGCCTCCTGTAACCATATCCTAACCTAGGGAGTATATATATCTCTTGGATCAAAGTGTCCAGGTAACACTCCCCCTCCCTGATGCCCCACAGTGTTTGCATCTCAGATTCCAGCTCATCAATTCTGAGCTGAAGTTCCTCAAGATGCAAAACACTCAGTGGGCAAACGGTTGTCCAGTTCTCTCCACAAGAACCCACATAATGCAGTTGCAACACACCACCTGGCCATATAACATCATTTTATTCATTTAATTAACTAGTCCATGTATTCAATCAACTTGACTTATAATTTTTAGTCTTCTAACTAATTACTTAATCTATTTAGTTTAATCAACTATGTTTACCTGCAACACAAACCACTTAAAAGTATTGGAGGCAAATAACAGCATCAAATTCCTAATTTTTACACACGCGTTGTAATACATCTTTGACCAGTCTGTGCTGACCACTCACCACATATATTCTTTGTTTCATCCAAAAGTATTAGATCAAATTTATGTACATCAATTTGCCTAAAGCTTGATTTTCCCTAATTTGAATCTTGGGATCAAAAGGAGACTAGAGCAAGAAGAATTTCAAAGGATTTTCCCTTATATGTCCTCTACAAAAGCTCTGGTCTCTTCCATTAAAAAATGCCTTCTTCAGATTAATTATGCCATGGCATTCAAAGAAGGCTTAAGATACAGCTACTTCAGCTCATTTCTGTAATGATAATGGTTGCGTTGGCTTATGAACAAAAATTCAGTTGAAATTTTCAATTGTCAAATTTCCACATAGTTAAGTATGGTCAACCAGAAAACATTTGGGCAGAAGGAAGAGAACAGCCATATCATTTGATCAGCATTTCACAAGTGATATTTCTGTCTTTGATAGCTTACTTTTAAAAATTGTTTTTTTCTATTACATAAATGGTGGAAAGATTTTACTTCAATTTTATTTGTGTTTTAGCCTGGAAAATTAGAGAAGTAATATTAAATCCAGAATATAAGATTCCTTTATGTGTTGGGCTTGTATGTTATTCCAATTATGCAGGAGTAAAGATTGCTGAGTAAGGTGACTTGCATTCTTGTGGTTAAAGTGAATTTTATTCCTCCAGGAGAACTTGTCATCCACTTTGAAAGTCCCATCGTTCGGTATTAAAGTGAGAAATTAAGGGAAGGTACAATCCCAGCAAACGTATACTTCAACAAATTGGCAGTTTTTAAATAAAAATCTAAGCTCCCCTAATGGTGCATTGAGTTTATCCAGTGAGTGTATGAGCAATACAGACCAAGAAGGGCCCAGTCTTGATCCATTTCATTTAGATAGTCTAGAAGCATTATACAACATTTTGGAGCAATGTGCCAGCCGCTGAGATGCCAAAAGTAAGTGGGCCATGTCTCATCAAAGGCATATGTAAATTATAACCTGAGCATGATTGCAGAATAGATGCAAAACTACTGAAAATGCACCTTTCTCATTTGTCTGTCACTCCTTCCCCTCTACCTCCTTTAATCTTCACTTCCCCCTCTCTTCCTCCATTTCTGTGGCTCTCCTTTATTTCCCTCTCTCTGCCTTCATTACTGTCTCTGCTCTCTCTCTCTCTGCTCTTGTTTTTCCTCCTTTGGTAGTCTTAGGAGAGTGACTTGGACATCAGGTGGAGACAGCAGCATCAGGACTCTTGAAACTGGAGAGTTGTTGATCACAACATGTAAAAAAAGGGAATGGTGGAAAGGAATGTCAGTTTTGGAAAAACATGCTGGACGAAACAACTGACCTGCTAGAGAGATTGTGGGAATTAAAAAAGCACAAACAGCTTTTTACCAAGTTTCTCAGCAGGACCATATTGGATTAATATGTAACTCTTGCAGTGCTGCTCTCCTCCTTCAGTTAGGGTTTAGCTCTTATTTTCTGTGCTTTACTCTCAATGTTGTGCCAGTACAGCAAGAGGAAATTTTAAACCAGTATTAAGGCACATTATTAAAGTCACCTTTAGAGCATTACTGAGGTATTTGTAGAGATAGTTGAGTCGAAGAAATTAGTCCCAGTTCCTTTCTCTGACTAAATTATGGAAATACAAAAAAATGAATAATTATGTATGCCACATAATTGGAATAATTAATATATATATATATATATATATATACATGAAACAAAAATAGCAAAGAAAGCCTTACATCTTGGAATTGATTACTCCTGCTTAGTTTTTGTAGTAATTTTAGAAATTCAATGTAATCTAAATTTTCAAAAGATTGTATGAACAAATAATTATCAATAGTTTACTCAGGATTAGTTAACATAAGACTGTGAATGACCTTTTATAGTATTTACTGTTTGAAGTTCAGTGCATCTAATACATTTAAAGCACTTCAAATTTTCCAGTTTTTGGAGCAGTTGCGTGCAAACAGAAAGAACCTGAATCAGCTTCAACTTCAAATGCTGGAACAGCTTGAGGGACAGTTTGCCTTGATGCGACAGCACCAGCAGCAGGTAAGAATGTTGATGCCTTCAGGAAAAGGGTTTACATAACCAGTCTGCATAGGGCTGACTTATTAATGCTAGGCTAAGAAATAATGCCAAAATACTGATATAGTAATAAGGGTCATGAGGACTCGAAACGTCAACTCTTTTCTTCCCCGCCGATGCTGCCAGACCTGCTGAGTTTTTCCAGGTAATTTTGTTTTTGTTTTAGTAATAAGGCTACTCAGTTGACCAAAGTAAGTTATTAATCTAATGTTAACATATAACAAAAATTAAATGGCAGTTTTAAATGAAAACAAATATTAAGCTTGCTGCCCTCTTCTTCGTTCTTTCTGTCCTGCTTTTGTATTTCGATTTGTACTTATTTTTAACGTATAAGCTGGTCACCTTATTTTTAAGCTTAAAACATTTTATTTTTTGCATCTGCTAGATCTGCTGTCAGGCTGGATTTTTGGCATTTGATTTGCTGGAAAACAATTTTTTGGAGCCATAAGTTGTTGATTTTTCAAAGCTGGCTTGGTCATGTCAAAGACGGAAATTGTTAATAAAAATGGACAATATAAGTAAATTAACTGTTTCATGCAACTCTTCCTCCAACCCATCCATCCTCCAAGTTTACATTTTGTCAGCTGAACAGTTGTCTTTGATTTAGGATAAAAATTCCTTCCATTTTTCCATTATGTACAAGATAACCAAATTCTTAACATCAATGTGTATGCTTTAATTAAAACTAAGCTACCAGCTGTTCTTGAGAACGTGTGATGAATTAGCCTTACAGAGGCTGAACTTTCATGAACTAATTTGTGCAGTTTGAGGGACCTAATCTGTACTGCTAAATTACTGACTTCTGGCAGTTCAATCATATGAAGATTGCTTACAATATTTTAACATCAGTGGTGGACGTGCTCTTTTTTTAAAAAGAAAAATGCTCCTTGCTTCCTTCCCATTCTCAGGTTTCCCCAATCCCCAATATTATGACATTCTGATGAGCTTATGACCTGAAGCAGTTAAGTTGCACCTTTGGGTTATCTAGTTTGTCATTTTCAGTGCCCTAAAAAATAATTTGATAGTTTGATATAAATATAACTATAATAATGCATTTTGTTTACTCAATCTCTTTTTGTGAAGTCAAGATGACTGTAAAGTCTGATGTTGAAATCATACAGTTTGACCAATTTTTCTGCTTTATCCAGATGAGACAGGCAACAGTTGCACAGGTACGGCCTACAGGAATTCCTAATGGGCCAACGCTTGGATCATCACTGCCAACAAACTCTATTTCTGGTCAGCAGCCTCATGTCACTCTAACCAGAGTGCCTGATCGCATTGTTCAGCCTGGAATCCGTCCTGTCCCTCCTGGACAGCTCATGGCTAATGGACCTTTTCCTGCTGAACCATCTAGAGGCCCAGTAACATGCAGCACTATGGGAATGCTGGGTAATACAGACACTATTTCTATAGGCAATAATCATGTAACAGGAAGTGGAAGCAATGGAAATGTGCCTTACCTGCAGCAAAACGCACTAACTCTACCTCATAACCGCACAAACCTGACCAGCAGCGCAGAGGAGCCGTGGAAAAACCAACTTGTTAACTCCACTCAGGTAAACAATTGCTTTAGCGGTCTTAAACCTTAATATTATTTTGTTTAATAATTAATTTGATGTAATCTTTTCCATTCAAAAGATTGTCTCAGTTTTAGCAGTGGCCCAGCATTGTAAATATTTGACATTTATTAATTATTTTTGAGACTGTAACTAGTAGGATAGATAAAAAAAGAATGAGTATATGTGACATACTTGTATTTCCAAAAGGCACTCAATAAGATGCCACATAAAAGTCTCTTGTGCAAAATACGGGCCATGAAGTTGTGGATAATATATTAAAATGGATGGAGGATTGGTTAACAGGAAGCCGAGATTAGGGATGGAGTTTTTGTGTTGGCAGACTATGACTGGTGGAGTGCCACTAGGATCAGTTCTGGGACCTCAGCTATTTATAGTCTATAATAATAACATAGGCAAAGAGATTGAGAGTACTGTATTCATGTTTTCTGATTATATAAATTTAGGTGGGAACATAAATTGTGATGAAGATGCAAAGAAGTTTCAAAATAATAAAGCCAGGTTAAGTGAGTGGACAATAAGGTGGCAGATGGAATATAATGTGGGGAATTCTGAGGTTATTTACTATGGTGGTAAGAATAAAAAATTTTTTTAAATTTTTTGAAAGGAACACAAAGTTAACATTCAGGATAACATTAATGCTCAGTAAGCAATTATGAAGGCAAATGCACGTTGGCCTTCATTGCAAGGGGATTGAAATAGAAGAATAGGAAGTCTTGCTACATCTGTACAGGGCTTTGGTGAGACTGCAACTGGACTGTTACTAGAATATACCTTCATATTTGATAGGCTAAAAGAATTAATTTTAATGCTATTTTTTGACTTTAGAAATTTAATATTTTGCATTTTAATATTGAAAATAGAACTGCACTGTTTTCAGAAACAACTGTTACACTTTTATTGTACATTATTAGCAATGGTGTTAAATGATTTGTGTAACTCAACCAGTTTATTAAATGAGCAGGTAAGTGGAAAAGGTACTTCTCTTCCTCCCCAGCCATACATATTTAATACACACATTACCTTTACAGTGAAAATGCAGCTTTCCCATTTTACCACCACCTGAGCTCATATGGTCATCTAATTTCCCTTCGGGCCTCAAAGCTAGTTGACATTGTCAACAGTCTGCTCTGCTCGGGCACTGCCTCTGCTTCAAAACCGATATAATCACATTATCAAAAAAAAAAAGTGATTCTTGATCCTTCCATCCTCACCAGCTACCACCCCATCTCCAATCACAGTGCAGAAGAGGCCCTTTGGCCCTTCGAGTCTGCACTGACATGAGAAACACCTGACCTACCTACCTAAGCCCATTTACAAGCACTTGGCCCATAACCTTCAATGTTATGACGTGCCAAGTGCTCTTCCAGGTACTTTTTAAAAGATAAGGCAATCCGCCTCCACCACCCTCCCAGGCAGTGCATTCCAGACCGTCACCACCCTCTGGGTAAAAAAGTTTTTCCTCACATCCCCCCTAAACCTCCTGCCCCTCACCTTGAACTTATGACCCCTCGTGACTGACCCTTCAACTAAGGGGAACAGCTGTTCCCTATCCACCCTGTCCATGCCCCTCATAATCTTGTACACCTCGATCAGGTTGCCCCTCAATCTTCTCTGCTCCAACGAAAACAACCCAAGTCTATCCAACCTCTCTTCATAACTCAAATGTTTCATCCCAGGCAACATCCTGGTGAGTCTCCTCTGCACCCCCTCCAATGCAATCACATCCTTCCTATAATGTGGCGACCAGAACTGCACACAGTACTCCAGCAGTGGCCTAACCAAGGTTCTATACAACTCCAACATGACCTCGCTAATTTTGTAAACTATGCCTGGATTGATAAAGGCAAGAAAATGCCATTTTCACCACCCCACTAACATGCCCCTCTGCCTTCAGAGATCTATGGACACACACGCCACAAGGTCTTTTTATTCCTCAGAACTTCCTAGTGCCATGCCATTCTTTGAATACTTCTTTGTCAAATTACTCCTTCCCAAGTGTATCACCTCTCACTTTTTTCAGGGTTAAATTCCATCTGCCACTTATCTGTCCATTTGACCATCCCGTCTATATCTTCCTGTAGCCCAAGACATTAAACCTCACTGTTAACCACCTGCCCAAACTTTATGTCATCCGCAAATTTACTAATCCTACCCCCCACATAGTCATCTATGTCGTTTATATTGACAAATAATAGGGGACCAAGCACAGATCCCTGTGGTATGCCACTGGACACGGCTTCCAGTCACTAAAGCATTCTTCTGTCATCACCCTCTGCCCCCTACAAGTAATCCAATTTTGAATTCACCTTATCAAATTACCCTGTATCCCATGTGCACTTGCCTTATTTAAAAGTCTCCCATGTGGGACCTTGTCAAAGGCTTTGCTGAAATCCATGTAAACTACATTAACTGCACTACCCTCATCTACACACCTGGTCACCTCAAAAAATTCAATCAAATTTGTTAGGCATGATCTCCCTCTGACAAAGCTATGCTGACTATCCCTGATCAAACCTTGCCTCTCCAAGTGTAGATAGATACTCTCCTTCAGAAGTTTCTCCAATAGTTTCTCTACCACTGATGTGAGACTCACTGGCCTGTAGTTCCCTGGCCTATCTCTACAACCCTCCTTAAATAGCAGAACCACATCATCTCGATGAAATTTGTTGTCAACTCTCAGTTCCATGCTTATTTCTTGTAAATCTTTGTTTAAATATCTCCAGTCCAGCTTTTTCACTCACACAGCGCTAAAGCAACCTCAGGCGGAAGACATGAACAGTATCCTCTTGATTGTTGCATCATCCCTCCTCAACCATAAGAGTTGATACATTTATTCCATCCCCCTCCAATACTTTTCCTCCATTTCCATGGAACTGCTCTCATGTTGTTGCACTCCTACCTATCCAAACGTAGCCAGAACATCTCTATTCTATACTGTCACCTCTGGGCCTCTCCCAGGAGTTATATTTGACTTCTTCCTCTTCTTTATCTACACCCTGTTCCTCTGAAACATCAGCTACAGATATGGGGCCAGTTTCCCACATGCCAGTGACACCCAGCTCTCTCCCTTTCTGCTACATCTTTCAAGTGCCTCTTGTCCTGTCGGGCAACTTTTTCTAAACTTAACCTTCAATAAGTCTTCATTTGTGCAAATTCAACATTGGGCAGACAAAGCCATTATCTTTGCCCCACCATAAACTGTTCTGCTGTCGCTCATTCCATTTTTCCATTTTCTACCACCCCTTGCCCTAAGCCCTCAGGCTATATTGGACTGGACCGGTCTTGGCATTCAGTTTGATATGGAGAGACCCTCAGTCTCATCGCAAACTTGCCCCATACCTGTTGCTGATAATGCAAAGTAACAGAGGGAGCCAAATATAGTTTGGTGAGGAGGGTCAGACATAACAGTGTTGTTAATCGCAACATTAACCACTCCTGCCTCGTTCCTCAGCTGAAGGTCTTCATTATACCATAAGCAACTCCATACTTAACTACTTCAATGCTCTTCTTCCTGACTGCTGTTCTTCACTCTTCATAAAGTTCATCTTAGCCAAAGTTCTGCTGCTGCATGTATTTTGTTCTGTTTAACTATTATCTCTGCCATTAATGACTTGCATTGGCTCCCTGTTCAACAGCACTTTAAATCATGCCCCTGTCTTTAAATCCACATCCACCACCACCCCACCAACCAACGCCATCCCTAAACTTTCTATTCTTTTGACTCTGGCCTCATGTGTGATCTCCTCCTCCTTCCTCTTTCTCTTAATGTCCTTTCCATTGTCCACTGAGACTTTAGATTAAAGTAAATTACTCTTTGTAATTGCTTCCACAAACCTCAGCCTCTCTACTCTCCTGAAAGAACCTCATGATTTGCCTTCAACCAAGGTTGTAGTCACTTCTGCTAAATTCACTTCTAATTTTTCTCTTTTATCTTGACTTCTGTATTCCTGTCTGAAGCACCTTAGGTTTTTTTTGACATTCGAGGCACTATAAAGAGGCAGTTGTTAAACTCCATTAAATAATTGTCTCCTGCTTCTCTTTCAGGGGCTGAACAAAGGTCAGAGTTCACATTCGGCAGGTCCTAATGGTGAACAACCTCTCTCTTCCACTGGGCGTTCCCAGCATTTCCAGGCAGCTGGCACTGGTATTCAGAATCAGGTTGGACATCCTGCCATGCCTAACAATTCACTAACAACACCGGGGGCTGCTCTCAATCACCTCTCCTCTTACACTGCTACCTCAGGTGGACAACAAGGCATTACCTTAACCAAAGAGAGCAAGCCTTCAGGAAATGCATCAACAGTGCCTGAAACAACCAGGCATTCTGGAGGGACACCAAACAGCACTGCCAGCATAGAGGGACTTCCTAATCATGTCCATCAAGCTATAGCAAATGCTGTTTCAAGTTCAAGTCATGGAGAGTCCAAGTCACCAGGTGTACTTAGTTCAGACAATCCTCAGCTCTCTGCCTTGTTGATGGGGAAACCCAGTAATAATAATGGGGGTTCTGTGTCTTGCGATAAAGTTAACAATATCCATCCAGCTGTTCACACAAAGACTGAGAATTCAGTTGCTTCTTCACCATCATCAGCTGTTTCTACTGCAACTCCATCTCCTAAATCCACTGAACAAACTACTGCTAACAGTGTTACCAGCCTTAACAGCCCTCAGAGAGAACTGGGACATACGGTCAATGGAAAAGGTGTAGGGGAAGACTCTCAAAGTCCCTGTAAAATGGACCCACCATTAACTGCTCTCAAACCTAGTCCTCAACTTGCATCTTCAACCTCTGTCTCTATATACCCCAGTTCTTCAGAAGTGCTAAAGGCATGCAGGTAATTCTGTTTACTTAAAAATGCTGTTTTAACAATTGAGTTTTTGTAAGAAAATGTTGGATATTACTGTTACTACTAAACTGACTATTTGGAAATATTTAAAAGAATTACAACCAGTGCAGGCAAGAACTTAGTATCAAAATGAAATGCCTTTGAGTTTCATTTACAATGTCAGTGTTGATTTAACAGCGTAATTCAGTCTCATGGAGAAATACAATTGGAAGAGACAGTGGCAGAGTAGTAATGTCACTGGACTAGCGATCCAGAGGCCCAGGCTGATGCTCTGAGGACATGGATTCAAATCCCACCATGGCATTCAATTAATGAAATCTGGAATTAAAAGTTAGTCTCATTAATAATGATCATGAAACTACCATTGATTGTTGTAAAAACCATCTGGTTCAATCAGAATTAAATCTGCCACCCTTACCTGGTCTGGCCTACATGTGACTCTTAACTGGCCTCTGAAATGGCCTAGCAAGCCACTCAGTTCAAGGGCAATTGGAGATGGGCAACAAATGCTGACCTTGCCAGTGATGGCCACATCCCATGACAATTTTTTTTTTAATTGTTGGAGAAAGAGGAGTTTTCGGGGTGGAGAAAGAGGGGTTTTGGGGGTGGGTAACAATTGTAATGTGTAGGAGATGAGTTGTTCATGGTGGCATTAAGCCTTTAAATTACTAACCTTCAAGAGCAAGTCTGAAGATTTGTAGGTTATGGTCGATGACTTCATTTTTTGGTCACCAAGCCTTCCTCAATGCCTGGAGAAAGCCTGTAAGTATGTTTGCTCTTGCTCAAAAAGTTATTGCCAAAATCCGCCTCTTTTGGGGTGTAGCAGTGGCTCCAAATATTTCACACTATTTTTACTTATGACTTTACAATTTCCTTCTTTCCAGTCTCCACTAACTCCCCTTTCTCCACCAAGATTTATTTTCTTCGTGAGCCTGAATTACACTATTATATCAACGCTGGCATTGTAAATAAAAATTCAGTAGGGTTCCTGCAGGTCATGGAAAACCTGGAAAGGTCATGGAATTTGTAAATGACTTTTCCAGGCCTGGTAAAGTAATGGAGATTTTAAGAAAAGGCCCAAGTCATTGATGATCTGACTTTCGGTGGAATTCCCATCTTTTCCAATATTTTTCAAAGTTCACTTCCTCTTCTCTGTAATCATTTGCTTCACTGCACATGTCCGACATCCAGTACAGATCTGTCGTCCTCGTGCCTGATCCTACCCATTACCACCACTAATTGGCTGCTTTGGACATTGCCAGAACAGCAGCAAAAATTGGCTGAGGAGAATGAGCCAGATTCGGCAGCCCTGCCATTACTTGCCTTTTGTGAGGAGAGGTGTATTTGTTGGTGCAATTGCAGGTTTTTGTTGTCTTGGAGGTGGAGGACTCAGTAAACAAGGTAAGGCAGAGCAGGAACAAGCACCTGGTGGAGGAAGCAATGTGTAAAATGATACTGCATATCTATCGTCTAGACCCATTTGCTCTGTTCTTTTGCATGAGACCCACTGAAAATTTCTTAATCAACATGGAAAGGCATGGAATTTTACTTTACTAAAGGTGCAGGAGCCCTGAGTCAAAGATATTTCTTTTGATGCTGCTGAGTTCTCCCCCTACCTAGCCCAACCAAAGTGAAACCATTTAATTTGAGCACATCCTGTTGCATTTTGAATCTTTACCATGTACTTTTTCCCCCTGTAGTTCCTCTAGCTTGCTCATTCTTCTTTTACTATTCTTTCCCCCTTTTTCATTGGTTTGACTTTCTGTTTTCTTATCAGCCCCATCTATTTTTCTTTTGTTTAAAACTTCACTGAGTTGAGAGGCTGTATCAAATAACTTCATTGCTGTAAGTCTTGTAGAAAATATAAAATCTTGTACAACTCATGGAGCCTTGCTGTGTACCTTCGTAGTTTTCTGACCACAAAAACTCCTTTAGATTGAGTTTATGTTAATGTTTTGTCTAAGGTATGATTTGTCTAGTTTCAAATTGTTAATAGATGAGTAGAACAGTGTTCCTCAGGAAACCTTTTTTAATGTATATTTTCTCTGTACTACAGTAAGAGAAAAACTCAGATTTTATCACATAGTAGAGAAATTCCTTTATTGCAGGTCTGTATCTGAAGGCCTTCTACCTAAATAGACTGCAGTTTATGTACAGTGTCGAACCCTTATCAAATCAAAGATTAACATGAAAAAATCTTTTTCTACTGGGAACAGTGTATAACATAATGCGGGTAAAAATGCTAAAACAACTATTCGGCTGTGTTTATGCAGAAATTATTTCAACTTGAAACTTATGAAATTTTATAGTTAGCAGCCACCTGGACTTTGTAATGATGGGTAATGATTTGGATGAGGAAATTGTTTTTTAAAAATCTGGATAGACAGTCATATGTAGATTTTTCTTAATCCCTGTTATAAAGCAATAGTTGCCAAGCTTTTCCTGCAGATGTGCTTACTTCAAGACCACCTCCTCTCCCCTCCCATCCCCTCCCCACCTCCCCTTTCTTTCCCTGGATCTGGATCTGGATCTGGATCTCAATCCATATCAAGGAATTTTTATATTAGAACAATATATTGAATTTAAGTTTGGTTCCTTATGAGAAATATTCTTGCAATCATTTGGTCTGTTTAAGTAAGGCTTTTCAAAATAATCCTTCTATACATTTTAATTGTATGGCCTTTCATTGATGTTAGTTCATCCACTCATTTGTTCATATTTGCTTTAGGGTTGGTTCCGATGACACTAGCTGATATCTTCCATAGACTATTTGAAATGGTTGAATTTGTTTTTAAGTCCCCTAATTTGACCCTAAATGTTTCATTTCCATGTAGAAACTGTCAGGTTCACTTACAGCTTCATCAGTTTTCTAAATCAAACGCCGATTAACTAATTTCCAATTGGGTACTGATCTATACCTAGCTATAGTGATGTACTGCTGTGGCTACAACTTTACATCTAAACGTTTTACCAGAAAAATAACAGTAACTTGAACAAAATAGTGCCTACAAATTAACATTTTATGCATGCTTTTTGGAAATAAATAAACATATAGGCCTTGAAGGCAGCAAGTCCAAATTTAAGAAATGACAGCAATTAAATTAGCGCCTCAAAATTAATATTTCAAGTTAAAATTCTTTCTTTGTGTTGAAAAATTTATACTAGACCATTAATCCTTAAGAAATGGTACCCTCTTTCTCCCTCCCTCAAAAAGATTGAAATAGGGTAGACTGATTGTTTTCACTGTCTGTAGTGTCGCCTTCCACTGCATTTATTAAGTTCTTAATGATCAAAGATGGTTTTGTTTTTGTTTGCCAATTTCTTGGCTCATTTGGGACAGCAGGACTCTCATAGCAGTGCTAAATGCAGATGGATAATTTGTTAATGCATTCTAACTGTATTGTGTCACTGCTTATATAGGCATAACCTTTTACTAAAATTAGCAAACAATGGAAATTATAGCTGTAAATCATTCACACTTTCTCTTTGATATGTAAATATGAAACTCCCTCTCCTGTCATTCGGTTATAACAAGTTATTCTGTAGAAAATTCAGATGCTTGTCTGACTATACAGAGGCGATCAGCATGTAACATTAAGGTTAAAGGTGTATTTTTGACCTTCTGCATAACTGCCCACCAGACAACTTGACTGTATGTTTTCGGCTCTGTACACTGAAACCAGCCATTTGAAAGTGCGCAAGAATTCACTGTCCTTTGCCTGTGACCTCACTATGTTGGTATGGTTAATCTGTTTTTTTCAATTATTGTATGACTGCTAAGAACACACTTGTCTGCTTTGGTAGGTCTGAGTTAGAGATACCACAATTCTAGTTTAAATGCAGTGTATTTCAAAGTGTTTATTAAGATGTTTAATTGATTCTCTCAACTACTTTAGGGGCTATGCATGTTGGTTGTAGGGAGGCTATAACATATTTGACTCTGGTTTCTGTTAAACTATAAACTGTATGTTTCAATTTTTACAGCATCTTTGAATCACCTGTGTATTTCATAATTCTTCATAAAATAAGCTTGGCAAATGTTTTTTGCTTGGAAAGGAAGAGTTAGATTATGTTTATTACAGTAATGCCACATGCATTACACGGTAATGAATTTCAATATGATTTTTTCATCATAGAATGTGTTTGTAAACTGACAAAAAGTGTTGACAACTTGCCCTTTCATAGAGATTACATTTTCAACTAAACTTTCTGTATTAAAAATGTTATAATTGTTTATTAACTTCTCCACTTGAATTTACCCCAAATCGAGTAAAAACAAATCTGAATTTTGTGTGCTCATCAAGCTAAGGGATGTTCGTGTTGAGGAATGGGAACTTTCCATTTCATGCCCTTTTGATCACTATTGAGCATTTCCAAGTTTGGTTTAGCAAGGTTACTTGCAGAGTTAAGGTCAAAACTCTGCTCTAACAACATGGTCATTTCCCACCATGCACCAACATGACAGTTCCCCATTTCTTATACCAGCCATCCTATAGTTTCTTTGAATGAGATTGTCAGTCAGTGCTGGATAAGAGACTGATTTGTGCTTTGCAGCCATCCTGCCAGGAATTGAAGGGTGACAGTTTCATGCCACATTGGACCCTTGCAGCCAACAGAGGAGGAGACTTTTATCGCATCAGCCTAGAGTGAGGTTTATTCTGGCCCAGGAGGTTAAAGACCATCTCAGCACCCTGTCACCTCCAAAATTCTGTATATTGTGAACATCTTAAGTCCTTGACAAATAATTACTGGTTTACTTGTGTTCAGTTTGCCTTTGGATGACTCTTGAACGTGACCTATATCTGTTGGAATTCTTTTAAGAAACTATTGTGTTTCATTGTGTGCAGATTATCTGATATGCATATGAATCTTTTACTAAATTTTTTATTATCTGAAGTATTTGAATGTGTGAGCTTCTACTTATATTCTGTACTTTTTTTTCTAACTTGTTTAATCAACACAAGATCACTTGGGTAAAAATCTCATGGAGAAATGTCTATAGCTAAGTATGTGCACCAAGTACAAATGGAACTAATAAATGTAATGTTGCAAAAATAATACTTTTTTTCAGAAATCTGGGGAGAAATGGTTTATCTAATAGTAGCATTTTACTCGATAAGTGTCCACCTCCTCGACCACTACCACCACCATACCCACCGCTGCCAAAGGACAAGCTAAATCCTCCTACACCTAGTATTTATGTAAGTAGGACACGTGCTGGTTTAACTTAGGACCAGTAATATGTGATCTTCAGTATTTTTGTGTTAGTTTTTAAGTCACAAATCAAAGCAAAATCATCAGATAATTGTCACCTAATGCTACTGTTAAACCAGGACCTGCACAATGAAATAGTTGATGTAATTACTAGATTCTGATTCAGGTTAAATATAATTTTGAACGGTGGTTGCAGATTTTTATTAGTCACATAAGGCATTCTTAAAGTTGTCAAATATAAATTTGGATTTTCGTATATAACCATATATGTAAACTAGATACATTTTGAAGCTTAATTTTTATTTTAAAACCTATTGTAAAACTTTTTCTTTGTGCAGTTGGAGAACAAGCGTGATGCTTTCTTTCCTCCACTTCATCAATTCTGTACAAACCCCAACAACCCTGTTACTGTAATCCGTGGCCTTGCTGGGGCTCTCAAGCTAGGTAGGTACTCTAATCTGAATGTAAGTACCATAGTATTAAAATTATTTTTTTTATAAAGCTCTTCAAGGTTGGTTCTTCAGATATTAGTTGACTTCTGGGAAAAGTTCTTCAGTTTACTTTCAATTTCACCAACAAATTAAAGTCTAAAGCAAGACAACGATGTAGGAACAGGAATAGGCTATTTTTGCTGGAAAGCAATTTAGAATCATTCTGTCGCTTTCACCTCATCATCTAGTAAGCTAAATACTTACGCAGGTTATAAATTTAAGGTGTTGCTCTTCTCTAAGAGATGGAGTTTGCAGTACACTGAATATACTCTTGCTACTATATGTACTGTATCACTTCAGTACCTGCAAATTGTTTCATTTAGCCAAAAGTTGCTACAATGGTATGCGACTGAGAAATATGTTGCCTACTGGTAGATTTAAACATCCTCCGTGTTGTCCTCACGATCGTACCAGCCACCAAGATGAATGGCATGATGCTCTACTCTTGTCACAACTGTTTCACTTTAATATATTTAGCAAACTTGTGTTGTACTTCCAAAAATGAACATGAGAATTATCATCTGACAAAATAATTTACCAAAATGAAAAGGTCAGTGCTGAGGGTGTGATTGAGTAAGAGAGCTAGAAAGCCGATACTGGTGCTGCTCCAATTCTGCTCTCAATGTGATGTGCTTTACAGCTAAGATGATTTTTTTCTTATCCTGAAATAAGGATTATTTTGCTGCTAAGATCCTACTCTATCTTGCAACATAGCCCAAGTAACAGAGTAACCAAGCTGAAATGTAGAATTCTAACCTGTCTTTCATTAAGTACCACTGAAAAGGAGTCAGCAAGCTCTTTTTGGTGGGTGGAGGCAAGAGAAATATTTTAGATATGAAGGAGTATCGCTTTTTTCTAATTGAGGTGTTGTGAGAGCTTTTTCTGATGAACCTGTTTCTGCCAGTATACACATAGATAGCAATATAAATCTTTGTCCTCTAATAACGATTCCTGATAATTCAGGAGCTGATCAAAGTTACATAATGATAGTATTTACTGTAGTAATAAAGCAATGCAATCAAAGTAGCAGGTTCAAAAAATGAATTGCGGAGGGAAAGAAAATGGAAGAACCTGAATCATTTATAAAATTTTATGTCACGTTTATAATTTTGCGAATAATTTACACTTAAAGCATTTTGATTTCACTGATCTTTATTTTTAACATGTAGAGAATTGTCAATCAATGTTACATGAAACTGGAGTGTGCATCCTGAATTTGTACTAGTATGTCAGTTCACTGCATAGCATGCTTTAGAATGAAACCATTTTGTATCCCTGACCAATGGCTGTTTCGCTGTCTATTATTCAATTTGGTGTATGCTGTCTTGTATTTATATTTGTCCTGACTTTCTTCTTGTGCGAGTGATAGTAAATTTCAAATTTGATCTAATTTCCCTATTCATGGTACTCTCTCTTCCCATATAGGATATACTTGATTTGTACCAGTTCCATCGACCTGTTTAGTTTCTGTTGCTGATCAATTCTGTTTGCAATTTTTCCCCCATTTAATCGGGGAAAGCTCTCATTTTATCAGGCCATAAGTTGCTTTTTTACTTGTAAAGTAACTTTGCCCTTGAATTCTCTTTTTCTTACCGTAAGTTGAACCTAACTGAATTGTGGAACTGTTTCCAGGTTCATAGTCTGTACTGCATTTTAAGCCCACCCACAGGGATTTTCAAATCATTAGCCAATTGAAGGCCAGGAATACTCAGCCTAATCAGGTATGGCAGGTGGGCTTCCATCATTGGAGAGCAAGAGGGAGGCCCTCCAGCATCTATTGATCAGCAGCCCCACCAGCTGAAGATGGAGATTGTGAGGGACAAGAGAAGATATATATCTCTTTATTTTTTAAAACGCCACAGCTGCCTAGCCTCGATGAGAGGCAACCATTCCAAAAGAAAGCCAGTGGCCATAGCTATGGCCCAGTTGCTGTTGTGGGTCCATTGGCCGGGAGGGTTGGGGCAGGGATGTCAGGATCCCAGCTCCCGCCCTGAGCCCATCACAAAACCTGGGCGGCAGTTTTCAGTTAGCACAGGAACTGGGCTTATTAAATTTAATTTTCCTCAGTTGGCTACCTGTTGCTAGCCTCTGGACAGCCGACCCAACCCCGAGCCACACTCATTCAAAATGTCTCAGGGCTGGGAGCATAGTGGGGGACCAGCATGGAGGCCAATGGCCAAACTGCATGCTGCCCCACCAGCCTCCAATTCAGAACCCAAACCCTTTTAAAAATACTGACCTTGGTCTCTGTTTTTCAACTGTTGCCTGCTTTGTTGTGCAAAATGCAGTGTAGGAGATAGCCCTGAGTGTGTTGCAGAAAAACCTTCCTTTCTAACCATAGTTTATTAAAATTTCTTATTTCACCACTGATAGGAAAAAGCTTGTTTTGCACTAAAATTATCAGTCTCACCCGTGATGATGATACATGTAGACCTCTGGCTCAAACTTGCACAGGCTTTCTCTTAAATAAAATCTGATTGCACATCTAGACTCTCTTGTTGAAGGCAAAACGAAAGGCATATTTAATAGGAAAAAGGAGCAAAGAAATTTAAATACAGTAATAGCAAGGTTCAGTTTGATCTCAATATGTTCAAAAATTAAAGCTGGAAAGTTGGGCCCAGTTGGTGATGACTTAGGACATCTAAATTTATATAGTGGTTAAAGGAAGTTAAAGCCCCTGATGGTTCTAGCGGAAAGTCAATGTACAAATTGTCACTTGCAGCCTGCTTCTGATGTGGCCACTGTGGTCCTGAAGTTCTTATTGAATTTTGAGTTTTGGGAGAATGAAACTTTCAACATTCTGTCAATGGTTATTCATGCAATCATCAACTTTTAATAATTTCTTTCTTTGCAGATTTAGGTCTTTTTTCCACCAAGACCTTGGTAGAAGCAAATAATGAACATTTAGTAGAGGTGCGGACACAACTATTGCAGCCAGCAGATGAAAACTGGGACTCCACTGGAACCAAGAAAATCTGGCGCTGCGAGAGTAGTAGATCACACACCACAATTGCCAAATATGCACAATACCAGGCCTCATCATTCCAAGAATCATTGCGGGTTAGTCTTCCACTATCTGAGATTAAATGTCCCCATAGCATAGTAAAAACGCATTTTTGCTTGAGCCAAATTTTACCTCTGTAATTTTGTTTTAAGAACATAAGAAATAGAACAGGAATAAACCATTAGGCCCCTTGAGCCTGCTGATGATCTTGTGTTTCGATTTCCACATTCCCATCTAACCCTGAAAATCTTGGTTCCCTTGCCTAACAAGAATCTATCTACCTCTGCCTTAAAAATATTCAATGACCCTGCCTCCACTGCCTTCTGAGGCAGAGAATTCCAAAGCCGCACAACCCTCAGAAAAAAATTCTCCTCATCTCTGTCCTAAAAGGGCAACCCCTAATTTTAAAACAGTGCCCCCTAGTTCTGGATTAACCCGCAAGAGGAAACATCCTTTCAGTGTCCACTTTGTCAAGGCCGTTCAGGATCTTGTATACTTCAATCAAATCACCCCTCACTCTTTTCTAAATTCCAGTGGAAACAAGCGCAATCTGTCCAACCTTTCCTCATAAGACAGCTCAGTCATTCTAGATCGATTCTAACGTGACGAACATCAAGCCTATAGTTTCCTGTTTTCTGCCTCCCTCCCTTCTTGAGTAGAGGGATTATATTTACTTCTTTCCAATCTGATGGAACCTTTCCAGAATCTAGGGAATTTTGGAAAATTAACACCAGTGCATCAACTACCCCATTAGCCACCTCTTTTAAGACCCTAGGATGTAGTCATTTGGGACCCGGGACTTGCCAGCCTGCATCAAATGTTTTAAAACATTTGATTAAAAATGTAGAAAAGAACATTTGGTATTTTCTCCATAACTTCCATCTCCATCACAAGCTTGGATCCTCCATCTTAGGGATATCACTACTTTGCCCATCCTCTAATTACTAATGTGCCTATTGGAATATTTTCTAGATTCATCAATGTACTCCTGCTGCAAGCACTTTTTAAGCAAAATGTGCAATAGTTTCAAATATATATACATTTATACACACATAGACAGTCTGAGAATTTAATCCAATTACAAAATAATTCACAACTCTAATGGAATTTTCAAAGCTGGTTATTAAAAAATAACCAGTTCTGCATATTAGAGAAACATGCAGATATTATGATTAATATTGAAAGCAATGGAGGAATTTAACTAATTTAAAACAGAATGAGAATGTGACATTAATTACAGATCTTCGGCTATACTGCATTCTAAAGCTTTACTCTGAATTTTTCCCTGACAGGTTTTCAGTATAGTAAGACACTTCTTCGGTATAGTATGTAGAAATAATTCATGACATTGATGTCATTTTTTTCAATGAACTCTGCAGTTCCCAATGGAGTGTGTAGCATGTTTGTTTATGGATTTGCTTTTTAGGGAAATGTTCATTTGGTGGTTTATAACTTTCATCTTTAAATGGGGAGTTGAGGGTTATGGGGGGCAGATGGTAAAGTGGAGTTGAGACACAACCAGGTCAGCCACAATCTTATCGAATGGCAGAGCAGGCTCGGAGGGCTGAATGGTCCTATGTTCCCAAACCTTTTTGATGCCTTTTTTTATCCACTACACCTTGATGCAATGACTTTAATAGCTGCAGTTACATAGTAGGCACAGTGCAATAAAGGCATAAAGGTACAGTTACAGTGAAACTGAATATAATGCCATAAATATTTATTATTAGTGTTGATCTGTTCACTGGAAAATGTATTTGCACAATTCTGTAGGAGTTGCTTAAATATTAATTATCTGAACATGCAGAGTGGTGGGGGGAGGTTAAAATAGGTAATTCAGTATAATGGCATATGCATTTCAATTTGTTGATTTGAATTTTTTTACTTGCAGGAGGAAAATGAGAAAAAGAGTAGTCATCACAAAGACCAATCAGATAGTGAATCCACATCCTCTGATAAGTAAGTTTTGTTACTCAAGGATACCAAATGTTTGACAGATAGTAAATATTTTTGAAATCCTTTACAATTATCACTTTTTTTAAACAGTGGCAGCAAAAAAAGGAGAGGTCCATTTAAAACCATCAAATTTGGGACCAACATTGATTTGTCAGATGAGAAAAAGTAAGTCTTTGCATTTTTTTTCTGAGTAAGGTGTTCAACACTTTTTGTGTAATCATTGCAGACTGACAGTTGTTGCTTAATGATTTCAATAAAGTTTGTAATTACGGTAATGTAAAACACAATATATGGTAGGAGCACAAATTATCACAAAAGGACCACCAATGTGAATGCATCTGTGTTTGTGAAGCGATCCACAGCGTATTTTATCAGACAGAGAAGTAGCAATAAAAGGTCAAGACAATAAATTTGAAAATTTGGAATAAACCACCGAAAGAAAGATATATTTCATTGAAAAGAAAGAGAGTCCAGATAATCCGCTTCAGACACTATGGCACTAATTCAGCTTGCTTTAACCATTTGGCTTCTAAATCACTAAATCAACAGCCAAACTTGTACTTTTCCCAACATTTTTAACATTGCATTCCGTTCTTCAATAGCAGTGGATTAAATGAGGTATTCGTTAAATCAAAATTATTTGTAGCAACGGGTCACTTAATAGCATACGTGGCAGCCTTATTTCTTTCAAGGGTGTGGACTTGGCTGGCTAGGCCAGCATTAATTGCCCAGCCCTCGAAAAAATAATGGTAAGATGTTTTCTTGTTCACTGCTGTCCACGTGGTGAATGTACTCGCAGTGCTGTTAGGGTGGAAGTTTCAGGATTTTGGTCAGCAACAATAAAGGAATGGTGATATATTTCCAAGTCAAGATGGCGTGTTACGTGGAGGAGAACTTGGAAGTGTCCCCATGTGCCTGCTGCCCTTGCCCTTTGAGGGGCTAGAAGTTTTTTATTCTTTCCTGGGACGCAAATGTTACTGGAAAGGCCAGTATTTTTTGCTCATTCCTCTTTGCCTTTGAGAAGGTGGTGGTGTAGGTACAACTACAGTGCTGTTTGGAAGGCAGTTCCAGACTTTTGACCAGCAACAGTGAAGGAATGATGATCTAGTTCCAAGTTAGGATTGATGCATGGAGTGGAACTTGCTGCTTATCAGCCCAAGCCTGAATATTGTCCACATCTTGCTATATATGGACACAGGCTGCTTCAGTATCTGAGGAGTCATCAGCGAATATCCCCACTTCTGACCTTATGATAGAGGAGAGGTAATTGATGAAGCAGCTGAAGTTGGTTGGGCCTAGGACACTACACTGAGGAACTCCTTTAGTGATGTCCTGGGATTGACATGATTGACCTCCCAATGACCTCAACCAATCTTCCCTTGTGCTAGATATGACTCCCAATTAGTGGAGAGCATCCTCCTGTTTCCAGTAACTTCAGTTTTGTTAGGGCTTCTTGACGCTGCACTCAGTTAAATGCTGCTTTTGTGTCAAGCACAGTCACTCTCACCTTACCTCAGGAGTTCAGCCCTCTTGACTATGTTTGAACCAAGGCTGCAGTGAACTCAGGAGTTGAGTGGCCCTGATGGAACCCAAACTGAGCATCAGCGAGCGGGTTATTGCTGTGTAATTGTTGCTTGATAGGACTGTCGCCAACACCTTCCATCACTTTGCTGATGATGGTGAGTAGACTGATGGGATGTCAATTGGCTGGTTTGAATTTGTCCTGCTTTGTGTGGACAGGACATACCTGGGCAATTTCCATATTGCCAGGTGGTTGCTAGTGTTGTAGCTGTACTGGAACAGCTTGGCTAAGGACACAGCTAGTTCTGGAACTCAAATCTTCACTATTGCCGGAATGTTGTGAGTACCCACTGCCTTCAAACGTTTCTTGATATCGTGGAGTGATTTGAATTGGCTGACGACTGGCTTCTGTGATATCGTGGACCTCGGGAGGAGGCCGAGATGGATCATCCACTTGGCGCTTCTGAAGTTGGTTACAAATGATTCAGCCTTACCTTTTGCACTGATATGCAGGGCTCCCCCATCATTGAAGATAGGGATATTTGTCAAACCTCCTCTTCCAGTTAGTTGTTTAATTGTCGGCCACCATTCATGACTGGATGTCATGACTGCAGGACTGCAGAGCTTAGATTTGGTACATTGATTATGGGATTGCTTAGCTCTATCACATGCAAGTTATCCTGTATTGCAGCTTCACCAGGTTTACACCTCATTTTCAGGTACTCTATGCCTGATGCTACTTCTGGTACGCCTTCCTGCACTCTTAATTGGACCTTAAGTTCTGTTTTCTGTGCCTTCTCCCTTGGTTAAATTATTAGTGAAATTGTGTGATATTGTAGATGATTGAGTATTCTGTCCAGCTTGATAGCTTAAAAACAAAATTATTTTTAATTTTATTGCACTATTTCCCCATTCTGCACAAAGTAAGAAATGTAGAATAATATATGTGGTATTATGCCCATTCTTTGGATAAATGAATACCAGGTGCTGTAATTACTTTCCAAAATTGTTACCAAAAGTAGCTTGTGTTAGAAAATGAAAAATTTGTACTAATTTACATAATGTTATCTTAACATTTTGGGCTTGGATGTCACTACATTGATCTAACATTGTGACCAGAAGGTAAATCCTATGTGACTTAAAAGATGGACCTTTTTCTTTTCTGGATTTCCTGCCACTAGCCCAATTCATCTGGATTTTTGTTTTGAACTTTTGCAATTTGTGCACAAGACCTCTAACCTGGCCACATCCTATGCTGCTTGTCAGAAGTAATTGGAAATGAGCCACTCTGACAAAATCGATCAAATGCTCCTGGACACTGTCTACTTTTTTTTGTACGATTAACTTATTTTGTACAAATCTCTGTCCCAAAGTGACCTCAAACCAGTTGTTTATAACTAACAAGACCTTTTTGCTACATTTTAAGTGGCAAGGCAGACTAGAAATTGACAGTGGTATCTGTTTCCACTGGGTCTCCAACCCTTTTTATCTGTGTTCCAAAATACGCTGGCAGGGAGGACCTGCCCTCTTCCTTGTGGACTTATCATAAGAAGCAGGACTGAGGTAATGATATAATCTATCACAAAATTCTACCCCTGTGCCCCCAGCACAACAAATGCTTGCATGATGCCGGTATATTTCATAGAATAGATTGGTTACGACTCAGGAGGCCATTCAGCCCTTGGTGTCCATGCCAGCTCTTTGCAAGAGGAACTCAGCTAAGAGGCTACTCTTTCCCTGTAATCCTGCAAATTATTTCTCTTCAGTCGCTAATGCAATTCCCTTTTCAAAGCCACGATTGAATCTGCCTCCACCACACTCCCAGGCATGCTCACTGTGTTACGAAAAGTCTTTCCTCATGTTGCATTTAGTTCTTTTGCCATTCGCCTTTAAAATGGCAGGGATGAGAAATTCAGCTGTTTGGCGGAATTCTGACTTCCAGATAATGGAATTCTGCCTTTTAATGTTCTTTTCTGACCTCTGTCTCCCCTCGGCTGCAGCTGTCTCCAACTTGGCCAAAGCCAGTAGGAGAGTCTCCGCCCTACTAATACACTAACAACCAATTTAAGATAATCAGTTGAACTTGTTGGTGTGGCCCGTTTACACTTGCTAGGTAGTGCTAGAATGTCAAGCATAACATTACAAAGTTACCACAGGAAGACGCAGAGTAGCACTAAGTAGCCACAAGAAAACAAAACTAGAAAAGGTATTCTTTCAGAAATACAGACAACCATTTAGTAAAATGTATCAAAAGAATGAAAGGACTCTGTTGGATAATCACCTTGCATGTTTCTAACCTATTTTCCTTGCTCGATGTGGAAAGGATTAACGAAGGTCATTAGAAATAGGGGCATTTGGCCTATCGAGCCACACTTTTTAAGTAATTGGAATTTTAAAATTGGTAATTTCTAAGGTTTTCTAAAATAGTTTTACCCCATACACTTTGTTTACAGTTAAATAAGCAGCACAATGAAGTCTTAGTGTACTGCTATCAGGTTTTTCCAGCACACTATTCAGGGAGCAGAGCCCCTTGTTTTCATGATGGGCTGGGTCCAATCTGCCTTGTGTGATTATATTGTGGAGTACTCTGGCCCGGTACTCACAGGAATCCCTTTCTCAATTATCTTGTTGGAGGGATGGGCATTTGGAATGTCAATAAAACCATATACAAGGTCCTATTCTTTGCAAACAAAAGGAATATGTTCAAGCCCAACAGCATTTTTGAGCTGGGAGATACCTGGGAGCTTGGGGAGCCTGTTGTTCCCCTTTGCTTTCTCTATGGCAATGTCTAGGCCAATCACAGTTGACTTGCCAACCAGTCAGCACCTTTTTCTCCTGTAATATAAATTGCTGCGGTTGTTTGAAGTTTGGCATTCTTGCATTTGCCCAGATGAGTGCAAGACAAAAAGCACCAACAATATTCAAATCAGATCAGCCATGATCTTATTGAATGGCGGAGCAGGCTCGATGGGCCAAATGCCCCTATTTCTAATGACCTTCGTTAATCCCTTCCACATCGAGCAAGGAAAATAGGTTAGAAACATGCAAGGTGATTATCCAAAACAGGTGGAATCTAATCAGTCCTTTCATCCTTTTGATATATTTTACTAAATGGTTGTCTGTGTTTCTGGAAGAATACCTTTTCTAGTTTTGTTTTCTTGTGGCTGCGTAGTGCTACTCTTCCTCTTCCTGTGGTAACTTTGTAATGTTATCCTCGACATTTGCAGTGGATTGGGTAATTAAACTGTATTATTGTATTTGGTGCTGCCTCTTAGTGTTGATGCTCCAGCACTTTATAACAATTGACACGGCACTGTTAATTTGAATGTTGATGGTTAAAGAAAATGAAAATTTTAAAGAAAATAAATCCAAAAAGACGAATATAGAGTTTGCCAGTTCTAAAACAAGCTGTGACAAGTATTTCCCTTTTTAAAAAAAAAACTCAGTTGACCTCGCCACTTTTGGATGGGTCTTTAATCTGAGACCAATATGTATTCCTTAACCAACATCATTATTTAGAAAAAAACAGTTTAACTAGTCATTTTCACATTACCATCTATGGGACCTTGCTGTGTGCTTTGAAGTGTCTTGGGGTCATGAAAGGCAAGTCTTTTTTTCCCTATCTGATGGCTCAGGGAGTAAATGCGTTGAATAAGTAATTATGCTGAATGATGCAGAACATCAAGGTTCTATGTTGATATTCAGTTAGTCCTGAGTTAATTGATCTTGATCAGGACAGTGGTAGCCTTGCTGCAGTTGATCTCGGCATCTCTTTGCTACAAGGGTGATGTGAAGCGGTAAGGGTTTCGATTCTTGGTGGCTATCTCTTAATCTCTACCAACGTAAATACAATGCACAGTTTATTGGATCGTGCAAGGGCCAGGAGAATCAGATGGGAGTACCCGCATTGCGTTGCTGGCATCGGGAAAACTATTCCCCCATTAAGTTGGAGAGAGGAATGGCCCGATGTGGGAATCATGCTCATCGGTGGCAGGATGTCAATTAAGATCAACCATAAGCACTTGAGAGCAATTATCCCTGAACCCACTGGAATTTAGTAGTGCCTCAGGGATTTAATGGGACTTGCACACCTCTCACGTGACTTCCCAAGGCCGCCAAAATTTGCCTGCGAGTTCATAGTGGGGGTGATCCTGTTGTCAGATACTCGGTGCCCGTTTGACGAACCTGGATCTGGAAGTGGGGGGGTTGTTGAAAGCCACTCCCATCCCTTGCCTGCAACCCATTTCCCTCCTTCCTCACTCACCTGTGCCCAGGGTTCCAATAGCGATCCCTGGGCTGAGCCTCAGAGCATTACAATTGCCAGGGGCATTGCCAGTCTCTGATTGGCCGGCAGTTCTTGGGCGGGATTTCTGCCCCATTGAGGGCTTGATCGCATGGAAGGCCTGGCGCTAGCCAGTTAAGTCCCTGAGGGCACTTAATTTGCATCAGGCCTCCCCCACAGAAGCAACATGGGCTCCTACCGGTTCAACAAGAAGTTGGGCGCCGTGAGGGTGTGGCATTGCTAGCACTAAATCGCAGCCAGTGAGCCAAAAGGCTGCCTTCTGTGCTTTAGGGATAAGGATTTAAGCTGAATGTAGTTGGCTGCTTGGTTAATTAACACTAGTAGCATTCACTGCCCAGGCTTCCACATGAAATTGCCCAGTGAGGTACTTGGAAAGAACATGGAATCAAATTTCTATCTGAGCCATTTCCTTAAATGAGTAATAAATAGATAACTCTTTAGCAAATGCTGTTGAGAAACTGATGGCAAAGAATTTTAATATTCATAAATGTTTTTTGAACAACCAGAATATCTCTAACTTACACGGATGATTTTTGAAACCATCAACGATGTACATGCATTTCACAAATCTTTGCTACTTGTTGCTTCAGGTGGAAATCGCAGCTCCATGAACTAACAAAATTGCCTGCTTTTGTGCGTGTGGTATCGGCAGGAAACCTGTTGAGCCATGTGGGGCACACCATTCTTGGAATGAACACAGTCCAACTGTACATGAAAGTTCCAGGAAGCAGGACTCCAGGTGAGTGCCATAACGTCTAAAAAGTGGAATTACATGGCTGGTAAAAGTGGATGAATAAGTGGTGAAATAAACCTCTTTTTGGTACGTTCTGGATATGGCCAATTGACCTAGAATTTTGTTATGGTAATGTGCATTCTTACGTTCATTGATTCTTGTACAACAACAACAAACTGCCCATTTCGATCCCTCCTCTCCCCCCACTCCACCCCATCCTTACTAGGGCCATCTGCCACTAGCTTGCTTCCCTTCATGTCCCCATTATCACATCCTTTAGATAATAACACCACCATCAACACCCTTTTGTCTATGACATCTTTGGCAGTCTCTTCTTGGCCTCCACCTATCAGTGGCTCCCTGTCGAGCTCTCCTGTCCCACCCCCTTCTACCAGCTTATATTTCATCTCATTTCTATATGTCTTAGTTCTGATGAAGGGTCATACGGACCCGAAATGTCAACTGTATCCCTCTCCGCAGATGCTGTCAGACCTGCTGAGTTTTTCCAGGTATTCTTGTTTTTGTTCTACATTTCCAGCATCCGCAGTATTTTGCTTTTAACAAACTGCAGTGTTAAGGGAATAATTCATCTCTGGGTGAGTACCACCCAGATAGAAGCTGAGTTGTGTGTCTCACTCATGACTGTATTTGACCATTTTTCATGCTGTATATGCTGCCAGTATAAAAAATTTAACTTTTGACAATTTTGACATCTGGGCAGTTAGAGAATAGAGGTTTAATATCTTCAGCTCTTGTATAATACTGCTCACCTGTTTCAAGAGAGTGTTGTGAGACATCCTAAAAGTAGTACTAGTGGAGATTAAAATTAGAATTTATGAAGAAAACAGGGATGAGAAAATTCTGACATTTTGATTATAGAATTCTGCCCTTTGAAATGCTTTTCCAACCTCCACATCCCACTCTCCATAATAATTTGCTTAACCGGTCAAGGGCATTGCTACAGGAAATATTCGAGCATCATAGCCCCAAACATATTTAGCTGCTTAGATAAAAGCAAAAAACTGCGGATGCTGGAAATCCAAAACAAAAACAAAAATAAAAATACCTGGAAAAACTCAGCATGTCTGGCAGTATCTGCGGAGAGGAACACAGTTAATGTTTCGAGTCCGTATGACTTCAACAGAACTAAGTAAAAATAGAACAGAGGTGAAATACAAGCTGTTTTAAGGGGGGGTGGGACAAGTAGAGCTGGATGGAGGGCCAGTGATAGGTGGAGATAGCCAAAAGATGTCATAGACAAAAGGACAGAGGTGTTGAAGGTGGTGATATTATCTAAGGAATGTGCTAATTAAGGGTAGAAAGCAGGACAAGCAATATTTAGCTGCTTCATCAATGACATTCTCTTTTACATGATCAGGAGTGCAGCTGTTTGCTGCCAAATCCACAGTGTTCAGTTCTTTAAGCTCCTCGATCAATGGAGAGTCCATGTCAGGTGCAGTAAGCTTGGACTAACAATGTTCATGACACACAAAAGTGTTAATTAATGACCACCTCCAACAAGTAAAGGCCCACTGGCCTCCCCTGACTTTCATCAGCATTGTCAGACCATCAGTGCCATAATGGTTGTCCTAAATCATAATTTTAAATGTCCTAACCATGTCAACACAATGGCTACAACTGCATGGAACAGATGGATACTTTGTGCTGAGTGGCTCACCTTGCCTTTCAGCATCCCATCTACAATAATATAAAAGTAAAATACTGCGGATGCTGGAAACCTGAAACAAAAACAGAAAATGCTGGAAAAATTCAGCATCTGTGGAGAGAGAAAAACCCCATCTACAATGTTCACCAGGAATGTGATTGAAATCTCAACGTGGCTGGATGGATGTAGCCACCACAGCACTCAAGCTTATGGAACAAAGCTGTCTTGATCCAAGCTCCTGCTGTTCGACTCAGTATCCAGCTGTTTATTGCCACCACATTGTAATTGCAGTAAGTTCCATATACAGGATACACATGAGCAACTTGTTAAGTGTACTTCAGCAGCCTCTCCCATGTCCACAACCTCAAATACCAACATGAACAAAGACTATAGTAGTGCCATCATCTCCAAATTCTCCTGCAAGTCTCTAGCCTTTCTGACTTAGTGTGCTGCCATTTCCTACCCAAGACAATCATGGAGTAACCATCAGCATACGAACTGTACAGTTCAAAGAAAATGTTCATCATTACTTTTTCAGGTCCACTAAGATTTGTGCCGCATTGTTAGTGTCACCTACATTTTAATTTTTTTTAGAGGAACAGCCTGCAGTCTCAAGTTTATTGTAGATCAGAGAAAAATGCCTTCTGATGCCAGGGGTGTGACTTCATGTTTGGGTATAACATCACAATAATCTTCCTCAGTTTGAAACTATCATATCATTTCTTATAGATCAGCTATCAATCTTTCTTGACCAGAAATTGAGAAAATATTCATACTGTCCAGATTTATGATGCACATGAGAGATTTAAGCATTTATGCACGTCTAGTACTTTAACTTTTATTCTTCAGTGCTCATTTTTTCATTCATTTGAGCCTGTGATAATGTTTCTGCTCTAGATCATGACTTTGAAAGCTATAATATTCCCTGCTGCCTTCCAAATTTTATGCGAATTAGCTTAGTGCATCTTACTGCATCTGTTGCTATAGTGGGACACTTCTAGGACTAAATCAGACATTCACCTAAAATTGTTTGTGTTTAATTTATTAACTGTTACAGTTCTATAATTTGACCCTATGGAATCTTCCACCCAAGAAAGTAATCATTTTGTTCACATCGGGAGCTTTAGCTTTTTATATAGTACCTAGAGGATTTATCAGTTCTCTTTAATGGCAAAACATCGAGTAAATAAGTGAAGCATGAACCATCGAGCATGTTAAAAGCCTATCCTCCTTGTGCTGTGGTTTCTGTATGCTTTGTCTGCAAGGGTGTTAATTGGAATAATCAGAATGCGTTTTCTAAGCATTGCCGTACTGATGTATGCTTTGTTGCCTGAGTGTTCTATGGTGGCCTTTAATATTATGTCAGAGAGACCAGCAAGCTTGCCTTCCACGTGACTGGGACATTTTTATATATATATATATATAGAGGTACAGGGATTGAGAATGTTAAATTACCTACCTCAGTATGATTTTTAATATTTCTTTATCGATCAAATATCAAGTTTATTTCTCCCTCTGCCCCTTAGGCCAAGCTTACCAAGAGCTTTATCGTTTGCTTTTGAGAGTAATTGTAGCCTTAATGCTGACCTACATTCCTTTCCTCCACAATCAAAGAATGAAGGGGGAAATGTAGAATGAAGCCCTAAAACAAGTGTCAAGTTTGCAATGATAGTCTGAGGATAAAAATCTGAAAGGGGCAGTGTTCCATGATTGTTCTCTATGCAGTAACATATTTATTTTATATAGAGAATGAATGGAAAGAGGCATAATGTGAAGGTAGGTCATTTAACATATTTTCCCCTGAAGAAATTCACTAATTAGCATTTTGTGCTTAAAGAGCATTGTGCAAGTTTATAATTAAACCTGTGTCACTAAAGAACAGTGATGGACAAGAGAAGGAAAAATGTTCACAAACTTGCCATGAGAGGAATGAAAAAAATATTACTTAAGTGTGTTTGGGCTGCAGAGGATTTCCAGCACACCCTTTGCTGACTGCATTGTATACATCATGTAGCTCTTGGAACCCAACTGAGGTCAGGTCCTGAGTAGTGATGATGCACAGAGCTTGCTCCCTATATAGTGATTATGTGCAGGCAGTGGCAGGAGTATTGAATTTCACAATGAAACATTATCAAAAAGTATAATACTGTGCAGTCTATTAGGAGTTAATTGGGAAAAATATTACACACAAACCTAACTGGAAATTCAAGAGAGGAGCTGTGGTTCATAGAGCCATACAATTTTTTTTGAAGCTGGCTAAATGGCAGAATGCAAGCAGCAAGTTAGCCTGTGGATGTGGAAAATTAACAAACAACTTGAGTTTAACATTGATTATAATCTGAAGTTTTTCATTGGTGTCACTTGCTTATAATCAACTCCTACTCATCAAAAGTTATATCTGAACTCCAACTGTTGGAAAATTGAAGAGCTTGATGTGGAAAAGTTTGTTTAATATTTGAAATTACTAGAGTTAATTGAACCCCAGCTTGGGTTTAAAGATACTCGTAACTGATACTAACTGTTTCACATTACTGAATATTGTACTATTTGTTAAGAAAGGCAAGCACATAACTCAATACACAACAAGAAACTCTTTAATCGGATTAGTGGTTAGGATATGAATGGATTTGTAGGAAATGTAGTGGAAAGTCAAATGTCAACCATAAAAGATGGGACAGTCTAATCTTGCAAGAATGGACAAGCAGTACCTTGAGCACTGAGATTAAACTGTATTGAATTTACAATGCAGATAACACAAGAGCCATTGTATAGATTAATTTTCCAAGAAAGGATATGAAATGAAAATGATAGAAGAAAATTGTATATTGAAGTAGGAAAGTTTGATACAAAAGAATAGTTGTATAATTTGATCACAAAAATTTGAAAAAATCTTTAAATGGCAGCTTGGCGGACAGAAAAATAGAAACTAGGAGCAGGATTCCGCCCTTTAAGCTTGCTCTGCCATTCAGTATGATCACGGCTGATCCTCTATCTCAGCGCCATATTCCCGCTTTCTCTTCATACCCCTTGATGCCCCTAGTATCCAAAATTTATCAATTTCTTTCTTGAATAAATGCAGTGACCTGGCCTCCACAACCTTCTGTGATAGAGAATTCTACAGGTTGAACACCTTCTGAGTGAAGAACTTTTTCCTTATCTCAGCCCTAAATGGCCTGTCCCATATCCTGAAACTGTGGCCCCTGGTTCTAGCTTCCCCAAGCAGGGGAAACATCCTCTCTGCATCCAGCCCCTCTAGCCCTGTTAGAATCTTATAGAATTTCAATCAGATCCCCTCTCATTCTTTTAAACTCGAGTGAATACAAGCTCAGTCGAACCAGTCTCTCCTCATATGACAGTCCTGCCATCCCCGGTATCAGCCTAGCGAACTTTTGCTGCACTCCCTTTATATTCTTTCTTAGGTAGAGAAACCAAAACTGCAATATTCCAGGTGTGGTCTCACCAAGGCCCTATATAACTGCAGTAAAACACCCCTACCTCTGAACTCAAAACCTTTTGCTATGAAGGCCAACATACCATTTGCCTAAACAAAAACAGATTTACCTGGAAAAACTCAGCAGGTCTGGCAGCATCGGCGGAGAAGAAAAGAGTTGACGTTTCGAGTCCTCATGACCTTTGACAGAACCATTTGCCTTCCTAATTGCTTGCTGCACCTGCCTATTTACTTTCATTGGTGTACAAGGACACCCAGATCCCTTTGTACATCCACATTTCCCAATATATCACCATTTAAATAATACTCTGCCTTTCTGCTTTTCACACCAAAGCGGATAATTTCCCATTTATCCACATTACACTGCATCTGCCGTGTGTTTGCCCACACACACAACTTGTCTAAATCGCCCTGAAGCCTGCTTGCATCCTCCTCGTAACTCACAACCCCACCAGTTTTGTGTTGTCCGCAAACTTGGAAATATTGCATTTGGTTCCCTCATCCAAGTCATTTATATATATATATATCGTGAATAGCTGGAGCCCAAGCACTGATCCGTGTGGTATACCACTAGTCATTGCCTGCCACCCGCAAAAAGACCCAAAAATTCCCATTCTCTGTTTCCGGTCTGACAACCAATTCTCAATCCATGCCAGTGTATTACCTCCAATCCCGTGTGCTTTAATTTTGCCCACTGCCCTCTTATGTGGGACCTTATCAAAAGCTTATGTCAAAAGGATACATTTAAATTTTGATTTTTAAAAAATTCATTGTAGTTTGTTTTGTTTTTATTTACAGGTCATCAAGAAAACAACAATTTCTGCTCTGTTAACATTAATATAGGTCCTGGAGATTGTGAATGGTTTGCTGTACCTGAGTCGTACTGGGCAGTTATGAATGATTTCTGTGAAAAGTAAGTGTGTTTTGCCAGTAAGCATGGCTGTTTCTTGCAGAAAGTATATTTTTAAATTCACAATAAAAAATAATAGAAAAACATTTAGGGTAATTACATAGTGAGCATGTGGCCTAAAAGTCTAAATATTTTGTCCTTTCCAAAGTACAATTCAAGTTCCCCAAAGATGTGGAAAGCACAGAGAGAGAGAATTGGGGCACTGAATTTTCCTTGCAGTGACATGGTGTGAATTGATCCAGCCCTTCTGACCTCGCCACAGCTTCTTTATCATATCTTCTCTTTGACCATCTACTTCCATCTTCAAGACATCCATCTTTGACTCCCCACATCTTCTGCCGAAACCCTCATTCATGATTTGGTTACCCCCAGACTCGACTATTCCGATGTTCTTCTGGCTGACCTCCCATCATGCACCCTCTGTAAACCTGAGCTCATCCAAAACTCTGCTGTCCATTCCTAACCTTCACCAAGTCCCATTTACTCATAGCCCCTGTGCTCTTTGACCTACACTGGCTCCTATTTCACCAACATCTCTGGTTTAAAATTCTCATCAATGTATTCATATCCCTTCATGACATCATCCCTTTCCTATTTTTATAACCTTCTCCGAGTCAATAACCCTCCAAGACCTCTGCGTTCCCATAGCTCTGGCCTCTTGTGCATCCACCATCCCCTTCATCCATCATTGGTGGCTCTGCCTTCAGCCATCTAGGCCCTAAGTTCCAGATTTCCTTCCCTATGCCTGTCCATCTCCTCCTTTAAGACCTTCCTTAAAATGTACCTTTTTGACCAAGTTTATAGAAAATAGAGGTCTGCATAAATATTTTGAATTGAATTAGTGTACCACCCTTTCACTTCTGGAATGTGGATTTGAACCCAGCCTTTATTGATAAGTTGAAAAACTTAGTGTTAGCTGTAGGGGTTTTCTGTGATATGAGTTTAGACTTAGTTCCTGAGCTAGCCACACATGAATGCCAACATGTCAAGCCTTAAGAATGAGTGATTTGGATTGTACCACTGTTACTTTAACGCCTTACCCAACTTGCTTGGGCAAAATGGCAAGTAAATTCCATTTTCCTGGGACGTATAAATTACTAGATGAAAAGGAAACAAGGTCCGTATAGTTTTCTTTCTAACATCTTGATTTTAAATAAAAGGAAAGACTTTCACTTATATAGCACCTTTCACCACCTCAGGTCATCCCAAAGCCCTTTACAGCTAATGAAATAGATATAACAATAATGTAGTTTTAATCAAGGCTGTGGTTTTGTTTCTCATGATACACCGTTGAAACTCCCATTAAAATAACTATTTTAATAAAACTGGTTATGTTTGACCAGAACTGATTTGTAAGTTTAGTAAGTGCTTAAGTCTAGAAATTTTGCTGTCATTCTAATCTTATGGAACATCAGTTTTGAATAGATAATAAGGCCATTTCCCTTAAGACATTTGGTGCAGAAGTATACTGATCCAAGAACAGGGTTTTGGGGGCAAGGTAGCGGGATTTAATTCTGAAACTGGATATGTTATTGTACCTGACCATGTAATACTCCTTTTGAATGTTCAAAATGCAAAAGTTGCTCTCCTTGCAGATCTAACATACCCAGTTTAACTAAACTAATATGCTTTTGTTTGTGGCATACCTCACAAGCCATCAGTGTCCCTTAAAACAAATTAATCAAATTTGTTTCCATGATAACACTGGTCCGAATGCTGTTTTCAAATTATTTTATATATGTCAGCTATTCAGAAGTGACAGAGATAACTTTGTTACAGATTTGTTTTGGTTAAAATTGCTTTGAAGCATTGAAGCGTATGGAAGCCTGTTGTTTACTAACTGTTAACCAAATTACCTTTAAAAGAGATTCAAATTTCAGGCACTTCATGCATTTGCTATATACCTACATATAACAGTGCTGTTGATTTTTTTATTTACAACATGGCTTTTCCTAGCATAAGATAAACTTGCAAAATTTTTCACCAGTCTCTGAGCACAGCCAAAATACCCATCTTGATGACTGGCAGCCTCAAGAATGTGCATTCCATGTTGGCTTGTGTTGCTTTCATTCTGTATTGATAATGCCATTCTGTAAAAAAAAAAGATACAATTGCTGCGTTTGTTATACTTCTGATTTGGCAATAGAATCAGTAATCTGATTTTTCAAGCTTCAGTCTGTTAATTATAAATGTAATGTATTTGCTCTGAAGCTGTATAGCACAACCTTTTTCTTCTCCTTCAACAGTCCCTCGGGAATCGAGGATGACTTGCTTCCACTCTGGTTCATTCGGTTCTGAAATGGCTGCTAAACCCAATGCATGATCTGCAGACTCTGCCACATGCTGGGCGAGTGCTTCAAGGATTGGTTAGATGGGGCATTTGGAAGCTTGTGCACTCCCTTTGACACTTTGACTTCATCTCTGCACATTCCTGGCAAAGTCTCTCAATGAGTTTAGTGCCTTCTCGGACGAGCCTTCTCCGTTTTGGTCAGTCACAAGCCATGAGTCGGCTTGTAGCACGACCACGGTTTATAGAATTGCAGAAAAATTAGGACACAAGCATTCTGTTTGGCCCAGTATGTCCATATTCCCATGTGCCTGCTCCATTCCATATTTGTTTGTTCCCCTTTCCTTCAACCACCCATCTAATCCATTCTTGATTGTTGATATGGTCTCTGTATCAATCATGACCTCTGGTAGTGCATTCCATGGCTGCACAACTATCCATAAAAATGTTTCTCCTTCCCATTGACATAAATGCCTTATACTTAATCTTACATCTATGCAACCTTGATCTAACATAGAAAGGTAGAAAATTTACAGCACAGAAGGAGGCCATTTGGCTCATCATGTCTCTGCTGGCTGAAAGAGAGCTATCTGCCTGATCCCACTTGGTCCACAGCCAGTAGGTTACGGAACTTCAAGTGCCTATCTTTTTAAGTACAATTATGGATTCTGCCTGTTTCGCCTTTTCAGCTAGTGAGTTTCGGTCTGTTTTGTCCCAATCGAAGTATAATTTTTTTAAGCCAAATTTTACTCTTGGATTTACCGATATTGAATTCCATTTGCCACATTTTAAACCATTTCACTGTCATAGCAATATCATTTGTGGCATTTGCCAAAAACTTTCTGAAAGTCCATTTATATCATACCCATTGCATTTTACCCACCCAGCAGAGCAATCATTCCCTTAAAAAATATTATGGAAACATTTTAAAATATGTAATTTCTTTAACAGGAACAACATTAATTTTTTGATGGGCTCATGGTGGCCAAACTTAGAGGATCTTTATGAAGCTAATGTACCAGTGTATCGGTTTATTCAGCGCCCTGGGGACCTAGTATGGATAAATGCTGGTACAGTGCACTGGGTTCAGGCCATTGGGTGGTGCAACAACATTGCTTGGAATGTCGGTCCTCTGACAGGTACTATAATTTCATTAACCAAACTAGTACATACCATTCATATCTTTACAATTATATAGTTAGATCATTTACAGGACTATATCGTTTTGTTAACAAGAAAAACATTATTTATAGCAAAGAGGCAAAGTATCATTGTAGAAATGCTTTTTCAATGACTTCCAAGTAACAATTTGTATATTTATATAGTGTATTATTAGCATTAGTGTTTTGGCCATTTATATAATAAATAAAGTCTCTACCTGTATTAAGAGCTCAAATTGGTTGTAAGGATGTAGCTCCTATACTTGGAACACTTTGACTTTTGAAGTAAAAACTAATGGTGTACTCTACAGCAAATCAATATAAACTGGCAGTAGAACGATACGAATGGAATAAACTACAGAGCGTGAAGTCTATTGTTCCCATGATTCATCTATCCTGGAACATGGCACGTAACATCAAGGTGTCTGATCCCAAACTTTTTGAAATGATCAAGTAAGTGTTAAATCAACAGTGGGAGCATTATATAATTTTCAAACCATCAGGTATTGTGAATTCAGACACTTAAGACTTTTTTGCCTAATATTTTCATAAATGGAATTATAAGTTTTCTAGTTACATTGTGGATGGGTCATGTTGCCTTGTCTGAACTGCAAGAAGGATGTTTAAACTAGTTCTGATTTGGATTGTTTTAGCCTAGAGCTTGCTCCAATGGGTTGAAATTACATATCCCTTCACCATGATATTTAAGCCCTGATCTACTCTTTTGATGTACTGTGGACATGTTTTAAAATTTGTGATCCAATAGTTCATTCAGTCTGTATGTAAATAAAATACAAGTTAAGAAACGGCTGTTTGTGGGGTAGAAAGAGAAGCACTGTCAAGGGTTAAAGTATTAGAAAAAAAATTAAGCCAATTGGCAGCTCATTCTTAACATCTAGTAAGTAAATTGGCTTCAAACAGATATTAAAAAACTACTTAATTTTGTTCAAAGTAAATTAAAACTGAAAAAAATAAAATCATTGCGCCAAATGATAAATAACTTAACCTTAGTTCATTCTTATGTAAATCTTTCCACTTTTTATATCATGCAATTACTTTTTAAATCAGGTATTTAAAATCACATTTTAACTATTTGAAAACAGCAACAGTGACAATATGGCTTGTCATTATTGATTGTGTAACTAAACTACATCATGGTCAAAAAGTGCTAGTTTCAAAGATAATCCATGGCAAATTCGACACTGTTAAACCAAATTCTATTTTCAGCCCCTCAAAATCCACTTTTCTCCAATTTATTAACTTCGTTTACATCATACTTTGTCCTTTTCTATCATCATCCTAAAAGGTAGTGACCATATTGCCTAGATGTTTCTCTACTTTTCTTTCTCTTATCTGCTCTGGTCCATTCCTCATTATGTGATCCAACTGTGAATCTTCCCTTGGGCTTTTTACATATTGGATTACAAAGGAGCCCTGTGTCATTGTAGGAACTCCATTCCCGTATCCTTTTATCTACCTCATTTGTATAATTAATAGCAGGGTAGTTGAAATTCCCCACAATTATCTTACGTTTTTTGCTCAATTCCCTAATTTCTCAGCATATTTCTTTCTCCTCCCTTCCACGATTAGGTGGTCTGTAGAATACGCTTATTAATGTGATTGACCCTTTATTATTTGTTAATCTCCATCCATATAGATTCTGTTTTTGTCTTGCTGATAACTGCATTCCTTTTTTCCAAAGCCATTTTGCTATCCCAAATAAGTACAGCTATTCCACCTCCCCTTTTATCTATCCTACCTTTGCTAAATATACTATACCTTTCAATGTTTAATTCCTAGTCCTGATTTTTTTTTTTATAGACATGTCTCATTTAATCCCTTCCATGCCTGGTTCCTCCCAATGCATGATTGCCTCCAGCTCCCCTGTTTTGTTATGGATACTGTGTGCATTCCTGTATAGACATTTTAACTCAGTTTTAATATAATTTACTGTCAATTTATGTTAAGCAGTCTTGTTCTGTAACTCTATTCCCTGGCCACCAATGACCCCCCTTACTTTATTCTGCCCTATATTCATTCTCCTGCCCTGTTTTGTTTACATTTAGGCTGCTTACATTTCTTTTGGATTCCCCCCCCCCTCGCCCCCATTTACTAGTTTAAAGGCTTTGCACTTCCCTATTTACCCATTCCTACAGGACAGGGGACCCATCCTGTTTCAGGCAGAGTCCATCCTATTGGTACAGCTCCTTGCTGTCTCAGAACTAATGCCAGTACCCCATGAAAAGGAACCCCAGCCATTTAGCCATGTTAATTCCCCTGATCTGTCTACTCTTAAACCAATTTGCACATGACTCAGGCAGTAATCCTGAGATTATTACCCCACAGGTCCTGCTTTTTAATTTAGAGTTTAACTTTGGCACATTTTCAGCAGAATCTCCTCCCTATTCCTACCTATTTCATTTGTTCAACATGGAACACAAAAACCAGGTTTACCCTCTCCCTTTTCAAGTTCCTCTCGAACTGTCCTGAATTATCCCTTACCCTGGTAGACAACACAGCCTTCAGGATTCTTGTTCCTGACTGCTGAGGATGCTATCTATCCCCCTAATTATAGAGCTTCTTATGACACCACTTTTCTATACTGTATTTCCACCCACTCCCTGGCAGCCTTCTGAGCCATGGTGTCTTGGTCTACATTGTAGCTGTCCTCCCTGCAGTTTTTCTCCATGTCTTCACAGGTAGTAAGTACATTGTACCTGATGTACAGGACTGTTGTCTGCTGGACCTCCTTGACTTCTCCAAAATCCCTGGTGGTCACATTCGCTCTTTCCTGAACCTTTTCTCTTGGCGGGTGTGATTATATTCTGGATAAAACTGTCCAGAAACTTCCTCCCTTATGTGTTGGAGCCTTTCCAACTCCTGCTTCAGCTCAATGACTCTGAACTGGGGAGATTCGAGATGGAGACATCTTCTGTGCATGTGTTTGCTCAGGACTGATATGCTGTCTAAAATGTACTGGCATTCTTCCACCTATGAGAGATGATGGACACACAGACAGTCCATCTGTCTTGGTGTGGTGTCTTCGTCTGGTGCACCACAGTTCCCAATGACTATGGGCAGAATGTTCTGCCCCCACAGGAGGCAAGGAAGGGGGTGGGTGTGCCTGAAAACTGGGTAGGTTGAGGTCGGGACCGATACGCAATGTCTTCCCCCTCCCACCTCCTCTTGAGACCTTTAAGTAGCCATTAACGACCTCCTAATGGCCTCTTCTGAACTCCACTGTAATTTTCTCAGCTCCAGGCTGACCTGCTAACATATGGCCTGCATGACTGGTTAAACTGTATGAGCTGCATGTCAGCTGGGGGTGTGGGGTTGGGGGGGGACCTTGATCTGTACTAATCTGTGCATGATTGAGGACATGGACATGGAGCAGGGGCTAGAGACAGACAGCCATCCTCTTCCCACCCCCTTGCTGCCAACCCTCATGGCCTCCCCCTCACTGCCACCTCCATCTCGCAAGATCCCCCCTGCCCAAGAGCACATGCCCTTTTCCTGTGTTGCTCTGGGACTCCGTTCGGGGTGTTGTTCCGGCAGCAGCCATGGCCTCCTCTGTGGCATTGATGAGTACAAGATCTACTGGCCCCTGGTTGACCACCTCTGGGCGGGTGAGACATCATATTCCAGAGTCCTCAGTCGGTAGGAAGGCCTGCCACTGTCCTCTTTGACCGCCTGAAGGGCAGAAAATACAGTGGGCCTTCCTCCTAAGAGTCAGTGCAGATGTCTCGCTGCTTTTTCAGGCAGCCTGCAAATCACCCGCAAAAAATGGAAGATTCCGCCCATGAAGGCCAATCCTTGAGAGGCAGGTTCTGCTACAAGCACCATAACTGAAGCTGCCAAGTGACGTCGTGGGTTTGTTTTTGGCGTTGGCATCTTTGGCCGAGCTGCTGTCACCCCTGGTCATTGTGGTAATGCACATCAGCCCACAGGATGTATTGCCATTTCCCTCCTTTCGTCAGCTAGAAATTCTGAGGTGTGATAGTGGATGTTTAGAGTCTTCATGTCACATTCGCAAGTATCCTAGAAGTGGGGCCTTGGGTGCCCCACTGGTTGTCTAGTTCGGGCTACCTCACCATACAGAAGGTACTAAGGTATGCAACTGTCTTCTATCCTATGGATGTGCCAGGTCCATTGATCCACCTCTGTTTGATTAGTGCCAATACATTTGGGAGCTCCTTTGAGGGGACTGCTGTATACACGATTTTGTCCTGCTAGGATATTCTCATGATGCTGTACAGACAGCGAAGGTGGAAATTATTGAGCGCAATATGTCCATTGTTCTCCACATCCACATCCACCACAGTACAGATTGTTACACTGACCACTCTCTTTGTCAGCAGCAGAGTGAAGGCACACTCTGAAAGTTTCACAATTCCAAATATGGCGGCTTGCCATGTATCAACATCCTCTGTATAAGCAATGATGCCAAATACGAGGCTTCCCATTGTTGCTAGGATGATTGCTACCCATCAAAAGTTACTGGTACTGATGAAGCTTGGAAGTCACTAAGCTCAATCATCTATGAAACAGCAGAAGTATCATTTGTAAAGGTGGAACCCGCACCAAGGACTACTTTGAGACCTACTCAGCTGAGATGAAATCTGTCATTGATACCAAAAACAAAACCTCCATGATGCACAACATAAACCCAAAAGCTAAAATACTGCAGAGCTTGAAAGTAGCCAAGAGAGCTGTGCAAATAACAGGGAGATGTGCAAACACTGGATCAACTTATGTCAAGAAATCCAAACTGCCTGAGACAGTGGAAATCTATATACAAAGGGATCAAGGTGGGTGCCTGACCCTGCCATCACTAAAGTTGTTCCCTTGAAGTCAGTAGATGGTGAAGTACTCAGAAGGAAACAAATGTCCCACTGGGCCAAACATGACTGTCAGCTGAAACAAATACAGAAATACCTGGAAAAGTTCAGCAGGTCTGGCAGCATCGGCGGAGAAGAGCAAAGTTAACGTTTCAAGTCCTCATGACCCTTCAACAGAACTAAGTAGTTCTACTTAGTTCTGTTGAAGGGTCATGAGGACTCGAAACGTCAACTTTGCTTTTCTCCGCCGATGCTGCCAGACCTGCTGAGTTTTTCCAGGTATTTCTGTTTTTGTTTTGGATTTCCAGCATCCGCAGTTTTTTGTTTTTATGACTGTCAGCTGAATTCCTGAAAGTCAGACGTTTCCCAATCCGTGCTTGACCCTCTCCCGCAGCTTCCTGACATGGATGAGTTAGATGAAGAACCCTCATCACGAGAGCTCGAAGGCCATAGATTGCCATACTCAAGTTCCCACAAGAAATATGAAAACAGACAGCAGAAGCTTCTACAAGTATATAGAAAGGAAGAGAGTAGCTAAAGTAAATGTTGGTCCCTTAGAGAATGGGACTGGGTAATAAATAATGGGAAATGAGGAAATTACAGAGACCTTTATATCTGCCTTGGTAGAAGGCGCTCATAAAAAAAAAATCCCAAGAATAGTGGAAAATCAAGGGAGGGAGGAACTTTTATCACTAGAGAATAAGCTCTCAGAAAACTAAAGGGACTAAAGGCTGACAACTGACTAAAGTCCCCTGGACCTGATAACCTGCATCCTAGGATCTTAAAAGAAATGGCTGCTGAGATAGTAGATGTACTAATTGTAATTTTCCAAAGTTCTCTAGATTCTGGAAAGATCCCAGCACTTTGGAAAACCACAAATATAACACATCTATTCAACCTGTCATTGGGAAAATGGTGGAATCCATTATTAAGGAAGTATAGTGGGCCATTTAGAAAATTATAACACAATCAAGAAGAGTCAACATGATTTCATGAAAGGGAAACAGTGTCTTAGTTCTTTGAGGATGTAACAACAGGGTGAAAAAAGGGGAATCAGTGCATGTAACATATTTAATTTCCAAAAGGGATTGGGTAAAGTGTTATAAAATATAACATGTCATATAAAATTTTATAACGGAAAATAAAAGCACGTGGTGTAGGTGGTAACATATTAGCATGGATAGAAGATTGGCTGGCTGACAGACAGCAGAGGGTATGCATAAATGGGTCGTTTTCGGATTGGCAAGATGTGACAAGTTGAATCCCACAGGCCTGTACTGGGGCCTCAACTTTTAACGATTTACATCAATGACTTAGATGAAGTGAGTGAAGACATGGTAGCTAAATATAGGTAGGAAAGTATGTTGTGAAGAGGACATGAGGTTGCAGATGGATATAGATAGGTTGAGTGAGTGGCCAAAGATCTGGCAAATGGAGTTTAATGTGGGAAAATGTGAAATTGTTCACTTTGGCAGGAAGAACAAAATAGCAGAGTACTACTTAAATGGAGAACGGCTGCATAATTCTGAGGTGCAGAGGGATCTTGGTGTTCTTGTACATGAGTCACAAAAAGTTTGTATGCAGGTACAGCAAGTAATTAAGGCTAATAGAATGCTATCCTTTAATAAGAGAGGGATTGAACATAAAAATAAAGATGTTATGCCTCAGTTATACAGGGAATTGGTGAGACCATCCCTCGAATACTGTGTGCAGTTTTGGTATCCTTATTTAATGAAGGATGTAAATGCATTCGAAGTGGTTCAAAGGAGGTTTACTGGATTGATACCTGAAATGAGTGGGCTGCCTTATGAGGAAAGGTTGGACAGCCTGGGCTTGTTTCCACTGGAGTTTAGAAGAGTGAGGGATGATTTGATTGAAGTATACAAGATCCTGAATGGCCTTGACAAGGTGGACGTGGAAAGGATGTTTCCTCTTGTGGGTGAGTCCGGAATTAGGGGCCACTGTTTTACAATTAGGGGCCCACCCTCTTAGGACAGAGATGAGGAGAAATGTTTTCTCAGGATTGTGCGACTTTGGAACTCTGCCTCCGAAGGTGCTGGAAGCGGGGTCATTGAATATTTTTAAGGCAGAGATAGATTCTTGTTAGGCAAGGGAATCAAAGGCTATTGCGTTAGATGGCAATGTGGAAATCGAAGCACAAGAAGATTATTGAATGGCGGAGCAGGCTCCAGGGGCCAAATGGTCTATTCCTGTTCCTATTTCTTGTGTTATTATGTTCTTACTACACAAGATAAGAGTTTGTGGTGTTGGGGAGTAATATTTTGGCAAGGTAGAGGATGAGCTAACTAACAGGAAACAAAATAAATGACTCATTTTCAAGTTGACAACCTGTGACTAGTGGATTGCCACAGGGGTCAGTGCTAGGGCCTCCGCTATTTATATTAATAATTTGAATAAAGGGACCGTGTACTGTAGCTAAATTTGTTGACAATACAAAGATAGGATAGCGAGTTGTGAGGTGGATGTAAAGAGCCTGCAAAAAAATATATAGATATGTTAAGTGAGTGGGCAAAAATTTGGCTGATGGGGGTACACTGTGGGAAAATGTGAGGTTGTCCACTAAGGTCAGCAGAAGGGAAAAGCACAACATTGGCCTCGATCTTCCATTCTGAGTATTGGCGAAGGTCTAGATGAACTTTAAATTTCCGATGGGCTGACTTATGCTGCCCGGACAGTTCTACGTTGCCTCTGACACTTCATGGAATTGATCCTGGTGTCAGAGACTTGGGGCTAGATGTCCTGAACTTGCCCAGAAATTTACTTAAGGATACTTGTTGCTAATCACATGCATAGGGTTGGAAGTGATTTACAGCAGAAGCTCTATCAGGAAGGCCTTTTTCTTATACAAAATGTATTTAAAAGCAAACTTACAGAACAATTCATTTGTCATTAAGTCTTTATTGCCTCTTCCTATCCCTTCTATCAAAATGCATTACATCACACTTCTCTGTATTAAATTCCATCTGCCATTTGTCTGTGTGTTCTGCTAGCCTATCTATGTCGTGTTGCAGTTGATTGGTATCGTCTTCATTGTCAGCCACACCTCCAAACTTAGTTTCGTTGGCAAATATTGAAATTCTACTCTATCCCAGTATCCAAGTCATATAATATATAAAATATATATCAACAAAAGTAGTGATCCCAACATTGATCCTTGAGGATCAACACTGTCTAACATCCTCCATTTAAACAACTTGCTGTTTTCTGCCCTTAAACCAATTTTTTTTTACCCAAGCTGACACTGACCCTACAATCTTATTAACCAGCCTTTTATGTGGTACTTCGGTCAAATAATTTTTCAAAATCCATATATCCATAACACCCATTGCATTCATCAACCTGCTCTGTTACTTCATCAAAAAATTCAATTTGATTACCTATTACAAATCTGTGCTGGCTCTCTTTAATTAACTCTAATTACCTGTTAATTTTTTCCCAGATTATTGTTTCTAAAACCTTACCCGTTAATGACACAGACTGACCTGTAGTTACTAGGACTAATCTTACACCCTTTCTTGAATAGGTTGTCGCATTAGCCATTCTCCAATCCTCTGGCAACTGCTATGTATCTAGGGAAGATTGGAAGGTTATGGCAAGTCCTTGTGCTGACTCCATCCCCACTTTCTTTAGGAAGCCGTCCCGGATTGGGTGACTTATTCAATCTAAACATTGCTAGCCTTTTCAGTACCTCCTGCCTCTCAATTTTCACTCCATCCATACCTCTGGTACGAAGGCAGGCAACATCGTGCAGGAATCGAGATGATGGTTACACCAATGCCTGTCTGTCCCCCTAGCTCTGGATCTTCTATAACAAATGCAATTCCAGTTTTTGCTGTTCCCTCCTATTCAGCCCCTTCTCCATTGCTGCATGATCTAGATTGCATTCCTTCAAGGTGTTGTTGCTCCCAGAAGTCTATGAATTCTGAGTACCAGTTTGAGAGTGATACAAAGACTCTTACACTTCCTGTTTCTTCTTGCTCATCTGAATGGCCACCATCAACTATCCTGAACTCTTACTTGCTTGTAGGGTGACCACCTCCTGTTCAGGAAACGGTCATTCTTCCTGATGCTCCACAGTGACTCCAACTGCCCCTCAGCTCAGAAATCCTGAGCTCAAGCAGCTGGAAACACTTCCTACATCTGTGGTCCTAAAGACACATGAAGTGGCCTAAGTTCCCACATAGCGCAGGACTTGCAAGCAACAGGTCTCAGCTGCCCATCCAGATCTAAAATTCTCTATTCTCTCTTTTAGGATCTAGTTAGTACCTTGTTTAACCTATTATTTTTAATTGATGCCTTTAGATTTGATCTGTGCTAACACTTATTATTAATTTACTTACTGTTTTTCTATGCTGCTCGTGCCGGTAATAATTTAGTGTTTTTAACCATAACTGGTTTACCGATACATTGTCAGATCTAGTTAGACCAAGTAAAGCATCAATGGGTCCTGCACTCCATCACTAAAGCTGCCTACTATTAAAAGATTCAGGAACGCAAAGATATCCCCAGCTTCTCTTCACCACAAACCACCTTCTTAAACCGCCTTCCCCTGCCTTCTCTAACCTCACATCCAACAGTAAGTGCAGCTATCTCATGGATTTTATTGCAAAAAAGTCAAGACCATCCATTCAGTTGTCTCTGCTGGTTTCTTCCCTTCCTCTAGCCCACTGGGACAAAATTTCCCAAAAATTCCCACTCCCAATCCTGAATTTGCATCTTTATCTCATTTCTTCCCTATCTCCCCTCATCCCCTTTCCAAACTCATCGATGAGACCCATCTGTTGCTCTTTAGCTCCTATTCCTACTAAACCATTGGCCAACCAACTTTCCTTCCTGGCTCCTATGTCACCTGGTACTATTAATGGTTTTCTCACCTCACGTACTGTTTCCATCCAGTTGCAAAGAGTAGATTACTTGCACACATCTACACCAACACCTCCATCACCTCCATGACATTGTGCAACTCTGCCCTTGTCTCAGCTTATGTGTATGTGAAGCCATCAATCGTGCTTTTGTTACCTCTACGCTTACCTCTAATGTCCCCACTCCTGGCCAGCGTCCCTACTTCCTACCTTTCGTAAATTTGAGGCTGTTCGAAACTGCTGGTGCATTCTGTCTTACATCAAGTCCTGTTTATTCATCTCCCCTGTGCTTGCATTGGCGTGGTTAAGCAACACCTTGATTTTAAAATTGTCATGCTCATTTCAAATCCTTCAATGGCCTTATCTCCCACTATCTCTGTGATGTGTCCCAGTCTCTCAGTCATCACACACCCCAACTCTGCCCCCAAGACCTCTGCGCTCCACCAATTTTGGCCTCTAGATCACTCACTATTTTAATTACTCCACCATTGCTAGCTGTGCTTTCAGCTGGCAAGGCCTCAAGCTCTGGAATTCACTCCCTAAACTTCTCCACCTCTTCACCCTTCCCTTTCTTCCTTTAAGAACACCCTTTAAAATCTATTTCTTTGACCAAGTTTTTGGTTATCTGACTTCATATCCCGTTGTGTGGCTCAGTGTCAGATTTTGTTTTAGAATGTTTATAAAGCACTTTAAGACGTTTTATTACATTATAGGTGCTATATAAATATAAGTTGTTTGAGGTGAGTTTGGACAGTCTGAATTTAGTTTATGGGCTCACAGAGAACTATCCCTAATGTTGTAATCTTAGAGGTCAGATGGTATGGAGCAAAAGAAAAATAATCATGCTCAGTGGCGGTGTACTTACTGATACATGAGTAGAGAGGACTTTACATTTGGTGGTGATATGCTTCCCTGAGAGTTCTTGATACTGGCACTAGATCCCCAGCAATACCTCACACACTGAACACGAAAATTATTAAGAAGGAACCTCCATTATATGTGAGCTAAATTTTGCTTCATTCCTTAACGCACTTTTTGAGTTTGTATGTATCAAATATTTGAGCCAGATCTTCCGGTCAGTGGCGATGCTGTACACATCACTGCTGACTGCAGAGCTTGTTGCATGCTTACCTTTTTGCGTCCTTCCAGCCGGGTCATCTGAACCCGGCTGGAATAACGGAGCCTTGGCGCAGCTATCCGTGGTGAAGACTGGCAAGAGGAACAGCGGAGAGGCCATGCCCCCTTTTTATGGCATCTGTTGCTGTCTTCAGGTAAGTTTTTAAAGGTTTTTTCAAATCTTTTAAGTGGGTGGGTGAGTGGTAGGATGGGAATGGGTAGTCAGGTTGGGTGAGTTGGCTGGTTTGGTCAGGGGGTGGGTAGTCGGGTTGAGTGATGGAGGCAGTTGGGTCGGTGTGGTGCCTGGGGGTATGCGTTGTGCTGTTAATCACTGAGTTATACCAGAAATTAAACAGTGTAATAATTTTAGGGCAAGTATCCAGGTAAGTAGCGCATACGTAGCCCAGGTCTCCAACACTGAGATTAGTGTAAGAGACATTTGTCGAGCGCTCCAGGCAGCACAAATCTGCCCATTGGAAGTTTAATGTTCACGGGCAGTTACAGCACATGTGCATGCACTAGTTCTTCCTCAGGGCCCTGAAAAACACCAGCATCTTAGATTCAGTGTGTGGTTGCTACTGATACCAGAAGATCTGGCTCATTTTTTATTCCTAGTTTATCTTTTTAATTTTGATTAGGAAACAACTTATTTAATTAGGCTTTTTAGTATTACTGATGGCCCATGGTCTAAGCTAATTTGAAAATACTTGTGGATTTTCTAGTTAATCCATTGTCAATGCTTCACTTCCCTTATTACATATTAGGCTAATTAGTCTGAATTCCAGATTTACCCAACATTTTCACTTGACCTTAGATGTGGGATTAGTGACCATGGCTAAATCATTAAATGGATTACTGAACAGAGGAAGGGTGCCAGCTGAGGAGAAAAAATTGCCAACGGTTCCACCTTGAGCTCCACTGTACCTGTTATTGGCTGCCACTAAATGGTGGAGGCCATAAAGGTATTTGATTGCCTGCCTATCCTCTGGGGTCTCCAGTCAAGGTATGGGAGGGTATCAGAAGATAAAAGGTGATGGGAAAGGTTGCTTTTGCTAAAATTGAAAGCCTCTATTTCTTTCTTTAGGTACTGCCTGCTGAGAACCTTGAAGCAATGCCAGATGTTAAGGGAAGCTCTCATTAGCACAAGCAAAGAGATTGTATGGCATGGCCGTACAAAGGAGGAGCCTGCACACTACTGCAGTATTTGTGAGGTCAGTAAACAAACTTTCTGTTGAGAATAATGGTAGCTTAAGTTAAAAGGAATCTAGTGAATTTTCATGCATTTTCAATTATTATTGACTATATTCTAAGTGCTATTTTATTTTAATTTGCTTCCCAAAATCCCATAACAATCAACAAAAGTGCAATTAAAAGCTTTGTGAAGCTGGCTGTAAGTGAATTTATTGTATATGAAAAAACAATTAATCACACTTTTACATTTTCTGAAATACCCAATCAAGATTGTTTAATTAGGAAGTTAACTGAAATAGGAGCGTGATGACACAAATTCTACTTGTTGGGAATAATATTTAAAATGGCTCATTAGCCATAAAACATTATTCAAACTTAAACTTGATAGAATTAGTGACAACTGCAAAATCTGGAATCTCCAAAAGTGTTTCTATTTTTATGATACAAAAACAAAAATAGCTGGAAAAACTGAGCAGGTCTGACAGCATGTGCGGAGAGGAATGCAGTTAACGTTTCGAGTCCATATGACTCTTTGTCAGAACTTACCTTGTATCTTTGGACACCAAAACAGCATGATTTTTGCTAATTTAAAATGATATTGCTCATTAAAACAAGTGCCTGTCTGGGTAATGGACTACCTTTTCTACTTTTGTCACATACACTCAGGCAAACTGCAGGAAGGTATGGAATAACTCTCCTTTTATTTACTCTCAACAATATGCCCAACCCCTGAATCAATACGAATTTTACAGTTTCCCAAGCCAGAGAAATTTAATTCCTAAAACAGACAAAGAAATACATTAATTGCTTTTATAAAGTACCTTTCATAATGCCAGCACATCCCAAAATACTTCACAGTCCAGTAACTTCTTTTAAGATAGTTACTATTTGTAATATCTGAAAATTCAAGTCACTTTTCACACAGCAAGGTCCCACAAAACAGTAATGAGGTAAATCATTAGTTAATCTGTTTTGGTGATTGCTAATTGAGAGATGAATAATGGCATTGCTGATTAATTGTGGCAATTGATCTGTATCAGTTAGTCGAAGTGCAGTTAAGGTTCACTAGACTGGTTCCTGGAATAAGGAAATTGTCCTATGACGAGAGATTGAGCAGACTGGTTTTATATTCCCTAGAGTTTAGAAGAATGTGAACTGATATCATTGAAACATATAAAATTCTTAAGGGACTTGACAGGGCTGATGCTGAGAAAGTAGTGCTTCTCCTGCATGGGGAATTTGGAATATAGAACCACAGCCTCTGAATAGGGGTTGGATTTAGGACTGAGATAAAGAGAAATTTCTTCATGCAAAGAGTTGTGAATCTTTAGAATTTTCCACACTGCATCGCTGTGGATTCGAGTATATTCAGTACAGAGTTTGATGGATTTTTGGGTAGTAAGGGAATTAAGCAATATAAGAATTGTGTGGGAAACTAGAGTTGAAGTAAATGACTGGCAATGATTATGTTCAATTGGAGAGTGAGTTTGAAGGGCCTAATGGCCTACTCCAGCACCTGTTTCTTACAGTAGATCCAGACATGAGACAGGAAAGCACCATTGGTGGAAAGCTTTAGGATCCAGATGTCCAATGTCACCTGTTCATCGCAAGCATACTACACTAATGATACAGTATGTGCAATTTGAAATATATCTCACTATTGTTTTCTAAAAGAAATCTACCTAATTTGCAAGAAAGAAAACTCTGCTGCTACTTGCTCTCTCAGGAGCCCCGTTTCATACATTCATTACTTGCTAATTGGCATGTTTTCTGCAGGTTAGTTTTGAATTGAAAACCCTTATATTGCAGGCTGTGTTCTCTGGTTCTATTTTTTATTTGTTAATGTGACATCTCTATAGGCATCTCAGGCAAGGCCAACATTTATTGCCCATTCCTAATTACCCAGGTGAACTGCAGTCTGTATGGTTTATGTATTCCAATAGTGCTGCCAGGTAGGGCGTCCTAGAATTTTGATTCAGCAACAATGAAAGAGCGACAATATATTTACAATTCATGATCATGTGTAACTTGAAAGGGAACTTATAAGTGGTGATGTTCCCTGCGGCTGCTGCCTTTGTCGTCTAGGTGGTAGAGGTTGAGGACTTGAAAGATGCTGTCAAAGAAGCACCTTGTCCAGTTGCTGCACCATATCTTGTAAATGTTACACACTGCAGTCATTGTGTGCCAGTTGTGGTAGGAGTGAAAATTGAAAGTGGTGGAAAATGGGATACCAATCAGATGGCTGCTTTGTTCTGGATGATGATAAGCTTCTGGGGTGCTGTTAGAGCTGCACTCATCCAGGCAAGTGGAGTGTATTCCATTACACACCTGACTTGTGCCTTTGTAGATGGTGGACAGGCTTTGTGGAGTCAGGAAGCGAGTTACTAGCTGCAGAATTCCCAGCTATGGCTCCAGCATGTGGAGTGTTCTGCCCCATATTCCCGTTGAATTCAATTTTGCTAGGGCTCCTTGATGCTACACTCAGTCAAATATCTTAATACCAAGAGCAGTCACTTTTATCTCACCTCTATAATGCAGCATTTTTGTACCTACCTACAGCAGGTAGGTTGATAATGGTATTATTTAGCCACTCTTAGTGATGAATATTGAAATTTCTTAGCCAGAGTCTGTGGCCTTGCGATCCTCAGTACTTCTTCCAAGTGGTGTTCATCATGTATTACAATCCCTGTAGAGACCGTTAACATTTAAAGAGAAATTTGAACACCCAGTGATTACTCAAATTATGTCACAAGATTTCACATTATTAAACAAAGCATGCACCACTAACTTTAACACTAAAGTTTACAAAGACTTATGCAATAAACTCAATTCTATTTGTTACTTCCCTCCAAGAATTCCCTTATCTTAGGAAATCTTGACGGTTCATTCACTTTTCCTGGGACAGACCCAAAGGTATGCCACAGTTCTCCAGAAGTAACTTTGGCTTCTCCTCTGTTCTAGCTATTCTCCAAGGAACAAAATTTATGAGGATCCTTCCATTAACTTTTGATTAAACGATGTTCCAAATTCTCTTCAAACCCTCATGACTGGGGACTCTTTCAGCTCTTTGTCCTGGCTTTGGACATACATAGACTGTTTTTTCCCAGTCTGTACAGCTCTTTCCAAGTGAAGTTGAGCTTAAGCATCACCCACATTCTGCTCAGTGAATGATAAAGTTACTATTTTCTCTGCTTAAGATGCAGGTATAGTTAACATTTATCTGCTTTGGCTCTTCCAACTAAGTGAGTTGCAGCCTATACCTAGACCAAAACCTTAGCTGCCTTCTGTGAGAAAAACCCAGATAAATTAAACAAAGGAACCTTCTAACCCCCACAGCCCATTTCCATGATGACATGGCATGCTTTGAGATGGCTCAAACAGAACTCCAAACTAATTATTTTTACTTTCAACACAACTCTTTGATTCTGTAACCAACATGAATAATTTATATCTCTAATGGAGTTTCACAATCCTCTCTCCCAGAATTGCTGCTGCCCCTGTTAAGAAACTCATATTTACAACCAGCTTTCAACTTTTTTCATCTGGGAGCTACATAAACAATTTAAAAATTTATTGAAGTAAGAGGGGAACTCCTAGCTCCATCACAGGCTTAAAGATGGGTCATCCATTGTTCAAATGCCTGCAGCTCTACCTCTGACCTTGTAAGATAAACATAGGTTGCCTTTTAACTGTAATTAACTCCCAAGACTTTTTTGATTTGTATTCACAATAGAGTTGTTTATCAGTTTCTTGATCAGATTTTTCCATTTATCTTACATTTAACACTTTAATTCCTAAAACCTAAAAGTTAGTATAAGCCATGGACCTAGCTGAGGAAGGGCAACAAGTGGTAATCAGCTATTTTCCTTGCCCATATTTGACCTGATGCCATAAGACTACATGGGGCCCAGAGTAAATATTGAGCACACCTGGGGTCACTCCCTTCTGACTATAAACTACAGTCCTGCCTCTGGGGGGGCCTGTCCTGTTATTGGGAGACGTTATGGGCAGGAATTGAGATGGAGGAGTTTGGTACATTGGCAAACTATATTGGACCAGATTTTAACTCATTCAAAACTTATTCACTTACACAGAGTTAAAATTTTGTGTGTGAGAACAAATTATGATTCTGAGTGTGTGACTGTCAGGCTTTTGATTGGCTAGTCTGTAGGCCTGCTCTCTTAATTTTGGCTGAAGTCCCCAGATATTAGGAGAACTTTGAGGGTCTGTTGGACTGCATGTGTCTTTGTTGTGTCTAGTGGTTAGGCTGATGCCAAGTTATATGATTGATTTTACTCTTACACTTTTTGCCTAGCGTTTTGATACAGCTGTGGACTGCTAGTTAAGAACATTACTGTTGGTCTAGAGCCAGACGGGGTAATTACAGCAGATTTCCTTCCCTAAAGGACATTAATGAACCAAATCAATTTTTACAACAATGTCATGGTCACCATTGTTGTTACTAGCTTTTATTCCATATTTAATAAATTAACTGAATTCATCTTCCCCCAGCTGCCATGGTGGGATTTGAGCTCATTTCTCGGTTCATTAGTCCAGGCTTCTGGATTGCTAACCCAGTAATGTAACTACTATGCTACCAAACCTCAGGTAACCTGTCCTGTTCTGGGTAGGTTGAAAAAGTTTGTTATATTCTACTCTTTAAAAAAAAATTTAAAACAGCAATCACAGTATAGCACCTCTCAACCTTGCCTTTTCCAGTAAGAACATTTCCAATGCACAAAATTGTCAGTCATACTCCAGTCTCACCATTCCATCAATTATTCTGGTTGCCCCTTTCTGTATCCTTTCAACAGCAACATTCTTTCAGTATTGTAGTATCTAGAACTGTACACACTAATTTAACTGGGTTGAGATTGCTTGAGTTCACCATGTAAGATTCAGCAAAAAAGGGTGGATAGTGTTCTAACAGTTCAAGAACTGGATACAAATCTAACCTAGAGGTGAAAGGGCAATATGTTTTAATCTAATATGAGCTACTCCGTCCCCAACTGATGTGCATTTTGTTAAACACAAGTGACGTTGTAAGATTTATGGTACATCTTTTTAATTCTAAAGCATTGTAGAAAAACTTGGTGAGGGGAAGTATTAAGTGAACGTATGGAAATGATTAAAATCTAGTATGCATGAAAGAAATTATGACATTTTTGTTGCAGAAAAATAATTTATAATGCTGTAATATGGTATTGCAATATTTATTTCTGTGTGACAGGTGGAAGTTTTTGATCTGCTTTTTGTTACTAATGAAAGTAACTCACGGAAGACCTATGTAGTGCATTGCCAGGACTGTGCCCGTAAGGCCAGTGGAAATCTTGACAATTTTGTAGTGCTGGAACAATACAAAATGGAGGACCTGATGCAAATCTATGACCAGTTCACATTAGTAAGTTTAATCATTACAATGGGCAATATATTTGGAAAGTATTCATGTTACTGTAAAATTGAGAAAGTTCTTTAGTAATTCTAGAATTCTTAGGCCTAATAGACTGAGCTATGCAAATCAGACAGAAACCAGGTTCAATCGTTGATCTGTGCTAATTTAATTGGTCTCATTGGGAATAGAACAGTTGACCATGGCACCCTTGTGATAGGCAAGAAAAAGAATCAACCAGGATTCTTGCTTCGACCATTGTACAGTGACCCCTATGGTTATTGCATATCGGTGAACACTAGTATGGACCACATTGAGCTCACCTTTGGCAACTTCCACAGTTGCATGGCCTGCTGACGTGACTGTTGAGGCTAATTAGAATGAAGAACACTTGATCAAAGTACTGGAACCTGACTAGCATCTTGGAATTATGCCCAGTGTGGGGGTCAATACTGAAGTAAAGAAAACAGAATATAAAACAGAAAAAGAGTGTAGAATTCTACAGCAAATGAAGAACATTAGCAACTTTAGTGGTGGTTAGAATATATATGCTTTGTATTTACAAGCAGGCAAATGAAGGAAGAGCATTTTGAATGCACAAAAATGTTGGGGAGAGGACTATATAGTCACTGTAATTTATTTCTTAGCCATCTTTCTCCAGTTTTAGAATCCTTAGTAGGCAGTAATTTGCTGCCTGAAGTATGTTTCCACTGTTATTTTGCTCAAGTTGCTATTCTCCGTGTATAAGTTTTGACTGTGGCAGGGCACCATTGTTTTGGAGAATTATAGCCACGCCTGGTCTTATCCTCACTGGCATTCACACTTGTACCCTTCCAGCAGGGGTTGTTGAATAGCAGCTGGCCTTGGAAAATTGCAGTGGACTTCACTTCCCCGGTTCCCCCCACCCACGCCTCCCTGCCATCTGGGGTGCTGAGGCTGATTTTAGAAACCACCAATTCTTTCTTTGCTTGAGATCGGTTAACTTGGTAGAAACCTGCAGATTGTATTTTTCTCATTCTCACTGGCAGAATACAGATATTTTTAATTAATACTATTTGAAGTCCACTTGCCTTGGATCAGAAAAGAACTGATGATCATGGATCACCATACAAATAGGTCATGCTCATTTAAAATCTTCTTTCTGTTGCAGGCCCCTCCTCTGCCTTCATCCTCATCTTGACACATATTGTTTTATGGACAACTAGTGAAACATCTTTGGTGTTCAGGATGTGACATCAACTTCCACTGTGTTACACCACTGATTTTTGGCTATCCCATGTGGCTGCTGACTGAAAACTGTGTGTCTATGCAACCTTCCAAGTGCGGAGTGTCAACAATACTGGATTGGAGTGGAGCTGCTTCTTTTCCAGGATAAATGAATTCAAGTAAAGCTGTTTTAGCTGTACCTATAAATAACTTTTCATATTTTGTATATATCAGAGAAAAACTGGCAACATCACACAAAGACTACTGACTTGAAGACATTCTTTTTTTGTATTACTCTGTCTTGGGCTGATGAATTGGTTTCATCATCTTTTTTCATTCAGATTTTTCCCTTTAAAAGTACTAGCTTAGCTGGTCATTTTTGTATGGTAGTTAGGAATTTTAAGTCTCTCTTGAGGGCAACATCTATAAAGAAAATTTTGTAATGTGAAAAGTTAGATGAGAGAGAATTTTTTTTACTGCTTTTATGTTCATCTGTCTTGTTATTTTGAAACCATGATGTTTAAATTTGTTCTGGTTTCCTAGTTAAACTAAACAGCCAAGTCACAGATAAATGGGTTGCACATAGACTAAGGAATAAACTTAAGATTTGTGATTTTTTTTGTTTTGTTTCTAATCTTGATGTAAATTTACACTATTTATAAATGCATATTTATTCCTTGAAAATATTTGTGGATGGAATGCTGTTATTTTTTCCCAGAATACCTGCCATTAAAATTTTACGGAGTTCTGTCATTTCAAACACTACTCCTAATACGTTTTCTATGTATGAAATAAAAACTGTTGAGCATTGTAATCTTTGCAACATTTAACAATTTATATTCAGGGAAGAATTTTTCAGAAGTTAATTGCATATGTTAGTTTATGTATCTCAATTCAATATTGCATGACTAAACTCAGGGCAAGCTTTCCTTTGTTATCAGAAATGTTATGCATTCGCATCTGAAAAGTATAGTGTGCTTCTCCCAGTATTACCCACTGCCAGTTGAAACCGTGTGCTTCATTAAGGGAACCATTGTGTCCCAGGTTATAAAATTCCTATGCTTACAAATGACTTCAGAGTAATTTTAAAACAAAAAAAAGCTTTTATTTAATTAGAGACATAGTAATGTAAAGTTTATTTATCTTTAGAGTTGTCTTGGTACCATGAGCATCACGGATCACTGTTACACCAGAGCCTGTTGTCCTGTGCACTAATGGCTCTAAAAGTTAACTACAAGTTTGTTATATTTCTATAATTGAGCTGTATTGGAGGCTGGTTTGTGATTGTTTTTTGCCCCGTTATAGTGGGAAGTGTTCAAAAATACATATGTTGCAACTTTGAGTAGTTTTTTTAAAAAGCTGTGATCACTTTGTCAAAATATTTATTCACCTGATCAAGTAAGATTTTATGCAAAAGTATTGGGTTGACCTTTAAAAAGCACAAATGTGCACTAACATTTTATGATTTAAACCTATTAAGTAACTCTTACTTGATTTTGGGAGAAATAAATTACAAAGCTATTGAACATACAGCATAGGTCTAGACTGACAGTTGGCTGGAATAAAGCCTCCATGTTACGATCTCCTTGTTCATCATTCAACTAACTTCTGGTGCTCCACATCATTGGTCCAAGCTTGGAGCACAGTGTACCTTCAGAAACCGTGCTTTTAAGTAGTGCCGTATGCAAGAAAGGGGGACAAGAAAAACAAATGCTTTGGGATTGGTTAAGAAAAACTATGAAAACAGAAAAACTGAAATATGAGATGACATTAACAAAAGAGTGAAGTACAAAATTCCCAAGTCAAAAGGATTTCAGTTCTGACTCCTGGGTTTGAATCTAGGATGAAATTGAAGTTTATTTTCTGCATCATTGCTACAGAATGGAATCATTTCAAACCTTTGGCATTCCCAAATCATGCTAACATTAGGTGCAGACTAAACTCTTTCCCCTCTAATGAGCCTAATTTCACCTTTTCTGTTTTGCAGGGGTTTTTGTTTGCACTGCCCAAACCATCTGTCCTTATTGCCTTTGATACAGGTTGCTAGTATGTACTGTACTGTGGGCAATTCTGCAGCCCCATGCTAATTAGAGACTAGGTTGGGACTGCTCAAACAATGTCTCGTCTCATCCATAAATGAAAGGGTAATATCCTTGTAAAATTTGTATTCTCTTATTCGGACCAGTGTCCTGGAAATTATTCAAACACTGCTGGTTATTCTTAAACAACCTGTGTACAATTTTGTGAAGAAATTTTAAGATGGGCCCGCACACAATCAGGTTATCAAACCTTGGGGAGTGGTTTTCAGTTGGCTGGCATGAGGCTAAGCTACCCACAGGAATAAGCCCAATTCTTTATCCAAGCTATTTATGGCACTATAACTTTTATTTAAATGTTTTGATGATGTGGTATTCAGATCTTTCAAAGCCTAAGAAACAACATGCCATTACTCATGAATAGAGTAAAATCCAAGCCATTTACAGGGCATAGCTTTTGAGAGGAAAATTTGCAATGACACTGTTATGGGAAGAGTGTCTGAATTACCTTTAATTCAGTTGTGTAATTAACAATGGGTGCCAGATGCCACTGTTTACATAAAGCAAGAGTGGTAAGCTCAGTGTATATGCAGCAGAGGACCTAGTGTAATAGGTCAGGGGGGGGGGTGTGAGAAACTAAAAGTCAGTTGGTGTCCATCTGTAAAACAGGCCCTTGTGTTTTTATTGGGGCAGGTTGCTGGAGGGTGCCTCCAGACTTTTGAGAAAATATTCACAGCATTTGTCTGTCAGACTAATTTCTTGAACAAGAAAACTTGATGTAATGTGCACCAGTATCTACTTTTGAGTACAGTGAAATACATGAAAGGTAAATGTTTTTCCGCTACCAAACTATTTGTGCCTGAAAATGCCTATGTATCCAAGATTGCTTTTCCCAATTTTTCACTCATTATTACAGCTGCTTGCTGCTGTGGCTACACTTGTTAAATCATTAGGTAGATAAGTGGCTACAAATCTAATTCTGGCACTTCAAATTTCAAAATTTGCAGATGACACAAAACTTGGAAGCATTGTGAACTATGAATAGTCTTAGACTTCAAGAGGACATAGGCTGATGGAATGGGCAGAACATGTGACATGAAATTTAACGTAGAGAAGTGTGAATTAGGAAGAACGAGGAAAGGCTATAAGAATTTAATTTTAAAAGTGGTGCAGCAGCGGAGGGGCGCTAGGGTTATATGGAGCTATTTTTGGACAAGGGAAGGTTGAGAGGTGATCAAAAGCATGAGGCATGTGGACAGAGCAGATGGGTGAAACTGTTCCCATTGGTGGAAGAATTTTGCACCAGACGACATCGTTTTAAGGTGAATGGCAAAAGAAGCAATGGCAACATGAAAAACATTTATTCAGTGTATGGTTAGGATCTGGGATACATGACTTGAGTGTGGTGGTGGTAGATTCAATCATGGCTTTCAAAGGGAATTGGATAATTACCTGAAAAGAAAATTATAGGGCTATGAGAAATAGGCAGGGAAATGAGACTAGCTGAGTAGCTCTTAGAGAGCCAGCAAGGACATGACAGACTGTATGGCTGCCTCCTATGCCTAACCATTTTATGAGTTTACAGTTATATAATTGGTTATAGTTTCGCGCACACTCAGTTTAGAGATGAATAGTGGTAAAACATGAACATTTAAAAGTAGTACTACCCATACAAGTAAATTTAAGACAGTGAACCTGTATTCAAAATCCTTACTTATACTTAAAACTTGAATACCTGGAATCATTGCATTTTACAGCACAGAATACAGCAATTTGGCCCAGTAGCTTAAAGTGTCAAATGTGGATAACTGCTGTCTAAATTAATGACAAATCCATGGTCGCTTTTTCTAACACTTTTTTTTTCAAATGCCCACTTTTAAAAGCTGTTACGAATTCTACTTTCACCACTGTCCCTGGTAACATTCCAAGTAAATTCCTTCTAACGACTTTTTTTTAATCCTCCTAACATTTATTTTGATTTTCAGTCTGATTACCTTATAACTTTATTTCTACTGAATGATAACCAGTAATTGTTTTTTTTTCAATTTATCTTAGAGCTATTCATAATTTTGAACACCTCTTTCAGATCTTCTCTTAATCTTGGCTAAAGTGAATAAGTAGTTTTGCTGGTCTTTTCTCACAACTCAGTGTCTCATCTGGCGTTAATGGATCTCTAGAAAGATGATTATTTTACATGAGCTGTGAATTATAAGTACATTTGTACATAGTGAATATCAAACTACCTGACAGTAGAAACATATATCTTGATGGATAAATTTATATTCAGGATTTAACCAGATATTAATAGCCCATTGAAATTTTCAGGATTTGTTATTAGGTATTTTAATTATTTTAGCCAGTCATTTGATTGTGGGGTATTCATTGATCAGTAAGTACATTTACTAATACACTTAGCCTGATTCCTAGAAATTACTTTGAGTTTATACTGGCTGCCATCCTAAGCCCTGCAACGAACACACAGCCAGGAACTTCATATATTTGAAGTCCAGACCAACACCACCAATAATGTAATCTTAAAATATGTACATTTTCTACCTTGGTTGAAGACATATTTGGAACATCAGATGCTGTCTGTTGAATTAGATCTTTACTACAGATATGGGTATGAAGCCTGAAAATCAGCTGAGTAATTGAAGCACTTTGAATTCATTTCTTGTTCACCATAACATTGTTCAATATCATTATTTTTTGTAGTCCAAATCAGCAAAGACTGCATCCTGTGGGAATATGAAGTTCAGTTTTGGGCAAAGGATCAAACATCATGGAACTGACTTTATAGGGGTTTTTTTGTTCTCTTGTGTTGACAAGTGTCTCTGTTGGCTCTGCTACCTTAATTTATGCAACAGGAAAGTCTGAATAGCACAAGGCTGAAATTGTCAGGGCTGCCTATCATGTCATATTGCTAGAAAACTGAATCTTTATATTGTCCAGACAAGAAAGCAACTTTTGAGGTATTATTGATGAATGTATTATGTCACCTTAGATTACATACTTTCACATGCTTTTCAAAATTCTCCATTTCTTTGTGGCTCAGTATCAAATTTTGTTTGATGATGCACCTCTGAAGTGCCTTAGGACATTTTGCGATGTTGAAGCTGCTATATAAATGCATGTTGTTATTGTTCAATTTAATCGCAATACTGATGCAGATAAAAAAAGGTGATTTACTCGTCTTGGTTATCCACACAGTTTTATTTCAACATTTCTCCTCACCCAATCAGCTTCTTGAATGAGATCAAGGTTTTCACATCCGCTTGCCTGGATAAAATGCTGATCGTTCTTTTTATTCTGAAATTCTAACCTTAATCACCTAATTTTTACTATCAGCAGCTTTAGGCTCTGCCCCTTGTTCTGGTATCATACCTTTTTATCTACAGTGTTGTAATACTTGGATATTTATGCAAGATTCCCATTCCATGCTTTTGAGGCTTTTCAAGCATTTACTAGTGATTTAATCTCTTTGATGTCAGGATTGAGCTTGGATCATCCCTTCACTGCTTTTCTGGCGTCAGTTTCTCTTGTGTTGCAATGAACAAAACCAAAACTGTGCGCAAGCTTTACCATTGTGTCTTAGGCTTCCAGTCAATAAGCAGAATTTAACATTCTGTTTGCTTTTATTTGTTGCTGCTCCTCACAGTGATGTAACCTACTAAATGCTAAATCTTACATAATTTTCATATAGCTTTACATTTCATTGTTGGCTATCTACAACATCCAGAATACACTTGCGATACACATTTTTCCTTGTACTTATCAATATTAAATTTTGAACCAATTTGCAATTTCTGGATTTGCCGTTAAATACAGCTTGAGAATAATGAAAGACCCAGACATTAATCCACCAGCACCCTGACATCACTGCCCCACATCCTTGTTTTAACTTGAATTCTTGTGTGCTCTCAATGTCAGCAACAGTCTTTCAGGAAGTCAAGGTTTTTCTGCATTTAGTTTTAACTTAACTGCCTTTAAAAATTGAAGTGGTACAAATGTTGATGATTATGGCCAAGTATATTTTCAGAGTGAAAATTTTAAAACCAAGGTATGTCAGTACTTTGGTTCCGAAAATAGATGGCCATCATCCATAGCATTAGCTACCTCCTGGACTGGAGAATACAGATAACAGAATAAAATATAAATTTGAGTGAAGCATGGTATAACGTATTGGCTGTAGTTGACTCCTAACTCCCTAAGTATTGAGAATACATTTAAGAAACAGCCAGCAAATACAAACATTTTTGTTTTTGTGATCCCCCACCCCACCACCACCACACCTTGACTTCTAAAACTGTATTAGCTGCTCAAAAAATTAACCTCAGTTAACATTGAGGACAGAAGACAATACTGCTGGAATCATAGTGAATGAGGATATAGGTGAAATATTGAGTGGACTAAAAATTGGTAGATGGTGTTAGAAAGGCTGACTGTACCTGCATCCCATCCAGTCCTGGCGATTTATCTGAGGATGCTGAGCATAAGGGTGGAAATTGTGGAGGTGCTGACCAAACTCTTCCAATCCTCCTTTGACATGGGGCTGGTAAAAGATGACTGGAGAATTGCAAATGTTACACCCTTGTTCAAATAAGGGCCTAAGGATAAATCCAGCAACTACAGGCCAGTCAACTTCATTGGTGGGAAAGTTTTAGAATTGATTATCTGGGACATAGTCACTTGGAGAAGTGTAGATTAATTAAATAAATTAATCACATTTATTAAATAAAAATTGTGTTTAACCAGTTTAATTGATTGGGTACTAGAGGGTTGATGAGGGTATTGTGGTTGATGTGGCCTATATGGACTTCAAAAGGTGTTTGTTAAAATGCTACAGAACAGGGCTGCCAGCAAAGTTAAAGCCCATGGAATAAAAGGGACAGTGGTAGCATAATTTAAAAGTTGACTGGGTAACAGGAAACGGAGTAGTGGTGAGTACTTGTTATTTGGAATGGAGGAAGGTATACAGAGGTGTTCCCCATGGGTCAATTCTGGGCCACTTGTCTTGACATATTAATGATCTAGAATTGGGTGTACAAGACACAACTTCAGAATTTGCAGATGACAAATCTTGGTAATATCGCGAACTGTGAAGAGGATAGTGATAGACTTCAAGAGGACAGACGGGTTTGTGGAATGGGCAGATACTTGGCACATGTATCACTTCACACTTATGTGTTAAGCTACATTTTTGGTAGGAGAGGCAACATATATTAAAGGGTACAATTCTAAAGGGGGTGCAAGAACAGACACTTTAGGGTATATATGCCCAAATCTTTGGAGGTAGGGCAAGTTGAGAAAGATTAAAAATGGGATCCTGGGCTTTATAAGCAGATGCATAGAGTACAAAGCAAGGAAGTTGAGCAGCGGGTTGTTAAGATCTGGAATGCACTGTCTGAGAGGGTGGTGAAGGCAAATTGAATCGTGGTTTTTAAAACTGAATTGGATATGTACTTGAGAAAAAAACTGCAGGGCTTTGGGCAAAGAGCATGGGAATAGGACTAGCTAACTTGCTCTTGCATTGAGCCAGCATGGACCTGCTGTGTAGTAACTATTCTGATTTCTCAAATGCCAGTAAGGCATAACCTATTGTCTCCAAACACCATTTCATATGGCTCTTATGGCTAGGAACCTAGACATTAAAATTACACCTCAAATTTTTGTGTCAATAGAGAAAGAAATTTGCACATTTCATTATAGCTATTTCTCTAATGTATACAGTTCTTTGTGTTGTCACTTGGAATTCTAGCTTATGAATGCTGAAGTTCAATTGCACACTTGCTAGTCCAAATCATAATTTGCACGGAACATTCCCAGTTTGTTTTGCAATGCAGCTCCAGAAATTAATCAGATGGGACAGCCAACTTAATTTTGTAGTTTCCTAGCAGCCAACTCCATCACTCTGAGGCTGACCAGATTGTTTGCAATGTCAGTGTCATGTTAACCCCAAAATTAGCTTCTGACTACACATTCATGACATCACTTAGACCGACAATTTCCACTTCTATAACATTTCACAACTCCCCCTCTGCCTCAGCCCATATGCTACTGAAACCCTCATCCATGCCGTTGTTAACCTCCAAACCTGACTATTCTAACGCTCGTGCGGGCCTCAAACGTTCTACCCTCCGTAAACTTGTGATCCACGTTCTAACTTGCATCAATGCTCATTGACCCTGCTACTTGCTGACGGACATTGGCTACTAGTTAAACAACTACTTGATTTTGAAATCCTCATCCTATTTTAAATTCCCTCATAACCTCGGCCCATTCTATCTCCACAATTGCCTCCTGCCTTACCTAAAACCTTCTAGAGATATCTGTGGTCCGCCAATTCTGGCCTCTTGCACATCCCCAGTTTTAATCGCTCCACCTTCAGCAGCTGAGGGCCTAAACTTTGGAATTCCCTCCTTAAACCTCTGCTTCTCTACCTCTTTCCTTTTTAAAGAACCTACTTCTTTGATCAAACCTTTGGTCACCTGCACTAATTTCTCTGTGGCTTGCTGTCAAATTTGGTTAGCTTTCCCATGAAGCGCCTTGGGATGTTTTAATAGGTTAATGGCTCTATATAACTACAAATTGTTGCTTTCAACTTTTAATTTGTGTGTGGAATATCAAAATAGCTAAGTGGACTATAAGGACTTACTTCATTGTCATTTTCAATTTTAGTATAATTATATCTTATACGAACAGCATCTTGAGGAATGAGTTGTCAATGGTTTGGACAGACCTTTATTAAAGTTTAATGTGGATAAATGCACATCCTTAAATTAGATTAACAGGCCAACATGACTTTGCCTGAAATGAAATGGAAGCAACTTCTAATCAATCATTCATATTATACGCTGAAATAATTTGAGAGCACAGGATTGAATTAAATACATAGGCACATCTGAATTATTCTCTCACCTGAGGGGTTCTTTCTCAAACTGGTTGAAGCTGTGATCCACTGTATGTTGTTCACTGTCATCTGAAATAATCTGGCCTTATCTGACATTTCTCCAAACCCTTCCAGGAAAGTACATTTTAAAATAGGGCGGTTAAAGGTTATTTTCAAGTAACATTTTTTTTTTCTCTAATAATTTAAAACTTGTGCAATTATGTGATACTAAACACTACCTAGCAATGTTCGATTGTTGCCATTAATGATTTAAGTGCCACATAGATATTCACTTAGTTGTTGTAGAGAAAAATATAAAGACAAAGAGATGATGATTCCACTTATGGGGGAGTCCAGTACTAGGTCCATGTATACAAGAAATCCAATAAGGGACTGAGAAATCCAATAAGGGATTCAGACAAAGCTTCTTTAATCCGTGATGAGAACAAAACTTGTTACATATAGAGTGGTTGAGATGAAGAGTGTAAAAACATGTAGGGGAAAGGGATAGCATGATACGTTGATAGGTGAAATGAAGGTAGGTGGGAAGAAGCTCCTGGGGGCTCATAAGCACAGGCAAAGACCTATTCGGCTGAATGGCCTGCTCCACTGCTGCAGGAATTAGATATTTCTGTCAGTTGACGGAATTCTGAATTTTGGATGATCGAAACCTGTCCTTAACATTTTTTTTCTGATCTCTAACTTCCTTTGGCTACTGCTGCCTCGAACACATACTGAGAGGAGAGTCTCAGTCTGGAAGCCTGCCAATAACGAGGCTGGGAGCAAGCTCGGGAGTATTTTTTATTCATTCATGAGATGTGGATGTTGTTGACTAGGCCAGTATTTATTGCCCATCCCTAATTGCCTTTGAGAAGGTGGTGGTGAGCTGCCTTCTTGAACCGCTACTGTCTATGTGGTGTTGGTCACCCACAGTGCTGTTAGGGAGTTTCAGGATTTTGATCCGGCGACAATGAAGAAACAGCGATATATTTCCAAGTCAGGATGGTGAGTGACTTGGAGTGGAACTTCCAGGTGGTGGTGTTCCTATGTGTCTGCTGCCCTTGTTCTTAGATAGTAATGTTCATGGGTTTGTAAGATTCTGCCTAAGGAGCCTTGGTGAATTCCTGCAGTGAATCTTGTAAATGGTACTCACGACAGCCACTGTGTTGGTGATGGAGTGAACGTTTGTTGGTGCGGTGCCAATCAAGCGGGCTGCTTTGTCCTGGATTGTGTTGAGCTTTGAGTGTTGTTGGAGCTGCGCTCACCCCAGTGGGAGGGTGTGCTCTGTTGCTAGCTGCAGGTTTCAGCAAAATGATAGCGGTTAAGGGTGTTTACAGTTGAGTCTTGGGGTTCGGCAGACCAAGGAGGTGGGGAGCAGTGGAGTCCGAAGCCCAAGTCTTAGCAGGGTTCAGCTGGTCTGTGGGGAGGTTGGGAAGAGAGGGCTATTGAGTGGGAGTTGGGAAGAGGGACATATGAGGGGTGAGAGAAGTTTCACTGAGCCTTGTCACCATAAGAAATGAAGAGCATGACTGAAACTTACATCAGTATTTAACATAAAAACATATTGACAAGTACTTATTAAAAGCAATTATTTGTATGAATATTATATCTTGATCTATAAAACCCACTTTATACTGAATGTTACTCTGCTGGTTTATTGCTGTTTTGTTTTTGCTGGGTTCATGTTAATTCGAATTTATATATGCGATGTGGGCATTGCCGGAAAGGCCAGCGTTTGTTGCCCACCCCTGATTGCCCTTGAAGGTGGTGGTGAGTTACTATGGAGTCACATTGGAAAATATTTTGTGAAGCATTGCTGTAGACCTTTGGTTCACATGTACATAATGTAGCAAGGTCATGTTCTGTAAGAGACTTCATCCTGTGTTACATGCACTAGCTGTATTGAATGCTGAAAAACTAAGGTCACTGGTGATTTGATACAAATGCATTGGTTCACAGTCTTGATAGTAATAGAAGGTAAATAAAGGGAAAATGTATGTTTCTACCCACATGAAGTGGTCTAGAAGTTTGCATTCAATACAGATCATAAGTCCTATAATTATTTGATTCCTTGCCAAAAAAAAGTCAGATATTTTTCTCTTCAGCCACCAATTTTCAGAACATTTTGTCTTTCACGCTCTCCTCCCTGCTCTACTGTACATTTCTATGCAAGAACAATGACAATCTAGCAGTAGTCTGCAGTTGCATAAAATCCCCTTCAGGAAAATGTGATGTAAAACATGCTAGATTATGAAGTGTGTACTTCCATTTTCTGCTGGAGCTCTGCAATAATTGCAGATCTGTCGAGTTACATTCACAGTAAATGAACACCTAACTTTCAAAACATCACAAAATTTGCCACAGCTTCCAAAGTCTATAGACAAACTTGGTGAAGTCCCCTTTTTTCTAAATATGATCATTTGCATTAGATATTTTTTTTAAATCTTCTGGTTGGGATATGGCCCCAACAGTGTTGACGCCTGCATCCTGGCCATGACTTCGTGGTTGAGCCTAGATAGCCCATGTTGGCATTGCCATTCAATCGTGCAAACTACCACAGTAAACCTGATTCTGTTCTCAACTACAATCTTGCACGTGTACAGTTTCCAGCAGGTACCACCACATTATCACTTGTGATCAGCTAACAACGCAGAGCTGATTCAGCACCGCCCTTCTGATCTGTATGGTAGTTTTTAAAAAGGAATGTGTTGATTTATTTATAGAAAGAGCATCGGGCTTTGTCGTTTGGGAAATGAATACCAGCAATTTAATATATACAATGGAGTAGTCACTAGCGAATTGCGGCCATCGAATGCAGAAAGGACTAGGTAGCCGCCTCCATCCGATTTAGAAATATGATATGCTTACTCTTTTAAGTTCATTGGCTTTAAAATTTAAAATTGCGTACACATTTTGAAACAATCACACAGCGGTAGAGAGAAAAAATCGACCAACAATTATATAAGGCCCTGCAGAAAAATAAGTCTAAACGATACATTTTATTTCCCTTGCATCACCTACCGGAGCAGTGTAACAACTACAGATCCTGTGTATTGCTTAAAATAGAAATCCTACAGCAGTTATGTAAACGCTACTTTCTGATGAAATAGCTCGCACTAAATTTTAAAAACCGGTTTAAAAAAAACTCGTCCTTTGGGGAAAAAACGGTAACCTCGCGAGGTAGTACTACTAATATTGCAGCTGGAAACCGTTGGAGATTTAGAGCAAAATAATTTTGTTCTTGATTCTTTTGAGTCCATCTTTGCAGTTTTTTTTTTGCACGACACATTTATCTTTGACAAATATGACCTAAAAACTAATTGTTCAAACAAGGTTGGGTTTGGCCACTCCTGTTCTTAGTACCACACCAAGCGATAATAATGCTGCAGTAAGTTGCATTAATTTCACAGCTACACAATTCTATTTCTGAACGGATGAACATCTGTTTACCTTTGCTATCAATCTTTCAATCTTTACCTCGGAAAGCGTTTAACGTTCTTTTTCTTGCTTTTCATGCCTTATACAAAAATGGCACTCAATTAGTTTCTGTTTGAAACAAAACTTACGCCTGGAATATTTTTCTGTCAAAACTTTGTTCTAAAGATTCACGACTTACTGTCAAAACGTGTTTGTAGGAAAGCGAATGGTGGATATTGCCATAGCTGCTGTGCTTTATGAATTGAGTGGAGCACAATTAGAATAGTACATGCTGGGAATTGTAGACACCAGTACCGGCTGAACAAATTGCTTCTATTCGAGGACAGTGCATTTGTGATTTGCTCAATGCATGTGTCACTGGTGTTTGCGTTGTTCTATAGGTGTTCCAATGGCAGCCTGAAATGGCGCTATTCCATAGAAGCTAGGATTGTGATGGCCTTAATGGCTATAGACTTGGTGGAGGTGAGCTATGAATCTACTTTTGGAATGTCCTACCTTTTTAAAGTAAATACATTACAAGCACTGCAGTGAAAATGCAGAAAGAACTGTTACCATCCGTACACTTTTTACCATAGAATATTAGGAAAGAATACTAGCAGGTTAGTGCATATGCCTGTGATGCAACCTCACTAGTCTAATGTCCCTCCATTGCCTCCTCCTAGCCAACAAAAATATAAGTATATCCCTTAACGGAAACCCTGATTCACTATCTGAAAATAGGTTGTGGGAGGGCGTAAATGGCAGTCTCAGCAAATGTTAATGAGACAGGTGGCAACAAGTTTAAAAAAATTGGATTTGGACAATAACTAAATAAACCATTATTTCTATCTTTAGGATATTCCTAGGAACCTGAATGCAGTTTTACACTCAGGTGACTGGAGTTTATCACTCCTGAGATGCAAATAATGGGAAACAAGACCTACTTCGACATCACATCTTACAGCCTTGATTTCATGAACCTACTGGTGAAAAACAACAGGCAGGTGTGGAAATCATTAAAGGCCTTCTTATTATGTTAATGAGAAGAGGTTTCCATAATGTAATCCCCAAGTTTATAAAGCACATATGTAACTGCCATATAAAATTAGCACGAGGAGATTTTTTTTTGAAAAATATACTTTATTCATAAAAGTTCTAAACGTGTTACATGAAGTTGATATTACATAATGTGTAAAACAAATCAGTTCCTTTCAATACAGTATGTAGTACTTTGAGGTGCCTCATTCTATTTACATTCACAGTTAATAGTTACAATATTCGTTTACTGTCAAACATACGGCCTGAGGGAGGTTTTACACAGTTGACAGCCCCTCTGTGTACCAAGGGAGGAGAGCCTTGGACAGCGGCTTTTCTCCATAGTGCCTTTGTTGCTAACTGGCCCAAGCATTAGTACATCTCTCAGTATGTAGACCTTGGAATGTGCTGGTCTGCAACACTTGGTTATTGACAGTTATTTGCACTGGGGCACCAACAAATTTCTGGCACATCAAAGAGCAGATTTTACCAAAATAATGATCCTTCAGCAGCAGTTGAAGTTTATTTCGGTGTGCATCCCTGGGAACAGCCCGTAGAGCACAGAGCTGATGCTCGCTATGAACCTAGACAAAAATCACTTCATCTTTTTCCATACCTCCTTCATAAACACACGTTCCCGAAAGAGGTGGATGACAGTCTCTTACCCAATGCTGCCACTTTGAGGGCAGATTGTGGAGGGGGTGAGACTCCAGGCGAGCAAGGTGGATCTGACAGGGAGGGCCCTTTGATCACCAGCCAAACTACGCCTCGGTGCTTGTTTGAATGTTCTGATGATGAAGCATTTAGTCAAATGATTTTGACAGTCTGCTCACGGAACCACCTGACAGGATCCACCACCATCTTTTCTCTCAGGACCTCATGGACATTATGTGTGGATCACCGCCAGATGGACGTGTCAAAGGTGTTTTTCAACTTAACCCTTTCCGGGAGGGACAGGTGTACGGCACAGTCCAACTGAATGGAGCATTCCATGACAATGTGGCTAGACCCAACCTTCTTAACACTGGAGCCAGATAGAACCTGATATAAAAAAAAAACCTTGATTTCTGTGTACCGAGAGTCTATCACACAACATACAAAGGTGGACACCAGGAGGAGAGCAATATCCCCCCCATCTCGAGGTTTGTTCGTTTGGTCTGCGGACACAGTCCGCTTTCAATCTCCAGACAAAAAGGAGATTTGCTCCCTTAGATTGGCTGCTTGTTCAAGCCATGTTGCTGTTTTTGTTTTACTTTCCAGTGCCTTGCTTCTCTGTACTGTTGGGACAAGGAAATTCAGGGGAACTTGTTGCAGCTTTTCTGACAACCTCTTAAGAAGTGAACTATTCAGAATGAAATGACGGCAGTGCAGGTGAATGCCGTTGCAGCAGTAAGGAGGTCCTTATTACAAATGCAGAAGCTGTTTAACATACTGAAGAAATTTGTCAAGGCTAGGGTCTTCTGAATGTACCTGTTTGTAGAACCATGGCATCACATCACCTGCTGCAGCAGCAACTCATACTGGTGTTTGCCTATGGTTCTGAAGGTGGCTGGCCCTAAAAGTTTATACCTCAAGACCAGAGCAGGTGGGTAAGCAACATAAACATGATAAAAGTGATATTGGCACAGGACTAAAGAGGGCATAATGAGAGAAATAAAAAAGAAATAGCAGATACTGCAGATACAACTCTACCCTAACTCAACATGCTAGAAACCCAAAGGATCGAATGGAACATTTTTCCCCACACAATATTACATTCCATTGACCTCAATGAAGAGTAAAATCAGTAGTGTAAAACTAGAATGTAACCCAAACTCATCAGTTTCCCAATGGGTGGGTTTGATTAAAATTGCCGGAGTGTGTGTGAATCTAATGGGGGTGAGAGAAGTATGAAAAAGCAACAAGGGGAAGAAGGCTCCTGTGGTTTAAGAATCATGGAAGAAAAAAGGTGGGTCATCACCAAGGATGCAGACCGACGTATCCAGTAGTATCTTGACATGTGAATAGTGCATCTGTCACCTACCTGATGACCTTAACTACCCATTTTCTCCCTGGCAGTAGATACTGGCAGTGTGAGGCAGATGTGCTGTTTGAATAGCAGGAGAAACTGGGTTGGTCTTTGGGTTGGGCTCTCCTATCAAGATACTACTGGATACATCGGTCTGCATCCTTGGTGATGACCCACCTTTATTCTTCCATGATTCTTAAACCACAGGAGCCTTCTCCCCCTTGCTGCTTTTTCATACTTCTCTCACCCCATTAGATTTCATACACACTCCAGCAATTTTAATCGAACCCACCCGTTGGGAAAGGGTTACATTGTAGTTTTATACTACTGATTTTACCCTTCACTGAGATCAATGGTGTGTAATATTGTGTGGGAGAAGTATTCCACTCGATCCTTTGGGTTTCTAGCATGTTGAGTTAGGGTAAAGTTGTACCTGCTGTATCTGTTATTTCTTTTTTATTTCTCTTATTATGCCTCCTTTAGTCCTGTGCCTATATCACTTTTATCATTTTTAACCGTCTTCTGCTCTCCACCGGAGCACCTCACATCAGTCTGCTTTTCCTTTTGAAAACAAACTTGGGAAAAGCACCCCATCTACTGTCCTATGCTTGCAATTACATAAATACTGATAAACTACATTAAAGAATTCTAGGAAGAAAAATCTGAAGAAGGGTCATATGGACTTGAAACGTTAACTCTGTTTCTCTCTCCATTGAAACTGCTAGACCTGCTAAGTTTTTCCAGCACCTTCTGTTTTTGTTAAAGAATTCTAGTATTCTACAGGGATAAATTTAGGAATTCTCCCAATCCTCTGCTGTATCCTTGGCAGAAGAGCTGCAGAACCATTGAAAAACAACACAAGCACTATTTCTGCCACTTTTGAGGTTTCTGCGGCTCTTCTGCCTGAGTTACAGTGAATGATTGAGTGAACTTCTGTGGAACTATACCTGCTAAATGTCCACACGGGCGATTTCAATGTTAAATATTGCTTGACATTGAACTCCATCTGGCCCCACAAAGTTAAGTACGAAAAGTGATAAAACTTACCCCTTTGGCTGTCTTCTGGCCCCAACTCCTCTCGCTAGCTTCACCTGACAAGAAAGCAATACCAGATTCCTCACATAGACTGCTAGTTAAAGTAGCACTTAAATCCCAAGAATGTGATTGAAGGCTGATCTGCTTATTTACAGAAAGATATTTTTAGCCATCTAAAATACCCCTGGCATTAGCTCCATTGGAAAGTAAGTCTAATAGCCAATTTTAACTGCCAGCCTACCCCATTTCTGATGAATGACAGGGTTAAAATTGCCTCGATACATCGGTCTGACAAGGCAGAGGGAGGGGACAATGAAATAAAAACAGAATGAGTTGGGAAAATTCAGCACACTACCAGCATCTGTGTAGAGAGAAACAGAGGTAACATTTTTGAGTCCAATATGACTCCTCAGAACTGAAGAGAAATGTGATGGGTTTTGTGCTGTTGAAGAAGAGGAGGTGAGGGTGGGGGGGGGGGGAAGGTCAGGTGGAACAAAAGGAAAGGCCAAGGATAATTGAGAGGGCGGGGAAGATTAACTACCACAGATGCTAAGGAACAAAAGGCAAAGGGAGTGGTAATGGTGGTAGTAAAGAAACAAAGCATTGGTCAGAGTAGGTGTTAATGACAGAATAATATTTAGCTCTGTCTGAAAGCGCAAGCATGAGAACAAGATGCAGACTTGCCACTTGGGGGAGGGGGAGAGAAATCAAACTGGAGGACATAGTTACAAAAACAAAAAATGCTGCAAAAACTCAGCAGGCCTGACAGCATCTGTGGAGAGAAAGACAGAGAGTTAACAGATTTCCAGCATCAGCAGTATTTTGTCTTTATCCTGGAGGACAGAGTTCGTGGTCTCTGAAGTTTTGAACTGTATGTTGAGTCCAGAAGACTGTAAAGTGTGGAATCAGAAGATGAGGTGGTGTTCCTCCAGCTTGTGTTGGGCTTCACTGGAACATTGCAGAAGGCCTAGGACAGAAATGTGAACATGAAAGCAAGATGATAAATTTAAATGGCTCAAGCAACACAAAGGTCAGGGTTATGCTTGCAGAGAATGCTGATGGGGAAGGGGATAATGTGTTTGCTGGAGTTGGTGGAAAAGGCAGAGGATGATCTTTTGAACATGGAAATTGAGGACAAGGGAAACTCTAACATGGTTCTGGGAGGGAGAGGAAAGGGTAAGGGCAGAAGTGCAAGAAATGGGTCGGACACAGTTGAGGGCCCTGTCAAGCACAGTCGGGGGAAATCCTCAGTTGTGGAAAAAGGAAGACATGTCAAAAGTGCTGTTGTGAAAGGTAGCATTGTCGGAACAGATGTGACTGTGATGGAGAAATTGGGCGAATGGAATGGAATCCTTAGGGGAATTAGAGTGTGAGGAAGTGTAGTTGAGCTAGAGGGGACATTGAGCCTGATTCATGACGCTGCTTTTTCATTACTGCATTTTAAATATATGTTCATATATTCCTCCTGTTTATAACAGACCATTGTTCAATGTGTATTAAACAAAATAAAAGTAAGCTCTTGGTAAGGAGACAAATGCATCATTGAATTTCCATTATCTGTTGTAATGGAGATTAACGATGAATTGAGAGTCCATAAATTCTGATCTTGCACATTAGTGCATCAAGAATGTAGGGATGAGAATGAAAATAAATACAATATAAATTTAATTAAATTGCTCTTGGGCTATAAAGTTGATTAATGGCAGACAAGAAGATAATGTTTCACAATGAGGTGACTTAACACAAGGCTTTGTCCCACAAACACTTTGAAAGATAGTCAGTAAAACAGGTAATTAGCATAGATAATGGAGATTCTAGTGAAATATTGGGGTATGTTTTGCAAGGCAAAGTTCCTCGCATGGATCAGAAATCTGTTTTTGAGGTCAGTGCATTGAATTTGAGGTGCCCCAAAATTATCCACTCTATACTCTCATTGAGCTAGGCTCCTGTCATGAATGTATATAATGTTATTGCTAAAAATTTTCTTTTAAAATAGAGGTTTAGTCTGTGGGGTGCATCATAATTGGATTAAAGACAGCTAATCTGGGTGCTTTGATGTGTACTCATTTTGATATGTAAGAGAGGTAGAGTGCATTTGCATTTTTTGAATAGAGCATTCAAGAAGGGGAGTGAAATATGGCACCTAGCTAACAGAGACCAAGCAATATGTTTATATTACTTATAAAACTGGTGCTATGAAAGAGGTTTTATTGTTAGATGAGATTTTACATTCAATGAGGTGTGCTAGGTATAATATCAGTTTTGTGTGTGTAGGGCAGAGGCAATGTGAGATCAAAGCAGCTGTAAGCCTATAACTGTCTCCACAGGAACCAAAGTGAAAAGAACCTCATGTTGAATTCGTAAGGTGAAAATGCTTTGCCTGGTGTCTGGTTAAGTCTATGGGTTGCTGTTGCCTTAATGGAGATTAGTTTAAGAATTTGTTAAAAGTTATGATAGTAGTACTTTGTAGCCATGTATCTGTGTTTAATGTGTTGTAACTTAATAAAATGTTTCCTTTGGTTTAATATAAAGCCTCTCGAGAACTGATGGTCTTATTCCTGAATTTGGAGTTGCATCTCTAAACTACCACTTAAAATGTAGGTCATGACAGTTGTTTAAAGTTTCCCTCTGGGATTTTTAAATATCTAAGCTTTACCAAAAGGCTGTCTCATAACAGCTCCACACTGAGATTTCTATAGGTGTTTCAAAAGCATCAATGAAAGGAGATATCTGTACTGAGGGCTGACTTGAATTAGGTCCAGCAGCTGCTTATCTTTGCTGTGGGTAAAAATAAAACCCACATTATTTGCACCCTGAAGTATGTAGGAATGCAATTACTTTCTAGAAAACCTTGTGAACATGTCACAACTTCTTGCATGTTTTATATCTACCAAACACTGGTAAAGAACTTAAAGGGCAGGTCATGGGCAGAAAATGGCAAGATTAAAATAGGGAATATTGGAGGATCCACTGCATCCCTCTGATGTATTCAATATGGTATATGAGTTATGTGTTTCATTCTCATCCTTACTCCAATGTAAGAAAAAGAGACTTTTTTAATTCTTTCATGGGATGTGGGCATCGCTGGCAAGGCCAGCATTTATTGCCCATCCCGAAATGCCTTGAACTGAGTAGCTTGCTAGGCCATTTCAGAGGGGAGTTAAGAGTCAACTCCATTGCAATGGGTCTGGTGTCACATGTAGGCCAGACCAAGTAAGGACAGCAAATTTCCTTCCCAAAAGGACATGAGTGAGCCAAATGGGTTTCTCATGGTCACTATGGCTGAGATTAACTTTATATTCCAGATTTATTAACTGAATCGCACTCGGGTGGGATTAGCCTGAGCCTCTGGATTTACTAGTACAGTAACATTACCACTACACCACCATCTCCTCGTGTTCGCTGATGATTGCACAATGTTCAACACCATTCGTGACTCCTCAGGGACTGAAGCAGTACATGTCCAAATGCAGCAAGACCTGGACAATGTCCAGGCTTGTGCTGACAAGTGGCAAATAACATTCTTGCCAGACAATGACCATCGCCAACAAGAGAGAATCTAACTATCGCCCTTGACGTTCAACGGCATTACCATCACCAAATCCCCCACTATCAACATCCTGGGGGTTACAATTGACCGGAAACTAAACCAGACTAACCATACAAACACTATAGCTACAAAAGCAGGTCAGAGGCTAGGAATCCTGTGGCGAGTAACTCACCCCCTGACTCCCCAAAACTTGCCCACCATCTACAAGGCGCAAGTCAGGAATATGATGGAATATTCCCCACTTCCTGGATGAATGCAGCTCTTATAACACTCTGGAAGCTTGACGCCATCCAGGACAAAGTAATCTGCTTGATTGGCACCCCATCCACAAACATTCACTCCCAACACCAGTGACATGCAGCAGCAGCAGTGTATACCATCTACAAGATGCACTGCAGGAACTTGTCAAGGCTCCAAACCCAAGACTACTAACATCTAGAAGGAGAAAGGCAGCGGATAGATGGGAACACCACCACCTGGAAGTTACCCTCCAAGTCACTCACCATCCTGACTTGGAAATATATCGCTGTTCCTTCACTGTAGCTGGGTCAAAATCCTGGAACTCCCTTCCTAACAGCACTGAGGGTGTACCTACACCACATGGACTGCAGCAGTTCAAGAAGGCAGCTCACCATCACCTTCTCTAGGACAACTAGAGATGGGCAATAAATACTGGCCCGGCCAGCGAAGCCCATATTCCATGAATGAACAAAAAAACAAACTTTTATAAAACATTGGTTGTGTTAGGTAGCAATGGCACAGTCAGAGGCACGCACAAGTGCAGCGTATTCTCATCAGCCACCTTGCATTGACTCCATTACAAAACACTCATTTGGCCTGAACTGGAGTACTGTTCTGGGCACCACACTTTAGGAAAGATGTGAAGGCGTCAGACAGTGCAGAAAAGATTCATGAGAATGGTACTGGGGATGAGAGACTCAGCTCTGTGGATAGATTGGGAAATTCGGGGCTGTTCTCCTTGGAGAAGAGAAAGTTGAGAGGATATCTAATGCAAGTGTTCAAAATCATGTAGGGCCTGGACAGATTAGACAGGGAAAAGCCATTTCCGTTGGCAGAAGGGTGGAAAACTTGACACTTATTTAAGGTGACTGGCAAAAAATAGAGGCAACATGATGAAAAACCTTTTTTTAAAAAAACTTACATTTGTATAGTTGGGCATCTCAATGCTTTTTACAGTCAATGAAGTATGGTCATTGTTGTAATGTAGTCCTGGCAACCAACTGGTGCACAGCAAGCTCCCGCAAACAGCAATGTGAAACTGACCAGATAATTTGTTTTTGTGATGTTGACTGAGGGATAAATGTTGGTCAGGGCAGCACGGATAATTCTCCTGTTCATCTTCAAAATAGTGTCATGGAATCTATTACATCCACCTTAAAGGGTGGTTTAATGTCTCGTTCACAATACAGCATCCCCAACAGTGCAATATCCCCTTAGTACTACACTGGAGTGTCAGCCTTGATTATTTTTATGCTCAAGTCCTAGAGTGGGACCTGAACCCAGAACCATGTGACTCAGGCAAGAATGCTACCAGCTAAGCCACAGCTATAGTCTTAATACTGGCTATAAGTAGTGCTGTGAAGGGAGTTTTCGATGTTAAAGTTGTCAATCACTGATTCACCCACATCTAATGCCACAGAGTAGGTTTTGTTGTAATATGCCTTTAAGAGATAGCAGCATGATATCACTAGAAGGGAAGTGTGTCATGTGACCCAGTCTTAGTTTTACAGCAGAATACGCCTCTGCTGCTGATGTCCTCAAGCTTTCTATCCATTTATATCTGTTTTCATGTGCCTAGTCAAAATAAATGAACCCACAACATGTTTACCTTATGAGTGATTGGTGCTTACATAATTATTACAACATGACAGGGTTATTGTGCAGGAATCTGTTTAAATGTCTTTAATGTTTTGGACCTTCCCTCCTGAATTGTTCCTGTAAAAAAAGTTTACTAAATTGGACACTGTGTCCCAGTTCCAATGCCATTTTGTTTTTTTTCTTTAAGCTGATTATTTCCCCTCAGTTAAAATTTTCAGCTTTTAGAACTTAGGTTTTTTTAATGCAAGCACATGACTTTTTTCTAAGATCCAATTTTACAGGTTCCAAGCACACAAGCTAGTAGGTTCTTGACATGAGAAACAACAGGGATTTAGGAGAACTCAGTGAGCTTATAGCCAGCAAGCATGGACCAAGGTTATTGGATGTATATTTAAAATGTTTTTGTCCTGGTCCTCTCCATCATGAATTGCAAATTCAGCTCGAGAATGGAAGCTGTTTTCTTCTCCACATGGATCTAGGAATAGAGTTTCACTTTGCTCCAGTGCTGAATACTGCAGCGGGATAATACTGTTTTTCAGTCCCATGGGGAACCTCTGATCCTGACTTTGTCATTAGGAAGGAGTCACTTCCCCAGCAGTGGAAGCACATGTTTTCATGTATCATTTAAAAATTCTAGCAAGTTGAGGAACCCAAGTCAATGAGGGGCAGTAAATTACATTGTAAAATAAATCTTGCAATTTGCAAGGCTTACCCCTAATGCCAATCCCTGCTGTCCTAGCAGGTGAAGTCTTGGATAAGCATGATCTGCTTGTAGAGCCTCTCACCTAATTTGATAGGTGAAGTGCAGTATTGATAATGGAATGAAACAATCAGCAGCCAAATTGACATTGGTGTGTGTTGGAGAACCCTGAAATATTTGATGACTATTTAGCATGACACAATGATAGTTTAATCTGTAAAACTGAATGTTTCCCAAGACATTTCTAACTGTAGATTGTTCAGATGGTTAAAAAGATGGGAAAAGATTGGAAAAATCTTAACTACTCTAAGTTGTGCTAGAACTGCACTACTCCTGGCCTCTGGCAGGCTGGATTGTATCTCTACATCCCAAATGCACTTGTAACTCACTGTAAGCATTGCCAGAAGAGATTATTTGATTAATACTAAAATAATATTTTTACTTATATACGACATTGTTGTTCTCAAAAATTTCAAGCTTTTCAGAGGGTAAATTAATTTGTGGAGTGCAGGAATTGCTTTTGTGTAGGAAAAAGGTATCAGCTACATCCCATAAAGATGTTTTTTTTTCAGTGGTACCAAGGAAAGAGAAATGCTGACCAGATCTCCTTGCTTTGTTTTTAGAAAACGCAGTTGCTACAGCCTGTTTTGAGCAGGCAGATAGCACTTTAGTTTAACATCTTATCCTGGCCAAGGAACGTGCAATGATACAGCACTTCCTCTTTGCAGCACGCAATAAAATTCTGGTTTGGGTTGAACCCATAAATTTTGATTCCGAGGCAACAATATTTCCAACTGAGTTAAGCTGACATATCTTTAATTCATTCTCAGGGTTTGTGTGTTGCTGGTGAGGCTAGCATTGATTGCCTTGGATATAGCTGATTAGTTTGCTTGCAGTTAAGAATCAAGCATGTTGGTGTGGAACTGGAGTTGCGGACAGGACAAATTGGATAAGATGGATGGCAGGTCTCGGTCAGATTTTTAAAAAACTGAATGCAAATTCACAAACTGCCATGGTGGAAATTGAGCTTGCGTTCTCTGGATTATTAGTCCAGACCCTACTGCCTAGATGGCATCCATATTGGAATGCAGTTATTACCAATACCAATCACTCATTTCAGTTCAAACAAACTTTGTAGGATTTCTGCTACCTTAAGAAACAAAACAAATATAACAGCAAATTGGATATCAATATCCTTTAATGTATTTACATTCTGGATATCTGTATTCAAAATGAGGATCACAAGAACGCTGGGATTTTAACAATTCCATAAGCCAACCAGCTGCCTCAAGAGTAACCTTGGTTGAGAGCATTTCATCACTGCAGAGCTTCAGAAATCTATCTACTTTCTGCTGGAGAGATGGAGACGAGCTGAATTTCCCTGCTAATAAGCGAGGCAGGATGTCCCTACAAATCTTTATAAAGTTCTGTGCCTCACTAATCTTCTCACAAGGGAAAAGGTCTGTTTTACAGTCTGAAGCCAAACAGGAGAAGACATCTTTTTTTCCAGATATTTCATGGACGAATGCTTTATCTGCAGAAACATAGCACAAGGAATCATAATGAGTGATTGAATATACACAAAAACAAAACTAGCTTGGCACTGAAAGAACAATCAATAAGGTTTAAATTGGTAAACATGTGCTTGTGGATTGAATGAGAGGGAGGCTTGGAATAAACTCAGAACCAATTCATTCAAGAATCAAGAATATTTAGTCCTTGTAACACTCAACCAGTATTTCTGTAACCACAGACAACACAAATTAAAAATGAGTTGAAATGTCTGTGCAGCAATGAGTATAGTGGCTGGGACTATAGGCTGGAAAGCCAAGGGCAACTCCATCACAGCTGTTCAGGGCAGCCCCGACCGGGCTTTCTGCCAATCTAACAGCTAATGACCTGCCGTTGGGATTGCCATCCCTTTAAGGGTAGAGAGCCAGCCTCCAAGAGCTGCCAATCAATTGGAGGGGCAGCAGTTCTTTAGCCTCAGTGCCACCACTGGGCACGTGGCCACTACTGGGACTGCACCTGGCTCAGAACAGCATCATTGACTCTGCCCTCATGGGTAAATGGCGGGGGGGTGGTGGTCACTGCGGCCAGTCAGGTAGGCCCTGGGGAAGGGTGGGGTGGTTGGTGAAGGCCGGGGATGTTACGTGGGCTGCCATTGCCATCAGGGACCCTTCCATGGGTCACAAAGTGCCCGGTTAGAAGGTACCCAAGCCTGCAAGGAGGCCACCAGGGTTCATCAAGTGATTCCTGGTGAGGGGCACTGGTAAAATTCCAGTGGTGGTGATAAGAGGCCCTTAATTCGCCATTTAAGTAGCACAATTAGCCTTTGAGCAATGGGAACGCCCTCCACTTCCCCTGCTGGTGTCTATAATATAACAGGGGAGCTGGAGGCAATCATGTATTGGGAAGAACCACACATAAAATGGATTACTGAGACATTGTTACAGAAAAATCAGACTGGGAGTTAAACATTATAGGATATAACATATTTAGAAAGGATAGAAAGGATAAAAAGGGAGGTGGCGTAGCTGTATTTATTAGAGATCTCAAAATAGCTGTATTGAAAAGGGTGTAGCTATCAGCAAGACAAAATTTTGGAAAGAGATAAAAGATAATAAAGGATCGATCATGCCAATAGGTATAGTCTATTGAGTCATGAAGATATAATAATTCTCATAATATTACTGGAATTTATTGTAAAATAGAGTAATAGTGGGATGTGTCTATAAGTGTCTGTCAGCATAATTTTCTGCCTGTCGGGCGGGCGGGGAGATGATCCCTGCCAGCGAAGCGGTCCGCACTGCCATTTTACATGGGCGGGCAGGTCCTTTAATTGGTTAAATGATCCTGTCAATGGCCTCAATTGGCCATTGACAGGTTGGCTGGCCCGCAGCTGATTTTGCTGCAGACCTGCCTTCCTGAAAATTTAAATGGGGCATCATTGTACACGTAGGTGCGTGGGCCCTGCCCCCTGCTCACCAACGGCAAAATTCTGCTCCGTGTGTGTGTGTGTATGTGTGTGTGTATGAGATTTAATTGAATTAGAGGCAGCTAGTCCGGGTGCTTTGATCAAAGAAGAGAGGGTAAATTTGAAATGTTAATTAGATAAACGTGGGGATGTTTAGAAACATAGGTGTCAAGGGAACATTTGCATTTTGAAATAAACCAGCCTAGATCGTTTTCAAAGGAGGGGTAAAATGTGTCACTAGCCAGGTGAAGTTTAGAAATGGTGTGTTTATTTTTCCCAAAGGTTACTGGTAAAACTTAGTGCTATGAGAGTGTTTTATTATCAGGGAGTTAAAGCCCAAAGACATAGCGAAACAATGGGTATTTGCATTCAAAGAAGAAGATGTATTTAAAGAAGGAGCAAGGGCTGTGTGTAAGGGGAGGCATTTTTAAGGTCTTACAAGTATGAAAAACCTTCAGCATCTAAGCCTCAAGCTGCTGTCTTCAAAGAAATGAAGTTAAGAAAACTCAACTTGTTCGGCGTATCGTGTTTCTTTGCCTGGGCCTTTTAAAATCTATATGTCTTACTGTTGGCATAACGAAAGTGTAACTGGGAATACAACTGAGTAGGGGACTTAGAAGTTATCATAGTAATAATTTGTAGATTTATGCATGTATTTAAAATCATTTCTCTTATTAATAAATGTTTAATCTAGTTTTATAAAAACCTATAAGACTTGGTGGTCTTACTGCTACTGAATTCAAGGCATGCATCTCGAAATTTATACAAATTGAAAATTAGTTGTGACAGTTCTTTCAAGCTTCCCTCTGGGATCTGACCAGCTCAGCATTTAACATCTGCTGTGTCATAACACTATAGACCACCTAATAGTAGAAGGCAGGTGGAGGAAAAATATGCAGACAAGTTGGAGAATTGAGTATTAAAAAACAAAAGTGATATTAATTGGACAGAGGAGGTAGGTGTAGGGGATAAAAGACTAGAGTTTTGGTGAAAAAAGAGATAAGCTATCAAAGCTTTTCACCTTGCACTCATCAGGATTGCTCGCAAGAATTTTCTAACCATAACGGGGAAACAATGATTTATACAGCATGAAAATAGAATGCTGATTTGTTGGCAAGTGGACTCTGGTGGAGGATTGCCATGGAGAATGCAGCATGGTACAGTTAACTGCTCAGCTTTGTTCAAATTCAAATGAGGCAAGCTGACTCTGATTGGTCAAGGCATTGCCCTGGGAATTGACCTGGTGAATGACTGGTTCCCTCAGCTTTTGTTTAGTTGAAAAAGCTGGTATATACCTGCTACAATGTGTGCAGGACTCTTTCCTAACCCTATGTTTGCATAGCCTAACAAGCGAAGCTTTGCTATTGGATCTAGTAATGGGCAATGAACCATGCATAAGAGAAGTAAAAGTAGGGATCATCTAGGCAATAGTCACCATAATATCATGAGCTTTGAGATGATGATGAAAATCAGGCTAACAGATTGGAGAAAAGCTGATTTTGAGGGGCTGAGAATAGAATTTGGGAAAATAAAATGGGAAGCACTATTGGCCAACAACATTTAAAATGGTGTACAATAGAGTACAGAAAATAGATATTCTGCTAAAAGGAAATCAGTTAAAAACTAGTGAGATCCCTTAGATGAATAAAGACATAAGAGAACAATTGAGGATAGGGAAAGAGGCCCATATTAATTACATAGACAACAGAGGAGTAAGAGAGAATGCAAACAGATTAGGAAAAAAGTCAAAATACAATTAGGATGCAAGAAACATAAAAAAATATACTTTTAAAAATTGTTTATGGGATCTGGGTGTTGCTGGCTGGGGCAGTATTTATTGCCCATCCCAAATTACCCTTGAGAAGATGGTGGTGAGCTGTCTTCTTGAACCGCTGCAATCTATGTGTTGTAGGAACACCCACAGTGCTGTTAGAGGGGGAGTACCAGGATTTTGGCCAAGCAACAGTGAAGGAACATGCACATCAGTAAAAAAGGAAAGCTTGAATGGCAATAGGACCATTAGGAATAGACAGGTATACCGCAAGTAAGCAGGGGCGTAGTGCTATAGTAGCGCAACGGAGCGCTGCTCCAGCACTTCTAACCAGGGCCCATGAGAGGGAGGTGCAGATAGTTCTGAACACTCGGGCTAGGGGGGCCCTGGGCTCGGTGTTTTAAATGGAGATCTGGTCATCCAAGTTGAGCAGCCAGAGCCTAGGACCTGACAGACTCGCTCAAAAAAAGTCATAACTTTCAGGGTGAGAGTTCTGATTTTTGAAAGCAATCTTTGGTTCATTTTCACTTGTGCTGCACTACTGCTGGGGAGGCTGGGGGGTTTGGGAAGTTTGGGTCAAGGGGAGGGGATGTTGGGCACTGGGAAGGTGGGAGGGGGCTTTGGGAGTGTTGGAGAGGTTTGGCGGGGGGAAGAATGAGGAAGAGGATGGAGGGGGAGGGTGGGGGGAGGACCAGGGGCACCTCCTAGTTAAAAGCTTTAATATTCACCACTGGATGGTAAACTCTCCTTTGCTGATTGGCCATTCGTTATATGCCCCACTTGATTTTTCCTTCCACTGATCTCAGTGAAATCTGCTCTATTAATTGTCTGACTGGATTTTCAATCTGTATGATTAGTGTTGATTTTTACCCTCACTGCCTCCAATATTGAAGTTTTGTTTCCAGGAGTACCACATACAGGGGGATTTGTCTCACTGATGGCAACAATCAAAACTGGCAGGAAATTCTCTTAGCCATGTGGGGCTGTGTGACTTGCAATGCTGAGGCGGCAGACGCAGGGACCATGTGGAATAAATTCTACCTACAGTATTGTGTGAGGCACAAGGGTTTGGCTAGGAGTTCCTGGAGTTTGAGTTCAGGCTGGACGATAAGAGTTGACCTGAATGGCTGGAGCTAATGGCGTGGCTATAAATCTGAAGCCTGGGAAGGTTAAGAGGGAAGGCCGGGTCCAGTGTCCCGGGACTCTTGCTGCTGCTGCTGAATGTCTCTGAGTCAATGTGCAGCAGCAACAACAGCAGTAACCCTCCTATACAGAACCTTGACTGTGTAAAAGAAAATACAGACCTTACAACTCCCTGCACACAGCTTTCTCATGAACAAGCGTTTCAGAGTCTTTGAACCTCAAAGTTCCTGCGATATAAAGCAGCATCAACATCCCCAAATACTTTGCTGCATTTGCCTACTGATTATTAATTCCTTAGCTTTGATGGCCTGAGGATATGAGATGCAGTATAACGTTTGCATTCCCTGCTGGCAGCTTTACATGGAACTTACAGCACAGAAACAGGCCATTTGGCCTACCCCATCTATGTTGGTGTTTATGTTCCACATAAGCATCCTGCAACCCTTCTTGATCACACCATCAGGGTAACATTCATCTTTTTTCTTCCTTATGTGTTTATGAAGCTCCTTGAATGTATCTATATTAGAATCATAGAATTGTCACAGCACAGAAGGAGGCCATTCAGCACATTGTCTGTGTCAGTTCTCTGCAACAGCAACTCGGCTAGTTCTACTCCTTGACCTTTTCCCTGTAGCCTTCAGATAATTATCCAGTTCCCTTTTGAAAACCGCAATTGAATCTGTCTCCACCGCACACTCTGGCAGTGCATTCCAGATCCAAACAACTTGTTGGATAAACAGGTTTTTCCTCTTGCTGCCTCTGGTTCTTTTGTTAATCATCTTTGTGTTCTCGACCTTCTGCTGATGGGAACAGTTTCTTCCCATTTACTCTATCCAGACATCTCATGATTTCGAACGCATCTGACAAATCTCCTCTCAATCTTCTTTCCTCCAAGGAGAATAGACCCAGCTTTGCCAATCTATCCACGTAACTGAAGTCTCTCATCCTTGGAACCATTCAACATATAAGATCCTGAGAGGTGCCGATGTTAAGAGGATGTTCCCTCTTGTGGGAGAATCTAGTACTAGAAGCCATTGTTTAAAAATAAGGGCCTGCTCATTTAGGACAGAGATGAGGAGAATTCTTTTCTCTCAGAGGATTGTGAGTCTTTGGAACTCTTCTTCAAAAGGCAGTGGAAGCAGAAATTGAATATTTTTAAGGCCGAGCTAGATAGATTCTTGTTAAGCAAGGGGGTGAAGTGCTTGTTAAGCAAGGGTAGGCAGGAATGTGGAGTTGGGGTTACAACCTGTTAGGGAGGGAATTTCAGGATTTTGACCCAGCGATATACTTCCAAGTCAGGATGGTGAGTAGCTTGGAGGAGATCTTCTAGATGGTGGTGCTCCCATGTGTCTGCTGCCCTTGTCCTTCTAGATGGTAGCAGTCATGGGTTTGAAAGGTCCTGTCCAAGGAGCCTTGGTGAGTTCCTGCAGTGCATCTTGTACTGCATGTTACACACTGCACCACTATTTGCCAGCGGTGGAGGGAGTGAATGTTTGTGGATGGGGTGCCAATCAAGTGGGTTGCTTTGTCCTGGATGGTTTGTAGTGTTTGTAGTGATTGTAGGTATAACCTTCCCTACTGCCTTTAGGGGTCACATGACTGTACTAACGAATGAGCCCTAAGCGCGGGTAATCTTAGGGGCGGAGCTTTCTAGTCGTGGACCTAGTTCAAGTTTGTAGCTTCTAAAGGAACTCTGTAATAAAGTTGTTTCAAGTAATAAACCTGTCTGGTACAAAAAGTTCATTACATTGGCGACGAGGATAAATAGCTCCGACACTGCACCTCGCCTTGTGAATATGAGTACATCAATTCTTAAGGAAAAAAAAGAAAAGTATACTCACCAGTCATGCCACTCTTCAGCAGAATCAACCTGTATGACTCGTCCATAAAAGACTGGAGCTAGTATATAGAGTGCCTGGTGTTTTATTTCATGGCAATGAAATAACAGCAGAGGAGAAGCAGAAAACAATTCTTTTAATTATCTGTGGTAGCGAGATATATAACCTCATCCGCAGTCTGACGGCCCTGAACCCACCCAATTTTAAATCTTTTAGCGAATTGGTAGACCTTGTGAAGACGCATTTTCAGCCAAAGCTGATTATACAGAGGTTTAAGTTTTACTCCAGAGTGGGGCCCCGGGAGAGTCCATCACAATTTATATAGTGATGTTGAAGCAGTTGACTGAGAATTTCAGACTTCAGAGATACTCTCAATGACATTTTGCAGGACCAGTTAGTTTGTGGTGTTCATGGCGATGCCATTCAGCTTCATTTACTTGCAGAAGTTAATATTAATCTGAAGCGCGCCATGGAAATAGCGCTAGCAATGGAGAGTGCAGAGAGGGACTCGCAGGTTTTAGAGTGTGCAACATGGCGCCATTCTTCAGTTGGGGCAGGAACCTACTGCCGGGTGTGGCGTGAAAACCAGAGAGACAGCAGCAGAGTGGGAGACAGTCTCTGCTACTCGAAAAACAAAAAGGCATAGTGGAAGCATCTCAGCAGCAATTCAGAAATAACCTGTTACTGATGTGGGGGTAACCAAGTAACGGAAACCTGCAGATTTAAGGAGGCAGAGTGCCATTACTGCCACAAAAAAGGGCATGTAATAATGTGTTGCAGGGCAAAATCGAGACAGCCAATCAGACAGCAGACCAAGATGATTGAAGTGCGCAATATATGAATCAAAAGCTGCTGATACTGATATCTATTCCCTATATAATGTCAAAGCAGTAAAAATTGAACCAATCATCGTCATCCTTCAAGTGATTGGGAAGCCTCTGGTCATGGAGGTAGACACGGGAGCCTTGACCACAGTGGTGAGAGAACACACATTTAAATACCTAAATGAAAGTACCCAACCACTGAATCTGGAGCAAACCATGGCTCAACTGAAGACCTACACTGGAGAGTCAATACCGGTAAAAGGCATCGCCACTGTACCTGTGTCCTAAAGGCAACAGACAGCCCTGCTTCCAGTGATCATTGTAACAGATGAAGATCTGAGTCTTCTAGGCTGCGATTGGTTACAAAAAGTTAAGCTCAACTGGTCAGAAATATTTCAAGCGAGAACAGGGGGAATTCCTGAGCTGTTAAAGAAGTACAACAGAGTATTTTGTGATGAATTGAAAAAGATAAGAGGCCTACAAGCAAAAATATATGTAGATTCGCAGGTGACAGCCCAGTTCCTTAAGGCCGGACTTGTGCCTATGCCCTAAAGGAGAAGGCGGATGCAGAAATGTGCCGCTAAGAGAAGTTAGGAATAATCCAGCCACTAATGGGTTTATTCAGTGAGAATAAAACCATTCTGCCAATAGTCTCAGCAAGAATTCAATGTTGGGCTTTGATTTGATTGGTGTATGAGTGCACCTTTATGCACCGTCCTAGTGTTCATATTGCAAATGCAGATGCACTCGTCTTCCGTTACCAGATAGCATTGTACATGTTCCAGTAACACAAGAAGTTGTGCTGGTATTGAATTTCTTGTCTCTTTGCTGGTCTGTGCAAAGCAAGTAAGGAATTGAACAAACAGTGATCCAATTTTGTCAAAAGTCCAAGACCAGGTATTGCAAGGGTTGTCAAATTCACCAGTGTCTGAAGAGATGAGACCATTCCATGCCCGTAAGACAGAGTTTAAGTTGTCAAGGTAGAATCTTGTTGTGGGGATCTAGAGTTGCATCCCATTGCAAGGAGGAAAACCACTCTTGACAGAGCTTTACATCCAGGCACATCAAAGATGAAGGTGCTTACGTGAAGCTAAGTCTGGTGGCCAGGCATAGACAGTGACATTGAAAGCATGGTCAAGAATTGTCTCCATTGTCAGCAACAACAGAAGTTGCCCGTTTCAGCTCCACTGCATCCGTGGGAGTGGACTGGTCGACCCTGGGTTAGGCTACATATAGACTATGTAGGTCCATTTTTAGGTAGCATGTTTTTATTGATCGTTGATGCGCATTCTAAATGGATGGATGTGTACGAAGTTAGATGACTGACATTGTGTGCAACTACTGAAAAGCTCCACCAATATTTTAGTACACGTGGTCTACCGGAAGCCAGTGTTTTGGATAAAGATACTGTCTTCACTTGTACAGAATTTCAGAGATTCATGAGTTTAAATGGAATTAAACATATTAAAACAGCGCCATATCATCCCTCATCAAATGGGTTAGCTGAAAGAGCTGTGCAAACTTTCAAATCAGGAATGAAGAAGTTATTCATAGGTACTTTAGAAAACTTGACTTTCCCGCTTTCTTCTCAATTATCCTATGACTCCTCATGCAACTACGGGTTCAACACCACCTGAATTACTGATGAAACGCTGCCTTTGTACACGTTTAAGTCCAGTTTTTCCAAACTTTGAGGGGAAGGTAGAGAGAAATCAGAGTAATCAGAAATTGATTCACGATATTTATAGCAAAGCTCAAAGATTCACTGTGGGAGAGACAGTTTTCATGCGGAATTTTGGAAATGGTCCTAGTTTGGTTCCTGGTATAATTGTCTCTGAAATAGACCCTTGTCATTCCAAGCATGAATGTAAGACCAGATTGTTCGAAAGCATGTGGATCATCAAAGGAGTAGAGACATTCCAACAACCAGCTATTCAGCCAGTGATTGGTGTTGAACCTTTAATCCCTGAGGTAACAGATTGAACTCGAATTGACATACCTGATGTCTCTGATAAAAACAAAAAAACTGTGGATGCTGGAATCCAAAACAAAAACAGAATTACCTGGAAAAACTCAGCAGGTCTGGCAGCATTGGCGGAGAAGAAAAGAGTTGATGTTTCGAGTCCTCATGACCCTTCGACCGAACTGAGTGAATCCAAGAAAGGGGTGAAATATAAGCTGGTTTAAGGTGTGTGTGGGGTGGGGGGTTGGGAGGGGGGTGGGGGTTTGGGTGGGGGGAGAGAAGTGGAGGGGGTTGGTGTGGTTGTAGGGACAAACAAGCAATGATAGAAGCAGATCATCAAAAGATGTCATAGACAACAGAACAAAAGAACACATAGGTGTTAAAGTTGGTGATATTATCTAAACGAATGTGCTAATTAAGAATGGATGGTAAGGCACTCAACCACCCCCACTAGAGTTATACCTTGAGTGCCCTACCATCCATTCTTAATTAGCACATTCGTTTAGATAATATCACCAACTTTAACACCTATGTGTTCTTTTGTTCTATTGTCTATGACATCTTTTGATGATCTGCTTCTATCACTGCTTGTTTGTCCCTACAACCACACCAACCCCCTCCACTTCTCTCCCCCCACCCAAACCCCCCCACCTTAAACCAGCTTACATTTCACCCCTTTCTTGGATTCACTCAGTTCGGTCGAAGGGTCATGAGGACTCGAAACATCAACTCTTTTCTTCACCGCCGATGCTGCCAGACCTGCTGAGTTTCTCCTGGTAATTATGTTTTTGTACCTGATGTCTCTGTTGAATTACATAATCCTGAACTGCCAGGGCCTAAGGATGTCCCTGATGCTGCAATTCCTGATCATGTCAATCTAGTGGGAGAATCGCAAGTGGTGGAGCTACACTACTCTAACCGAATTAGCAAACCACCTCAGAGACTTAATCTTTAATAACATGACCTGTGTATATATGTATATGTTGCGGATTAAGATATTTTTTGTCAATAGGAAATGTAAAAAAAACTAGAGGGAGGAAATGTAGTGATTGTAGGTATAACCTTTCTGACTGCCTTTAGGGGCCACGTGTACTGACGAGTGAGCCCTAAGCGCAGGTTATCTTAGGGACAGATCTTTCTAGTTGGGGACCTGGTTCAAGCATGTAACTTCTAAAGGAGCTCTGTAATAAAGTTATCTGTTTCAAGTAAGAAACCTGTCTGGTATAACAAGTTCACTACAGTGTTGTTGGAGCTGCACTCATCCAAGCAAGTGGAGAATATTCCATCACACTCCTGACTTGTGTCTTATAGATGGTGGACAGGCTTTGGGGAGTCAGGAAGTGAGTTACTTGCCGCAGGATTCCTAGCCTCTGACTTGCTCTTGTAGCCATTGTGTTTATATAGCTAGTCTAGTTCAGTTTCTGGTTAATGATAATCCCCAGGATGTTAATAGTGGGGGATTCCTTGATGGTGATGCCATTAAATGTCAAGGGGCGCTTGTTAGATTCTCTCTTGTTGGAGATGATCATTGCTTGGCACTTGTGAGGCAAAAATACTGCTTGCCACTTGTTAGCCCAAGCCTAGATATTGTCCAGGTCTTGCTGCATTTGGACATGGACTGCTTCAGTAGCTGAGGAGTCAGATTGGTAATGGTGCTGAACATTGTGCAACCATCAGCGAACATCCCCACTTTTGACCTTATGATGGAAGCAAGGTCATTGATGAAGCAGCTGAAGATGATTGGGCCTAGGACACTATCCTGAGGAATACCTACAGTGGTGTTCTGGAACTGAGATGATTGACCATCAACAGCCAAACCATCTTCTTTGGCATTAGGTATGACTCCATCCAGAAGAGAGTTTCACCCCTGATTCCCCTTGACTCCAGTTTTGCTCGGATTCTTTCATGCCACACTTGGTCAAATGCTGCCTTGATGTCAAGGGCAGTCACTCTCAACTCACCTCTGGAGTTCAGCTCTTTTGTCCATGTTTGAACCAAGGCTGTAATGAGGTCAGAAGATGAGTGACCCTGGCAGAACCCAAACTGACCATCAGTGAGCTAGTTATTGCTAAGCAAGTGCTGCTGTTGATAACCCCTTCCATCGCTTCACTGCTGATCGAGAGTAAGCTGATGTGGCTATAATTGGCTGGTTGGATTTGTTCTGCTTTTTGTGTACGGGGCATACCTGGGCAATTTTCCACATTGTCGGGTAGCTGCAGTAGATGTAATTTATCTGGCTTTGCAAAAGGTCTTCGATAAGGTGCTCCATAATAGACTAATGATTGAGGCCAAAGAAAGCACAGCTATGGGGACAAATGGCAGAATGGATCACTAGCTGGTTTCAGGACAGTAAGCAGAGATTGGGATAAAAGGTAGTTATTAGAAGTAGCAGAAGGTGGGAAGTGATGTTCCACAAGGATCAGTACTGGGGCCATTGCTGTTCACAATTTACATAAACTATTTGGACTTTGGAATCAGAAACAGTTTCTAAATTTGTGATGGCACCAATTTGGGGGATAGTCAATACTGAGGAAGACTGCAACAAATTACAGGAAGGCATTAATAAACTTGCAGAATAAAGTTCAATGCCGATAAATGTGAGCCACTACATTTTGATAGGAAGGATATGAAGGATATTGCTTCGAAGGTGGGTGCCTCAGTGGGGTACAGGAACAAAGTATCTCAGAATACAAATACTTCAGTCACTAAAAGTTGTGCCATAGGTTAGCAAGGCCATAAAAAAGCAAATAAAGAACTAGGCTTTATTTCTAAATGCATAGAATTGAAAAATAGGCAAATTACCCTAAACCTGTATCAAACCTTGGTTAGACCAAACTTAAATATACCATGTGCAGTTCTGGTCCTCAAATTATAAAAAAGGATATAGAGGCACTGGAGTGAGTGCAGAGAAGATTTACAAGGATAATACCAGGATAATATCAGAGATGCATAGATATATGTGAGGAAAGGATGAATAGGCTGGGCCACTTTCTTTTGAAAAAGGTGGCCAAGGGGTGACATAATAGAAGTCTTCAAAAATTATGAAAGAGAATGTTTATGATTATGAGAGAGAATGTTTCCACTGTGGGGAAGAACATAACTAGAAGCCATTGATAAAAGATAGTCACCAAGAAATCCAACAGGGAATTCAGAAGAAACTTCTTTACCCAAGGAGTAGTGAGAATATGGAAATCACTACCACAGTTAAAACAAATAATATAGAATTAATTTAAGGAGAAGCGAGACAAGCATCTGAGGGAGAGGATTACAATTACAGATTTAGATGAGGAGAATGGGAGGAGGCTTGAGTGGAACATAAATGCCATCATGGACTGGTTGGACTGAATAGCCTTTTTCTGTTCCATTATTCCTATGTAAAATTATGGAAGTGAATTTCCATTGGGATTCTCCTGCTTGTCCATTGTAACTTTGGTGAAGAGCTGCAGAAACCCCAGAAAATCACGAATGGTGTGACATCAGTGTAAATAAGGATTGTTCTCACTTTTCAAGCTAAAAGATAGACCTGGCACATTTTGATGAAGACAATATCTCTACCACTTGCTGACGTTGTGTTTTAAAGAATAATTGCCGGAATTGTTATATTCTGTGACTGCGTGAGGAAAAGAAAAAATGTTGACAACCTCAGGACTTCAGAAAGTTCTTTACAACTCCTAAAGTACTTTTTGACATGTAATCACTGTTGCACTTTGAAAACACTGCAGTCAAATTTGGACACAACCAGCTCCCACAAACAACAATGTAATAATGACCAGATAATCTTCTTTTTGTGATGTTGATTGAGTGATAAATATTGGCTAGGACACCAGGGATAACTCCCGGTTCTTCTTCATTATAGTGCCATGGGATCTTCACTTTAACATCTCACCTGAAAGGCAGCACCTCCAACACTGCAGCACTCCCTCTGGTATGTCAGACTAGATTTCTGGGCTCAATGTTCTGGTGTGGGATTTGAACCCCGCAACCTTCTGACCCAGATGTGGAAGTACCTGGGCTACATGGGGGTATATGAGTTTCCTCTAGATATTTGAGTTCCGACGGGGAAATGCGGTTTCTCATCTGGTTCTACCGTGTGATCCTATTGCTGATTTTCATATATCAGTTTTTATTAGGTAGCCAGAAAATTGAACATGTTGTTATACTGCTGTGAATATGAATCAGTCTTAGTGAATGTTTATATAATGCATCAGCTTCTCATTAAGTTCTTTGGGTTTGTTCGCTTTAATTTTATGGTTTTTTTCACGTATTTGCCATATCAGGCATGGTTAATGATAGGGTTTAAATTAAAGTTGACATCACTTTCAGTCAGGAACATAGGACATAGGAGCAGGAGTAGGCCATTCAGCCCCTTTGAGCCTGCTCTGCCATTCACGTAGAGTTAAAGGTGAATAGCCAAAGTTGCCACCTGGGCTGTGCTGCTCTGCCATTAGTTTTATGAAAATGGCACCTCACTTTCTGCTTCATTATTGAAATTTATTGAATGGCATGTAGTTGCTGTACTTGCATGACAAGTACAAATTAAACTCTTAAAGTTAGTTAGTTCTTGTCATTATCCAAGTACCCTTTCAACAATGTGAGAATTTAATTGCTACATGTCAACAACTCTGGCACTGAAAGTTAACAATGCCAAGTATGGATCAATTCTCATGTATTAAATGGTTGCTGGAGATTCTTTTTAAATAAACAAAAATTTAAATTAAAAGACTTTTTCACTCCTTTCTCTCATAATCCAATCTTTTTACCCTACTGAATTTCACTGGGACTGATATGTGTTCACTAAGAAAAGAAAGCCAGCACTTCAACTAACATTGAGTTCATTGATCAGATAACAGAGAGGGTTGATGAGGGTAATGCGGTTCTTGCTTTCATGCTCACATTTCTGTCCTCAGCCTGCTACAATGTTACAGTGAAGCCCAATGCAAGCTGTAGGAACAGCATCTTATCTCTTCTGATTAGGTACTTTACAGCCTTCTGAACTCAACAGAGAGTTTGAAAACTTCAGACCATGAACTCTGTCCTCCTTTTTGAAACATTTTCCCTCAAATGCCCGTCTGTATAAAGTTTGCATATCTTTGCTTTCAGACAGTTTATTCTGCTATTAACACCTACTCTGGGCCAATGCTTTGTTTCTTTAATACCATCATTACCACTCCCTTTGCCTTTTGTTCCATGATATCTTTGTCATTTAATCTCTCATGACCTCTAACCTATCTCTGATCTTCCTTTGGCTCCACCTGACCCTCCCCCCTTTTTCAATAGCATGAACCCCATCACATTTCCACCTCTCCTCAATTCCAAAGAGGAGCCATATTGGACTCAAAACATTAACTCCGTTTCTCTCTCCACAGGTACTGCCAAACCTGCTGACTTTTTCTAGCACTTTCTGTTTTTATTTCAGATCTCCAGCATCTGCAGTATTTTACTTCTATCACTTTAAGTTAGTCTGCTGCACATATCACTTACTTTCAGACATACTCCTTTTAATTTTAAACTATACTTTGCTTTATACATATTTATTCAAACCTATTTGAATTGATGATAAGGTTAGGAGACATGGGCAAAAACAGGATTAAAATATGTTTTAAAAGAAGAGCAGAATTTGAACATAGTCTCATGTTCTAACTGTTTCTATTGAAGTGCAAAAGCCAGGCTTCAAGCAAAGATAAGGACCTGGAATATGAAAGAGCCCATATATCTTACAGAATGAGAATTCATTAAATGAGGATGATAAAATGTATGGGTAAATGAAAGGAAATCGTACAATGAGATGAAGTTCACTCACCCATGTTAATCAATAGTATGACTTTGCTCACGTGCCTCATAAGGGCCTTTGGATTAGTGATTTGTGGCTCACAAAGATGTAAAAAGTTGGTGAATTATAGCAGAACTTCTTTGAGCCAGAGAACTATATACTCGCTATACACTGTTTTCCCAATGGAGCTTTGAATTATGCGCACACCATCTAATTATCATTGAATGAACTCACCTAAGGCTAACTTGCTAATAAGCTTAGCTAATATGCTGGATTTGGATTGTCACATTTAAATAGCATTTTTGCAAATTATATTTTTCATGCTACATTGGGCAGAATCGTCCCAGGTGTGCACTAAGTGCGGTAACGGGTGGGTAAAACAATATTTTACCCGCCGGCTGCGATGGGTGGTTTTCACACTGTATCGCCCCAAACCCGCCACAGTATTTATGCGTTCCTGGGAAACATGTCACTTCCGTTGTGGGTGGGCTCCGATCCACGCCGTCACCTCACTGATCATCATGCCAGGCACCACATTTAAAGTGCAGCCAAGCTCAGTGTTTCCAGCCCAGGACTGCAGCAAAGAAGACATGGCCATGAAATGCAAGAAAACTGCAGCCTCGAGCACCTTTTGGACGCTGTGGAGACCCACTGTGATGTCCTCTACCCTTGCTTTGACCACAGGAGGGGCAGTTACATTACCACTCCGGCTTGGTAGGTGATGGCAGTGGTGATCAGTGCCAATGCTGCATAGAAGAGGTTGGTCATCCAATGCAAATAGAGGATGAATGATCTCATCCATGCATCCAGTATATGGCATCCATCTCAGCACTCTAAACTCACGCACACATGCCCATCACATATTTGTTGGCATCCCACTCACTGCCAGTTCAAGGGACATCACCAATATTCTCGCACACATACCCTCAAATGTCCATCTGGCCTTAACTCCTCTGGAGACTGCCTTCTCAGCCCTCACCATCATGAGGCCACTTGCACAGATCAACATGTGCCCCCACACACATCCTGGGATACTCTCCTCCAGTACAGCCCTCGTCTTGCAGCCTCTTCCCTTGCCTGAGGCCACTTCTCCTCCTTCGCCAAGCAAGCCCTAGCCCTGCAGCCATTGAAAAGCTACCCACATATGGCTGATCTGGTACGTAGAGACCTGCCATGAGCCCCACTAAAAGTAATGTGGTGCTGTCCGTGAAGCCTGGTGCTGATGACTGCAAGTGCTGACCGAAGCAAGGTAGAAAAACAAACCTTGAAGTCCAAAGCGAAGTGCAGCCTGCCAAGTGCACATCGCTTATATGCTGTTGTGAAACGCGTCGGTGTGTTTTCCCGCTGACATGGGCGGACGATTGGGGATGAGGGGGTGCGGAGGATGAGTCCAGCGGGTAGGCCTAATAACGATATGCTGACATATTACAATGAGGTTCCCGATGTCTTATGGCAGAAAACATGGCCTGCCATCGACGGGCTGAGCAGATGATCATGAACTGGTTTCATGCCGTCGTGAAACCGATCGCGTCATATTATTCAATCATGCCCCCGAACACGCTTGACGCCAGCGGGCATGGAAAATCCTGGCACTGGGAAAGATCTTACCTGTGTTAGGCGGGCTGGGCAGGTGCAGGCGGGGGTGGGTGCAGAACCGATCACTGCCCGTGATTGCTGCGCACCGCCACTTTACATGGGCGGGCCAATTAAGACCCGCCCAGCGTGACGCATGGCTGCTACCTGTGCGGGCGGGGGGAGGAGGGAGAGTCGGGGCCTGCACTCTTGCGGGCATGTGCGGAGATTCCTGACGCACAGAACTGCCTCAGGGAGATTAAGTTGATAGTACAAATTTTTAATAAATGATCTGAAAAATTATTTAAACATGTCCCCTCATGTGACAATGTCACATGAGCTGGGACATGTTTGTGCATTTCGCAAATTTTATTTAATTATTTAATTAAACCTTCATGAAACTTTATCCCGCCTGTGGATGAGGTTTCCTGAAAAACGCAAAGGCTGCTTAGGTTCTTCGCTTGCCCATCAACCTTAAGGATGGACAGGCAGCCCTGTTAATTAGTTAAGTTATTTTCCTAATGGTCTTAATAGGCCTTTGACAGTTCAGCGGGTGTGCAGCTGCCTCCAGCTCATGCCCACTGAACAAAATATCTAAATACAAAAAAAAACAAAAAGAAACTGCGGATGCTGGAAATCCAAAACAAAAACAGAATTACCTGGAAAAACTCAGCAGGTCTGGCAGCATCGGCGGAGAAGAAAAGAGTTGACGTTTCGAGTCCTCATGACCCTTCGACAGAACTTGAGTTCGAGTCCAGGAAAGAGCTGAAATATAAGCTGGTTTAAGGTGTGTGTGTGGGGGGCGGAGAGATAGAGAGACAGAGAGGTGGAGGGGGTTGGTGTGGTTGTATGGACAAACAAGCAGTGATAGAAGCAGATCATCAAAAGATGTCAACGACAATAGTACAATAGAACACATAGGTGTTAAAGTTAAAGTTGGTGATATTATCTAAACGAATGTGCTAATTAAGAATGGATGGTAGGGCACTCAAGGTATAGCTCTAGTGGTTTTTTTTTTAATAATGGAAATAGGTGGGAAAAGGAAAATCTTTATAATTTATTGGAAAAAAAAAAGAAGGGGGAAACAGAAAGGGGGTGGGGATGGGGGAGGGAGCTCATGACCTAAAGTTGTTGAATTCAATATTCAGTCCGGAAGGCTGTAAAGTCCCTAGTCGGAAGATGAGGTGTTGTTCCTCCAGTTTGCGTTGGGCTTCACTGGAACAACGCAGCAAGCCAAGGACAGACATGTGGGCAAGAGAGCAGGGTGGAGTGTTAAAATGGCAAGCGACAGGGAGGTTTGGGTCATTCTTGCGGACAGACCGCAGGTGTTCTGCAAAGCGGTCACCCAGCTTACGTTTGGTCTCTCCAATGTAGAGGAGACCACATTGGGAGCAACGAATGCAGTAGACTAAGTTGGGGGAAATGCAAGTGAAATGCTGCTTCACTTGAAAGGAGTGTTTGGGTCCTTGGACGGTGAGGAGAGAGGAAGTGAAGGGGCAGGTGTTGCATCTTTTGCGTGGGCATGGGGTTGTGCCATAGGAGGGGGTTGAGGAGTAAGGAGTGATGGAGGTGTGGACCAGGGTGTCCCGAAGGGAGCGATCCCTACGGAATGCCGATAAGGGGGGTGAAGGGAAGATGTGTTTGGTGGTGGCATCATGCTGGAGTTGGCGGAAATGGCGGAGGATGATCCTTTGAATGCGGAGGCTGGTGGGGTGATAAGTGAGGACAAGGGGGACCCTATCATGTTTCTGGGAGGGAGGAGAAGGAGTGAGGGCGGATGCGCGGGAGATGGGCCGGACACGGTTGAGGGCCCTGTCAACGGCCGTGGGTGGAAAACCTCAGTTAAGGAAGAAGGAGGACATGTCAGAGGAACTGTTTTTGAATGTAGCATCATCGGAACAGATGCGACGGAGGCGAAGGAACTGAGAGAATGGGATGGAGTCCTTACAGGAAGTGGGGTGTGAGGAGCTGTAGTCGAGATAGCTGTGGGAGTCGGTGGGTTTGTAATGGATATTGGTGGACAGTCTATCACCAGAGATTGAGACAGAGAGGTCAAGGAAGGGAAGGGAAGTGTCAGAGATAGACCACGTGAAAATGATGGAGGGGTGGAGATTGGAAGCAAAATTAATAAATTTTTCCAAGTCCTGACGAGAGCATGAAGCGGCACCGAAATAATCATCGATGTACCGGAGAAAGAGTTGTGGAAGGGGGCCGGAGTAGGACTGCAACAAGGAATGTTCCACATACCCCATAAAGAGACAGGCATTGCTGGGGCCCATGCCTGACATTGTCATCAAACCCGCTGACAAGGGTGGTGCTGTTGTTGTCTGGCGCACTGACCTCTACCTCGCGGAGGCTGAGCGTCAACTCGCAGACACTTCCTCCTACCTCTCCCTGGACCATGACCCCACCACTGAACATCAAGCCACTGTTTCCAGGACTGTCACTGACCTCATCTCCTCTGGGGATCTCCCTCCCACAGCTTCCAACCTGATAGTCGCCCAACCTCGGACGGCCCGCTTCTATCTCCTACCCAAAATCCACAAACAGAACTGCCCTGGTAGACCGATCGTCTCAGCTTGCTCCTGCCCCACAGAACTCATTTCTCGTTATCTTGACTCCCTTCTCTCTCCCCTTGTCCAGTCCCTTCCCACCTAATCCGTGATTCCTCTGACACCTTACGTCACATCAACAATTTCCAGTTCCCTGGCCCCTACCGCTTCCTCTTCACCATGGACGTCCAATCCCTCTACACCTCCATCCCCCACCAGGATGGTCTGAGGGCCCTTAGCTTCTTCCTCGAACAGAGGCCCGAACAATCCCCATCCACCACTACTCTCCTCCGTCTGGCTGAACTTGTTCTCACGCTGAACAATTTCTCCTTCAACTCCTCTCACTTCCTCCAAATAAAAGTTGTGGCTATGGGTACCCGCATGGGCCCCAGCAATGCCTGTCTCTTTATGGGGTATGTGGAACATTCCTTGTTGCAGTCCTACTCCGGCCCCCTTCCACAACTCTTTCTCCGGTACATCGATGATTATTTCGGTGCCGCTTCATGCTCTCGTCAGGACTTGGAAAAATTTATTAATTTTGCTTCCAATCTCCACCCCTCCATCATTTTCACGTGGTCCATCTCTGACACTTCCCTTCCCTTCCTTGACCTCTCTGTCTCAATCTCTGGTGATAGACTGTCCACCAATATCCATTACAAACCCACCGACTCCCACAGCTATCTCGACTACAGCTCCTCACACCCCACTTCCTGTAAGGACTCCATCCCATTCTCTCAGTTCCTTCGCCTCCGTCGCATCTGTTCCGATGATGCTACATTCAAAAACAGTTCCTCTGACATGTCCTCCTTCTTCCTTAACTGAGGTTTTCCACCCACGGTCGTTGACAGGGCCCTCAACCGTGTCCGGCCCATCTCCCGCGCATCCGCCCTCACTCCTTCTCCTCCCTCCCAGAAACATGATAGGGTCCCCCTTGTCCTCACTTATCACCCCACCAGCCTCCGCATTCAAAGGATCATCCTCCGCCATTTCTGCCAACTCCAGCATGATGCCACCACCAAACACATCTTCCCTTCACCCCCCTTATCGGCATTCCGTAGAGATCGCTCCCTTCGGGACACCCTGGTCCACTCCTCCATCACCCCTTACTCCTCAACCCCCTCCTATGGCACAACCCCATGCCCACGCAAAAGATGCAACACCTGCCCCTTCACTTCCTCTCTCCTCACCGTCCAAGGACCCAAACACTCCTTTCAAGTGAAGCAGCATTTCACTTGCATTTCCCCCAACTTAGTCTACTGCATTCGTTGCTCCCAATGTGGTCTCCTCTACATTGGAGAGACCAAACGTAAGCTGGGTGACCGCTTTGCAGAACACCTGCGGTCTGTCCGCAAGAATGACCCAAACCTCCCTGTCGCTTGCCATTTTAACACTCCACCCTGCTCTCTTGCCCACATGTCTGTCCTTGGCTTGCTGCATTGTTCCAGTGAAGCCCAACGCAAACTGGAGGAACAACACCTCATCTTCCGACTAGGGACTTTACAGCCTTCCGGACTGAATATTGAATTCAACAACTTTAGGTCATGAGCTCCCTCCCCCATCCCCACCCCCTTTCTGTTTCCCCCTTCTTTTTTTTTTCCAATAAATTATAAAGATTTTCCTTTTCCCACCTATTTCCATTATTAAAAAAAAAACCACTAGAGCTATACCTTGTGCCCTACCATCCATTCTTAATTAGCACATTCGTTTAGATAATATCACCAACTTTAACTTTAACACCTATGTGTTCTATTGTACTATTGTCGTTGACATCTTTTGATGATCTGCTTCTATCACTGCTTGTTTGTCCCTACAACCACACCAACCCCCTCCACCTCTCTGTCTCTCTATCTCTCCGCCCCCCACACACACACACCTTAAACCAGCTTATATTTCAGCTCTTTCCTGGACTCGAACTCAAGTTCTGTCGAAGGGTCATGAGGACTCGAAACGTTAACTCTTTTCTTCTCCGCCGATGCTGCCAGACCTGCTGAGTTTTTCCAGGTAATTCTGTTTTTGTTTTAAAATATCTAAATGACGCGTGATGATGTTGGGATGCATGTCTGACGTCATCGTGCGTCATTTTGCGTGTTGGCGTGTTGGGCCCGCCCCCCCAAGCTGATGGCAATATTCTGGCCATTATGTTCTTATAAAGAGGAACCTTATATGTTAAAATGTATTCGAGTAGAAGTAATGACAATTAATGATCCAGGAGCCTGTTGAGCAGGGACAAGTTGCGCAAATGCAGGAATGATGAATGCTATAAATCAGCACAATAAAATGTATCAGAAATTCAAAATATATATATAAGTAATGTAAACTTATAAAAAAAACAATTGATATAACAAACTATGGTTATATAGTGCCTTTAACATCATAAAACTTCCCAAGATGCTTCATAGGAGCATTATCAAACAAAATTTGACACTGAACCATATAAGGAGACATTAGTATAGTCGCCCAAAGTACTTGGTAAAAGTGTAGCGTTTTAATGAGTGTCTTAAGGGAGGAACAAGAGGTAGAGAGGTTGAGGGAGGGAATTAACTTAGGTCCTTGGCTGCTGAAAGCTTGGCCACCGATGATGAGCCAATTAAAATCTGAGATGTGCAAGAGGCCAGCATTGGAAGAGCACAGTTACCTTGGAGTGCTGTCAAGCCAGAGGAGATTACAGCCACAGGAACAATAGAGGCCATGTAGGGATTTCGAAATAAGGATGAGAATTTTAAAGTAGAGACATTGCTTAACTGGGAGTCAGTGTAGATCAATGAGCAGATGGGTGAACAGGGCTTGATGTGAGTTAGGAGAGAGGCAGCAGAGTTTTGGATGAGCTCAAGTTTATGAAAGGTAGAAGACAAGATTCTGACTAAGAGTGGAGTCTGGAGGTAGCAAAGGCATGGATGAAGGTTTCAGCAGCAGGTGAGCTGAAGCAGGGTTGGAACCAGGCATTGTTATGGAGGTGAAGTAAGTGACCTGGTGTGCATATATAGTTGGAAGCTCATCTCAGGATCAAATATAATCCCAAGACCATGAATAGAATGGCTCACCCTCAGAAATTGTCAGGGAGGGTGATGGAGTAACAGAAATGAATTGTACAAAAACATTACAAAATGTAGGCAGTAATTAATGGTAATAGGCGGTAACATGGCCTGTTAACTAAAAAAGTCACAGCAAGAATACCTACCTTCCTGTTTGTCAATGATACCTATTGTGCTGGTGTCAGTGATGTAAAGACGTCCATCCTCAAAAGTGCCAAACATGTCATCATGGATGCTGGTATAGTAGAAGAAATAATTCAAGTCATTGTTTCTCAGGGAGTGAGTAATTTGCAGGAGCTGGTGGGCTATGTCTGCAGCAATCTCCAGAGAGGCATTATAAAACTCTCTGATAGGATTAATCCAAGGAGTCACAATTACTCGACCACAAGATCCAAAGTATCGAACAAATGGCCATCCTTCTGCCCCTGGAAAAAGCTGAAAGAATACCACTGTCAATTTTGCAGGACAGTAATGGATTTTTTGTAATTCTTACTAATTTAAAGAATTGTTAAGCAGTTCTGTCCCTTGCAAAACGATACGGTAATTAAAGGAGGTTAATGATGTATAGCTGATGGAGTTGGTGCTGCCACTTTGCCTTCAAGAGGGAGTTGGACTGGTTCTTGACTGGGTCAGTGATTGGTCCATGTGATTTCCTGAACTGGTTTTAGTCACTGGAGAGGAACTTCCTTTTGTTTATTGGTCTAGGGATTTTCTCTGTTCTTTGCTATAACTGCATGTTAACTCTCCATTATTCATGTACAAGGACACTGAAATTATAGAATCATAGAATGGTTACAGCACAGTAGGAGGCCATTCGGCCTGCCATGTTCATGGCTCACAGCAAAAGCAACTCATGTTGTCCTACTAACCCACCTATTCCCTGTAGCACTACTGCAGCCTGTGGGTGTTTATGGATAGCATTGCAATCCCAGACAACCATATCTACAGTAAGTCTCTGCAACTCAAGGAACTTTAGTTCAAAGTTGTTGAGCTGGACTCTGAGGTGCAGACATTGTGGGGCATCAGGGAGGGGCAAGAATTACTTGAACACTTCGTTCTGGAAGTAGTGTAATTCCAATTAGTGGCCAGGAACAGAAGGGTGTGAATGTGAGACATGGCTTCAGGATGACAAAGGCTGAGACCTGAATATTCAAGGATTATGACATTTAGGAAGGATAGGAAGATAGGAAAAAGTAGAGGGGTAGCTATGTTAATTAAGGATGATATTAGTACAATAGAGAGAGATGACTTTAGTTCTGGAGATCAAGATGTAGAATCAGTTTGGGTAGAGTAAACAGTAAAGTCACTTGTGGGAGTGGCTTAAAGGCCCCCTAATAATAACCACACTGTAGGACAGAATATACAGGAAGAAATAATGGGGGCTTGTGAGAAAGGTATGGTGATAATCATGGGTGATTTTAATCTAAATGTAGATTGGACAAATCAGATTGGCAAAGGTGGCCTGTTTGATGAGTTCATAGAGTGTTTTCGAGACCGTTTCTTAGAGCAGTACGTTCTAGCACCAACCAGAGAGCAGGCTGTACTAGACCTGGTAATGTGCAGTGAGGCAGGATTAATTAATGAACACATAGAGAAGACACCCCTAGGTAGTAGTGATCATAATATGATTGAATTTCACATTCAGTTTGAGGGAGAGAGGAGCGGATCTTAGACTAGTGTTTTAACCTTAAATAAGGGCAATTATGAGGGCATGAAGACAGAGCTAGCTAAAGTGAACTGGGATTTCTTTTTATTCATTCATGAGATGTGGGAATCACTGGCTATGCCAGCATTTATTGCACACCCTTAATTGCCCTTGAGAAGGTGGTGGTGAGCTGCCTTCTTGAACCGCTGCAGTCCATGTCGTGTAGGTACACCAAAGTCTTGTTAAGGATGGAGTTCCAGGATTTTGACCCAGCAATAGTGAAGAAACACTGATATATTTCCAAGTCAGGATGGTGCGTGATTTGGAGGAGAATTTCCAGGTGGTGGTGTTCCCATGTGTCTGTTGCCCTTGTCCTTCTAGATGGTAGCGATCATGGGTTTGGAAGGACCCTTGGTGAGTTCCTGCAGTGCATCTTGTAGTTGGTGCACACTGCTGCCACTGTGTTGGTGGTGGAGAGAGTGAATGCTTGTGGATGGGGTGCCAATCACTGACAAGTTAAGGGATAGGTCAGGCAAGATGCATTTAAGGAGATATTTCAGACTACTCAGAAAAGATACATTCCAGTGAGAAAAAAAGATTCTTAGAGAAAGATGCACAGACCGTGGCTAAGTAAAGAAATTAAAGATAGCATCAAATTGAAAGAAAAAACATATAATTCCGCAAAGATGAGTCGCAGGTAAGAAGATTGGACAGAACATAAAGAATAGCAAAGAATGACTGAAAGATTTGTCCTGGATGGTGTCAAGTTTCTTGAGTGTTGTTGGAGATGTGCTCATCCAGGCAAGTGGAGTGTATTCCATCACACAACTGACTTGTGCCTTGTAGATGGTGGACAGGCTATGGGGAGTTAAGAAGTGAGTTACCGTCTGCAGAATTCCCAGCCTCTGACCTGCTCTTGTAGTCGCAGTATTTATGTGGGTAGTCCAGTTCAATTTCTGGTCAATAGTAACTCCCAGGATTTTGATACTGGGGAATTTAGTGATGGTAATGCCATTGAATGTCAAGGGGCGATGGTTAGATTCTCTCTTTTTGGAGAGTCATTGTCTAGCACTTGTCTTGCGCGAATGTTACTTGCCACTTGTCAGCGAAGTCTTGCTGCATTTGGACACGGACTGCTTCAGGATCTGAGGTGTCGCAAATGATGCTGAACGTTGTGCAATCATCAGCGAACATCTTCACTTCTGACCTTATGATGAAGGGAACATCATTGATGAAGCAGCTGAAGATGGTTGGGCCTAGGACACTACCCCAAGGAACTCCTGCAGTGATATCCTGGAACTGAGATGATTGACCTCCAACAACCACAACCATCTTCCTTTGTGCTAGGTGCAACTCCAACCAGCAGAGAGTTTTCCCCTGATTCCCATTGACTCTGGTTTTTTTAGGGCTCCTTGATGCTGCACTTGGTCAATGCTACCTTGTTGGTTATAGGATAGGTCAGGAGAGATGCATTTAAGGAGATATTTCAGACTACTCAGAAGAGATACATTCCAGTGAGAAAAAAAGATTCTTCGAGAAAGATGCACTGACCGTGGCTAAATAAAGAAATTAAAGATAGCATCAAACTGAGAGAAAAAGCATATAATTCCGCAAAGATGAGTCGCAGGTAAGAAGATTGGATAGAATATCAAGAATGACTGAAAGATTATAGGAGGGAAAAATTAGAGTACAAGAGAAAGCTAGCTAGAAATATAAAAACAGATATTAAGAGTTTCTCAGAAATATAAAACAGATATTAAGGTTTTTGAAAAGGAGAAGAGTAAGTAAAGTTAGTGTTGGTCCTCTAGAGAGTGAGTCTAGGGAATTAATAATGGAAAATAAGGAGATGATGGATGAATTGAACTGATATCTTGCTCCTGTCTTCACTGTAGAGGATACAAATAACATCCCAGAAATAATTATGAATTAGGAGGTGAAGGGGAGGGAGGAACTTAGAACAATTAAAATCACTACAGAAAGGGTACTAAGAAAATTATTAGAACTAAAAGTTGACAAATTCCCAAGTCCTGATGCACTTCATCCTAGTGTCTTAAAAGAAGTGACCGCTGAGATAGTAGGTGCATTGATTTAATTTTCCAAAATTCCCCAGATTCTGGAAAAGTCCCATCAGATTGGAAAATAGCAAATGTGACTCTCTTTTCAAGAAAGGAGGGTGACAGAAAGCAGGAAGCTACAGGCCAGTTAACTAACATCTATCACAGGGAAATTGCTGGCATCTATTATTAAGGAGGTTATGTGGGGTGCTCAGAAAATCTAATGCAATCAGGCAGAGTCAACACGGTTTTGTGAAAGGAAAATTATGTTTGGCAAATTAATTAGAGTTCTTTGAGGAAGTAAGAAACAACGTGGATAAAGGGGCGCCCGTGATTGAGCTATACTTAGATTTCCAGGAGGCATTTGACAAGGTGCTACATCAAAGGTTACTAGGCAAAATAAGAGCTCATGGTGTAGGGAATAACATTTTAGCATGGATAGAGGATTAGTTAACCAACAGGAAACAGAGAGTCAGCATAAATGAGTCTTTTTTGTGTTGGCAAGATGTGATGAGTGGACTGCCACAGGGACCAGTGCTGGGGCCTCAAATATTTACAATTTATATCAATGACTTGAATTAAGGAACTGAAGGTATGGTTGCTAAATTTGCTGATGCAACAAAGATAGGTAGGAAAATAAGCGGTGAAGAGGACATAAGGAACCTGCAAAGGGTCATAAATAAGTTGTGAGTGGGTAAAAATTTGGCAGATGGAGTTTAATGTGAGAAAATGTGAACTTGTCCAAATTGGCAAGAGGAATAGAAAAGCAACATTTTATTTAAATGGAGATGGATTGCAGAACAGAAGTATGAGGCATCTGGGTTTCCTGGTACATGAATTACAAAGTTAATTTGCAGGTACTGCAAGTGATTAGGAAGGCAAATGGCATGCTGATGTTTATTGCAAGGGGAATACAATATAAAAGTGGGGATAAAAGCAAAATACTATGGATGCTGGAAATCTGAAATAAAAACAGAAAATGCTGGAAAAACTCGGCAGGTCTAACAGCATCTGTGGCAAGAGAAACAGGGTTAATATTTTGAGTCCATGTGACTGTTCTTCAGGGCTGAAGAGAAGTAGAAATGTAGTGAAATTTATACTGTTTAAGGGGAGTGGAGCAGGTGAAGCTGGATAGAAGGCCTATGATAGGTGGGGGCTAAGGAGAGATTGACAAAGATGTCATGGGCACAACACAAAGGGAGTATTAATGGTAGTATTAAGGGCAAAAGAAGGTGCTGATAGTGGCATAAAGGTAAGAAAACAGAATGTGTTAATAGCAGAACAAAGGTTGGTGTTCTGTGAAAGAATAACATGGACCAAGTAACAGATGGCCCTTTTGGGGGTGGGGTGGGAGGACGGGGTGGGTGATTGGGCAAAAAGGATAAAAAAAGGGATAAAGAAGGGATAAAATAATGAATAAATGAATACAAATAAAAATAAGCAAATGAAAAATAAAAATAAATTTTAAAAAAGGGATTAGGAAATGGGTGAAGGTAGAGGAGAGATTTCATGGTCTGAAGTTGTTGAGCTCAGTGTTAAGTCCGGAAGGCTTTAAAGTGCCTAATTGGTAAATGAGGTGCTGTTCCTCCAGTTTGCATTGGGCTTCACTGGAACAGGCCAAGGATGGGCCTATGGGCATGAGAGCAGGATGGTGTGTTGAAATGACAAGTGGCAGGAAGGTCTGGGTCGTGCTTGTGGAGTGGACAGACTGGAGGTGTTCCGCAAAGTGGTCACCCAGTCTGCATTTGGTTTCCCCAATGTAGAGGAGCACTGGGAGCAGCGAATACAGTAGCCAAATTGAAGGAGGTGAAAGTGAAATGCTACTTCACCTGAAAGGAGTATTCGGGCCCTTGGAGGGTGAGGAGGGAGGAGGTAAAGGGACAGGCGTTGCACCTTCTGCGATTGCATGGGAAGATGCCGTGGGACGGGGATGAGGTGTTGGGAGTGATGGAGGAGTGGACCAGGGTGTTCTGGAGGGAATGGTCCCTATGGAATGTTGACAGGGGGGGTGAGGGGAAGATGTTTGGTGGTGGCATCATGCTGGAGTTGGCGGAAATGGCGGAGGATGATCATTTGAATGTAGAGGCTGGTGGGGTGAAAAGTGAGGACAAGGGGGACCCTATCATAGTCCTTAAAGGGAGGGAAAGGTGTGAGGGCAGAGGTGCGGGAGATGGGTCAGATGTTTTGCTTCAGTTGTACAGGGTTTTGGTGAGACCACATCTGGAGTACTATGTACAGCTTTGGTCTTATTTAAGAAAAGATATAAATGCTTTAGAAGTAGTTCAGAGAAGATTCACGCAACTGAAACATGGGTTGGGTGGGTTAGCTCACAAGGAAAGGTTGGATAGGCTGGTACTGTATCCATTAGAGTTTAGAAGATTGAGAGATGATCTTATTGAGACATATAAGATCCTGAGGGGGCTTGAAAGGGTGGCTGCTGAAAGGACGTTTCCCCTCATGGGAGAGACTAGAACTAGGGGACACAGTTTAAAAATAAGGTGTCCCCAATTAAGACAGAGGTGAGAAGAAAGTTTTTTTTTCAGAGGATCAGGGGTCTTTGGAACTTTCTTCCATGGACAGTGATGGTGGCAGGGTCATTGTATATTTTAAGACAGAGGTAAATAGATTCTTGTCTAACAAGGGAGTCAAAGGTTATTGGGGATAGGTGGAATGTGGAGTTGAGGCCACAATCAGATCAACCATAATCTTATTGAATGGCAGAGCAAGCTTGAGGGGCCAAATGGCCTACCCATGCTCCTAATTGGTATGTTTATATAAGGAACCTTAGGGGAAAGTTAGAAGGGCATATGTTGGCATGGAGTGTATGAGGGGCTGGGGTGGGTTGAGGTCAGGTGTTGGCATGGATGGGGCACGATGAGTTTATGAAGAGGTGAAGGTTGAAAGGCTGTTATGTTTTATTGTTCTTTTTTAAAACTTCCACACAGTGCTGGCGCACTGAGGCAGGTTTTCCTTCCAGTCCGCCTCCTCAACCAATGGCCTCCGCACTTGTTTCGGGGTTACCCGGCACAATTTTCATTTTCGCCAAAAATCTGACCTTCCATGCACTTTCTCCCAGGTTGAGTTTGCGGAGCGGGGAATTACAGAGCCGGGTTACAGAGATAGTGGATGCATTGATTTTGATCTTCCTGAATTCACCAACAACTTTTCAAGGACAATTAGGGTGGGCAGTTAAGGCAGGCCTTGCCAGCATCACTCACATCTCATGAACCAATTAAGAGATTGGAGATTGGCCTCAAACCTCTGGATTGGAAGGTAGTAAACATAACCCCAATATTCAAAGAAAGAGGGAGCAAGCAAACAGGGAACTATCAGCCCATTAGCCTAATGTCAGTCGTCTGGAAAATGCTAGAATTTATTATCAGGGTCATGATTGCAGGGCACTTAGAAAATCATAATACTACTGGGCAGTCAACACGGATTTATGAAAGGGAAATCATGTTTGACAAATCTGTTAAAAGTTTTTTGAGGATGTAACTAGTAGGGTGAATAAGGGGACCCATTGTATGTGGGTATTTGGACTTTCAAAAAGCATTCAGTAAGGTGCTGCACAAAAGGTTATTACACAAAATTAAGGCTCATGGGATTGGGTGTAGATTGAGGATTGGTTAATGGATAGAAAGCAGAAAGTAAGAATAAATGGGTAATTTTCAGGATGGCAGGCTGTAACTAGAGGGGTACCAATAGGATCAGTGCTTGGGCATCAGCTATTAACAATCTGTATTATTGCCTTAGATAAGGAAACCGAGTGAAATGTATCCAAGTTTGTTGATAACACAAAGCTAGGTGGGAATGCAAATTGTGAGGAGAATGCAAAGAATGTGCAAATGGATTTAGACAGGTTTAGTAGTTCGGCAATTATGCAGCAGTTGGAATATATGTGAAGAAATGTGAAATTATACACTTCAGTAGGAAAAATAGAAAAGATGAATATTTTCAAATGGTGAGGGATTGGGAAATGTTGGTATTCAGATGATCTGGGTGTCCTTGTACACAAATCACAGCAATTTACCATTCAGGTACAAAAAACAATTAAAAAAGCCAATGGCATTTTCACCTTTATTACGAAGGAGTTAGAGTATAAGAGTAAAGAAGTCTTACAGAAATTGTATAGAGCCTTTGTAAGATCACACTTCCAGTACAGTTTTGGTCTTCTTACACGAAGAGTGCAATGAAGGTTCACCAGACTGATTCCTTGGATGAGGGGATATCCTATGAGGAGAGATTGAGTAGACTAGGCCTATATTCTCTGGAGTTTAATCTCATTGAAACATATATTTAAGGAGTTTGATAGGATAGATGCTGGGAAGATGTTTTCCCAGGCGAAGGAGTCTAGATTTCAGAATAAGGGGTCAACCACTTAGCACTGAGACAATGTGAAATTTCTTCACTCATAGGGTTGTGAACCTTATGAACTCTCTACTCCAGAGAGCTGTGGATGTTCAACACTTCAGTATGTTCAAGTCAGAGATTGAAGGACTTTTGGAAACTAAAGGAATCAAAAGATATGGGGAGAGTGCAGGAAAGTGGGGCTGAGGTAGAAGATCAACCATAATCTTGTTGAATGACAGAGCAGGTTTGAGGAGCTGAATGACCTACTCCTGCCCCAACTATCTATGTTTTTGCATTCAATGCAACGTCTATCTCCACAAGCACCTCCTTTAAAATCCTAGGACGTAAGCCATCAGGTTCAGGGCAATTGACAGCTTTTAGTCCAACTAATTTCATGGGTTTTTTTTCTTTGCCAATATTAATTACTTTAATTTCCTCACTTTCATTTGACCCTTCGTTCCCCACAATGTTTTGTGTCTTCATTAAGATCAATTCCAGGGAACTTGAAAAAAGAGTTTTTTAGGCAGTATAGAGATCAAGGGATAATTGAATTTGATCACTAAATGCACTTTTACCTTACTCAGTTAACAAGTTTTTTATTATAAAGTTTGATTCCAGAGTAAAATTTGTCCCTCGCTCAGTAAGAAAGCAGTAACATTAAAAGTGAGCAGTAATTGTAAGGAATAGTACCTGCAGGATAATGGGGTGGGTGTTGACAGACAGGGTATAGAGCAGGCGCAGTTTGTTCCGATCAGTGAAATGTCGCATCAGGACACTACCTGAATCCCTCACTTCAGCATAACGTCGAATAATCCGGTCCAACAGCCGCTGGGATGGACATCTTAGCAAAGGGCTAGGGAGACTCTGTGGTTAAAAAAAAGCACATGGCATAATAGAAGAACTTTCATGAGCTGTACACAGGAATGCAGCAATATTACCTAAAACTAAAATCACTCAGTTATTCTGCAGGTCCAGTTTCAATTTTGTTTCTGTTAATATTTTATACTTGTATTGTACAATCAATAGGTGGTAAAATCCTGCCCTGTCCAATGATAGACCTCATGTTGAACCATTTTAGCTCAGATTTCATAGACAGTAGTGAAGTGACAGTGCTCCCTGCAGACCTGAAAGGAAGCTGCCCACAGAAATTTATTGATCTTTGTGGTGTGGATTTCCTAGTGTTAGGTTGTACCAGGCACCAAGTCCAACAGATCACAAGGTTTCCAGCAGCAGCGATGCCATCAAGCAGGGTAAGTAGCCTTGAACATTGAGGTAGTCTCACTGACAGCAAACCAAGTGAAATGCACTCATTATCCTTCACATTTATTTAAATTTTACAGAAAGCAAAATAACTTATTGGGACATACACATGGGATTAAAGCATAAATGGAAATATCAGAAACAAATTCTGAAAAAATATTTTTAAAATATGGAATTTTTAATCATAGTGGGAAAATGTGACAATCCACAAATATAATATTAGTCGCTCAGGACCAGTGTGGTTGTTCATCAGTTATTAGGAACTTAGTATACTGTTTAAAAATCCACTTCCATCTCATCCAACAAGATGCAGCTTTTTCAAGGGTTTTACGGTGGCGCTAATAGCATGAAAGTGGAAGTTTTCATCAGTTCAGTGATTTCTAATTTATTGATTGGGGGAACTTCAACAGTGCACAGCAATGAGAAGCATAGGATCACTGAGAGCAATCTCCAGATTTCCACATTTCTCTGCACATGTGGACACCAGAAGCTCCTGTCAGTTTCAGAGAAGTAATGACAGTGATTGCTGACAGTTTTTCTATCATTACCACTGTAAAGTCCAGACTTTTGATGAGGTCCTTGGCTATTTCTGGGAGGAGCTCTGGCCACTTAAATCAAGAGTGCCGGAAAATCGAAGCTAGCAGTGGTACATCCAGGAGGTTAATCATCTATGTAAATTTGGTCCCATTATTGCTTAATTTTTAGGTGTAAACAGAGCTGTAGCCATGAGAATACTGTTCCTCTAATCTGAAACGATTCACAATAAAATTGAATCCTAAATTCAAAATGAGGCAACTATTTCACTTTAAATTTGATTTATTTATTAATGGGTGTTAGTACCTGGAACTATGTTACATTGTGTATTTCAAGATTATATTATATGACATGATTGAAGGTCAGTAATCAGATTGTGACAAATATAACATGTAACAAGTATGGGGTGGAGTAAATCTTTCCCCAAGGTGGTTCACTTCTTTGAATATTTCAAATGGAAGATAAACCAAGCAATACTTCACTCAAAGTTTATCACTCCCCCATAACCATTAACCAGCCACACTAAACAGTGTCTTCAGTAAAGTATTAACCCTACATGCTTCAATGGGATTTAGCAATGTTCTCACATTTTCTGTACATCTCCCTTATTTATATGTCCTAATGATGGCTACCGACTTTACAGCGTATAGTGTACATGGTATTCAGAAAATTCATAAGTAATATATTTTTATTCAAACTGTTTTTAAGGTGTCCCAGTTATAGCTGGTCACTTCTATAATTCACAATCATGACTGGTGATCATCTGTTTCTCTACAGATATGAAACAGAATCCATGAACTTGATCATTTTAGTTTAGTTTAATGGGAGAAATCCTGTCATGTACTCTGTACCTAATGGTCCAGTAGCATACCTGAACTAGCTCAGCAGTGAGCCGATCAGCTGTCATCCATTTCTGGAAACGTTCTGTGCCTCTCAGAACATTTTCAATGCTGCATTTAACTTTCTTTGATGCTGAGATGCAAATTTTCCTATCAGAAAGTTCATTCTGATACTTGCTTTGTAACCGAGAGATGACGACTGGCTTCCAGCTCTCAGCATCAGCAGAGTAATTTGCAAAATATGTCTTCCTGTGGCTGGGAGGGAGCTTCAAATCTGCAGACAGCCAGTTCTCAAATCTGCAAGAAGTGGTATAATTTGTATCACAGATGTAGAGATGTGGGACATGGAGTATGAACTACTGTACAACCTATAGGAACACAATGCTTTAACATGGCACAGATCTTTATTCTTTCACTATTAGTGTGCTTACTGATGATACCATCAAGCAAATTAGTTGTTTTTGGTGCAGAACTCAATTGTTCGTTACAAAGATTAAGTTTCATTTTTCTATGAAGTACTTTAATTTGAGTTGTTGAGGAAAAATTGACTTTGAAATTGAAATACATTTTTCATTCCTCCAATCAGGTTTCAGCCCCACCACAACACCAAACAGCTATTACAGTGGGAATGAAACAAATGACATCATATGTGAATGTTACAAATGTCTATCTAACCCTTGATTCCCTTACTGATTAAAAATCTGTCTATCTCAGCCTTGAATATACTTAAGGACCCAACCTCTACAGCCCTCTGCAATAAAGAATTCCACAGATTCACTACCCTCAGAGAGAAGAAATGATCGACCCCTTACTCTGAGTTTATGCCCTCTGGTCCTAAATTCTCCCACAAGGGGAAACAACCTCTTAGCATCTACCCTGTTAAGCCACCTAAGAATCTTATATATTGCAATAAGGTCGCCTCTCATTCTTCTAAATTCCAATGAGTACAGGCCCAACCTACTCAGCCTCTCCTCATAAGAAAATCTCTCCATACTTGGGATCAACCTAGTGAACCTTCTCTGGACTGCCTCCA